>NC_064627.1:338357162-339020912 GCF_023864275.1 Schistocerca cancellata
ATCAGAATTATAGTGACATATAAAGTGACAAACTACTGAAATTTACCATTATAAGCAAAAGGAAACAGTATTCAATAAACACAAAGCATCTGAGTTTATGAACGGTATAATTTACAAGAGTTCATTAGTTAATCCGGCTAAACTCCACAGCCTATAACCCTGGCGGGAGTCGTTCAACCCTGGCGGCAGTCGCTCAACCCAGGTATAGCTCCAAGGAATAAGGCAGTTACACAACTTTTGCTACGTATGGCAGACGACGTGACAAAGCGCTCCAGCGTTGGGCAGGATGCAGCCAAGATAGCGGCTCAGAAGTCACGACTGCAAGCATCGAGGTAGACTCGCGTGTTTCGCAATCAACCGTGAACATAAATCACACGCGAGGCAGCACCCTCAAACAATAACAGAATGTAACTAACAAATTATGATGAGACTGTAGCAAGACAAATACAACTCGTATCCTTAGATAAAACAAATAATTAAAGCCAAACGTAAGTAAATAAACTAAGCCTTGTGAAGGCTATATATATATATTTTTTCACAAGGCTTTTAATCAGATATCAGATCAGTGGAAAACTCACTAAGATTGATAGAGATAATTATAATGGATTTTGTCGCACACAATCAATACATACGCCTCTGCGTAGGTAAGATGATAAGCGAGTGCATGTAACTGACAAGGTGCAGGTACATACAGAGCAGTTGCAGTTAAACCCCCTGCGGCATGAATAAGTATTGCTAAAACGCCTTACGAAACACTACTTAAAGTGAGCTTACGCGAAGCAGAAAATTTCACACAGTAGTAGCCCTACGTAATTCAGTTAAGACTAAAACACCTCAACGTACTCTTCACTAAATCACAATTAGATTTCAGATTCGTACCCAGTACGTGATTCAGTACCATGACATTGCCACCGGGTACAGTGCCACTCACCGATGTTACCACTTCAATTCATAACATCGCACCCCAAGCGGGTGCACACAAGCGGTTTACCACGTGGCTTCAAAGAAGGCGCACTAACAGCTGTTGGCCACTCTCAAGCCAAGACACACTGCAGAACAAATACATATTATTCACTGAACAAGACACAAGGTATTGCGCCAGTTTTCCTTTAAACAAGTCCGCAGCTCGTGGTTATCTTTGCTGCCTCTGGATCACGGGGTCCCGGGTTCGATTCCCCAGGTTGAGGATTTTCTCTGCCCGGGGACTGGGTGTTCGTGTTGTCCTCATCATTTCATCATCATAATCCTCATCATTCGTGACAGTGGCTACTAGATTGGACTGTGAAAGAATTGGGCCTTTGTACGGGCGCTGATGACAGCGCAGTTGAGCGCCCCACAAACCAGACATCATCATCATCCTTCCAACAATAAAATCGCAGGGCCAGAATACCAATAGGCAGTAGGTTGCGGTACACTCTCCCCAACGCCAATTATCCTAACTCCTTTTCAAGAAAGAGAAGGAGGTCTCCGTCACCAGAGCTCCAGAGCACGACCTTAATCACCTTCTTTAGCGGCTCCCCAAATTCGACAAGTCGCTCGGCGATCCGGCTGGGTACAAGCGTTGTCAAACCCAGATCGGCCCAACCAAAGCCCTCCGCCAGGCACTACTGCTCTAGCCCTCCTCCTACCTTCAGGTGCCGTCCACAACTCACTGCCTCCACGCCGAGCCTCCACTCCCCAACCAGGAAAACCAAAGATAAGTCACAAGGGAGGTGACTATCGATAACGGTGACAGAGGTATTAGGCCAGCAAACCGAGCCGCCACGGCTCAAGTTCGTGTACAAAATCCTGCATGACAACTGTTTCGCAGTTAAGGGCGACTTGTTGACTCCATCCTAGCTCCAGTTGTTTCCTATGACTTTCGTCACCTCAGAGTAAGAAGCAGACAAGCATAGGCAAAGTCAGCTGGTGTCAAACATATAATGAAATTTCTGGGAGTGTACGTTTGCAGCACAGCTTTGGACAGGAGTGAAACATGGACGATCGAAAAACCGGAGCAGAAGAGAATCGAGATGTGGTGCTCCGGAAGAATGTTAAAACTAAGTGAACTATTGAGATACGGAATGAGATCGTTCTCCGCTGTATAAGGGAAGAAAGGAATTACGGAAATAACTGACAAAAAGAAGGGCCGGCATGGTAGGACGTGTTAAGATATCTAGGAATAACCTGCATGATACTAGAGGGAGCTGTAGATTGAAAACAGTTGGGAAGACAGAGATTGGAATACGATCAACAAGTAATTGAGGACGTAGGAGGGATATGCTACTCTGAGATCAATAGATTAGCATTGGAGACGAATTCGTGGTGGTTCACATCAAACGAGTGACTAGACTCGTTTGTCTATTTGTAACGTTGCTAAACTTAAATGCCCCTAAAAATTAAATTGTGTAACTGGAATAACAATGCCTGCGAGTTAGAGGTTTATTCTGATACCTTATCTATTAAATTACCGACGGCATTTCATAATGTAGAGATCGCCATATTAGACAGCCACAGGCGCAGAATTTCCATGATCACTAGAACTGTTGCCGTGAGTTACGCTTAAATACAGCCAACACTCCAGCGTAATATTACAGTGTGCCTTTTTCTCTGAATGTTTGTATAACAATCACGGAAAGACTCTGTATACGGCACCGGGAAGCTATTTAGTGTCGGTGCTATAGTGGTGGGCGTTCCGCAGAGACAGAGAATACTTTAAGGTGCCTCCAGTGAGAGCTGTGATTTTGTGCCACGGCACACGCTCCAGGCGTTAACTACTCTGGTAATTCGCTACACTGCTTTAAACGTTACTTTGCGCCACTTCTTATGCTTCTGACTCTCCCTGGAAAAATCATACGCTCGAAAAACTAACGCTGTTGCTTGTGAACGTAATTCTTGATGTGTTGGCTTTATACCAGCCGTAAATTACCCAACAGCACCTCAGTAGCTGCAACATACCTAAACTAATGAGGAAATCAACGCTAAATGTTCTACTCGAAATTCGAAGGCATGCTACAGATAGATGCAGCAGACGATGTTATTGGCCGGAGGGTCACGTGGTATAGTATGCTTGCTACAGTGCGTCACTACACCATCCGCCTTCATAAGCAACTTTCTTGTCTTCACCGACTACTCAGGGTAGGTGAGGCTACCGCAACGCCCTCAGCGTGTTATTTCTTTACTGACACTCCGTTGCCACATGTGATCATTTTTGTTTAGACGCCGTTGCTACAGTGGATGTGTTCTATATGCTGCCCGCTGTGAAATCCAGGTTATAAAGGATTGTGCTTGTTGCAGTAACTTGTAATACAGCAATAATAGTAAGGATTAACAGAATAATTATTAACAACCAAAGCCAAATGAAAAGGATTATTTTTGGCAGAGATGTTTGGTAATTCCTGCACACTGCTGGGAACTGAAAGAACGCCTTATTTCACTTGCTCAGTAAAAACATTACAGGGTGTTCAATAAAGTATCGAGTCAAACTTTTTGACAGATTAAAACTGTGTGCCGGACGGAGACTCGAACTCGGGGCCTTTGCCTTTCGAGGGCAAGGGCTCTACCAACTTTTTGCTTATCTCATTCTGTTCGTTAATGTCCGTTCTATTTGTTCGGGGCAGACTTCCCATGACGCTTATTCAAGCTCATCGTTGATCTACTAACTCAGTTATTTTTTATTACAGAGGGCGGCAAACCCTCTGACCGGACACGCTGAGCTACCGTGCCGGCAACTGAGCTACCAAAGCCGGACTTCCGACAGTATCTCGTCTCCAGTTCATTCTGGAAAGTGTCCAGTGAGAGATGGTAGTACTCATCAAAACAAGAAAAATAAGTCCAACAAGCATGGGCCCGGATAAACACGTGTTTACAGGAGGTGTTTAACGTGGTGTTCGTTCATGACAATGCGTCACTCTGGCGTAACGAATGATGCACCCTTTGAAGTATACTCTGTTATTGTTGTACCTGCTGGTTCGCATTGAAGACGCGACCCTGTAGTGTCCACACATCGTTGATTGGCGTGACGTAGACCAATTCCTTCAAGTGACCCAGTAATCAAAAGTCTAGAGGACTGAGGTGCAGGGAACGAGCAGGCGTCAGATGTTCACGCTCATTGTGACGAAAGTGTGCTGGTATGCCATCATGAATGGACTACATTTGTATTCGTTGCTGCACTGGCACGGTCTCCAGAAAGTTAGGCAATCAATTTGTGATAATGTACAGATAATGCGCCGCATTTGACCTTGGTGGTAGTACGTAAAGCCCTATTGACCTATCACCAAGTACGCCTGCCCATACGATGAATAACATGTCCTGTTTCCTGAATTGCTTGGGGATTTGCATCTGCCCGTACATGCTGGTTATGGAAATCCACACTACCATCCCTTGTGAACCCAGAATTACCGGTAAATAAAATTTTGGATGTGAACAGTGGATTTGTGAAACACTTCTGCAACAGCCGTTTCCTAAACCGTAGCAGTATATCATACCTGACTTTTCACTTGTCGAGTAGTAGGCTTCGGTTGTTCATGTGGTGGAAGAGAGAAAATGTAAATGCACTAGACCATTTGTACACATAAACAGCGCAATAACAGTAAACACATAAATGAATTCCCGTTTGAAAGAAGTTAAAATACCAAGAAACATACCCACGGTTGACAAAACCGTACAATGAGGCACAAAAACACAGCAAAAACTAATGTAGCCTACAACACGACTAGAACCATACAAGTGACTGTAGATCCCTTAATGGTAGGCAGAGTACTGTGAGTAAGACATCATAATACCCTGCCGACACATTTCACTGAGCGCCAATTCAACGACTATGCTAATATCCGTAACCAAGCGTCTCGCGGCCTTTTCTACAAATCCGTTTTTATCTCAGAAAGTATGCGTTTCAGATCCCAGATGTATGAGACAGGCGAAATACCCTAAGACTTCAACAAGACTATAATAATTCGAATCCCAAAGAAAGGAAGTGTTGCCAGACGTCAAAATTACCGAACTATCAGTTTAATTAGCCACGGCTGCAAAATACTAACACGAATTCTGTACAGACGAATGGAAAAACTGGTAGAAGCCGACCTCGGGGAATATCAGTTTGAATTCCATAGAAATGTTGGAACACGTGAAGAAATACTGACCCTAGACTTATCTTAGAAAATAGATTAAGGAAAAGCAAACCTACGTTTCTAGCATTTGTGGACTTAGAGAAAGCTTTTGACAATGTTGACTGGAACACTGTCTTTCAAATTCTGAAGGTGGCAGGGGTAAAATACACGGAGCGAAAGGCTATTTACAACTTATACAGCAACCAGCTGGTAGTTACAAGAGTCGAGGGGCATGAAAGGGAAGCAGTGGTTGGGAAGGGAGTGAGACAAGGTTGTAGCCGATCCCCAATGTTATTCAGTCTGTATATTGAGCAAGCAGTAAAGGAACAAAAGAATGGAGAAGAAATTAAAACTTTGAGGTTCGCCGATGACATTGTAATTCTGTCAGAGACAGCAAAGGACTTGGAAGAGCAGTTGAACGGAATGGACAGTGTCTTGAAAGGAGGATATAAGATGAACATCAACAAAAGCAAAACGAGTATAATGGAATGTAGTCGAATTAAATCGGGTGATGCTGCGAGAATTAAATTAGAAAATAAGACACTTGAAGTAGTAAAGGAGTTCTATTTGGGGAGCAAAATAACTGATGATAGTCGTAGTAGAGAGGACATAAAATGTAGACTGGCAATGGCAAGGAAAGCGTTTCTGAAGAAGAGAAATTTGTTAACACTGAGTATAGATTTAAGTGTTAGTAAGTCGTTTCTGAAAGTATTTGTATGGAGTGTAGCCATGTATGGAAGTGAAACGTGGACGATAAATAGCTTAGACAAGAAGAGAATAGAAGCTTTCGAAATGTGGTGCTACAGAACAATGCTGAAGATTAGAAAGGGAGATCACATAACTAATGAGGAGGTATTGAATAGAATTGGAGAGAAGAGAAATTTGTGGCACAACTTGACAAGAAGAAGGGACCGGTTGGTAGGGCATATTCTGAGGCATCAAGGGATCACCAATTTAGTATTGGAAGGCAGCGTGGAGGGAAAAATCGTAGAGGGAAACCAAGAGATGAATGCACTAAACAGATTCAGAAGGATGTAGGTTGCAGTGGGTACTTGGAGATGAAGAAGCTTGCACAGGATAGAGTAGCACGGAGAGCTGCATCAAACGAGTCTCTGGACTGATGACCACAACAACAGCAATAATTTACTTGACTTGTTTTGTTTCGATGATTACTGCCACCTCTCAAAGTATTCGAAACTTTTTTTTTTAGCAACGTGTATATCAGAACACATCAGACATGATTTATAAGGCAGTGCGTTGCGACTTTACACTTTACGCACAGAGTGAAGGTTAGCTGAGTGGTCGCCAGCGAGGTAGCTCAGTGCGTCCCTGTATAATAAAAACCGTGTAAAGCTTTCATTAACAGACTTTGAAAGACGTCATGCGACGTCCATGCAGAACTTACCTACTCGACGAAGATAGACGATTAAAGAAATTGATTGGAAAGCAAGTGGTCAGCGGCAGATGACTTCCATGAGGAGGACCCAGGTTCAGTTCCCAATACTTTCACACATTTTACCCTGGTGGGAAGACTAGCAGTTGCGGCTACAGCCGACAACGACCGGGAAAGCTATGTGCAGATACCACGCGCGTCCATGACCCATCAAAATGACACCCGGCCGTCGATCGGTGCAGATTGGTGGAGTTTATTTATTGGTTTATTATCTTGCTTTCAAATAACATCGGGAACTGCTCGCTTTTGCAGTGTTGAAACAATTTTCAAAGAGACACTTATTTACATTCTTATCTATGATTAGAGCAACATTTTTATCGTATTGTAAAATCTACTTTTAGATGTTTGGCTTCTTTTGTAGGAGAACGTTTACGAGAAAAATATATAAATACTCATTCAGTCTTAGCAGTGTGAAGGACCTCATGATTTACCGCCAAGAGCAACTAAGAGAATTTCTTTACTGAACGACAAGTTCCGATCCACGGAACACCATCAGGTTCTTAAAACATTTACAACATCGTAATAGGCGTATAAAATCAGTGGAGTCAAATAATAAAATCCATCACTGAGGTGAATTCATGGATTTTTATTATCTGACGCCATTGATTTGACTGACCTTGTCATATGTTACAAATGATTTATGGACCTGACGACGTTCCGTGGATTAAATTGTTTTTCAATAAAGAAATTTTGTCAGCAGCTCTTGGCGGTAAATAACGACTTTCTTCAAATACTTACGAGCTGTATGGACACCCCCATCTTACAGTACCTTCGCAGGGCATCGTAGAAACAAAGTAATAGCACGAAGACAATTGTGACAACGTGATTGAATTAAGCTAGAATTTATTAACTTTCGATGTTAGCAGACGACTCCAGTCTCCTGTTTGTGGGTATGTCCAGTATTCAGTAAACTAAAGTCTTTAGAACTCTAAACACGCCTACAGACCGAGGTGGGGCAGTGGTCAGCACACTGGACTCGCATTCGGGAGGACGACGTTCCAAATCCGCGTCCGGCCATCCAGTTTAAGGTTTCCCGCGATTTCCCTAAAACATTCCAGGCAAATGCCGGTATGGTTCCCTTGAAAGAGATCAGCTGATTTCCTTCCCCATCCTTGACACAGTCCGATTTCGTGCTCCGTCTCTAATGACTTCGATATCGACGTTACAGCGAATCTTCCTTCCTTCTACGAACGCCTTAATCATCTGTCACTGACGTAATTGACTCACTCGTGACATGGTTGGTGGCCGATTTACACGCAGGCCCGTGGCCCAAATCTATCACGAGTACTCTATCTTGATCAAAGTCGCTCTTGTAATTCAGGCTTTACAGTACGTGCACAACATTTTAAACACCTTGGTGTCGGGCGGCGTTATTTCATGCTGTACATATCTGTCACGCCATTTACTATCAATGTGCGTGTTACAAGACTATGGGTATCCCACAGTAGAACTGCAGAATGTATGCTACACAGAGCAGACCAAAAATTTGTAACTGTACCTATCAGCTCCAGAAGAAAGTTAGTGCTGCAGGCTCGAGTGAATGGACAACCGCAGGTTCAGCGGAACGAAACAGAGAACGGTTTCGCTTCACCTGGCACCTGGATCAGATTCTCGGCTGCTGGCAGGCGCGCCCACAGGACTCTGTCCCGTGGGAAATACGCCAGTCGCAGGGGTCGCCAGCGGCGGCGGGTTCGCTGCCGGCGAATGGGAGAAAATTGAGACGGCACGCTTAAAGTCAACGACCGCCTTCCCGCTGGCTGCAGGCTTCCTTATTCCGGCGAACTTGGGCAGACATCCCCTCCCCTCTCAACCCTCCCCTCCCCCAGCCAAGTTTTGCGACCGGCCCGGGGCGACTGGGACAAACTTGGGGAGCACGCAAGTTTGGCCACGCCAGTCCGCCGTCTGTTCATTATTCCCCGCTGCGGAAACAGCCTGAGCCAGCGCTTCGCGGACATTCTTGTCTCCCTCGCCGCCCTTACTCTTTGGCCAGATGTCTTGCTGATCCGCAACTCATTATTCTCCGCCGACTACCGGCCGTGAAATAACTTGCTTCCGGGACAGAATCTTCTCAACCGTCAAATGTGACTTTTATAACAGAACCGGCATTAGCATTTGGAACGTTTAGAGGCGACGTGCGTAGAACTCTAGCGCGCAGTGATGTGAAATAAAGACGTCTTTAAATGTGGTTGAACAAGGGAACTACACCACCCCGAACTCCTGAAACTGAATAAATACAATTTCAAAATGCCGACATTTATATGTTGTACAACTCATAGAGGCAATTTGCTAAAGTCTGTATTTGCGTATAAGCGATGTTTGTACACTTTGTGATCAAAAGTATTTGGACACCTGGCTGAAAATGACAAGTTCGTGGCACGCTCCATCGGTAATACTGGAATTCAGTATGGTGTTGGCCCACCCTCAGCCTTGATGACAGCTTCTAATCTCGCAGGCATACGTTCAGTCAGATGCTGGTAGGTTTCTTGGAAACTGGCAGCCCATTCTTCATGGAGCACTGCACTGAGCAGAGGTATCGACTTCGGTCGGTGAGGCCTGGCACGAAGTCGGCGTTCCAAAAGATCCCAGAACTATAGGATTCAGGTCAGGACTTTGTGCAGGCCAGTCCATTACAGGGACGTTATTGTCGTGTAATTACTCCGCCACATGCTCGATCGTGTTGAAAGATGCAGTCGCCATCCCCAAATTGCTCTTCAACAGTGGGAAGCAAGAATGTCCTTAAAACGGAAGGAAAACAAAGACGAAGTGAATGTTAACTGGCAAAATACGTACAAAAATGGTTCAAATGGCTCTGAGCACTATGGGACTCAACTTCTATGGTCATCAGTCCCCTAGAACATAGAACTACTTAAACCTAACTAACCTAAGGACATCACACACATCCATGCCCGAGGCAGGATTCGAACCTGCGACCGTAATGGTCGCGTGGTTCCAGACTGTAACGCCTAGAACCGCTCGGCCACTGCGGCTGGCCAAAACACGTCAAACAAATACAAGTATATATCAAAATAATACCATGTAAGAACCATATCATGGGGTGATAATGGCGTTGATAAACTACACTTGATGAAATAATTAGAATATTGAAGCTTGTCATTTAAGGAGGAAGTGTGAAGGTTAAAAATTTTCATTACAGTACCACATGTCATCAGTATCACCAACAAAATGAAACAACAACCATAACAGTTTTTTAAAATCACATATTATATCGGAAAAATTAACAATTATAGAAAAATCCTTGAAATAAAACATTTGTTTGCACCTTAAACATAAAATATTCAAAAATAGTGAGATGAAACTGTTGTTTAATAATATAAATAGTTTATAATCGTAGAGGCAGATGAAGTCAGAAAATTATGTTAGATAATTCTCTACAGATCAGAAAGACATGTATGTAGCACAAACTAGACCTTGGGTTACAATGGATACAAAACAAAGGCTTCAGGCTACCAATAATATGAAACCTAGACATTGCATCTACCTGATTATACACTCCTGGAAATTGAAATAAGAACACAGTGAATTCATTGTCCCAGGAAGGGGAAACTTTATTGACACATTCCTGGGGTCAGATACATCACATGATCACACTGACAGAACCACAGGCACATAGACACAGGCAACAGAGCATGCACAATGTCGGCACTAGTACATTGTATATCCACCTTTCGCAGCAATGCAGGCTGCTATTCTCCCATGGAGACGATCGTAGAGATGCTGGATGTAGTCCTGTGGAACGGCTTGCCATGCCATTTCCACCTGGCGCCTCAGTTGGACCAGCGTTCGTGCTGGACGTGCAGACCGCGTGAGACGACGCTTCATCCAGTCCCAAACATGCTCAATGGGGGACAGATCCGGAGATCTTGCTGGCCAGGGTAGTTGACTTACACCTTCTAGAGCACGTTGGGTGGCACGGGATACATGCGGACGTGCATTGTCCTGTTGGAACAGCAAGTTCCCTTGCCGGTCTAGGAATGGTAGAACGATGGGTTCGATGACGGTTTGGATGTACCGTGCACTATTCAGTGTCCCCTCGACGATCACCAGTGGTGTACGGCCAGTGTAGGAGATCGCTCCCCACACCATGATGCCGGGTGTTGGCCCCGTGTGCCTCGGTCGTATGCAGTCCTGATTGTGGCGCTCGCCTGCACGGCGCCAAACACGCATACGACCATCATTGGCACCAAGGCAGAAGCGACTCTCATCGCTGGAGACGTCACGTCTCCATTCGTCCCTCCATTCACGCCTGTCGCGACACCACTGGAGGCGGGCTGCACGATGTTGGGGCGTGAGCGGAAGACGGCCTAACGGTGTGCGGGACCGTAGCCCAGCTTCATGGAGACGGTTGCGAATGGTCCTCGCCGATACCCCAGGAGCAACAGTGTCCCTAATTTGCTGGGAAGTGGCGGTGCGGTCCCCTACGGCACTGCGTAGGATCCTACGGTCTTGGCGTGCATCCGTGCGTCGCTGCGGTCCGGTCCCAGGTCGACGGGCACGTGCACCTTCCGCCGACCACTGGCGACAACATCGATGTACTGTGGAGACCTCACGCCCCACGTGTTGAGCAATTCGGCGGTACGTCCACCCGGCCTCCCGCATGCCCACTATAAGCTCTCGCTCAAAGTCCGTCAACTGCACATACGGTTCACGTCCACGCTGTTGCGGCATGCTACCAGTGTTAAAGACTGCGATGGAGCTCCGTATGCCACGGCAGACTGGCTGACACTGACGGCGGCGGTGCACAAATGCTGCGCAGCTAGCTCCATTCGACGGCCAACACCGCGGTTCCTGGTGTGTCCGCTGTGCCGTGCGTGTGATCATTGCTTGTACAGCCCTCTCGCAGTGTCCGGAGCAAGTATGGTGGGTCTGACACACCGGTGTCAATGTGTTCTTTTTTCCATTTTGCAGGAGTGTATGTCAAGAAACCAAAACCCTTTAATATATGAGTCAATGTGTCCTCTCGTTCCCATCTGTCTGTTACAAGCAGGCACTATAGGCAGTTGCCATTAAAATTTTTCAGAGTACTGTACCACATCATAATGTAAAGGAGCTATACTGGAAAAAGCAACGTTTCGGCCACGGCTACAGTGGCCTCCTTCTAGGCCCACTGACCAGAAAATGGCCGCTGTAACCGTGGCCAAAACGTTGGTTCCACCAGTACAGCTTTTTTAGATTATGACGCTGTATGATACTCTGTAAATTTTTATGTCAACTTACTCTGGACGCAGAAGCCTACACAATTACAATGAAGCACCAAAGAAACTGGTATAGGTATGCGTATTCAAATACGGAGATATATAAACAGGCAGAATACGGTGCTGCGGCCCGCAACACCCATGTATGTCAAGAAGCGTCTGGCGCAGTTGTTAGATCGGTTGTGCTGCTACAATGGAAGGTTATCAAGATTCAAGTGAGTATGCAGGACATGTTATAATTGGCTCAGGGGCGATGGGACACAGCATCTCCGAGGTAACGATGCAGTAGGGATTTTCCCGTACGACCATTTCACGAGTGTACTGTGAACATTAGGAATAAGGTAAAAAAAATAAATGAAATGTCGTGTGACGAGGGCCTCCCGTCGGGTAGACCGTTCGCCTGGTGCAAGTCTTTCGATTTGACGCCACTTCGGCGACTTGCGCGTCGATGGGGATGAAATGATGATGATTAGGACAACACAACACCCAGTCCCTGAGCGGAGAAAATTTCCGACCCAGCCGGGAATCGAATCCGGGCCCTTTGGATTGACAATCTGTCGCGCTGAGCACTCAGCTACCGGGGGCGGACAGGAATAAGGTAAAACCTCAAATCTGCGGCCAGAAAAAGATCTGCAAGAATGGGACTGAAGAGAATCGTTCGACGCGACAGAAGTGCAACCCTTCCGCTAGTTGCTGTAAATTTCAATCCTCGGCCATTAACAAATGTCAGCGTGCGAGCCATTGAAACGAAACATCATCGATATGGGAAAGGCCCGCTCATCTTCCCTTGATGACTGCACCTCACAAAGTTTTACGCCTCACCTGGGCCCGTCATCACCGACATTGGACTGTTGATGGCTGGAAGCATGTTGCATGGTAGGACGAGTCTCGTTTCAAATTGTATCTAGCGGACGGACGTTTACAGGCATGGAGACAACCTCATGAATCCATTGAGCCAGCATATCAACAGGGAAATATTCAATCTGATGGAGGCTCTGTAATAGTTTGGGGCGTGTGCAGTTGGAGTAACATGGGACTCCTGATACGTCTAGGTATGACTGTGACAGGTGACACGTACCTAAGCATCCTGTCTGATCACCTGCATCCATTCATGTCCATTGTGTATTCCGACGGACTTGGGCAATTCCAGCAGGACAATGCCACACCCCACACGTCTATAATTGCTACAGAGTGGCTCCAGAAACACTCTTCTGAGCTTAAACAGTTCCTCTGGCCACCAAACTCCCAAGACATGAACATTATTCAGCATATCTGGGATGCCTTGCAACATGCTGTTCAGAAGAGATCTCCGCCCCCTCGTACTCTTACGGATTTATGGACAGCCCTGCAGGATTCATGATGTCAGTTCCCTCCAGAACTACTTAAGACATTAGTCGAGTCCCTTCCACGTCCTGCTGCGGTATTTTTGCGTGCTCGCGTGGGCGCTACACGGCATTACTTAGATGTACCAGTTTCTTTGGCTTTTTAGTGTATACTACAGGCAGTGTAGCATGCGATTACCACGCATCCTCGCACGTCTTTCAACCATTCTTCGAAGTGAACCACCTATTCTTTCAATTAAATTTGTCTCCATTCGGACTGCCCTGGTCACGTGCTTCTGTATAATCTGCACATTGTCTATGGGTTGGGCATACACCAATGCCTTTAAATGTCCCCGCAGTCATAAATCCAAAGGATTCAGATCCGGTGAAGGGGTGAGACCATTCTACCACCTTGAATGAAAGTCATACCTTCCGGGAGGCATTTAACAGCCAGTCTTTTACGGTCTGAGTCCCTCTCTTACTACAGATCATTTTATACACGATTTTCATGTTACGTCACTGAGATGTTGTCCAATGCCATCTGTTGACTAATTTTTGCACGCTTTTTTAGTTTCAAGTCTGCTGTCACTTCAGGCTCGTGTCTCAATTATTACTTCTCTACCTGCATTATTCCGTGGGCCTGAAACAGCGCCGTTTGTCTCACACAGCATATTGAGAAAATCCGATTGTACGACGACAGGGTATTATTATCAACAACTTTCGACAAGGCCTGAGTATTGTATCGCCATACCAATGATCCAGTTGTGTTTGAATGGACGGTAGCAGATGCTTGGCGCGGGCCAACTCATCGTGCATGAAACAGAGTGGTGATGTACAATCGCACTAGCCGTAGAAAATGGGTGGTGCCACATTGTCTTTCTGCAATAATAACGTTCTCCAAAAGCTCTGGTAATTCATCGCTCGGAAGTCGGTGCTATACAGCACTTGTTAATCTGTTTGTAAAATGTATGGCGCAATGAGTCGCCGGCCGTGGTGGCCAAGCGGTTAAAGGCGCTACAGTCTGGAACCGCGCGGCCGCTACGGTCGCAGGTTCGAATCCTGCCTCGGGCATGGATGTGTGTGATGTCCTTAGGTTAGTTAGGTTTAAGTAGTTCTTAGTTCTAGGGGACTGATGATCTTAGAAGTTAAGTCCCATAGTGCTCAGAGCCATTTTTTTTTTTTTTCGCAATGAGTCTGTCGCCGACCGTACATTCACTGTCACCGACTATTCATTGATAGCGAAACCATCTTGATGCCAAAACTCCGTGATTGCTACAGGATTTGCATCGGGGGATTTGCATCTGGCCATATGTGCGTGTTGTGGTATTTTATTATACCAACTCGTGTTTATCCTACACTTGTGTGTCCCAACTAATCTGTTAATTCAATGAAGGGTATGAAATGCCGGACCATGCATCAACAGGACATACCACCACAGGAACTTTTCTTCTGGGTTTGGCTAACACTGCCTCCTGTAGGCACACGTGACGCGCTTTTTTAAACAGTGTGTATACATGCTGCGCACGCTGCCCTCGTGCCGTCCTGTGCCATTTTAACAGCAGAGCTGTAGAGCCAGCGGCCGCGGCCGCGCGTACAGTGGAGCGGGCCGCGGTTCGCCATTTCCCTGTGGCGGCGGCAGCGCCTGGGGTATTCCGGCGGCGTAGCGCAGTGATTAGCTCTGTGGCGCACGCACAGCCCTCAAACAGCGCAGCGCCGGGCCGCTCCGCGCGTGACGGAAATCGTCGCCCGCTTCCAGGCTCTGCTACCGTCCATTCACACACAACTGGCTCTTTGATATGGCGACCCAGCACTCAGGCCTTGTCGAAAGTTGTTAATAATACCCCGTCGTCATACAATCAGATTTTCTCAATACAGAGGGGTCCAAAAAAATGTATCCACTGTTTAAGAGTCCATAACTGGCGAACTAATTGACGGAGTTGTCTCATCTTTGGTAGTGTAATAGTTCGTAGTTCCGGCAATCGCCAGACAAGCGTTGTATTGCGTTGTTTTATTTTGTCATATGACAGTCGCCAGATAGACGGTGTTTTGTTCTTAGTTGTACGTAGTTACTTGAGTAAACATGGCTGGCGCAAGACTTACAATCGATGAAAGGAAGTCAGTTTTGAAGTGGTATTTTAAGTACGAAAACATTAATGAGGTTCAAAAGCAATGGCGAAATGAGTATCAAGCAGAGCCACGACAGGTTTAACGATTCGTCGCATTCGAGACAAATTTGGAGCCGAAGGCTGTGTTAAAGATGTACACAAACAACTATCTGGACGACCTGTAACAGCAACAAGTCCAACTAACTTCCGTCGTGTGTTACAACAATCAACTCGCTCACCACAGAAGTCTGTGAGACAGTGTGTCCATGAAACTAGAGTGAGTCGCAAAGTGTTCGGTGAATTTTGAAGACAGTAAAGTGGAAGTAAACGCAATGAACGAGGACGACCCAGATCGTAGAATGGTGTACTGCGAGTGGCTTACTAACATGGTGCGCAACGATGAAGAGTTTGCAAGGATGAATGTGTGTTCTGATGAGGCACAGTTCAAACTCATTGGTACAGTAAATCGCCACAATTGCATCTACTGGGCCATCGAAAATCCAAACGACCATGTACACAAAGCCGTGAATTTTCCAGGAGTAAATGTGTGGTGTGGATTGTCTTACCGGGGCTTGATTGGGGCATTCTTCTTTGACGGCACAGTTACCGGTGAGGTGTACTTTCAGAAGCTTCAGACATCCATTTTACCTGCCATGCGAGATTTGTATAGAGACGGAAGAGTTTACTTTCAACAAGATGGTGCCCCAGCCCACTACCAGAATCGTGTTAGGGCGTATCTCGACGAAAATCTACCAGGAAGATGGATAGGTCGTAGAGGTGCTGTGGAGTATTCACCACGTTCCCCAGACCTAACTCCTCTGCTCTTTTACCTGTGGGGAACACTAAAGGACGTCGTTTATCGACAAAAGCCGCGCACATTGGATGAACTTCGAGAATCCATCGTACATTCATGTGCAAATCTCCAACTGAACACGTTGCAGTCAGTAGTTCGTGCTGCAGTTCGGCGGCATCGTTTGTGTTTGGATGTTAATGGTGACCGTTTCGAACACATACAGCGATATTTTTAAGTTGTACTTTACGATACACTTTCACCAAATATGAGACAACTCCGTCAATTAGTTTGAAAGTTATGGACTTTTAAAGAGTGGATACATTTTTTGGACCCCTCTGTATATTCTGTAAGACACACGGCGTTGTTGCAGACCCACGGAATAATGCAGGTAGAGAAGTAGAACTTACATGGGATTTGAAACCAAAAAGGGTGCAAAAATTGGTCAACAGATGGCATTGGACAACAGAATGTCAGTGACGTCAGATGAAAATCGTGTATAAAATAAACTGGAGTAAGAGAGGGACTCAGACCACACCTAGATTGGCTGTTAAACGCCAGATGTGTGGATTCCGATACCCGGGCAATCGTGGGATTTGTATCGGTGTCTTATAACTCGTTCCACCTCTGACAGTGTTTGGAATGAGAAATATGACGAGCTGCAACGTGGTTCGGAATCCGCACAAAAATTTAAGTCCATTAATGGATGTGATATCCTTGATCACAATGACTTAACTCGATCATGTTTTACACAGGCATATATACCCTCAAGCAGCCCATTTTCTGTTACGAAATCAACTCACTCATATGCCTCTCGATGAGATTGATGTTATTGCATTATTTTCATGAATGGTAGCTTAGCTAATACTAGCTATCACCGTCACACGGTGCTCTTTGTTTACGAGTTTTATTATGATGTACCATAAGTTACGAGGTGTCTCTGACTGAACCTACGACTTACCAAGTGTGCAGGAAATCGACTTGTTTACGCAACACCTTTAATTGTTTAAATGTAAAAGTGGTCTCGGTAATTGTAAGCTTTCTGTCCAATTATTTGCGCTAAATTCCGGTATTTAGGACCACAATATAAGGCTACTACTTCTTAATGTGAATCATGGATATGTTAAAGCTAATATCTGTATTCATATTGCTCCTTTGTTCATAATCCAGACAGGCTTACTGCGTGAATTAAACCGTACGTCATAATAAATTCCGTCACGTAAAAGGTAAAAATGTGACCTTGTTCATCATTCCCACACAAACAAACCAAAGGCAATATGTTTCATAAATTTAAAAACCCTGAAATATGTATTCAGTTGATCACAGGTTGGGAATTGCTTTCACACAAAAAAGACCTGTCTCAACTAAGGGTGTAACTGATGAGGGCACTTCCATACCAAGAAGGAGGATCGGAGTTTAACGTTCCGTCGGCATCGAAGTCATCAAAGTCTGAGTACAGGCTTGGAACGATTCAAGGATGGGAAAGCAAATCAGCCGTATCCTTTCAAAGGAACCATCCCGGCACTTGCCTAAAGTGTCTTAGAGAAATCATGGAAAACTCAGCTCTGAATGGCCAGATGGGGACTTTACGTAATACGTGCAAACATGTACAATACTTATGATTGTGCAATCTGCCACTATTAAGCTTTCGAAGTTAAGCTCACGAAAAGCAGCAACATTGGACGTGAAAGACAGAAAATGAATAATGTGTTGGACGTGGCTGGTCATAGAATGCACGACACCGTCATATCTTACGATCAAAACATGAAATTTTGCTACAAAGAAAAGACATGCTGAAATTTCCTGGCAGATTAAAAGTGTGTGCCGGGCCGAGACTCGAACTCGGGACCTTTGCCTTTTGCGGGCAAGTGCTCTACCAACTGAGCTACCCAAGCACGACTCACGCTCCGTCCTCGCAGCTTTACCTCTGCCAGTACCTCGTCTCCTACATTCCAAACTTTACAGAAGCTTTCCTGCGAACCTTGCAGAACTAGCACTCCTGAAAGAAAGAATATAGCGGAGACATGGCTTAGCCACAGCCTGGGGGATATTTACAGAATGAGATTTTCACTCTGCAGCGGAGTGGTCGCTGATATGAAACTTAGTGGCCGAGTAAAACTGTATGCCGGCCCGGCAGAGCACTTGCCCGCGAAAGGCAAAGGTCCTGAGTTCGTGTCTCGGCCCGGCACACAGTTTTAATCTGCCAGGAAGTTTCATATCAGCGCACACTCCGCTGCAGAGTGAAAATCTCAGTCTTAAAGACATGCTACTATAAAAAAAAAAGGGACCGTGGGAAAGTGAACATTATTAAGTTCTACGCTAATTTAGAGTACACTCGTGTTTGGAATTTTGCATGAATTTAAAATTGTACTTGTGGAATTATAATTAAAAAATTATGAAAATTCTGCTATTTGACCTATTCCAAAAACCTCATGAGAGAAGCTTACAACATATGAAGAGGTGAAACAGAGAAATTTTTGTAGAAATCTCTTGAATATTTTCTGAGAAAAAGGAACATACATTATTTTTTTAATATAAAACTTCAAATTTCATTAAAAATGTTGAATATATATAATCAAAGGATTTTATATGTAAATGTGTTACTTTCATGTAAAGCGTGGTACAAAATTTCATTGACATATCTCCGAAACTGTGGATCTGGTGCGTTTTTGAAACAGTGTGTGTTTTTCATCAACGTCCCCCCTTAACGTGACCACCTGCCAAAAGCGTGAATAAACATCTTTTGCAGAGCAGTCCGCTGCGAGAGACCGCTGCGAGTGGTGCAGGAAGAGGGCCAGCGAGGTTGTGGAACGTACCGACAAAGATATGGATTTCCTATGTGCTCTTGACTTGATAGGTTTTCACTCCATAACACAATTTTTTTTAAAAAAATTATTCTATCATGCCGAGGAAAAACTAGCTGCATGGAGGGGTGGACATAGTCCCCAAGGATAGATGCATACATGTGCCGATGCATTATGTTTTCCGTAGCGACGAGATCAGCCAGGGAATGTCATGAAAACATTCTCCAGACCATAACGCTACCTCCTTCGTCCTGGATCCCTGTGATTTCATATCTACTCGCGTTACGCCATTTTCCCGATGGGAATAAAACTTGATTTATCTGAAAAAGCCACCTGTCGCCGCTTAGAGTGAGTTCAGTTGCAGTATTGGTGTTCAAATTCCAGCTTTAGTCGCCGGTGAACAGCAGTCAGTATGGGAGCATGAACCAGTTGTCTGCTGCAGAGACAGTTAGTTGCTCAGCAGCAGCGCCTGTATTCGCCTGTACACACCTCTGCAGCCGTCGTTCACCCTTGTCATCTAAGCCCCGCGGCACACCACGGCAACACGTCTACAGTTTTCAAACGTAGAGCACTTACCCGTGAAAGGCAAAGGTCCCGAGTTCGAGTCTCGGTCCGGCACACAGTTTTAATCTGCCAGGAAACACGAAAGCCAATGATAATGTCTTTTTCGACGTCAGATAATCCGCTTCATCTCCGCATTACCACAGTGACTGCACTTTTTCCGCATCCCCCGACACGCCGTCAGTGCTGGCACCAGACGTCTGTGAGTGGTTGTTGCACGTTGCCGTCGAACATACGTGGTGGTCACATTAATGTTACTGGACAGTGTAAGAATCTAAGCGTTACGTAAAACCAGAATCGACTGATCCGAATTGTTTTCATGCGATTATTCTTGCAGACAGGTCATACTTAAAGCAATGAAATCAATATTCAACTGACACTTAAAATTTCAATCAACTGAGCGTATTGTTTTCCAACAGCTTATCGAATCGATTTTTTCATTTAGTTGCTCCCATCATCAGATAACCTCTTGCTGCCTGTGTTTCGTCCGTATTACACCACTGGACATTAAAATTGCTACACCAGGAAGAAAAGCAGATGATAAACGGGTATTCATTGGACAAATATATTATACTACAACTGACATGTGATTACATTTTTACGCAATTTGGGTGCATAGATCCTGAGAAATCAGTACCCACAACAACCACCTCAGGCCGTAATGACGGCCTTGATACGCCTGGGCATTGAGTCAAACAGAGCTTGGATGGCGTGTATAGGTACAGCTGCCCATACAGCTTCAACACGATACCACAGTTCATCAAGAGTAGTGACTGGTGTATTGTGACGAGCCAGTTGCTCGGTCACCGTTGACCCGACGTTTCCAATTGCTGAGAGATATCGAGAATGTGCTGGCCAGGGCAGCAGTCGAACATTTTCTGCATCCAGTAAGGCCCGTACAGGACCTGTAAAATGCGGTCGTGCATTATCCTGCTGAAATGTAGGGTTTCGCAAAGATCGAATGAAGGGTAGAGCCACGGGTCGTAACACATCTGAAATGTGTTCAAAGTGCCGTCAATGCGAACAAGAGGTGACCGAAACGTGTAACAAATGCGAGTGGTCTAAGGCGCTGCAGTCATGGACTGTGCGGCTGCTCCCAGCGGAGGTTCGTGTCCTCCCGCCGTCCGGGGTGACCGAGCGGTTCTAGGCGGTACAGTCTGGAACCGCGTAGCCGCTGCGGTCGCAGGTTCGAATCCTGCCTCGGGCATGGATGTGTGTGATGACCTTAGGTTAGTTAGGTTTAAGTACACTCCTGGAAATGGAAAAAAGAACACATTGACACCGGTGTGTCAGACCCACCATACTTGCTTCGGACACTGCGAGAGGGCTGTACAAGCAATGATCACACGCACGGCACAGCGGACACACCAGGAACCGCGGTGTTGGCCGTCGAATGGCGCTAGCTGCGCAGCATTTGTGCACCGCCGCCGTCAGTGTCAGCCAGTTTGCCGTGGCATACGGAGCTCCATCGCAGTCTTTAACACTGGTAGCATGCCGCGACAGCTTGGACGTGAACCGTATGCGCAGTTGACGGACTTTGAGCGAGGGCGTATAGTGGGCATGCGGGAGGCCGGGTGGACGTACCGCCGAATTGCTCAACACGTGGGGCGTGAGGTCTCCACAGTACATAGATGTTGTCGCCAGTGGTCGGCGGAAGGTGCACGTGCCCGTCGACCTGGGACCGGACCGCAGCGACGCACGGATGCACGCCAAGACCGTAGGATCCTACGCAGTGCCGTAGGGGACCGCACCGCCACTTCCCAGCAAATTAGGGACACTGTTGCTCCTGGGGTATCGGCGAGGACCATTCGCAACCGTCTCCATGAAGCTGGGCTACGGTCCCGCACACCGTTAAGCCGTCTTCCGCTCACGCCCCAACATCGTGCAGCCCGCCTCCAGTGGTGTCGCGACAGGCGTGAATGGAGGGACGAATGGAGACGTGTCGTCTTCAGCGATGAGAGTCGCTTCTGCCTTGGTGCCAATGATGGTCGTATGCGTGTTTGGCGCCGTGCAGGTGAGCGCCACAATCAGGACTGCATACGACCGAGGCACACAGGGCCAACACCCGGCATCATGGTGTGGGGAGCGATCTCCTACACTGGCCGTACACCACTGGTGATCGTCGAGGGAACACTGAATAGTGCACGGTACATCCAAACCGTCATCGAACCCATCGTTCTACCATTCCTAGACCGGCAAGGGAACTTGCTGTTCCAACAGGACAATGCACGTCCCCATGTATCCAGTGCCACCCAACGTGCTGTAGAAGGTGTAAGTCAACTACCCTGGCCAGCAAGATCTCCGGATCTGTCCCCCCATTGAGCATGTTTGGGACTGGATGAAGCGTCGTCTCACGCGGTCTGCACGTCCAGCACGAACGCTGGTCCAACTGAGGCGCCAGGTGGAAATGGCATGGCAAGCCGTTCCACAGGACTACATCCAGCATCTCTACGTTCGTCTCCATGGGAGAATAGCAGCCTGCATTGCTGCGAAAGGTGGATATACACTGTACTAGTGCCGACATTGTGCATGCTCTGTTGCCTGTGTCTATGTGCCTGTGGTTCTGTCAGTGTGATCATGTGATGTATCTGACCCCAGGAATGTGTCAATAAAGTTTCCCTTTCCTGGGACAATGAATTCACGGTGTTCTTATTTCAATTTCCAGGAGTGTAGTTCTAAGTTCTAGGGGACTGTTGACCTCAGACGTTAAGTCCCATAGTGCTCAGAGCAATTTGAACCATTTGAGTCCTCCCCCAGACATGGTGTGTGTGTCTGTTCTTAGGATAATTTAGTGTGTAAGCTTAGGGACTAATGATCTTAGTAGTTAAGTCCCATAAGATTTCACACACATTTGAACATTTTTGTAACCAATGGCACCCCATACCATCACGCCGGGTAATAAGCCAGGCCAGTATGGCGATGACGAATACACGCTTCCAATGTGCGTTCACCGCGGTGTCGCCAAACACGGATGCGACCATCATGATGCTGTAAACAGAATCTGGATTTATCCGAAAAAATTACGTTTTTCCATTCGTGCACCCAGGTTCGTCGGTCTGTGATGAAACGTCAAGGGTAACCGCAGCCATCGTCTCCGAGCTGATAGTCCATGCTGCTGCAAACGTCGTCGAACTGTTGGAGCAGATGGTTGTTGTCTTGCAAACGTCCTTATCTGTTGACTCAGGGATCGAGACGTGGCTGCACGATCCGTTACAGCTATGCGGATAAGATACCTGTCATCTCGACTGCTAGTGATACGAGGCCATTGGGATCCATCACGGCGTTCCGTATTACCCCCCTGAACCTACCGATTCCATATTCTGCTAACAGTCATTGTATCTCGAACAACGCGAGCAGCAATGTCGCGATACGATACACCGCAATCGCGATAGGCTACAATCCGACCTTTATCAAAGTCGGAAACGTGATGGTACGCATTTCTCCTCCTTAAACGGGGCATCACAACAACGTTTCACCAGGCAACGCCGGTCAACTGCTGTTTGTGTATAAGAAATTAGTTGGAAACTTTCCTCATGTCAGCATGTTGTAGGTGTCGCCACCGGCGCCAACCTTGTGTGAATGCTCTGAAAAGCTAATCATTTGCATATCACAGCATGTTCATCCTGTCGGTTAAATTTCGCGTCTGTAGCACGTCATCTTCGTGGTGTAGCAATTTTAATGGCCAGTAGTGTACATTCAGATATAATTTCATCAACTAAACCATGTAAACCAAGGACCGGAATTAAGAGATATACGCTACTGGACGCCTAGCAGGTTGTAATTTTTTTTTCTTTAGTGATTTTCAATTCCCCCCGAAGGGGGCGGGCTGGCAGCAGCTTACTACGCTGCTCTACAGCCTACAGACTTGTTTGTAAAAAAAGGAAGAAAAAAGAAACAAGGAAAAACAGGCGATAAAATGGTGATTTAAAGTGTAAAATGGCGTAAAAATGCGGAAAGTTAAAACAGAAAGCAAAAGGGGTTGGCAATGTTGATAAAATACACAGGAATCAGACAAGTAACGTAGTAGACACACAATTAAAAAACATGGCGACAGTCTGATTTCTGTTCGCAAGAGATAAAAAAATCACACCCAGCGACAGTATGATGGCTGTTCGCTACACTTCCCAAAAGACACAACACGGAAGACTCACTGGAAAAACACACTGTAAAACACTGCACGAAAATGGCGGCAGAAATATGGCACTCCCGATCCAAAGGCAGAGGGAAAGGGGGGGGGGGGGGGCAGGTTGTAAAACCCGTATATACGCAGGGGAAACTCTTGCCGTAAACACGAGCGCAACCTCCGGATTCGTGTGTCGGCCCGGAATTAGCAGAGTTTTCGTCGTTACACAGACAGCGTTAGCGGTGCGTGGCAAGTTAACGCCTGTCCGGCCTAAACTGGTTGCGAGACGGGAACAGGAAAACTCGCTAATCGGCACGGTAGCGGCACTCTTCCCCAGAGGGTGGGAGGGGTCCAGATTAGCGCTGCTGTCGCATCCGCAAGGTGGCGGCCCGGGCCGGCGCTGCCGTCCCAATTTCTGGCCGCCGCCGCCCCCACCCCGCGCCATAGCACGGAGCGCCCTCAGAGGGTCACCTTAATTAACGCCGAGCCACGTCACCTGCAAAGCCGCCAACGAGAGCCTGCGGTCAGCGGGCAAGGGTACTGCAGCGCGCGCCCGCCGCCTTCCTGTTGCGGGCGACCAATCTTCACAGCAGAGCAGCAGAGGCGTTGACGTTCGTCAATGTACTGTAAGGGGGAGGGATTTGTCCATGTTTTATACTTAAAACCCACTTGGAGGGCGATAACAGAGAGTAGACAAAGATACTGAATTCGGTCTTCTGAAACTGTGTCACCGTGGAAGATCGTAATGTCGAAATAGCAGATTTTGAGACAAGTGATCCTGAAATACATGAGCAGCTACAGTCGTTTAATAGCGTGGGAAGGCGTATGGACCAGTATCAACTCTGATCTTCACCCCCTCCCCTCCTTTCCTCCATCCTTTTCCTGGGCTCCCTCTCTCCCACCCTTCCACCCTCTTTTTTCTCCACTTACCCTCTCTCTGCCCCCCTTCTCTCCGCTGAGTCCTTTCGCATTTCCATCCTCTGCCATTTCCCATTCCCTCTCGCGTCTGCCCTGCCCCCCCCCCCACCCTTTCGTTTTTCCTCTCCTCCCTCCTTGTTTTCCCCCTCATCTGTCCAGGTCCCCCCCCCCCCTCGCCTTCTGCCCTTGGCTATGGTGTGTCATCTAGTGCAGTGTTTACAGTGAGTGTTCAGTGTTGTGTGTCTTTTCCGAAGTGTTTTTATATCTCTTGTGAACAGAAACCAGACAGTCGCCATGTTTTTTAATTGTCTGTCTACTATGTTACCTGTCTGCTTCCTGTGTATTTTATTAGCATTGCCAACCCTTCGCTTTATGTTTTAACTTTCCACAATTTTCCGTCGTTTTACCATTTAAGTCACCGTTTTATCGCCTACTTTTATTGTTTCTTATCTTCTTCTTACGTTTTAAAAAACCTGTAGGCTGCAGAGCAGCGTACTAAGCTGCTGCCAGCCCGCCCCCTTCGGGGGGAATTGAAATTCAATAAAGGACAAAAAAAAATATGGACCAGATGAGACATATGTGAGATTCTACAGAGATTACGCGAAAGAACTTTCTCCACTTCTAGCAGCAGTTTCCAGTAGCTCACAGGAGCGACGATGGGTGCTGTAATGCCCCAAGGACAGAAAACCCCAATTAACAAACGGTGTGAAAACTTAAAGTAGGGAATTAAGTCATCTTGACAGTGATAACAACTATTGGTGATAAAAAGTAATGTTTTGATTAACAACTATAACACTTAAATACTGAGAGTAACAAACAAAAGATGAGATAAAAGGAAAGGGTTGTCATGCATTATCTTTGCAACAACTATAGAATAAATTTAAATTCATATGATCGAAAGTTAAATCCAAGGAGCTAATTCGGTCAAAGATAACATTTACCATGGAAGAGAGTTATGGCCGCATCGAAAAGGAAATTCAATGCGCCTACAATGCAACTCGGATACGGAAATGTTTAGTCAGTTGCTCCTGACTCGCTCTAGAGTACTATTGCGATAGTCTTCTGGAAGCAAACGCTATGAGATTTTTCAGTTGGGAAAGTTCGATAGTTCGGGACAGAGAGATTAAAGTTGTACTCAGTCATTCGACTGAATAAAGTAATCTTTACCGTTATCAACGCGACGGTGATTTTAATTGAGTGATACTGATTTACTGGACTTAGCCTTCGGACTGAAGAACAGTTGCGACCTTGATAGTATTGGATCAGTGACACGAAACCTATTCGTAGTCTTGAGTGGGACACAATAATACAAAGTCATGAACAAAAACCAGTACGCCGTTCAATCAAAAGTTGTTGTCAACGTTACGATTACTGGACTGAGCCGCGCGGGATTAGCCGAGAGGTCTGAGGCGCTGCAGTCATGGACTGTGCGGCTGGTCCCGGCGGAGGTTCGAGTCCTCCCTCGGGCATGGGTGTGTGTGTTTGTCCCTAGGATAATTTAGGTTAAGTAGTGTGTAAGCTTAGGGACTGATGACCTTAGCAGTTAAGTCCCATAAGATTTCACACACATTCGAACTGGACTGATGAGAAGTTAATCTGGAATGACATATCGGTGTGTGTGCGTGATAGTGACAAACAATTAATTACAAAAATATTAATAAACTATTAGTGAAGAGATAAATCATATGTGCCGCCTACATGCCTCAAGGAATAATATTACGTTTGTTCATACTAGTGACTGAGGCCTTTAAACATTTTAAGTGACTGTGTGAAGACAGGAATAACAGACAGTGAAAGGGGATAATATAAAAAGCGGCATTACGGCATGTTAGGACTTTAATTCAACATAAGTGATCTCTGGAGTTACGTTGGATCGTTGTTAATAATTTGACGTAGCAACGGAATTACGAATACCAATTATCAATCCTCGCTAAGGATGATGTGAAAAACGACCGTAATGATAGGATTAAGACCAAGATTTCACTGCTCAACATAACTAACCGGGCATAAGATAAAAGACAAACAATTGATCAGTTAACACAAACTGATAAGACTGTTACGGACGAACAATAGAATATTTCATAACAACGCGAGGAGCTGTGTTTTACGAGAGTTACAGGTGCTGTTCCACGTCATACTGACGAGGACGAACATCACTACGAGTCGCTCCTCCCGACGAGGGCAGAAGGAGGGAAGGGACGTCGCAGTGCCTAGCGACTATAAACGAAATTTTTGATAACATTCAATTACAGGAAAGACCGTAGGACAGATGCGCATAAATGTAGGCCTATATCGCAGAGGTCAGACTGTTGCAGAATTTACAAGAAAGATCGTTGGACATATCCACTATAGGCCTATAACGCTGACATCAATCTGTTTTAGAATAAGGGAACATGTTTTATGCTCACGTGTTTTGATGCCCACATTTTATGATGCTAAGACGTTCTCTATAAAAGTCAACATGGAATCCGCAAACAGACACCTTGCGGAACTCAGCTCGCTCTATTGCTCCATGACATCCAGAACGCAGTAGCTGCCGGCGCACGTTGTTACCGTGTTTCTCGACTTCAGAAAGGCATTTGATGCAAAGACGCTCTGTCGTTTTGCGAGTGAAATACGAGCTCGCGGAGTATCAAAATACATTTGTGGCTAGACTGAGAACTTCCTTGCACATAGAACTCCATATGTTGCTCTTAACGGAACAAATTTTACAGCTGTGAAGGTAATTTCAGAAGTACCCCACTGAAGTGTGCTAGGACCTTTACTGTTTCCTTTAAATACAACTGTTGAATGGAATACGTCGGAAGCCCTATGAGGCTGTTTACAGAGATTCGGTTGTCTAAAAGGAGGTAGAAACGTCAGAATGACTGATAACTGGTGCTGCGATTAGTAATTGATCTTGGACGTAAATAAATAAAGCATAATTTGTGTAAACAGGCGAAGAGACCCATTATTGTTGCACTGCACTGTTGGCGGCAGATAATTGCAAACAGTAACTTTCGTGAAATGTTTATGAGTAACCGCCTGGAGCGACCTAAAATGGAATGACCACATAAACCAAAATGTAGGACCATCAGATCCCAAGCTGAGATTTTAAAGAAGAAATATTAGTATAGTGCAATTCATCCTTAACAGAAGTGCCTCACAAAACACTTGTTTGACCGCTTCTTAAATCTTGGCCAATTGGCCATCAGTCTGGAACTCTGTCGGCCGTTGTGGCCGAGCAGTTCTAGGCGCTTCAGTCTGGAACCGCGCTGCTGCTACGGTTGCAGGTTCGAATCATGCTTCGGGCATAGATGTGTGTGCTGTCCTTAGGTTAGTTAGGTTTAAGTAGTTCTAAGTCCAGGGGACTAATGACCTCAGATGTTAAGTCCCATAGTGCTTAGAGACATTTGAAGCATTTGAACCATCTGGAACTCTTACCAGGGTGGAGTAATAGTAGAGATACACAACATCCGGTGAAGAGCGCCACGTTTCCCTCAAGGGATCGTTTAGTCAGCGCAAAGCTTTACGGAGATGCGCAATAAATTCTAGTAGCAGACTCTACAATGGAGGCCTTTTACATCACGAAGAGGTTTCCTATTGGAAATTCCAAGAGAGTACGTTGCATGGACAGTTGGACAACTTTTTACTTTCTCTCATATATGTCTCGTGAAAGAAAAAAAAAACACAGCGATAAGATCCGAGAAATTAGAATACGGAGGTATATCGACAGTCATTCTTCCCACACGCCCTCTGCGAATGGAACAGGGAGCGGAGGTTACCGATAGTAGAACCAGAAGTATCTTCCACCACACACCGTGAGACCGCTAGCGCAGTATAGATGTAGATGCGGGTCTAAGAGAAGAAGCCGTTCGATATTGTACTGAATCTTCGACCTCAGACCACGTTACGGTCAGAACCAAGTACTTTCGAAAATAATTGAAAGGTTCGACGAATATAGAACCCAGTAAGGGTGCAATATTTTGTGCGCCTCACAGAAGCTTAATAGCATCGCTAAAGTTCACAGACATATTAACGATTTATCAGTCAGACTCAGTAACACCATGAAATGTTCACCGACGACGCGGTTGTATACAAAGAAGCATCGTCGTTGGAGATTACAAGGACATGGAAAAGGACTTGCACAATACTTTCATTTTGCGTTATAAAAAGCAGATGTTATTAAATACTCATAAATGAAACTTAGCGCCTTTAACTAAGTGAAAGAAAGCAATAGTATTCGGTTATAAGATTTGTGGTGAACGTATTCTGCATGGCAAATTGTAAAAATGAAATATGATGTGTCGTAAAATTACTATTAGGAGGGTGAATGGAAGATCCAGATTTATTTAAGGTTTTTGGATGAATATATTACATCTGCAAAGGAAATCGCACATAAGACGCTAGTGTGACCAATTCTAGATTATTACTCTTGAATTTGCAGTCCTTATCAAGTAAGGACAATCACAGCCATCAAACGAATTTAGTGGTCGCTGCTAGAATCGTAACAGGTCGCTATAGCCCATAACAAAGAGTGTATGAAACGCTAGAGGTACTTAAATTTGAATCTTTGGAAGATCATTATGCTGCTACCATCGTTAATCTCCCCTAGGTACCATGAGAATGGGGTAAGACAGAACTTGTTTGGATGTACATAGACAGTCATTTCTCCCTCCCTCAATACAGATAATGAATAAGAAAGAAAATCTATAGAACTGGTACGATTTCCATTCCACCATGTACGGTACAGTGGCTTGCCCAGTGTGTGTGTATATGAAGAATGAGCTCCATGGAATGTTAATACATGCAAAAAATAACATTTCGTAGAGCCTTATCATCGCTCACTATCAGATTCTTGTGGTTGGAGATAAGGGTGACGCAAATTATATGCTATTAAATCAGAAGGAAAAATACAAGGGGTCTGGTCTATTGTTTACTATGTAGAATGTCGAATGAAATTTCCTGGAAGATAAAAACTCTGCGCTGGTTCGGGACGCTAACATGAAATGTTGCCTGGAGGCTGGAATATTTTTGAGACCAATGAAAAGCTTCTGGGGAACACAGAATATATTTTGGAAACTTCCCTGAGTCGTGCATCAAATGAAGCTATTCACGGGAGGAACATTACACAAATTTCATTGATCTAAAAGCATTCTGAATCTGAAGGGCATTTTTCACCAAATAAAATAGTTTGTTACTGCTATACCAAAAATTATTGTGCTGGGTCTAACAGAAATAACAAGTTCATTGAGGAAGGAGTGCACGCAGGTAAGTCTTCTACGCGATAGTTGAAGTTAAGCTTTGTTTACTTGACTGGTTACAACCCTTTCAATCCCAAAGTAATGTGCATACTTGTTCTATCTTGAACCAGCTACCGTGGTGCACTACGTGTTCCCATCTCTGTCCATGAGAAGGTGTATAATGCACCCAGGACCGTTGTATTATGTGGTCGAGTTGGTGAGCTGGGTAATGTGGAGCGGGTAGGCATAACGTTGCGTGGGCGTACTGACCTCCAAATCTTTGGACAATGTAATCTTTACATACAACTTCATTCTGATATTGTACTCTTTCCCTGAGTGCGTCTTTCCACACGGCTTTCAACGCTGGCTTCATTTTTATGCATGACACTGCATCGAACTGCGCAGGTGGAGGCTGTCTTGGAACGAGAGAACATTCGACGAAGTGACTGGTCCGCCCGTCCCCTCCCACCTCCCCCACCCCTCCCCCTTAATCCTCATCGTGTAGGTGTGGGATGCGTTGGGGACACGTAATGCAACACCGAGCGAGGTGGCGCAGTGGTTAGCACACTCGACTCGCTTTCGGGAGGACGACGGTTCAATACCGCATCCGGCCATCCTGATTTACGTTTTCCGTGATTTCCCTAAATCGCTTCAGGCAAGTGCCGGGATGGTTCCCTTGAAAAGACACGGCCGACTTTCTCTCCCACACTTCCCTAATCCGATGAGACCGATGATCTCGCTGTTAGGTCTCTTTCCCCAAATCAATTTAAGGTACTGAAACTCGTCCACGTGCACCATCGACCACCCAGCAGTTGCTCAAATGGTTCAAATGGCTCTGAGCACTATGGGACTTAACATCTCAGGTCATCAGTCCCCTAGAACTTAGAACTACTTAAACCTAACTAACCTAAGGACATCACACACATCCATGCCCGAGGCAGGATTCGAACCTGCGACCGTAGCGGTCGCTCGGTTCCAGACTGCAGCGCCTAGAACCGCACGGCCACCACGGTCGGCTGCGAACTATTCAACGAAACATCATCGATATGAGCTTTCGGAGCCAATGATCCACTGATGTGCCGTTGATGACTGCACGACACTAAGCTGTACGCCTCGCCTGGGACCGTCGACAACGACATTGGACTGTTGATGACTGAAAACTGTTGCCAATTCGGATGAGTATCATTTCAAATTGTATCTCGGAGATTGACGTGTACGGGTTTTGAAACAACCTGATGAATCCATGGACCCTGCATATCAGCAGGGTACGGTGTGCGGTTGGTGTTATATGGATCTCCTGATATTTTTAGATACGACTCTGACAGGTGACACGTACGTAAGCATCCTTTCTGATCACCTACACCCATTCATGTCCATTGTGCATTCGGACGGACTTGGGCAATACCAGCAGGGCAATGCGACATCCTACACATGCAGAATTGCTGCAGAGTGGCTCCAGGAATACTCACTTCCGCTGGCCACCAAACTCCCCAGACACGAAAATTTTTGAGTCTCGGTCCGGCACACAGTTTTAATCTGGCAGGAACTGCGCACACTCTACTGCAGTGTGAAAATTTCATCCTGGAAACATCCCCGGGCTGTAATCTGCTATGTCTCTGCAATATAGACAAGCTATTGGCAGAATTGAGCCTGTGATGACGGGTCGTGAGTCGTGCTTGGGTAATTAAGTCGGTAGAGCACTTTCCCGCGAAAGACAAAGGTTTCCGAGTTCGAGTCTCGGTCCGGCACACAGTTTTAATCTGCCAAGAAGTATCATATCAGCGCATACTCCGCTGCAGAGTGAAATTTTCATTTTTGAGCATATCTAGGATGCCTTGCAGCGTACTCTTACGGATCTGTGGAAAGACCTACGGAATCATGGTCTAAATTCACTGCAGCACTACTTCACGGATTACTTGAGTCCATGCCGCGTCGTGTTACGGCACACCTGCGCGCTCGCGGGGGCCCTAAACGATATTAAACAGGTGAAACAGTTTCTTTGGCTCTTATTGTAGTTGCGCACTCTCACCCAGTGAACAAAATACGAGCGTATATGATAGGCCATAATGATGTGTATCTTAGGAAAGAAGTCGCAACGCTGTAGCAGAATGAATGAGGATCTCTAGAGGATCGACTTCTGCTGCAGGAATTAACAGTTGATCATCACTATTGGAGGACAATCACTGGAAGGAGACACTTTCGTTGAGTACCTGCGAGTATGCGTATGGAGCGATTTTAAGTGGAACAGTTACGTAAAACTGATCACGTATAAGTCAGACGACAGACTAAGAGGCACTGCAAGATTTATCAGGAAGTACAGTTCACTCACGAAGGAATTAACGGACAGAACCCTCGTTCACCCAAAACTTGATTTTTGCTCGTCAGACTGCGATCCGTACCAGATAGGATCTATAGAGGAAATAGAGAAGACCCTAAGAAGAGTAGCGCGTTTCGCCACAGGTTCATTCCATAAGCGCAAAAGCATGACGGCGATTTTCAGCCAACTCCAGTGGAAGTCGGTTCAAAGCAGGCATCGTTCTTCATGGGGTGTACGTTTCTAGAAGAATCGGTCAATATATGCTGATACATTTCACTAAAAACCCGCTAGTGTAAAACTAAATAATAGGAGACACACAGTCGTTCCTCTATGTCTACATCTACAAACATACTCCTCAATCCACAGTACGACCCACTGATACTCATTCCTTCTCCGTTATAATCGCAAATAGAGCGTGGAAATAACTAATGTCTATAAACATCCGTACGAGCCCTAATTTCATCGTGGCCCTTACGCAAAACGTACGTTGGCGGCAATAGGATCGCTCTGCAGTCTGCTTGAAAAGTTGTTTCTGTAAATTTCCTCAATAGTGCCTCGTGAAAATAACGTCGTCTCTTCCCCCGGGGATCCCTGTTTGAGTGCACGACGGATCTCCGCAATACTTGCATGCTAATCGAACCCGCTGGTAAAAAAGCCGGCCACGGTGGTCTAGTGGTTCTAGGCGCGCAGTCCGGAACCGCGGGACTGCTACGGTCGCAGGTTCGAATCCTGCCTCGGGTATGGATGTGTGTGATGTCCTTAGGTTAGTTAGGTTTAAGTAGTTCTAAGTTCTAGGGGACTGATGACCACAGAAGTTAAGTCCCATAGTGCTCAGAGCCATTTTTGGTAAAAAATCTTGCAGTGCTTCGATGTCTTCCTTTAATCCGGTCTGGTGGAATCCCAAACACTCGAACAGTATTCAAGAATGGGTCACACTATTATTCTGCACGCCGTCTTTTTTGTAAATTAGCTACATTTTCCCAAATTTTTTCTACTCGTTGCGTTTCGTATCACTGTGTAACGTTACGCCTAGATATTAAATAATGTTAGTATGCCAAGCAGCACCCTACTAACGTTGTATTCTAACGCTACAGGACTGTTTTTACTACTCATCCGCATTAATTTATATTTTACTACATTTGTAGCAAGCTGTCATTCACCACACCAACTCGAAATTCTGTCTCTCGTCCTGTATCCTCCTATAATTGCTCAACAACGACGACACCTTCCCATACACCACAACGTCATCAGATCATCAACGAAGAACCGTAAAATGCTCCTCCTCCAGACCGTCAGATCGTTTATGTATTTAGAGAATAAGAACCTGTTTCTGTGGGGCATTGCTGACGATACCCTTGTCATGTACGACGTATAAAAGAGAACTCTTTTGACTTACAACTCTTCAAGCGATTTGGCAACGCTATGTTGTTCTATGTGTTTAAATTGGTGTTTTCATCCTTCTAGATCATCAGTCAGAGTTTCAGCTCCGTACAGCTATCATTTGATTTTGAGAGTGCCTTCAGTGAAACAGTGTCATTAAAATGGAACAGTGGAAGTTAGCGCGACGTTGTACCGTCAAGTTTCGTGTTCAACTTGGGGAACCCTACGAATGTGACCTTCAGAAAGTTAAACTAGGCCTATGGGTACATCCCTTATGAAGAGCACAAGGTTTGTCGATGGCACAAAGCGAGAAGACATTGAAGATGAACCTCGCTCACGGATACCTTCAACTTATGTTAAACCCTTACACCATATATCAAATTTTAGCTACTATTAGTAGAGTGCGACTGACATGTTAAAGGTCCTAACAGTTGGAGTCTTTCAGCGCTGCGACTCCACCGGCGTATAGCAGTGGATGGGAAGTAATTTCAATGGCAATATTGTTGTTGTTTGAAAAAAATAAAAACGTTGGTAGATGATAAACCATTCCTCTTCTCACACGTTTCGTATACTCGCCGTATAGGACAACGCACTGATTTCTATTACTTAAGAAGTCTTCGAGCCACTGAGATACCTGGGAACCAAATCCGCATGCTCCGACCTTTGTCAACAGTGGGGCGCCGTGTCTAACGCTTTCCGGAAATCTAGGGATATGGATTCAGCCTGCAGGGGTTTCATCCGTAGCACACAGGATATGATGTGACAAAAGGGCAATCTGAGTTTCGCACGAGCGATCCTTCTATGCAGAAGCTTAACCGTCTGAAGAAAATTTATTTCGTTCATCCCGTGGACCATTCGTCACTGGTAAACGGAAAGGTTGGAAGTGTTAATGATGGGGCGTTTAATAAGTAATGCAAGACATTTTTCTCTCGACTACTTTCGGTTGAACAAAATGCATAATTTACTGTAGGACGTCGTGAAATATTCGAGATTCATGCCTTTCGGTTTCATGACATTCCGATAGGTAGCGGCGCTATACATTACCTTTAAGTGGCCTCTGTAACGGAGGTGCAGTCCAAGCAAAGAGCTGTCATTAAGTTTCTTTTGGCGGGAAACCATAGAGCGCCGCAGATATACATAGGCGCTTGCAGAATGTCTTTGAAGATCTGGCACTGAGCAAAAGCACGGCAAGTCGTTGGACGAGGCATCTGTCATCATCGCAACAAGGTCGCTCAAACCTGTTCAATCACCCATGTGCCTGCCGTCCAGAGGCAGGTGTGACTCCTGTTGTGTTGGAACGTTGGAACATTCTCATTCAAGGTGAATGATGGATCACGATCAAACAACTAGCTGCTCAACTGGACGTCTCTGTTGGTAGAGTTGACAGACTCGTCCATCAAGTTTTCAACAAGAAGTAACCACAGTTTAGTCAGCTATCAGCCGCCTTTACTGAAATAGCAGTCTAGTTAAAAGTTGATTAACTCTCTACAGTAAATTGATTTCTTAGGATGGATCCGACATGTGAAGTCTGTGTTCGGACGCAGGAGGAGCTGGCCACTGTCGGCGAACAGCTGAACGTGTTGATGGCCGCGGTCACCCGTCTTCAAGCTGCTGTCTCGAAGTGTAGCGGCAGTGGGGAGTCTGGTGTTACATGCTTCGCCCACGGTCACTGCTGGTGAGACATCTTCGCGGGTACCGGTCGTGGTTGGGCCACCCTCCCCCCAAGTGGAGGGGCGGGTTCAGCGGCGTTCGCGGCGCACGAGGCGGAGGGTCAATGTGGAGGCTGGCCGTGTGACATCGCCTGCTCTGCCTGTGAGTGGACATGTGGCCGCTCCTTCAGCAAGGTCCGAGCAGGCACACGGGGGGAGTGGTTTATTAATCGTTGGAAGCTCCAACGTTAGGCGGGTGATGAAGCCCCTTAGGGAAATAGCGGAAAGGTCGGGGAAGAAGGCCAGTGTTCAATGTGTCTGCTTGCCAGAGGGTCTCATCCGAGATATGGAAGAGGTCCTGCTGGCGGCGATAGAGAGCACTGGGTGCACCCGACTGCAAATTGTTGTTCATGTCGGCACCAACGACTCCTGCCGCCTGGGTTCAGAGGTCATCCTCAGTTCATACAGGCAGTTGGCGGATTTGGTGATGGCGGAAAGTCTCGCTCGCGGGGTGGAATCTGAGATAACTTAGTATCGTTCTCAGAACCGATCGTGGTCCTCTAGTTTGGAGCCGAGTGGAAGGCTTAAAGCAGAGGCTCAGACGATTCTGCGGAGGTCTGGGGTGCAAATTTCTCGACCTCCGCTATCTGGTGGAGAAATGTAGGGTCCCCCTGAATAGGTCAGGCATGCACTACACGCATGAAGCGGCTACAAGGGTAGCGGAGTACGTGTGGAGTGCGTATGTGGTGTTTTTAGGCTAGAGAATTCCCTCCCTATGCCCGACAAGACGCCTCCTGAGACGCGACAAGGTAGTAGTAGGCAAAACGCAACAGGGAATAACAATATTAATGTGCTAATAGTAAATTGCATGAGCGTCTGCAGAAAGGTCCCAGAACTGCTCTCATTAATAAACGGTCACAATGCCCACATAGTACTAGGGGCGGAAAGTTAGCTGAAACCAGATGTAAACAGTGTTGAAATTCTAAACTCATATTGGAATGTATACCGCGGAGACAGTGAAGGGGGAGGCGTGTTTATAGGGATAAAAAGTGCAATAGTATCGAAGGAAATTGACGGAGATCTGAAATGTGAAACAATTGGGGTGAAGGTCACGGTTAAAGCAGGCTCAAACATGGGAATTTGATGTCTGTATAGGCCGCCTGGCTCAGCAGCTGTTGTGGCAGAGCACCTGAAGGAAAACTTGGAAAATATTTCGAGTAGATTTCCCGACAATGTTATAGTTCTGGGTGGAGATTTTAATTTGCTGGATATAGACTGGGAGACTCAAACGTTTATAACGAGTGGTAGGAACAAAGAATCCAGTGAAATTTTTTAAGTGCATTATCTGAAAACTACCTTGAGCAGTTAAACAGAGAACCGACTCGTGGCGATAACATATTAGACCTTCTGGTGACAAACAGACCCGAATTATTTGAAACAGTTAAGGCAGAACAGGGAATCAGCGATCATAAAGCAGTTACTGCATCCATGATTTCAGCCGTAAATAGAACTATTAAAAAAGGTAGGAAGATTTTTGTGTTTAGCAAAAGTGACAAAAAGCAGATTTCAGAGTACTTGACGGCTCAACACAAACGTTTTGTCTCAAGTACAGATAGTGTTGAGGATCATTGGACAAAGTTCAAAACCATCGTACGATTTGCATTAGATGAGTATGTGCCAAGCAAGATCGTAAGAGATGGAAAAGAGCCACCGTGGTACAACAACCGAGTTACAAAACTGCTGCGGAAGCAAAGGGAACTTCACAGCAAACATAAACATAGCCAAAGCCTTGCAGACAAACAAAAATTACGCGAAGCGAAATGTAGTGTGAAGAGGGCTATGCGAGAGGCGTTCAATGAATTCGGAAGTAAAATTCTATGTACTGACTTGGCAGAAAATCCTAAGAAATTTTGGTCTTATGTCAAAGCGATAGGTGGATCAAAACAAAATGTCCAGACACTCTGTGACCAAAATGGTACTGAAACAGAGGATGACAGACAAAAGGCCGAAATACTAAATGTCTTTGTCCAAAGTTGTTTCATAGAGGAAGACTGCACTGTAGTTCCCTCTTTAGATTGTCGCACAGATGACAAAATGGTAGATATCGAAATAGACGACAGAGGGATAGAGAAACAATTAAAATCGGTCAAAAGAGGAAAGGCCGCTGGATCTGATAGGATACCAGTTCGATTTTACACAGAGTACGCGAAGGAACTTGCCCCCTCCTTCTTGCAGCGCTGTGCCGTAGGTGTCTAGAAGAGCGTAGCGTTCCGAAGGATTGGAAAAGGGCAGAGGTCATCCCCGTTTTCAAGAAGGGACGTCGAAGAGATGTGCAGAACTATAAACCTATATCTCTAACGTCGATCAGTTGTAGAACTTTGGAACACGTATTACGTTCGAGTGTAATGACTTTTCTGGAGACTGGAAATCTACTTTGTAGGAATCAGCATGGGTTTCGAAAAAGACGATTGTGTGAAACCCAGCTCGCGCTATTCGTCCACGAGACTTAGAGGGCCATAGACACAGGTTCTCAGGTAGATGCCGTGTTTCTTGAAGGCGGTTGATACAGTTCCTCACAGTCGTTTAATGAACAAAGTAAGAGCATATAGACTATCAGACCAATTGTGTGATTGGATTGAACAGTCCCTAGATAATAGAACGCAGCATATCATTCTCAATGGAGAGAAGTCTTCCGAAGTAAGAGTGATTTCAGGTGTGCCGCAGGGGAGTATCGTAGGACCGTTTCTATTCACAATATGTATAAATGACCTTGTGGATAACATCGGAAGTTCACTGAGGCTTTTGCGGATGACAACGAGGTTGTACCCCTTGCGACTAAAGCCCTTCCATCCGGCAGTGCATGTAAATATACGGTGGATAGAAGATAGAGAGAAGATCCAACGGAGAACGTACTTAACTGGAATAGGGTCCATGTGTTGCGATGCAAGCTCAGTAGTGATGGTCCTTGAGCCGTGCTGCGGCTCGCGTTGGGCCGTTGCTAGGTTGGCATCGTTTAGTTGGTGTAGTTACGAAGTTACGGTTGTCGCCTTCTTTTCTGTTCATTGGTGCCACTCCGTTTGCAAATGTTATCTGTCTTCTAGTGGCAGCAGCGGCGGTTATCAATATCTAGTAACGGTGGTACTATCTTTGGGTCGACGTTGTGGTGTTTCCGTGTCGTGTGAGTCAGCAGTTCGGTTGGGGATGGACGAGCAGCCAGGCCCGTGCAGCGCGTGAACACGCCAGGACCACTGGCAGCAAGCATGCACTGCCGGATGGAAGGGCTGTAGTCGCAAGGGGTACAACCTCGTTGTCAACCGGACCCATGAGTGGACCTTAATTCAAGTAGTGAAACCTCCACCATTGTGAGATCTCACCATTTGCTTGTGTGTGCTGCTCGCAGTGTCGCCGAGACAAAGACCAGAGGGGATCGTTTGGGGAAGGCAAACCTAATTAGCCTTCCTCCTCTGACTTATTATTAATTGTTGCATTTTATATGTTTCTATTTGCGAAGTTCAACCACTGGTATTTTTTCTACACACGGCTAACGCCCCAGTTCAAATGGTTCAAATGGCTCTGAGCACTATGGGACTTAACATCTGTGGTCATCAGTCCCCTAGAACTTAGAACTACTTAAACCTAACTAACCTAAGGACAGCACACACATCCATGCCCGAGGCAGGATTCGAACCTGCGACCGTAGCGGTCACGCGGTTCCAGACTGAAGCGCCTAGAACCGCACGGCCACACCGGCCGGCCGATGCCCCAGTTACCTGCCCTGGAGCTTAGTGTATGTTACGGCAGTGTACTTTTCATTGCCTCGCCGCTGCTGACGGGTAAGGCGTGTAGTTCGACAGATTCCTTGATTTGTGGGCCGGGTGGTGTTTTTTTTTTTTTCTATTCTGGTAGTAATGGTTCCTTTCTGCTTCGAGATGCTCTAAACACCGGTGTCTGAAGACGTAGTGCTGACCGCCAGTTCCGGCTTGGGTGTGTTATTCCATCGTTGCATTGGTCATCGCACGTGAGGTAGATTCAGCCAATGATTATTGGTCATGCGTTTAAACTGCCAAACTGCCACTAGTCTGAGTTACCATCTCGTGAAGTGAATGCAACTCTTGGCTGCCTGAATCATCGCTTGCGAAGTTTTGGGGGACTTTCCCAGGTCAATCCTTGGAGCATCGTCTGCGCCCTCCCCCCCCCCCCCCCCCGCCGCCTCTGGTTTGGTCAGATTTGATAATTGTATTTTTTTTTAATTTTAATAGCTGTAATTGCAAGTTGAAGAAGTTAACTGGTTCTTAAAAGATTGCTATTCAGGCCTTCAGCCGTGGAACAGTTTTAAAATTATTACTATTGGGTTCTTCAGCCAAGAAATAGTCTGAATTTGTTGTCATAAAGGCCCTCTGCCGTGGAACACTTATTAATTTATTGTCACCTTTTATTTGCTGTTGTTTCCAAATAAAATGTGCGTGATTGAAAAGTAAACTAACCAACAGTAATTGATTATGGCCCCTTCTCCAATCGCAGCCCGATCGTGCCCTCCTTGGTACCAGGTCTCAGTCCCCTTGCAGCCAATATCGGTAATCCTATTACAGGCTTTAGATTCACTGCTAGTCCCGCTCTGCGAAGATGCAAATAGACGCTAAAACTTAAGTGTGAGTTAGTGAGGCTCTCCAGTCAGTGGCGGTGGCCTGTATACTTTCAGTCGAATGGGCGTTGGTGGGATGTTGCCTGTCAGTGTGTCTGTGGCTTCTCTCGTGATAGGCGCCCTTCATCCAGCACACACTATATCTTTGCCGGCCGGTGTGCTGGCGACAGATTACTCCAGCACAGTGACATTTTTTATCGATCATCATCAGACAGGATGAAACATGGGTTCATCACTTCATACCATAAACAAAACGGCAATCCATAGAGTAGCATCACACCACCTTTCCTTCGAAGAAAAAGTACCTTCAGCGTGTAAAGTCGTAGGACGGTCATATGTGACTCTGTAGCCGCTATTCTATTTGATGTCCTCCCTCATGGTACAACTAGTCTACTGTGCTACTCTCAAGATATTGAAGACATAATTCCAGCGCTATGGTCGCCACGAATATCCAAATGAACTTCTCCTTCTCCATCACAACGCAAGACCTCACGCAAGTCTATCCACCCCATAGGAGCTCACAAAACTTCAGTGGACGGTTCTTCCTCATTCTTTCTACAGCCAGAATCTCCCATCTGTCTGACCTAACGAAGGATTCACTGAGCGGGAAACAGTACATGGATGACGGGTGGGGGGGTTACGGGCCCTGCAAGACGTTGACTCCGACGTCGACCAATAAAGTGGGTCCATGCGGGCATACAGTAAGGTGTCGTAAAGCCGTCGCACTGAACGGAAATTATGCTGAAAAATAGCACTTTTTATCCAAAGGACCTGGAAGAGCACTTGAACGGAATGGACAGTGTCTTGAAAGGAGGATATAACATGAACACCGATAAAAGCAAATCCGGGATAATGGAATGTAGTCGAATTAAATGAGATGATGCTGAGGGAACTAGATTAGGAAATGAGACACTTAAAGTAGTAAATGAGTTTTACTATTTGGGAAGCAAAATAACTGATAATGGTCGAAGTGGAGAGGATATAAAAGGTAAACTGACAATGGAAATGAAAGTGTCTCTGCAGAAGAGAAATTTGTTAACATCCAGTATGGATTTATGCGTCAGGGAATCCTTTCTGAAAGCATTTGTTTGGTGCGTAGCCATGAATGGAAATGAAACATGGACGATAAATAGTCTAGACAAGAAGTGAATAGAAGCTTTCGGAAGGTGGTGCTACAGAAAAATGCTGCAGATTAGATGGGTAGATGATATAACTAATGAAAAGGTACTGAATAGAATTGGGGAGAAGAGGAATTCATGGCAAAATTTGACCAGGGGGGTTCGGTCGGTAGGACATGTTTTGAAGCATCGAGAGATCGCCAATTTAGTATTGGAGGGCAGCGTGGAAGGTAAAAATCGTAGAGGGAGGCCAAGAGATGAATACACTAAGCAGAATCTGAAGGATGTAGGCTGCAGTAGTTACTTGGAGATGAAGAAGCTTGCGCAGGGTAGAGTGGCATGGAGAGTTGCATCAAAGCAGTCTCTCGACTGAAGACCACAACAACAACATCAAAAGGTGTGGGGAAATAATACGGCGTACTGGAATCCTGAATAAAGCCAACCTGCTTTCAGAAAAAAAATGTGCTGCGTTACTTACTGAACGATCCTCGTACATAAAGCACCCTCTAACACACATAAAGTGCCTTACAAAGTATAGATGCAGATGTGTAATATAACGGAAGCGACTCGGTGGTAGAGTCTCCGTAGCGAGACTGCCGTGTGGGCAGAAGTAAAGGAGGCGCCAGCTGGCACAGTGCTATAGCTAATTGCGTGCAGAACCTGCGCCGTCTTCGGGCCGCAGCAATATCCTCGTCATTACAACCCGCCAGCTGCGGGCTGAAATAATTAGCAGGTCGTGTTTGAGCGACTGTGTGGGCGGGGAATGCTTTCGGCCCGTTATTAGCAGGGCTGGCATTCAGATACCGGGCTCGAATGGATTATGTAAGTTGCGCGCGCGCGAACCAGCGGACAAAAGGATCGCAATTTACGCCACACACAGGGCGGCGCGGTCCGCTGGCTGCTAAGCGCCGGCAGAATGAACTGCACGCTGGTTTAAGCGGCGCTTCTGTGGCTTCCGAAACGAGCTGTAGATGAAACAAACGCCGTATCATTGCTCATTATGACAACGGCGGACGCGGATGTGCCAATTTGGGTTACCTGAGGGGGAAACAGGTTAATGATGCACGAATTATACCGATAATGGGCGTCACGGGAGGAATGGTCAATACTCACAAGGGGAAGCCCCAACGTTTGGAACGCGGATTTACTGTAAACTTCGTACACTCGTAGTACTCCATGAGGACAACAAAATGTGTAAGCAGTAGCGCGTACTTCTCATGCGTTACTGAGAAAATCACATGATAATTCCTGCCGTCAAATATATGCCTGTGCGTGGCCATTTTTACCATGAAGCGGCGGCAGCCGAGTGCTGCCGGCACGGTAGCTCAGCGTGTTCGGGCAGAGCGTTAGCTACCCTTTTTAATAAAAAAAAAAACCTGAGCCAACTGATCAACGAATAAACTGAACGGGTGTAATCGGACGTCCACTCTGAACAAATTCAACGAACAATATAGAACAAAATAAAACAAGAAAAAGTGGTTGGCGTTCAAGCCTCGTAATCGCTGGATCGAGTTCCATTCATCAGTTTTTTTTTTTGTTTCTTTTGTTTTCAACGCAGTTATATTACAATCGATGTAATGGGAAAAATACGTGTAATCGGCTGAACTTTTATTAAATTTACTGTGTTATTTGGCAGTCTACTAATGTTTATTATCACAAATAATATAATATTCATAACTATCGACTAGGAAACGACCAATTGCATAAAGTGAAACTGAAAATGTATGCGTGTCCGTGTCTTCAAAATTGTACGTATTTAATCGAAAGAGAACGAGAATTTACTTCTCAGAAGATGCTATTAAAATACACTCGATACTGTATAACCAATTATCAGCGCCGATTTTTAGGGGAATACTGCGCTTTGAATGGTTTGCTTCCAAACTATCGTCTGAAAGAGAGGTTTTTGAAAATGATAACGATGTTTGTTTTACCACGGTAAACCTCAAAAGACCTTGCGTATGCGGAAACATAGCATTTATTCAATGCAGTTGGTGCCGTTTAATTTTATGTTTTCCATGTTTTTACGAAAAGTACCATCCTGCAATTGGACTCGTAATGTCGAAAGCGACGATTAATAGTACATCTTTCTAAAGTTGTCTGTACCGGTCAGAACTTGCAAGTAACAAGTAGTTTCGGGCTCCTTCCAGATATAAGGGATTTCTCAAATCACGGACAATCATACATTTTCAGTATCACTTCATGCGTTTGGTCGTTTAGTAGTCGATAGTTATGAATATTATATTACACTCCTGGAAATGGAAAAAAGAACACATTGACACCGGTGTGTCAGACCCACCATACTTGCTCCGGACACTGCGAGAGGGCTGTACAAGCAATGATCACACGCACGGCACAGCGGACACACCAGGAACCGCGGTGTTGGCCGTCGAATGGCGCTAGCTGCGCAGCATTTGTGCACCGCCGCCGTCAGTGTCAGCCAGTTTGCCGTGGCATACGGAGCTCCATCGCAGTCTTTAACACTGGTAGCATGCCGCGACAGCGTGGACGTGAACCGTATGTGCAGTTGACGGACTTTGAGCGAGGGCGTATAGTGAGCATGCGGGAGGCCGGGTGGACGTACCGCCGAATTGCTCAACACGTGGGGCGTGAGGTCTCCACAGTACATCGATGTTGTCGCCAGTGGTCGGCGGAATTTGCACGTGCCCGTCGACCTGGGACCGGATCGCAGCGACGCACGGATGCACGCCGAGACCGTAGGATCCTACGCAGTGCCGTAGGGGACCGCACCGCCACTTCCCAGCAAATTAGGGACACTGTTGCTCCTGGGGTATCGGCGAGGACCATTCGCAACCGTCTCCATGAAGCTGGGCTACGGTCCCGCACACCGTTAGGCCGTCTTCCGCTCACGCCCCAACATCGTGCAGCCCGCCTCCAGTGGTGTCGCGACAGGCGTGAATGGAGGGACGAATGGAGACGTGTCGTCTTCAGCGATGAGAGTCGCTTCTGCCTTGGTGCCAATGATGGTCGTATGCGTGTTTGGCGCCGTGCAGGTGAGCGCCACAATCAGGACTGCATACGACCGAGGCACACAGGGCCAACACCCGGCATCATGGTGTGGGGAGCGATCTCCTACACTGGCCGTACACCACTGGTGATCGTCGAGGGGACACTGAATAGTGCACGGTACATCCAAACCGTCATCGAACCCATCGTTCTACCATTCCTAGACCGGCAAGGGAACTTGCTGTTCCAACAGGACAATGCACGTCCGCATGTATCCCGTGCCACCCAACGTGCTCTAGAAGGTGTAAGTCAACTACCCTGGCCAGCAAGATCTCCGGATCTGTCCCCCATTGAGCATGTTTGGGACTGGATGAAGCGTCGTCTCACGCGGTCTGCACGTCCAGCACGAACGCTGGTCCAACTGAGGCGCCAGGTGGAAATGGCATGGCAAGCCGTTCCACAGGACTACATCCAGCATCTCTACGATCGTCTTCATGGGAGAATAGCAGCCTGCATTGCTGCGAAAGGTGGATATACACTGTACTAGTGCCGACATTGTGCATGCTCTGTTGCCTGTGTCTATGTGCCTGTGGTTCTGTCAGTGTGATCATGTGATGTATCTGACCCCAGGAATGTGTCAATAAAGTTTCCCCTTCCTGGGACAATGAATTCACGGTGTTCTTATTTCAATTTCCAGGAGTGTATTTGTGATAATAAAAATTATTAGGCTGCCAAATAACATTGTAAATTTAATAAAAGTTCATCCGATTACATGTATTTTTCTCATTATATCAATTGCAATATAAATAATAAAGAAAATAACTGTGTTGAAAATAAAAAAAGCAGACGAACGGGACTCGATGCAGTGATTACGGGGCTTGAACGCTAACCACTCGGCTGCCGCCGCATCATGGTAAAAATGACCACGCACAGGTATATATTTGACGACCTAAATTATCTTGCGATTTTCTCAATAAAGGCTGAGAAGTACGCGCAACTGCTTACACATTTTGTTGTCCTCAAGGAGTACTACGAGTGTACGAAGTTTGCAGTAAATCCGCGTACCAAACGTCGTGGCCTCCCCTTGTCAGAAATATGAAAGGAGCGATCATTTGAAGCAAAATCTTCATATCGTCATATGCACTATTCCCAACGATTTTTCTGAATTCGGCCAACTGTGGACTAAAAAGGACTTCAGCTCTCTTGGCGAGTCGGCCGGAGTGGCCGAGCTGTTCTAAGCGCTACAGTCTGGAACCGCGAGACCGCTACGGTCGCAGGTTCGAATCCTGCCTCAGGCATGGATGAGTGTGATGTCCTTAGGTTGGTTAGGTTTAAGTAGTTCTAAGTCCTAGGGGACTGATGACCACAGAAGTTAAGTACCATAGTGCTCAGAGTCATTTGAACCATTTTTCTTGGCTTTTCTTCGCTTCTGCTTTCATAACATCTCCATTCTTTCGCTCCCTTTTTTTCTCCTCCTCGGAAACGATCCGTTTGGGACTCCCGTTTGATGGTTTCTCTTGAAACGATTTTATACTGTTTGCTTCTAAACTCTCTTCTATTGTGGACTATCTGTGGTGTAATTACAACTTCCAGTGCATCTGTCTTCACTTCCCATTTAGGCGTGGCCTTTAATCCCAAGATGCAACTGAAGGTTGCATGGATGAGTGTGATGTCCTTAGGTTGGTTAGGTTTAAATAGTTCTAAGTCCTAGGGGACTTGGGCGTTCATCCATCTTTAATAGGTCTCCATAGAACAGCTAACTGGGCTTCCTCGTTGAGTGCATTATCTTTTCAGTGTATTGCAGCGCTCTTCGTTTTTCCTCTTCCTCCATGTTCCACTGTCAACTGTCGTGCATTGGCGTACACTTGGAAAAATGTGTTGCTTGTCTGAGTGCCTCTTTGCGTTGCCTAATGAGGACAGCAGCGTCCATAGTGTGACTAAGCAGTTCATCTCGTGAATTCACCTGTAATTTGTTAGCCTCAGGCTTTGCCGAATATGTGTGATGTCTGGGTATTTTCATGGCTAATTAGTTGCATTACCACGACCAATAAAGAGATTATAGTAAGTGCCGTTGAGACTTTCCCTCGCATATCTGATAAAACATTGAGGGGCTCAGTTACGCTGGAAGTACATTGCAGTCCTCATAGCTGAAGCAACTTCCTCAACGTGTTCAACAAACGAATTTTCCAAAAAATGAGAGTAATTCTGTTTCGACATTGGCTCTTCTAAAATGACCGGACGTATCAGCACGTTCCGATCGTGCTGCACCAAACACTGATCAAAAACGAACTTGGAAATTTGTTTCCATTGTAGCGTGTGGGCCGGCCGATGTGGCCAACGGTTCTAGGCGCTTCAGTCCGGAACCGCGCGACCGCTACGGTCGCAGGTTCGAATCCTGCCTCGGGCATGGATGTGTGTGATGTTCTAAGGTTAGTTAGGTTTAAGTAGTTCTAAGTCTAGGGAACTGATGACCTCAGATGTTAAGTCCCACAGTGCTCAGAGCCATTTGAACCATTTTGTAGCGTGTGGATTTTCCTGCAATCACAGAGAAGTAGCATGTGTGTCGATGATTCCATTCCACGTAACCGTTGCCTCGTCAGTGAAGAGCGTTAATGGAAATAAATGACCATTCTCATTTAACCGAGTGACAAAATTCAAGTCGTGTCCCGTTGTTGTCAATGCGAAGATTGTGGACACGCTGTATGTGAAGCGGGTAAAACTTTTTGTCATATTCTGTTCGCCATAAAGATGTTCGTGGGTGACTGATAGGTACTACAAGTGGCCTTGCGCTGGTAATAGGACTACGTTGCACCATTTCAACAATGTGTTGCTGTTCCTGCACGAGTTGCGGAACCACACGCTCCGGAAAAAGAAATGGGAACTTCGAAGAATATCTGTTACACGTAATGTACAGAGAACTCTGGTAAACACTCTACGATCAGGAATTCGATGTGTCGAACAACACTGGCAGCATTTCTCGACAGCAACTGAGGCACTATCATCGTAGAAGCCGTAGACATACAACATACCCACACGTTCTTCATTAGTGTATACGTGTGGCATTTTAAACTGCGATACACTAGCAATCATTCGCACTACTTCACTCACAACACACCACTAAGAACAGCGTGTTCAACTGGCTGGTTTAATGGCAGAAAGACATCCTGAGCAACAAGGTTGTCTAGAATAAAAGGTAAAAGCGGTTGGTGCATAAATTACATAGTTGAATGGACTAAGTGTTGCAAAATCATGAGACTCAGATTTTTCAGGAAATGCGTTTAATGTATTCAGTAGTCCCGATCGGTCCTTCATACTGAAAATATCATACTGATGGATTAACCTAAGATTGGTCGTGTAACTACACTCCTGGAAATGGAAAAAAGAACACATTGACACCGGTGTGTCAGACCCACCATACTTGCTCCGGACACTGCGAGAAGGCTGTACAAGCAATGATCACACGCACGGCACAGCGGACACACCAGGAACCGCGGTGTTGGCCGTCGAATGGCGCTAGCTGCGCAGCATTTGTGCACCGTCGCCGTCAGTGTCAGCCAGTTTGCCGTGGCATACGGAGCTCCATCGCAGTCTTTAACACTGGTAGCATGCCGCGACAGCGTGGACGTGAACCGTATGTGCAGTTGACGGACTTTGAGCGAGGGCGTATAGTGGGCATGCGGGCGGCCGGGTGGACGTACCGCCGAATTGCTCAACACGTGGGGCGTGAGGTCTCCACAGTACATCGATGTTGTCGCCAGTGGTCGGCGGAAGGTGCACGTGCCCGTCGACCTGGGACCGGACCGCAGCGACGCACGGATGCACGCCAAGACCGTAGGATCCTACGCAGTGCCGTAGGGGACCGCACCGCCACTTCCCAGCAAATTAGGGACACTGTTGCTCCTGGGGTATCGGCGAGGACCATTCGCAACCGTCTCCATGAAGCTGGGCTACGGTCCCGCACACCGTTAGGCCGTCTTCCGCTCACGCCCCAACATCGTGCAGCCCGCCTCCAGTGGTGTCGCGACAGGCGTGAATGGAGGGACGAATGGAGACGTGTCGTCTTCAGCGATGAGAGTCGCTTCTGCCTTGGTGCCAATGATGGTCGTATGCGTGTTTGGCGCCGTGCAGGTGAGCGCCACAATCAGGACTGCATACGACCGAGGCACACAGGGCCAACACCCGGCATCATGGTGTGGGGAGCGATCTCCTACACTGGCCGTACACCACTGGTGATCGTCGAGGGGACGCTGAATAGTGCACGGTACATCCAAACCGTCATCGAACCCATCGTTCTACCATTCCTAGACCGGCAAGGGAACTTGCTGTTCCAACAGGACAATGCACGTCCGCATGTATCCCGTGCCACCCAACGTGCTCTAGAAGGTGTAAGTCAACTACCCTGGCCAGCAAGATCTCCGGATCTGTCCCCCATTGAGCATGTTTGGGACTGGATGAAGCGTCGTCTCACGCGGTCTGCACGTCCAGCACGAACGCTGGTCCAACTGAGGCGCCAGGTGGAAATGGCATGGCAAGCCGTTCCACAGGACTACATCCAGCATCTCTACGATCGTCTCCATGGGAGAATAGCAGCCTGCATTGCTGCGAAAGGTGGATATACACTGTACTAGTGCCGACATTGTGCATGCTCTATTGCCTGTGTCTATGTGCCTGTGGTTCTGTCAGTGTGATCATGTGATGTATCTGACCCCAGGAATGTGTCAATAAAGTTTGCCCTTCCTGGGACAATGAATTCACGGTGTTCTTATTTCAATTTCCAGGAGTGTATGTTGAAAATGGCACACAGTTTTCTGCTAAAACAAAGAAGGTGGATTAACGGCAATTTGTAAATTATATGAGATGGGAGAAGGGGGAAACCTTTGAGGCTATGTTAGTATCTTAGCAGCCAATTTGCAAGTAGTCTTCTTGGATGCAGCTGGTAATTTTAAAGTGAAAAGGTTTACAAACTACCTATTGGCTTCTGTCTCGGGTTCTTCGGCCGACGTTCATCTGACCGGCAATGGAGGGTGAAGCTTTGACAATGCCAGCCACTCGTGCTGGCGAAACGTCAGAAAAATCATTAGATGAACGTCGGCCGAAGAACCCGAAAATGCAAGACCGCTACGTCGCAGGTTCGAATCCTGCCTCGGGCATGGATGTTTGTGATGTCCTTAGGTTAGTTAGGTTTAAGTAGTTCTAAGTTCTAGGGGACTAATGACCTCAGCAGTTGAGTCCCATAGTGCTCAGAGCCATTTGAACCATTTTTTTGAAGAACCCAAGACAGAAGCCAATAGGCAGTTTGTCAACAAGTGGCCACGAAAGCCTTAACAATTTTGAAAAGGTTTACCTGACATATCAGATAGATAGAGAATTACACGAGAAAAGCTGATGCGACTCTCATTCGAGCATGGCTTTATTCATTCTCGAGTTATGACTGCATTTCGGCATCTCAAACTTTTAACAGAACATAAGGTCTCGCTTTAATAATAGGTATTACTCAACTCGAATGACTAAAACCGAGTAAAAGCGTTCTTAAAATACAAAGATGTGTATGTTCTACCAACCGTCAGTTTCATTTGTCTTTAAAACATGCCATTCGTGTAAAATCGATGCTTGAAGCTTAAAAAATATTAACACTATAAAAGTACAGGTCGCTGAAGATACGGTACGGAATCGTTTAACAGACGGTTACGATCAGCAGTTTCACAGGTTTCTATTTGGGAAAAGGTAAACGTTTACGAGAGAAGTACACCTTGGAGGCATTGCGGCTACGTTCAAGTGGTGTATGAAGCAAGGTTTTTCCATCTTCTGCTCAAGAGTTTGAAACGCAACTTCGGCGATACTGTTTCCAGCCTGTAGCGACTCCCGGGCGCTAATTCCCAGGGCTGGGGTAACACGCGGTCTGTGCTGAGCTGTGCTATGCTGTACTGTAGGTCACAGGTCAGCGGCTTAGTGCGGGCATGCCCTTCTGTCCCCGCGACTGCAGTCTGTGTAAGCGGTAGCTGCGGCTGCAGCGGCGGCGGCGGCGGCTGTCAAGCGATGAGTTAGCGCCCGCTACTCCGGTGGACTTCAATCACGTTTCACCGCTCAAATTTACCCTCATACTCAGGACCCTGGTGTTGGTATCGCATGCAGAAACCCCGAATTGATTTCCAGGACAAGGAACCGGCAGAGGTGGTTTGCTGTTGCGTTTCTCATGAAATGCGATAACAGCAGATGGGGATCTGGGAGTGGAAACCACTAAGCCCATGGAAGCAAAAACCATAACAACATTTGTCACAGCAACAATTGCGTACACGCTAGCAATAAGTACACTTGACCAGAGAAAATATGAGGTTATAAAGAGCTTTAAAACTTTACATCCTGGTATAAACACACGTATATTAATTAACCGATAAATCATTTCTGATAAAGCAACCCTGGAATCATCACTTACTTTACGGGACCAATGTTCAACATTCAAAGCTTATTCTTTACATTTAAAATAAAAAATCGCAGGCATTATTAAAAAATTGCCCGCACAAAGACCACTATGGGCACATAAATTAAAATCTCATGAATAATGGAGCTGAATCCGCTAGACATTTTAAAAGAAGTATACAGAAAATAAAAACACGCCGTCCCAGAAACCGGTCCGTACTACCGGGGTTGAGGTAGCGCAGTTTAAGCCTCCACTAGATGTCGCTGTACAAACAGGACTTCGCTCCACAGAAAGGCAGCGTAACAAGAAGAAAATACACTTTCTTAAAACAGATGGACGCCAACCTGTTTCAAGTTTGGGCTTTAGGAGCCGAAGGCCCACTCGTGTACCCTTGATGATTGCACGACACAAAGCTCTACGCCTCGCTTGGGCTCGTCAGCACCGACATTGGACTGTTGATGACTGGAAACATGTTGCCTAGCCGGACTAGTCTCGTTTCGTGTACGGGTATGGAGACAACTTCATGAATCCTTGGACCCTGCATGTCAGCAGGGAACTGTTCAAACTGATGGAGGTTCCGTAATGGTGTATGACGTGTGGAGTTGGAGTGATATACGTTGATACGACTCTGACAGGTGACACGTACGTAAGCATCCTGTCCGATCACCTGCATCCATTCATGTCCATTGTGCATTTCGACGGACTTGGGCAATTCCAGCAGGATTGCGACACCCCACACGTCCAGACTTGGTACAGAGCGGCTCCACCAACATTCTTCTGAGTTTAAACACTTCCGCTCGTCACCAAACGCACCAGACATGAACATTATTGAGCATATTTGGGACGCCTTATACCGTGCTGTTCAGAAGAGATATCTACCACCTTGTACTCGTAAGGACTTATGGACAGCCCTGCAGGATTCATGATGTCATTTCCCTCCAGCACTACTTCAGACATTAGTCGAGTCCATTCCACGTCGTTTTGCGACACTTCTGCTTGACCGTGGGGGTCCTACAATATGTTAGACACGTGTACCAATTTCTTTGGCTCTTCAGTTTATTACTTTCACTATTTGATATTAGATGTAGAATAAATTAATATCTGAATGTTTCGTCCGCGAAACGCATCGGTTCCTCGTTCCTATATCCACTAAAGAACCACAAAGCGTGGAAAGGAAGTTACAACAAGGCAGTCTCGTGTTATGAGGAGTGTGATAATCTGGAGAGAGAGGGGAGAACGAGAATGTGAACAGACAGTGAGGGGAGAGGCGGAGACAGGTGTAGATGAGAGGAGGAGGAGATGGATGGAGACAGGGGAGGGGAAAAGGGAGAGAAGATGGACAGAGAAAATAAATAGTAAGGAGGGAGGAAAAAACAGGTAGAGAGTTATGGGAGGCGGAAATGGATAGAGAAAAGGAAGAAGAGGAGATAGGAAGAGGGGAAAGGAGCAGGACATGGAAAGGGAGGGGTGGAGATGAACAGGGAGAGAGGAAGGAGATGGACAGAGAGAGAGAGGGAAGATGGAATTATAAGGGGTTAGAGGTGGACAGAGAGGGAAGGAGCAAATGGAAAGATTGACATAGAAAGGGGAGGAGGGGAGGGATAGAGAGAGCTGAAGGAGGAGATAGGGAGTAGGGAGTGGTGGAGGTGGACAGAGAGAGAAGATTATGGAGGTGGACAGAGACAAGGGATAGTAGAAGGAGTAGTTTAGCTGATGTAGGCACAGAGGAGGGGATGGATAGAGGGACGAGGGAGGGAAAGTGGTTGAAGAGGGACAGGATAGTTAAAGGGGGGAGGGGCCAGAGATGGGGAAGGAGGCGATGGACATAGCGAGGAGTCAAGAGGAACAAGTCAGACGGGGTGGAGGAGATGGGCTGGCAGAAAACTGGAATAAATAAGTACCCAGGCAACGCTGGGGTTTCTCAGCTAGTTAATAAATAAACAATTGAGTTACGGGTTTGTGATTCCGCCGGCCGTCCTGTCGCCACGACTCGCTCTGGACACAATACTTGACGCGCCGGCCGCCGTTTCCCGGCTGTCCCTCGCTACGACGTTCGTCCGGTATTCACAGCAGTGCGCCGCCCCGCCGCCTGACAGCGTTTGCATTACTCCGGCACGGTGGGCGGACGGCGGCGGCGCCGGCGAGCTCTCCGGATTACAAGCACTTCCGGCGTCCCGCGCAGAACACCTGCACCTGCGCCGCGCCGCTGTGAAATTCACGAGGTCGTCCCCGGCCCGTGCGCTGCTGGAAATTTAATTCAGCTGTCTGCGGGCGCTGTCGCTCCCCGCTGCCGCCCATTTGCCGAAGTGCCCGGACGCCGCTCCGGGATACCCGAAAGTGAAAGAAAGCTCTGCCCACAATCTTCCTCCACTCTCTCTCTTCTTCCGCGGCGAGGAAAAATCGTACGGCGAAACGTTCACTGCAGATACTGCTCGCGTCTCGACGAACGTAAGAACAGCGAAAATCCTCGAGGGAGTTAAAGAATTACATTAAATGTAAATGAAAAGTTTTTCCCCAACTTTATTATGAACATCTGAGACCACCTAGAATCGTTGATAGTTTGTATCGAACTTACGGATTTCCGTAAAAGAGCCTGTGAGAGATAATTTAAGACTGAAAAATGCAGGATGCCCCAGTACTTCACAGAATAATGCAGCTAGAGAGGTAAAACTCTCCAGTTAAGAATTAGTAATTCCAGTACGTATTTAAAAAAGACACTATTTTGATTGCCCATTCCATTTATACATTATAACTATGCGCCATATAGCAAAAAAGGTATTATGTATAACTTCTTTATTAAACTCAGTTTTTTATATTCTATTGTATTTGTTTCTTGCTGTCAGCACAACAACTTGAGATATACATAGGTGTGATTCTGTTACTGTAAATTGTCAATCTTTGTTTGCAGTGATCACATACAATACAAACATTCCTGGACATATCAAGGCATCATGTTTCTATGAAGAAGCTACTGACATCTACTAAACCATTACTAAGTTTTTCTGCGGTATACTTACAATTCTTCACAAAAATGTATAGCCAAAGGCTAAAAATTTATAATATCCCTAATTTTGTAAGCTTCTGAAGGTGACAAATTAATTTGTCGAAACTGGTAAAGTATAATAAAAATGTATTTGCAAATGACGAATGAATTTTATTCTGAAAAGGGGAGGTGAAACTTGACACACATGCTTGAAATGACATGGGGTTTATTGAAACAAAAGAAAGTGCACTAAAGATCAACAGGTCGCGCTTCATATGATAAAGGATGAATTAGCATAACAACTGACTTTTAATAAAGACAGTATTATTTATATAAAATGTTCGGAATGTCATTCATCAACAGTTTCCACACTCGAGGGACAATGTTGCGAACAGCAATGCACAGCGTATCCATAAGTTTAGTGAGAAATTGCCGTCGGGTATTATCTTTTAGGATCCCTAATCAGGTCGATCGATCGTGGTAGACTTGCGATTTCAGGTAAACCAATAACCACATAGACTGAGGTCTGGGGACCTCGGAGGCAAAGCATGACCGACGTGGTGGCTCAGCACGCGATGCTCGCCAAACGGTGTGGGCAAGAGATCCTTCACACATGTAGCAATATAGGGTGGAGCGCCATACTGCATAAAAGTCGTACCTTCCAGCAGATGTTTATCGGCCAGACTAAGTATACATTACTGACATTACTGTATCCACAGGGCATGATGCCTGTAATTGTAAAAGAAAAAGTGTCCAAATGATCTCTACCATCTCCGGGAGGAGACTGCCAAGGGAGAGGTGACCTTGACAAAAAGATTGAATAACCAACGAAAGGATAACGTTCTACGAGTCGGGACGTGGAATGTCAGAAGCTTGAACGTGGTAGCGAAGCCTAAAACTCTGAATACGGAAATGCAAAGGCTCAATGTAGATACAGTATGGTCAGTGAAGTGAAACGGAAAGATGACAAGGACTTCTGGTCAGACGAGTATAGGGTAATATCAACAGCAGCAGAGAATAGTATAACGGGAGTACGATTCGTTATGAATAGGAAGGTAGGGCAGAGAGTGTGTTACTGTGAACAGTTCAGTGATAGGGTTGTTCTTATCAGAATCGACAGAAAACTGCCACCGGTAACGATAGTTCAGGTATACATGCCGACGTCGCAAGCTGAAGACGAAGAGATAAAGTATATGGGGATATTTAAAGGGTAATGCAGTACATAAAAGGAGATGAAAATCTAATAGCCATAAGCGATTGGAATGAAGACTTAGAGAAAGAAGTAGAAGAAAAGGTTACAGGAGCATGTGGCATTCGGATAAGGAAAGAGAGAGGAGAAAGACTAATTGACTTCTGTAACAAGTTTCAGCTAGTAACAGCGAATATCCTGTTCAAGACTCACAATAGAGGGAGGTATACTTGGAATAGGCCGGGCGATACGGGAAGATTTTAGCTAGATTCCGAAATCAGATACTGGAGGTAAGGCGCACCCAGGAGCCGACATAGATCACAATGTAGTTGTGATGAAGAGTAGGCTGAAGTTCGAGAGATTAGCCAGGAAGAATAATTATGCGAAGAAGTGGGATACAGAAATACTGAGGAATGACGAGGCACTCTTGAAGGTGTCTAAGGCTGTAGATACAGCAGTAGCGAATAGCTCAGGAAGCAGTACAGTTAAAGAGGCATGCACATCTCTGAAAATGGCAATCACGAAAATTGGAAACAAAATCAAAGGCACAAAGAAGGTAACTGCGAAGAAACCATGGGCAACAGACGAAATACTTCAACTGATCGATGAAAGGAGGAAGTACAAAAATGCTCAGGGATATTCAAAAATACAGACGTATAAGTCGCTGAGGAATGTATCAAAAGGAAGTGCAGAGAAGCTAGGACGAAATGGCTGCATGAAAAATGTGAAGAAATCGCAAAAGAAAATGGCTCGTAAGGACTGACTCAGCGTGTAGGAAAGTCTAAACAGTCAGCGGTGACATTAAAAGCAGGGGTGGTAACATCAAGAATGCAACGGGAATTCCACTGTTAAATGCAGAGGAAAAAGCGGAAAACTGGAATGATTACATTGAAGGCCTCTATGAGGGGGAAGATTTGTCTAATGTTACAGAAGAAGAAACAGGAGTGGATTTAGATGAGATAGGGGAGCCAGTATTAGAATCAGAATTTAAGAGAGCTTTGGAGGACTTAAGATCAAATAAAGCAGAAGGGATAGAGAACATTCCGTCAGAATATCTAAACTTATTGGGGAAAGTGGCAGCGAAACCACTATTCACGTTGGTGTGTGGACTGTTCTAGTCTAGCGATATACCATTTGACTTTCGGAAAAATATCATTCACACAATTTCCAAGTTTGCAGGAGCCGACAATTGCGACAATTATCGCATAACCAGTCTAACATCTCAATCATCCTAGTTGCTGATAAGAGTAATTTACAGAAGAATGGAAAAGAAAATTGAGGGTGTGTTAGATGATGATCAGTTTGGCTACAGGGAAGGTAAGGGCACCAAGGAGGCAAATCTGGGCCGGAGTTGTTAATGGAAGCAAGACTGAAGAAGAATGAAGACACTTTCATAGGGATTGTCGACCTGAAGAATCGTTCTACATTGTAAAATTGTGGAAGATGTTCGAAATTGTGAGTAAAATAAGGGTAAGCTATAGGGAGAGACGGGTAATGTACAGTATGTGCAAGAGCCAAGAGGGAGTAATTAGAGTGGGCAGCCAAGAACGAAGTGCTCGGATTGAAAAGGGTGCAAGACATGGATGTATCCTTCGTCCCTATTGTTTAATCTGACCATCGAAGAAACAATGATGGAAATAAAAGAGGGATTTCTCGAGTGCAATTAAAATTCAAGCTGAAAGGATATCAACGATACGATTCGCTGATGACGCTGCTATCCTGAGTGAAAGTGAAGAATAATTGCATGTTCTGCTGAACAGGATGAACAGTCTGATGAATACAGAATATGGATTGAGAGTAAACCGAAGAAAGACGAAAGTAATGAGAAGTAGCAGAAATGAGAACAGCAAGAAACTTAACATCAGGATTGATGGTCACGAAGTAGACGAAGTTAATTAATTCTATTACCTAGACAGCAAAACTACCAGTAACAGATGGAGCAAGGAGGACATCAAAAGCAGACTAGCACTCGCAAAAAAGGGTATTCCTGGCCAAGAGAAGTCTACTAGTATCGACTATAGGCCTTAATTTGAGGAAGAAATTTATGAGAAATTACGTTTGGAGCACTGACTGTGGGAAAACCGGAACAGAAAAGAAACGAAGAATTTCAGATGTGGTGCTACTGGCGAACTTCGAAAATTAGGTGGACTGATAAGGTGAGGAATAAGGAGGTTCTGCGCAGAATCGTAGATGAAAGGAATATGTGGAAAACACTGACAGTGAGGAGGAACAGGGCGATAGGACATCTGTTAAGAGATCAGGTAATGACGTCCATGGTAATAGAGCGAGCTGTAGAAAGCAAGTTCTGTAGAGGAAGATAGAGATTGGAATTACAACCAGCACACAGCACTATGAGGACGCAGGTTGCAAGTGCCGCTCTAGGGGGTTGGCACAGGGGAGGAATGATCGCTGGCCGCATCAGTCTAGTCAGAAGACTGATGACTACTAACGTGTTGCTGTCCAGCGCCAGTTTTTGCCAGTTTTTGCAATCGTTTTAGGATTCAACAAAACCCCATGTCATTGCAGGCATGTGTGTCAATTTTAAGGAACTTTGCTTCACGCAATGCAACGATGTCATTTCGGTTGCCTACTCGGCAGGCGTTAAGCGGTTGGACGATGTACGGCAGAAGCCATAGTTCTCTCGGGTCTACAGACAAGAACACCTTTTCTGCCCTATCTTGCATCGCCTGTCACGTGCATGGGAACAGAACGTTGCTAGATGTCATTCCTGCTGCCGGGTCGGCTGCATGGCCAGATAGACGGAGGCGACGGGAGAGTCAATAAATGGGCTTACTTCCAGGGGCAATGCCCAGTCTTCTGCTCATAGGTACGATGAGCGTCAGGGAAAACAGACTACAACCTGTCTTCGACGGTCGCTGGTCGTCCACCAGTTCATAAATCGGGATTGGAAGTGTCTACCGACCCGAATGTTAATTGTCAAATACTGTACCTGATATCAAGCCTCTTTCAAATGGGAGTTAAGTATTGTACTAATTGATTCCGTAATAAAGGGTGGGAACTTTGACTCCGAACAGCCACTCGGTATTTCTGATAGTCGCAGCCAGAATGGCAGAACTGATATAACCACGTTTACTCGTGTTAAGGTTGTAGTGCGCTGAAGGCTAGCAGACTTCTTTGCCAAGGTGTACCGTACAATAGAGCGCAATACAGCAGTCGGTAAACTAGTAAGACGAAAGTTCAGGAAACAAACGTGACGTTGGATGCCAGTGGAATGCGAAGAAGTCTTCGTCTACCGTTTCTCTTTCTCAGCGAGAGAATATCCCACTGAGAAAATTTCATTGCCTATGTTGTACGCATCAGCCCGAATGTAAGAAATTACAATATAATACCAGCGCAAATGCTGTAGTGAGCTTACAAAGTGCATTACACATTACTAAAAATCTGTTCTGTGCCAAATATACCAATAACACCTCATCGCGACCTCCTAAGACAACAAATCAGTCATTGCGGATTGCTGTAGGGAGGGTGTGGATTGTGCTTCAAAGCATTGTAAGGGTACTGATAAGTAGAAAACAGGTTGTTTCCGTAATATCCATTTTCAGGGTTTATTAAGAAGAGCAGTGATACCAGTTTAACGGAATGAAACCTGATCTCAAAATTACGGAGTCGAAAGTTTAGAGGTCGAACACGTTGCGTATGGCAGAGAAATAAAAAAAAAAAAAAAAAAAAAACAGGCGGATCGATATTTATACAATATAGTGAGTTTATCGGTATTCATGCGATAGCATGAGTATCCAATATGTTTCAAATAAGAAGGGGATTCACCGGTGTTGATACATCGGGTTCTATTGGTGATAAAGTGTTTGAAATATCCCTTGAGCTCGGGAATTTGTGAATCCAGCAGAAGCGTCGTCCTTGTGTCACTGTCCTACATTATAGGGTATAATATGAGTGACACACATTTCCTCCTGCTTACGCAAATTGAGCAAATCGGTTAGTTCTTCCTTGCATTTGATGTGGTCTACGGTGGGATGGAAGCACCATTAGCTCATGGACGGTTTCTCAGAAAACCATTCAAAAAATGTGTATTTGTTACTTTATTTTCGCCGTCACCAGAAGCCTAAAACCCAGCCGAGTATCCCAATATGTCTGAAATTTTTACGATGTATTCCCAAGGTACCGAACTCGAACGTTCTTCATGGGTATATCCGTTTCAGAGATACAGAGATTCAAAATTACCCTACATGTACTCGTAAAATCTGGTGGGAGACGAACACGTAGTTTATGAAGCACGTATAAACTGACGTAGCATGGACGAATACGACGTAAAGTGTCTGCTTTATAGTCTGGGAATTCTATGTGTAGTACTGCAGCACATGCAGAATGTTTTTCACCTGAAACCTGGCATGAGATGTAAAAATTATTTCCATCGTTTGAGTTTCACTTAAGTGAACCATCTAAATTTTACTGACCAATATATTTCTTTTTATACTATTTACTTTCCCTGCTGTGGCAGGGAAAATATGGGAACCAGCGGAACAATGCTCCTATCTGAACACAAAAATGTGAATATCTTCCTCTTTATTTAGAAGACTGACTGAAAAGTGGGGTACTGGCTGAAAAGTGGGGTACCAGCTGCCTTATTCTACTCTCCTCAGCGCCTTCAACAACTTTCTCAAAAATTTTGGCATACGAAATTGTATTCGTGCTTTTTTTGTGCTGAGAGAGAAGAAGACAGTGTCAGTGACAAAGAGACGGAAAAGTAATAAATACTGGAAGATAGTAGACAGTAGTTGTGTTATAGAAAGAGAGGAGGAGGCAATGGCAGTGTGAGAGAAAGAGGGGGCACATTGACAGTGGAGCTTAGTTGGCAATGAGAGAACAGTGCAAGAAAAAGAGTGAAGGAGACAGTGCCCGGGGGGGGGGGGGGGGGGAGAGGAATAGAAAACAGCAAGTGGAAGTCTGTGAGAGGCAGTGATAATGAGAGAAAGGGAGCGTCTACGACAATAACAAAAAGGGAAGACAGAAATAGTGAGAGTGCGAAGAGACGGCAGAAATGGAAATGAATAAATGAGACAGTAGCAGAGAGTAAGAGGGAGACAGTGACAGTGAGAGGAGAGTGTAGTAGCAGGTCAGAGAGAAGTGGGTGATTGAGAACGTTAAAAAGAGCCCGAATATGTTCGTATGCCGCAATTTTTGGGAAAAACTTTAAAGTTGCGTGTTCTCCGATAGGAGCAATTTTCCGCTAGTTTATAATGCACTTGGTTGCTATACAATTGCAGTGCAGACAAACTAGATAAACTTCAACGTTTTATTTGGATTGATGATTATTCATCGATGAACACACCATACTACTCGCACATTCTATAGGTCAAACATCATTCAAGCTTGTTAGCTGCCTTGCAAACATTTCTGCATGCTGGTATTTTCGGTACAGGTCAGCAGCACATCCTGAGAAAGTACATAAATGAGATAACGTTATGACCACTGACCATGACGAGAATGACGTTCCAGGCACGTGACGCTAGCTGTCGGCGTCTGGCACTGCACGGATGTACGTTGGCTCGGTAGTTAGGAGGTCGAAGTTCGAGCCTCGGTCCATTCATACAGCGGCTGGAACCCTTGGCAGGCCGTTCTGTCAGAATGACAATGGAACTGCAGCGACCTAGCGAGAATTGTGCGATAAAGACCTTTCTGCATTTCAGAGTTGTTCCTAGCGATCTCACGGCTCTCGCCGACACTAAGAGATGCCGATCCAGTAGCTGTTACGCCCAGCGCAGCCGAAATGAGATGCAACCTTGCGCGGCTTCGGTAATGCTGGCGAACAGCTGGAAGGATCGACTGGGAATGTCGCAACGGGTGCTATTGATTACCAGACCCAACCTGAGCAGTTCTGATCGTCGTGTGGTATTGAACCTACCGTGGTCATACCACGTGCAAATGGCAACTACCGCCTCTGCGACTGAAAAGACGTAATGTGAACCTACCATTTGAAAAATATTCGTTTCTGCTGTAATCACTTCCCAACGACACTCATATGTGGGTTCTCCACTCAGGATAGGTTCAATTTTCGTACCCCTTTAGCAGCATGTACCAGATTTGTAAGGCATATTTTAATTAGTTCGGCCTAACACTGCTGCAGTTATGAAGCAGCGAGTAATACATGATACTTCCTTCCGGGTGCGGCCAGTAGTACATCATGGTCCTGTAACCTCCCCCTCACTTATCGACCTTAATGACAGTGAAAAATTAAACCTCGTGTACCTAATGGAAATTTGGGAAAAAGCAATCGTCACCGAAGTTAATTTGTCGGTAAAGAGGGAGGAAAGGGTTACATCTAAATGAAAGGAAAAATGCTAATGAAACTGGTGGAAATTAATTTTGAAAAGGGGTAAAGTTAATAAAGAAAGTAAATGTGCGGCCGTTACGTTAACAGTTAACTAGCGGTAAGTAGATATTTGAGATTTGGGGGAAATTACGGTCGCCAGTCCTAAGGACAATTACTATAGTAACTGAAAAAGAAAGGTTATTACACATATAATTAGCACTAGAAGCCTGGCAACTGAAGGTTGACAAGTGTAGTGTGAAAACTGAAAGTTTCTCAGAAGTAATAAATTTCGCTACACTCTGACTTAATTTAGCAAAAGAATTAATAAAACCGGAAAATCGAAAGTTAATTTAGTGACTGAAGTTAATAGTGAGCTTTCTTTCTGAAGCACATCGAAATTCAGTAAAATACGGTTAGTCTTGGACTACCTCACCAATAATTACAAAAGCTACTTGAATCTACGCAATTTAGAAATAAGAGATTTAACTTTGAACTTGAATTAAATGATTCTGAACAATTAACAATAGTAAAATTTAGTACGTACCAAGCTGAGCTGCAGTCACAGGTAAGCTAAAATATGGTAACAAAACTCGCACTCTTAATTTGTGCTTGTGTAATCTAAATATTGTAGCCAGCTATGAATACTTTAACTGAACTTTGACATTAAAGCAGCGAAATTGAATTATATTACTTTAATGCTGGCGTTTGAATTTCAACGACAATCGGGTTCATTTCGGAAAAGGAAGGGACCCTGCTTGGCAATGCAATTGGGACAATGAGCAACAAAGGTTCATGCTAAGTTGCTGTAATTTTGTGATGCAACAATTTTAAAAGTTTGAAAAGCTGAGGTCTGCCATACAGTTCTAAAACTTTACGTGCTTCCAGTCTTCCTTGTTGGTTGATTGAAGGTTTGAAGCCGTCGATCGAGGAGGTGGCGACAGTCACTCATTGTCGGCCGTCGCTGTTGCAGAAGCTGGATGTTGGCGCGCCTTCTTCTCGACACGGTCACCAGACGAAACGTGCTCTTGATGTGCGCCAGATAATGCTTCCCGTCCGCGACACCATGTCAGAAACTATTATCGCAAGTCGAGCGCAATTACATGCTGCCAAACCCCGAAAGCGCGGCAACTCGCGGGAGCTTCACACAACACACCTGCTCCACTGCACCACCCCAGCCAGACTCTCTCTCTGCCCGCGCTCCACGCGACAGAGTTAACACTACCAAAGATCCTAAACACTTTGGTTCTCCACACGACCTATCGATGTATTCGTTCGATAGCATAGTTTTCCCTAGGCCAGACCCAGCGCGTAAATACAAATAATATTCACAAAACAAACCAATTATAAATCGACATAAATGCATGTATATACAAATAGTAAAACAATTACAATATACAAAGACACAGAAATGTCATATATTCAGGTAACAAAAATAAGGAAAACAAATTTATAGTACAATAGATGGAAATAGGAGGATATGCATTTCCGGCGTTACAGTCCTCTGTCGTGGGATCCAAGTGGATTGTGGTTCATGCAAGTGATTATACATCAAAAATTTCGGTTAACAGAACAGAAAACACCTACAATACCGAAAGAACTTCGGGGCTAAAATAATCAAGCAAAAAATATCCATCTGACAACAACAGGGCAAGGTTGAATAAGGAACAAATGCAGTTCACAATATTGTTGATAATTTCAAATGTGAATATCGTCGCTAAAGACAAGATATAGTGACAGTGGCGCCGTCTATTAATAATGTGGTGTGTCGTGTTTCACCCGATATGCAGGTCAGTAATCTTGCCGTACTTTTCGAAGCAGCATCAGGGGTTCGAAGTGGAGTGCTATTTTCGCTACGTCAAATTTGTCATACGCATGGAACGCGACTTTAAGGGATTTAAGATTTAACCACAATACCCGATTCCCTCTCGAGGAATAACATTTAGTTGGGTAAGAAACTTCACTACAATAGTCAGTACATCGAATCGAAAGTCAATCGCCTCTCAAAAAACTGTCCTAACTCCCGAGAGCATCGAACGTGTGGCTAACAGTTTATAGGAAAGCCCTTGTCGTTTGTTACGAAAACATCCTAAAATGCTGAACGGACAGGCCGAGAAACTTGCAACAGTTTATAGGAAAGCCCTTGTCGTTTGTTACGAAAACATCCTAAAATGCTGAACGGACAGGCCGAGAAACTTGCAACAGTTAAAATATAGAATTCACCATGAAATTTCAAGGATTCTTCCGGCAGTTACGAAAGATGTGTTCAAAACTGGGTGAAATGCTTCGAGTACTCTGTAACCGTGAATAGCCGCCATTTGTCCTATGCAGTATTTCATAAGTAAACTCGAACAAAAAGTTACCTTGCGTAAAATATTTGAACTTCGTTTCACTGTTAGTTTGTGAGCTATTCAAATTTGGAATCGTCAAAATATTGTAAAACACCCTATACAATGGTCCAACTGTCAACAATATAACCTTAAAATGTTCGGAATTCTGCCACAGTTGCAAAATAATGACAACAAAAAGCTAACAAGGCCAAAGAATGCTTAACTTATTTAGGATCAGGCTTGTAACTACATCTTTATGAACTATTACTAGCAACATCCAACACCTAAGACATCAGCTACCTACAACGCTTCCAAGATACCCATACTTATGTCTGAATAATATGTACACAACAAGCCTTGCAAGGATTTGTATTAAAATATGTAGATAATACAAAGATGCCGTGAATGTAAAAGTTATAAAAACAAAAACAAGTGCTACCTAATGTATTGTACAGAAGAGCATGATATGTAACCCGAGGTCTGTATCATCTAGATCTCATGGTATGCAGGCTGGAACCTCGTTGTAGTATTACCTTATGCAGCCATATACCATATACTGGGTTAATATTATATGTCACAAAAGACTATTTCACTTGTATTCACCAAAAATAAAACATTAGATTGTTACATACCTTACGACAGTAACTTTCTCCGCCACGTACACCGAATGTTAGAAGAAAACGACAACAAGATCAATGGTGTCTTCGGACGATCTGTTCCTCAACATACAGAACTTATACCTCACAATATGACTCCAAGAAGCACGTTAAGCTGTCATCACTAAAGGCGGATAGGACAAGCAGTGTTGTTGTGGTCATCAGTACGAAGACTGGTTTGATGCAACTCTGCATGTTACATTTTTTCTGTGCTAGCCTCTTCATCTCCAAGTAACTACTGCAACCTACATCCTTCTGAATCTACGTACTGTAGTCATTTCTTGGTTTCCCTTTAAGATTTTTACCCCCAGAGCTTCTCTCCAGTGCTAAATTGGCGATCCCTTGATGTCTCAGACGGTTTCCTGCCAACATATCCCTTCTTCTAGTCAGGTTGTACTACAAATCTCTTTCCTCCCCAGGCCTACTGAGAATCTCCTCATTTGTTGCGTGATCTATCCTTCTAATCTTCAGCATTCCTCTGTTGCATCATATTTCAAAAGCTTCTCTTCTCTTTTTGTCTAAATTGTTCACCGTCCATGTTTCACTTCCATTCATGGCTACACTCCCTACATATACTTTCAAAAAAGACTTCATGACACTGAAATCTTGGCTCGATGTTATCTAATTTGTATTCTTGCCATTGCCAGTCTACATTTTATATCCTCTCTATTCCGAGCATCATTAGTTACTTTGCAACCCAAATTGCAAAACTCATCTATTACTTTAACTGTCTCATTTCCTAACCAAATTCCCTCAGCATCGCCTGATTTAATTCGACTCCCTTCCATTATTCTCGTTTTGCTTTTGTTTTTGTTCATCTAATATTCTCCTTTCACGACACTGTCCATTCCGTTCAACTACTCGTCCAAGTGCTTTGCTGTCTGTGATATAATTGGTTCAAATGGCTCTGAGCACTATGGGACTTAACATCTGAGGACATCAGTCCCCTTGAACTTAGAACTACTTAAACCTAACTAACCTAAGGACATCACACTCATCCATGCCCGATGCAGGATTCGAACCTGCGACCGTAGCGGTCGCGCGGTGCCAGACTGTAGCGCCTAGAACCGCTCGGCTACACCGGTCGGCTGTGATAGAATTACTGTGTTGTCGACAAACATCGAAGTTTTTGTTTCTTCTCCCTGGACCTTAATTCATACTCCAAATTTTTCTTTTGTTTCCTTTACTGCTTGTTCTGTGTACAAACTGAATAACTTCGGGGATCGGCTACAACCCTGTCTCACTTCCTTCTCAGTCACTCCTTCCCTTTCATGTTCTCTCAACTCTTATAAATGGCATCTTATTTCTGTACAAGTCATCTTTCACTCCCCGTATTCTATCTTTGCTATCCTCAAAATTTCAAGGAGAGCAATGTTGACTGGAATATTGGCATTACAGATTTTATAGTAGTGCTACAAATTAGGAGTCGGTACAATGTAGGCAACTCTCTACTATCACTTGTCACAAATTATAACACTGCAGTGGACTGGGAATAAATATAGACACCTGGATTGCGCACACAGCACAACCTCAATCGGTCACTTTTACTTGAACGTGGCTAGCTAGCGCTCAAATGTTTGGACTCTATTTTACTGCTATTAATTATCTGATCGTGATATAGTACGATAACTCGATAGAGGGCACTACAAAGGCTGCGTTTTCAATCACTTATTCCAGGAACGCTGTCCTTGACATTAGCCGAGTTTCGATTCATTCGCGCAATTCTTACGGTGTGTTATAATTTTCGCAGTCCCTAATATTTCCAATTTTGCTTTGTTACGACTAATGAAATTCATTATTACACGTTTCACCATTACTGCGCCAAACAGTCTTAAGTTACGTCATTTCCTGCCTGGATATCAACGTAGCGAAAAGCGGAAAGAAAATTGGCACTTAACGAACCCCTTCAGTGCGTTATAATTGTAGCCTGTCGAAGAGAGGTAAATAAAACCGGCAAGCGTGAGTCGATGAATGACAGACTGGGTGGACGCCTTTTGCCGTAAATTAATTTGGCGCCGCGGGGGATGCACGAAAGGGCGGTCGGCTGGAAACGCCGGCGCCACTGAATCACGCCTGCGCCTGTTATTACAGTTTTATTCTGGCCGGCCAGCCCGTCAAAGCCGCCCGTGTACTGCAGCGCTAATCCGCACTGGAAATATTCCGACGCTTGTTTACCCGCCGCTTTAATCGCTCTTAATAACAAATCAGGCCCTCCTTGTGTGCGGAATCCCTTTGGCCGCCACATTCAGCCAGGCCCCGATCACCGTCCTCTGCGCAAATACGACCGCCGGCGGTTTAGCGTCGATGAGTGGCCCTGGGCAGCGGCATTCACGTATTATCTGCCAGACGCACCCGGATTAAACTGCCAGATAAGCGGCGCACGCACGCCAAAAACAGTTTCATAAGAGAACTGTTCGGAGCCATGTGCAAATTTACGTTTCCGGCTTACAGAAATTGAATGTGGAGGATTTTACTCGGCGTTTATTAAACGTTTTATTTTACGGAGCGTTGAGTTTCGATGGAGCAAATCAAGAAAGAATGGCAACATGTGGCTTTTTTATTAGCAGACTGTTAGAATGATCCCTCATCTTGCAGTTGTACAAACGACATTTCATAAATAATGCACAGGTTGGTTCTACTGTGAATTGTTTGATGCAACACCAATGAAAATTACGTCAGATGTTGTTCAAAATGGTTCAAATGGCTCTGAGCACTATGGGACTCAACATCTTAGGTCATAAGTCCCCTAGAACTTAGAACTACTTAAACCTAACTAACCTAAGGACATCACACACACCCATGCCCGAGGCAGGATTCGAACCTGCGACCGTAGCGGTCATGCGGTTCCGGACTGCAGCGCCAGAACCGCTAGACCACCGCGGCTGGCGGTCAGATGTTGTTTGGAGCTTGAGGAAGAAATATGTCTTTTTGTGGTTTTTCGCTGCGCAGTCTACCATAAAACCGGCGAGAAGTAGAAAAGGGCCCTGTGTAGGTTTCGGGTATTGTGACCGTTCAAGACAAGAGGTCGTATATCAAGATCGAAACTTTACGCGGCAAAAACCCGACAGAAGTCCACAGTGGTTCAAATGGTTCAAATGGCTCTGAGCAATATGGGACTTAACATCTGAGGTCATCAGTCCCCTAGAACTTAGAACTACTTAAACCTGACTAACCTAAGGACATCACACACAGCCATGCCCGAGGCAGGATTCGAACCTGCGACCGTAGCAGTTGCGCGGTTCCGGACTGAAGCGCCTAGAACCGCTTGGCCACTACGGGAAGTCCACAGTGCGTTAAGTGAAGTTTGTGGTGAGTTTATAGTGGATCGTAGTAAAGTTTCACGTTGGGTTAATCGTTTGTGTGGTGATCGTATGAGCATAGACGATAATCCAAGAGCCGGAAGGCCGGAAACGTCAACAGATTAACGAAATTTGAAACTTGTGACAGATTCTTTTGAAGAAGGTCGCAGTGGAACTTGTGAGGAACTATCTGAACCCAATAAATTTCCCCAGCATCAGTATTCCGTATTCTGACAAATGATTTGAAGAAGAGAAAAATTTCTATGAGATGGGAACCATGCTGTTTGACCGCTGAGGAGAAGCAGAAACGCCTGGACATCGCAACCTTGCTGAAACAACGATCCAAACGTAAAGGTCTAGAGTGCTTGTGTCGCTATTGATGAAACGTAGATTAGAGACTTTGAACCGGAGTTGAAAGCACAGTCCAATGAGTGGAGAGCTTCGGATTCTCCATGTCCCAAAAAATTTCGAATCGCCCCGTCAAACCTCAAATAATAAAATTTTATTTTTGCTAGGATCACGAAGGAATCATCATGACGGATAGTGTCCCTAGTCGACAAAGTGTCACAGAGTGTATTATCATAAATTCAGGCGAAGCCTGTGAAGGCAGATACACGAAATCCAACCTCAGTTGCTGGAGGCTGCGCCACTCATTCTCCACGACAATGCGCGCCAGCATATTGGCAACGTTGTAGCTCAAAAGCTGCGCGAATACCTGTTGCCGCATCCTCCATGAAACCCGGACATGAGTCCACAGGACTTCGACTTGCACACGAAGTTGAAAAGAACCTAAGCGTGTACGTTATCTTTCTCCGGAAGCGCTTTCTACCACAGTTACCGGAGCCATTCGACAGATGAAAAGGATTGGTGTCATGGATGGGATAGCAGAGTTTCCGAGACGTTGGGATTCAGTCATAGATAAGCAGGAAGACTATATTGAAGGGCTATAAGGAGATAATAAAACATAAAGGTGACAATAATAAATTTAATGTGCATTATTTATTAAATGTCGTACTTAGTAAAACAGTCTATATGGCACAAGTCACATTTTTTGGTGACCAGTTTGAGTCCAGAGGCGGACCATCTTCACATCGTACTCTGGAATGTAGAGTACTATGACTATAGAGGGCCACACAAATAAAACATAAACAGTATAATAAGAATTAAAACGAAGTTGTATCCAAAGTTGACATATGGAGTCAGATCCACAGAACAGGAACTGCAGAAGTCTCCAGATGCTGTGAACCTCAGGAGAAGCGTGGTTAAGGTTAAATGACGGAAACTCCGCCCCGCAATCGTGTCCATTCGTCATTCGCAAACAACAGGATGAACGCTTGTTGAATACATGACGAAAAACTTCAGTTACTATTTTAAAAATGACATCTATTTATATCGTTGGCTGTAAGATTAACCACTGTTACATTTTTGATGCTAAGAATTAAGACATAAAATAGCATACAATAAAAAGCCCATAATTTACACTGCCCTCAGCGGGACGTTATGTATGTGTGAGGCGTCATTGGTTATTTAGCAATGCGTGTAGCATATCCACAAAATTTTTGTTAGCTGCTTCCTTATGTATCTAATTACAGTATCGACTTACGTTGCTTATTTTAAGTTTACACTGCAAAATCTAACACTTTAAATTGAAAATTAACATAAAGTGAGAAGCCAAGACATCACTATTCCACTACCCTCTGCATGTGCAGGTTATCAGACAACGTGCAGCATATCGATAACCATCAAATATGCTATGCTGTCTAACTGGGTCCAGTGAAGTATTATTACTTCGAAGTTAACTGGCACACAGAAATAGAAAAAAATGGTTCTGAGCACTATGGGACTTGACTTCTGAGGTGATCAGTCCCCTAGACATCACACACATCCATGACAGAGGCAGGATTCGAACCTGCGACCGTAGCGGTCGCGTGGTTCCAGACTGAAGCGCCTAGAACCGCTCGGCCACACGCGGCCGGCTCACACAGAAATAGCTGTTAAAGTTTATGTAGCTGTTAAGTAATTTCATTTAGTTGCTTACATTAACTTTACATTGAATCACATATTAAGACGAAAAATAACATAACGGAAGAGGTCAATAAGAACGCTATTACATTGCCCTTATCTTGCATTTTCGTGAAAGAATGTCGTCGGAATGATCAGATCAACAACAAATTAGAAAATAATATTCTTTTGAGAGGAATGGTATTAAAATAACGATCACTAACAAATCTGAATTTGAAGCTGCAGATTTCTCAGCGTGCCGACTGAAGATCACCATAATTCACTTTTTGTATAGGTACAACATGGCAGCCACGAAGTGTCACTAGAACAAAAATTGCGTCTTTGTCTGTGTCACCACATCAACCTATTACATCGGATTTTGAAGATTTTTAGAACAGAGCAAAGCGATTTCTGTCAAAACTGTAGAACTAATTTTAAATTTAAAAAAAATTATTAAAATATTCTAAAATACCTTCGGTAGTCACCTAGTTGATAGTAGTTCATTTATTACAGCAGCATTTTAAAATTGTATTTATTAAGCTTCATTAGTTTCGAACGTGGCTCGTTTTCAAGAGCATCTAAAACCATAACATAACACTCAATTAAGGTTACATTTTAAACCATACATAACTGTATTGGATGTTGCGTTTTCTTTAACACGTCAGTTACCCCTAATAGATGTGGTTACATATACCCCTCAAATCTGTTAAGATGCACTTGGATGTGAGGCACGCCTGAACCTAGTAGTACAGAGCACAATTATAAAATACAATGCTGTGGAACAGTTTCTTTCTTCAAATCTTATTCTTTCTAATTTTACGTAGCCAATTATCTGTCAGAATCTGTACGTTATACGATGACTCCTTGTGATCTCTTTTCATCTATTAATCTAGGCTGTGGTGCTCAAACAGAGGAAACTGATTCACGTTCTTTTATTTTTCAATTTTTAAGGCATGAGCATTTCACACTCCTGTTACCGGTTTTGACCAGCTGTTCAAACGTGCGTGTGAATTCCTAAGGAACGAAACTGCTGACGTCATCGGTCCCTAGACTTACACACTACGTAAACTAACTTACGCTAAGGACAACACACACAACCATGCCCGAGAGAGGACTCGAATCTCCGGTGGCAGGGGCTGCGCGATTCGTGACATGACGCCTGTAACCGCCAATAATAGCTAAAAAGATAATACAAAGAATCATCGTATAACGTACAGATTCTGCCAGGAAATTACCTATGTAAAATTAGAAAGAATAAAATCATACTTAACGGTGCATGCTGCAAGCTATTTCCGTCGCGTTGAATAAACCACAGACTTTCGCATGCTGCCTCTCACGCACGTGGACAAGCAGCAGCAGCCGTTACTTCCAGCGTATTTAAAGAAAGAGAACAGATTTAATGAGCTAATTTAAAGTCCAATAACAGTTTCAGAGAGAATGGAAAATTACGTGTCCAATGACTGCTATCATGGATCTGTTGCGTACATACCAAGCTAGTTTAAAAAGCTGATATCCAAATTCCCTCTGCGAATAATTACTGCTCGAGATTCTAGACCCACTGAGCTCGCAGTTAAGTACTGTGTGGTTCCAAAAGGAAGAACAGATTTCAGTTGTTTATTACAAACTATGAAAGATAGAAACACATTGTGTATGTCACTGGATAGAGGAAGATTCAAAGTTTTATGTTCGCACAGACTACGTACCATACACTCAACATGAACACCATGTCGAAAGGGTAGTCCATTTCATTTCCACATACGAATCAACTTGTCCCAGTTTATTGACTCGATAGCTTTAACAATTCAGTTTCTCAGCTTTTGAAGAGCAGCTGTCTTAGGTGGGACAAAGACTCCTTCTTTTATGCACCCAAACAGAAAAAATCGTAAGGTGTGAGGTCTGGTAACCTGGATATTCAGAAGCAATGAACAACATCTTGTTGTTCACTTCTTCCAATCCAACGTTATTGGATGGTGCTGTTAAGATAACGGCGAACCTAAAGGCGAAAGTGTTGCGGGGCGCAGTCATGCATAAAAACTGAATCTTTGGAAACTTCATCAAGTTGAGGAAACAAACAATTTGCAGCATGTGCAGATTGACATTTCTGACGCAGTTTCTCACGCAAAAAAGAAAAGTCCATAAATTTCGTGAACAAAACGGCACAAAACACATTCAGTTTCGTTGAGTCCCTTCCACGTTCGACGACGACGCCAGAATTTTGTGACCCCAAATTCTTATGTTATGGTGGTTTACTTTATACGACAGATGAAACGTCGATTCGTCCGAAAAGATGAGTCGTTAGGGAAAAGTGCCCCCTGTCATATCCTGGAGAACTGAAATGTCTTCTGTTATGGTCGCCAGGACGCAATTACTGCAGTAACTGCAACTTGTAAGGTTTCATATCCAGCCGTCGTTAATGCTCCATATAGTCGTTTGAGGAAGTTGGTGTTACTGGTCTGCCTGTCTTGCGGACTTCCATCGGCTCCTCGTGTACGCGTCTCGTATACGCTCCGTATTTCAAAAGGCGTGCGTGGACGACCAGAGCTCTTCGCCTTGCATATGCAACTAGCTTCCAAGAATTTTATACGCCAGTCATAAATCTGCATGTTCACAGGCGGCTTCTCGCTAAAAGACGCTGGAATGCACGTTGCACTTGAGCAGTGGATTGACATCGTGCAAATTACAAAACAGAAAATAATTTCTCTTGGGTGTAGTCACCATACTGCTACAACAGCGCAGCTGTGTTGAAGCTTTGAACCTTCCTCCATCCAGCGGCATGCGCAATGTATTTCTATCTTTTATAGTTTGTTTGTAATAAACAACTCAAATCTGTTCTTTCGTTTTGAATCGCCCGGAATAGCTAGGCCCATCTGATGATCACGCCACAGTAAATTTGTGTTACCTGTAAAGCCTGATGTGGACCGCTAAAGAAAGGAAAAACCAGTTGGTTCAAATCTGGTCCGTGGCCACACTGTCGCGAAAGAACTCATTTACTCTCGGTGTCCTAGAGTTTGCGTCCAATCTGGTAGTCAGCCTCAGGGCTTGGAAGACACCCATGCTCTACCGCAAGAAGTAGCAGAGGGGATCAGTACAGCCTCCCCTACAGGACTGGCTGCGTAGGCTATGCTTTAGAAGCGCAGGCTAACTTTTCCCTGGGCAAAGGGCATTTATTTAAAATGCCATCTCGTCGAAGCGTATATTCACGTTTTGCCTAAAACCATTGCCTTTCACTGCCGATCTGTCATCTTTTCAAGTTACTCACGAAATAAAACGTTCATCTCTCCATAGAGGTGACGATCCTTGATCTCTGAGTAGCCAGCACGGCTAAAGAAGGTAAAAGGTGATGACTGCCTTTGGCCAACCAAAGTGAAGAGACCGGTGCAGGCTTCAGTAGCGAAGTATGAGGTGCGACAACTGTAAGCGAATAATTTGGTAATTTTTTGGTAACACATTTACCTGTCCAGGCCAGCGAATCGGTAATTCCAGAGGTGTCAAATGCACTGATTCCTAGGCAAAACGACAGGCAGATATCTCAGCTACAGAGTGCAGAAAACAGAAGTAGCCCGTGGAACAGTGTTGCAGGGTACAAAGAAGCACAGCAGAGGAAAGGAAATATAGTAAACCTGACTGTATTAGATGTTGAAAATGACCACCATTAATCTCTTGGCACTTTTGGGGCATGGTCAGCAAGTTACTGAAGCTGGATTGCTGGAATTGCTGCAGTCTCATCCTAAATGTTCAGCTGTAGTTCTTGAAGGCTATGACCATTGCTGCTATACACCTAAGACTTGAGGGCTCCCCATACAAAGTAATCGTACACAGACAGATCAGGTGACCTGGGTGGTCTGCTAGGGCCGCGACCAGACTGACCTCTGCTAACAACTCTGTCAGGCGTGAAGATTGCGTAAATGTGCTCCAAGGTTCGGCCGGTTGCATGGGCATTAACTCCAGCCTATTATACGTAACTGTAGGTCTTTTCCTCCTTCGTTAACGCCGCCGCTGGTTTCAAAATGTTCGGGCCACTTTTATTTGCCCCACCCTGTATATCATTAACCAGATTCTTATCCGCAGCTTCACCTGCGCCCGCATATATTGCTTATACTGCACACATATTCCCTTCACCCAATTCCGTCTAGCCATCTCATACGCCCCCCTCTCTCTCTGCCTATCTCCTACTCTCCCCTCTCTGTTCACTGACTTCTACTCCCTCCCTCTGCCTCTATTCCCTTCTCTTCCTCTCTCCAACCATCTCTTCCTCACCCTCCGATGATCTCTTCCTCCTTTCGTTCGTTAACCGTATCCTTCTCTGTCTGTCTTAGTCCATCTCTTCCTCTTACTTTTATCTCCTCCTACCATTCTCTCTGCCCATCTCCCGTGCCCCCTTCCTGGTCATCTCCTTCTACCCCATCTTTGCGTCCATCTCCTATGTCACCCCAATTACCATCCACACTCTGATGATGGTGGCTCTTCCCCCACAGTACTTTACTTAGTTCCAGACATATTAAATCTATCAAGTCAGTTGAAATCGATACATTGGTTTAGGGGGAGATGTGGAAAATCAATTTTTAGACAAAAACTTTAATTGTAAATAAACTAGCTGAGTATCTGGCATTACTTGGATATGTATTTAATCCAGACTTATATTAGTCCATCTTCTGCTTTCCCCTCTCTCATTTCATCCCCTTCTTCCCCCTCTGTTCATATCATTCACCCCTCTTTCTGTCCACTTCCTCCATCTCTCACTCCCTGTCCATTTGCTCCTGCCCCTCTCTCTGTCCATCTCCTCTTGCCCTCCCTCTGTTCATCTCCTCTTTGCTCTTCCGCCACTCTGTTCCTCCCACTCTGTCCATCTCCTCCTACCCCACTCCCTGTTAATCTTCTTCTCTCATTGTCCATCTCTTCCCTCCCCTCTCCCTGTCAATTTTCTTCTCACACTGACCATCTCCCACTGTTAATCTTTCCCTCACTCACCTCTCTGTCTGTCTCCTCTTTCCCTCCTTTCTTCATATCTACCTCTCCGTCTATTTGTGTCCAGTTCCTCCTTTACCCGCTTTGTCTGTCCATCTCCTCCTCCCTCCTTTTCTATCGAAGTTAGCAACCCCAACCCGATAGGAAGTTACTGATTCTTAACAGCACAGTATTTCTTTCCAGATGAGTATTATGTGTACCAATTTGGGTTTAAATGAATCCCCAAGCACAGGAGGAGCTGTTTTGAATCGAAATTCGCCCTCCAGTTTCGTTTTCAAATATAGTTGAATGTTTATAACCCGATATATCCTGAACTACGTGTCATACAACGATATAGTTTTCCAGGTACATCCAGTGGTATATGCGAATACTGTCTTCGAAATCTGATGCGAATAGTATTGGCAGATAAGAAGTAACAAATTTAAATATCACGCATGATGTGGCAATTTTTCATGCAGCTCAATGTTCATGACGTCATATCTCTTGAAATGTCTTACAATAAAATAATTTTCCTCGTACATTCAGTGGTGTATGTGAATGTTGTCCGAAAAATATGGCGCGGATTCAGTTATTAGTAAAGAAGTAATAAATTAAACCGGCATTCCTGATGCCTATCATCTAAAATGTTGTAAGTGATATAATTTTCTTCTTTGGGGGTTGTTGGCTAAAAAAAATTTCGTAGAGGTTTGGAACTACGTGTAAAGTATGTTGAAGAACACTAAGTGCTCTGATTGTCAAATACAGAATGAATACAGTCTTGCTATTTGCGGGTCGTGAGCTACGTTGCGTTTTCACCCCACCACCATCCCGTTTAAAGGTAAGTGGTTCTTACCACTTCAGCGATTGTTTCCAGGCACTAAGTGTTATGTGTACCAAGTGTGGTTGAAATCGGTCTAGGGGGAGACATGGAAGATAAACACACATATATAATTATACATACATACACATATACATATGAACATCCTTTTTGTAATTTTCATGCATTCTTAAGTACACTTTAAAGATATTATTATTACTAACTTGAACTTCGCTTGAAAATTGTTAAATATGTTCATCTTAAGACGCTACATTCAAGCGCGAACATGCATGAAATTCAGCTCGAGTATACGTCACTTGATCAATACAGTCCGGTGTTCACAAAATTAGTAAACCTGGAAATCACATCTCAGACGATAATAAATCATAAAGACAGCTCTTTAGAGAGAGAAGATGGTGGTGGTGGTTAGTGTTTAACGTCCCGTCGACAACGAGGTCATTAGAGACGGAGCGCAAGCTCGGGTTAGGGAAGGATTGGGAAGGAAATCGGCCGTGCCCTTTCAAAGGAACCATCCCGGCATTTGCCTGAAACGATTTAGGGAAATCACAGAAAACCTAAATCAGGATGGCCGGAGACGGGATTGAACCGTCGTCCTCCCGAATGCGAGTCCAGTGTGAGAGAGAGAAGAACATTGCAACATTTCACACCATCTGGTAATTGTAATAATTCGGTCTACGAGAGAAGCGAAACATAAACCGTGGTCCAAAGTGAGACGTTGCTTTAGTCTTGGAGTAGAAACTCAAAGGGCAGAGGGGAAGCGGGCAGACTGAGACGGCCAGATATGACGACGCGGCCCTGCGTTCCCGGACGCCGTACGCGAGGCAGTTGACGCGGCAGTTAGAGGTCGCCTCGCTCCGTTTGGTAATAACCATTCCCGCTGGGGACGGTAACTGACGCAATTAGGTTTATCAGCAGTGGCGGCGGAAGTCCTCACGGCAGGCCGATAGCATCTGCGCGCCAAGTCGTAAGCGGCACCGTGCCGTGTGGCGCGGTCGCTATCTGTGCGGTGGTGTCCGCCAGGCGGCGTGGCAAAAACCAGGCCGTCTGTGTGCTTCCAAATAAATATAGACACGCAGGAGAACGTAACAAATAATATTAACGGCGAGCGAATACATGGAGAATTTAAAATAATTACCTCAACTCGCTCTTTTAGGCAAATACGTTCGGAGAATAATGTACTTTATTTCATATTACACGATTTCTGTTTCACGTTAGAAGCTCCTTTTCCATTAATAGTTCATATGTTTCGATGAAGATACGTATAAATAGGAGCTGCAGAGGCGGGTATACTTGCAGATATTCCGTCTTTTTAGACGTAACATGGCAGGAAAATAGTATTAAATGAAAATATCGAATTAAAAATAAATACATCAAATTTTCAATTCGTACAGTAAATAAATGGGAAAAGTTTTTTATGAGGATGACTGACTAATTATTGTTACAGATAATCGACTAGCTGTACACTTCTGCGCCCGTATTGTAACCTCCTTCTTAAATTAGACAAGATTTTAGAACACTGATCAGTGTTACAATCTTCTGCACTTTCTACGATGATGTGAATATGCGGTTCGATGTGAGTGAGACTCTGACAGTAATAGAATTTTACAATTTTCTTCCCTTTTTTTACTTTCAGACTTCTCTGTCGGACACGCAGTCAGCATAGTTCCTCATATAGCATCCTGCAGTCAATAGTACCAACAACTACTTGTTGTACTAACTAATAGAACGGATTGCTCATCTCCATCACCGTAACAAGAATACTACCTTGTTATAGTTCAAAAATGTTCAGATGTGTGTGCATTCCTAAGGGACCAAACTGCTGAGGTCATCGGTCCCTAGACTTTCACACTACTTAAACTAACTTACGCTAAGAACAACACACATACCGATGCCCGAGGGAGGACTCGAACCTCCAGCGGGAGGGGCTACGCAAATCGTGACATGGCGCCTCTGACCGGGTGTTATAGTTAAAGGGGCACTTCATTAGCAGGCGTAACAAAGTTATCGACAAATGGCCCTTGTCATACGAACACAGTAGGAGCCGTTTTGCGTATACAGTATCGAACATCGCTGAACAACAGCGGTGTACCCTTCGAATGTACCACAGAAAATTCTTTATCACCATGTTTCGTCTCTGCATCGGCCATGCAAAGTTAAGAAGGCACCTCAGTTGCCTACGTTGGACTGACACATCCCTGCATGACTGTGGCACGGAGAAGAGCACCAAACACATTCATCGTCTTAGGATGCCCACTGTGGTACCAAGCACCCGTTCGGATAGATGTGCGTGTTAAAACACCGGCTTCAGGGACACGGACAGTCGCACTGACCCCGGTCCGAATCCACACGGTGGATTGACGACGAGGGCCAGTGTGCCTATCAGCCTGGATTTCGTTTTTAGGCAGTTTTCCTCATCCCACTAGGTTAACCTCGGGCTGGTACCCACGTCCCTCCTCCGATACATGCTACCATGCTACATAAATTTCTAGAAATGCTTTCTCACGCTTGTTTATAGGATTTACTCTAGATCCTGAGAGATGTGACATACTGATTCCTTCCTGGGAGATGAGTATGAGACTTCAGATATTTAGTCCGCTTAAACGCTGATTCAACAGCTTAGCGGTACAATACAGTAACCGATTTTCTGCAGGTTCTGGCTGACTGGATAATGAAACACACATGGTGTCTCATTTATCTTGCCCAGATGCGAAATAAAAACTTTTATGGGGGGAAGGGGAAGGACACGTTAATCTGTATGATTGCCTTTCTCGTAGCTTTGTTTGTTACCAACGTATGAACAGTATTACAGCTTTTTAAATGGCACCCTGTACAGCATCTAACAGCTAAAATTTGCACCACAAATACTGCCGAATTAGAAAGTGCTGTTGATGCGCAGTTTTGACATAGTGGATTGGTAGTCAGGGCTGATATTATTAGCTAGTAAACAGATTGTAATAATACTTAGGAAGTGTATTTCTTGTACAAACATGCACTTCTTTAACTGGGAACAAACTAAAGCAGGATAAAATACAAAGTCAGTGGTGTTTGTTGAAAGATTATAGTGCGAGTCGTTTACGAGATACACTATTGTGAAAATTTGCCACACAGCCACTTGTTTGGGCCATTCAGCCATCGTAGTTGCTACGTACGATTTTGTTGTGCTTGCTTATAGTGTGCTTGCGTGTTCCTTGAGTGCGAATTGCTAGTTAGTTGGTGTGTGACAGTCCAAGCATTAGGTCGTGAGTGGAAAATGTGATTTACCAACGCAAAAATGTATACTTGTTCATTGTGTATGTAGAGTGTGGGAAGAATGGAGTGTACGGTGGATGCTGCAAGATATCCCAATAGACGTAAACCATCTCTGCCGTTAGCTATCAACCTCTTCAACCAGTTACGCGAAAGTGGTAGTGTAACACTTAGATAAAGTAGCAGAAGAAAACAGGTGACGAGATAAGAGGGGGATATCAATGTTCCTGCTGGTGTTGCAGTTGATCCACACGTTAGCTCCCGCACAATCCCACAAGGAAATGGCACGGGTCAGGCAAGTGTCCTGCGCAGTCTCCATCGACGTAAGATCCATCCCTATCACATCTCTCTCCATCAAAAGCTCCATGGAAACGATTATGTGAATTATGTTAATTTCTGTACATGGGCATTAAGACAGGATACTCCAGATGTATCGTGTACCTTGATTAGTGAGGGAGCAACATTTACCAGTCATGACCAGGTTAACCTTGGAAACGTGCGCTGTTGGTCTGTTGACTGTCCCTGTTGGCTTCGTCAGGCGGAATTTCAGTGTCCGTGGAGTGTATCGCAGACTCCTAATAAACCATCTTTCACGGATGCAAGAAGATGTTCCTCTGCAGACTAGGAGGAACCTGTGACACCAACATGATGGCAGTCCAACCCACAGTGTACGAAGCACTACTGTATGTCTTCACAAATTGTTTCCATATCGTTGGATTGGAGGCAGAGGACCTGTGAGGTACCGGCCCGTTCTGCGAATTTGATGCCTGCAGACTTTTTTCTACGGGGGAAAGCTGAAAGATCTTGCCTACAAGAACATACCATCCACCCCCGATGATACGGCATGAAGTATTATTGCAGCCTGCTCGGATATCTCCGCTTGTACAGCAGTTGTTCCATATCCGACTGGAAGCGTGTATTACTGCTGCTGATGGTCGTTTTGAACACAACCAGTGATGGTCAGTTGTCTCGTAATTGGTCAGAATCCACGTAACTACTGTGTGCACTTGTGCTGTTCTCTAGTGCGTGTTACCCCAGGTACAAATGCCAGTGTGGGAACTTTTTTAAACTACGATAGCTCGTAAACTACTCGCACTAGAATCCTGCGACAAACACCACTGACAAAACTTCAGATGGCTCCAAGCACTATCGGACTTAAGGGGCTCCGGAACGCCCTATACTTGCAATGTTAAAATAACTCTTATAAATTACATCTTTCCTCACAAAGTATTTGAGGTAGGAAGTTGAACTTTTTACAGATTATTTATTGGAATATGGGCTACAACTTAACACAAGGATTTTACAAAATTTTAGTTCAGTTATTAAACATGATTTTTTTTCAATTGTAATGTAAATTCACAACTTTTTTGCCATTTTTTATTTATATATTCAAAAAATATACAGTTTTTTGGAAAAAGGCTGTGTTAAATTATGCAGAAGGTACTGTGCAACATTTACTGAAAGTTTGAAACAAATATGTTTGGAAGATCCTTAGAAAACATGTAATTAGTATGAGAAAATAAAAGTTTTCGGAATCGAGCGACAAAGATTGGATTAACTTTTTAGTGCATTCCAGGTCCATAGGATGGATTATCTTCATCCTCTGTAAACTCCTCCTCCAGCTTCCTCTTGTTCCTCCTCCTGTTTACTCTTGCATGTATTTCTAGACTCTTTACAGCCCTGTCTGCAGCCCGAAGGCGTTCCTTGTCTGAAGCAAGCATCGCTCGTACCATGTTAGAACCTATCTTCATTCCCATATTTCTAAATACACTCCTGGAAATTGAAATAAGAACACCGTGAATTCATTGTCCGAGGAAGGGGAAACTTTATTGACACATTCCTGGGGTCAGATACATCACATGATCACACTGACAGAACCACAGGCACATAGACACAGGCAACAGAGCATGCACAATGTCGGCACTAGTACAGTGTATATCCACCTTTCGCAGCAATGCAGGCTGCTATTCTCCCATGGAGACGATCGTAGAGATGCTGGATGTAGTCCTGTGGAACGGCTTGCCATGCCATTTCCACCTGGCGCCTCAGTTGGACCAGCGTTCGTGCTGGACGTGCAGACCGCGTGAGACGACGCTTCATCCAGTCCCAAACATGCTCAATGGGGGACAGATCCGGAGATCTTGCTGGCCAGGGTAGTTGACTTACACCTTCTAGAGCACGTTGGGTGGCACGGGATACATGCGGACGTGCATTGTCCTGTTGGAACAGCAAGTTCCTTTGCCGGTCTAGGAATGGTAGAACGATGAGTTCGATGACGGTTTGGATGTACCGTGCACTATTCAGTGTCCCCTCGACGATCACCAGTGGTGTACGGCCAGTGTAGGAGATCGCTCCCCACACCATGATGCCAGGTGTTGGCCCTGTGTGCCTCGGTCGTATGCAGTCCTGATTGTGGCGCTCACCTGCACGGCGCCAAACACGAATACGACCATCATTGGCACCAAGGCAGAAGCGACTCTCATCGCTGATGACGACACGTCTCCATTCGTCCCTCCATTCACGCCTGTCGCGACACCACTGGAGGCGGGCTGCACGATGTTGGGGCGTGAGCGGAAGACGGCCTAACGGTGTGCGGGACCGTAGCCCAGCTTCATGGAGACGGTTGCGAATGGTCCTCGCCGATACCCCAGGAGCAACAGTGTCCCTAATTTGCTGGGAAGTGGCGGTGCGGTCCCCTACGGCACTGCGTAGGATCCTACGGTCTTGGCGTGCATCCGTGCGTCGCTGCGGTCCGGTCCCAGGTCGACGGGCACGTGCACCTTCCGCCGACCACTGGCGACAACATCGATGTACTGTGGAGACCTCACGCCCCACGTGTTGAGCAATTCGGCGGTACGTCCACCCGGCCTCCCGCATGCCCACTATACGCCCTCGCTCAAAGTCCGTCAACTGCACATACGGTTCACGTCCACGCTGTCGCGGCATGCTACCAGTGTTAAAGACTGCGATGGAGCTCCGTATGCCACGGCAAACTGGCTGACACTGACGGCGGCGTGCACAAATGCTGCGCAGCTAGCGCCATTCGACGGCCAACACCGCGGTTCCTGGTGTGTCCGCTGTGCCGTGCGTGTGATCATTGCTTGTACAGCCCTCTCGCAGTGTCCGGAGCAAATATGGTGGGTCTGACACACCGGTGTCAATGTGTTCTTTTTTCCATTTCCAGGAGTGTACCTTGCACCTTACAATGTTGCCATCATTGAAAGTCGCAACAGCAACTTTACTTTTACTCATTACTATACTTCAACAAAACAGATATTCAAGAAACAGAATTAATTACGAATATTTTCGAGATAACGACAGAGTAAATAAACATGAAACAATCGACAATCACACCACCGATATATATTGAACCATCACAGGTTAGCCACAACACATACCTTATCTCACATCACTAAAATGTACCTGATGAACACGGACGTTAATAATAACACCATTTGACAGCAGTTTAACAGCGCCACAGTGGGTCACGCCCACGTAGAACACATTTCAAAAAAAATTTAAAAATAGTTGTAGTCTTCGGAATTGAATAAATTATATATCTGTTAAAAGGTAATAGTCTGCAGATTCAGAAAACGCAAAAAAGTAAAAATTGAACTTTTCATGATTTTGAGCCTTTCCGGAGCCCCTTAACATCTGTCATCAGTCCCCTAGACTTAGAACCAGTTAAACCTAACTAACCTAAGGACATCACACACATCCATGCCCCAGGCAGGATTCGGAACTGTGACCCTAGCAGCAGCGCGGCTCCAGACTGAAGCGCCTAGAACCGCTCGGTCACAGCAAACACCACTATCATTCTAATTTACTTTAATTCTAGTTTTCTGATGTCAATAGGCATTGTTCCATTTAAAACATGTATGTTTGCACAAAAAACACACTTTGTAATTATCATTACAATATGTTGATTGGGTAACAATATGAGCCCTGACTACCTATCCATTCTGTGAAATCCGTACATCAATAGTACTTTACATTTCCGTAATATTTCCGGTGTAAGTTTTACGTGATTAACCCTGTATTCAGTAGTACTTTCTCTGTTCAACACCTTTTGAAACTTGAAATTATTGAAAGCATGATATACAACTGACTGACACTCCTATGTTAGCACGCAGTGCAGCTATCCACTTGATGGAGTTGTCTACTTGATGGAGTTGACAGTAATCAATTGGAAACACGAGGAAGCTGCGCACAGTTCAGTCAGCCATCCTCAGTTGAAGGTTTGTTTGAGATAAATGCACATCAACAAAGAGACGAGAGAAATGCTAATCGCCTCTAGAGGATATAAGTTAGCAAAGCAATTACTGGTTTAATATTTTCTTATTTACAATACGAATAAATGTATCACAGTAGCCGGCCAGAGTGGCCGTGCGGTTCTAGGCGCTACAGTCTGGAACCGCGAGACCGCTACGGTCGCAGGTTCGAATCCTGCCTCAGGCATGGATGTGTGTGATGTCCTTAGGTTAGTTAGGTTTAAGTAGTTCTAAGTTCTAGGGGACTGATGACCTCAGCAGTTGAGTCCCATAGTGCTCAGAGCCATTTGAACCATTTTTTTGTATCACAGTAGTGCAATAGTTTTGAACAATGTGTTGTGTGCAGCAAAGGCTGTGCTTGGTTAAAAACTTATTCATTGTTACATTTCTTTTTCTGTAGTAGCCTTCTAATTGTAGACGTGTGTGCGTAAAATGTAACTGAGGGGTGCTGAAGGTTGTGTACTGCAGGTTCTACGAAGGGTAACGCAATGATGAGTGTCTGAACTATGCACCGTCTAAACCCTTCTCGGCATAAAACCTGCAGTGTACCACGGAATACTACCTCTGCATAGGGTGAGATGAGACGCCTTACCCGCTGGTAAGGTATATACCATATGGTTTCACAATGTTAAAACAGATGCATCCTAGCTTAACAGTATGGCGTATTCAGTTAGTTCAAGGAGCGCTCTCGTAAAGAAACGCAGCGAATCGCACACGTCAAGGTCTCGTGAGAACCTACCACTTCAGTAAGACTAGAAAATCCCTTCTTCCAGGAAGAAAATGTTTAAAAACGCTTCTGCGGCGTACGAAGACCTTCCAAGAAAATCCTTTCGCTGAATAGCCCGAACGAAGCTCTTTGACACAGGTACAATTTCTCAACTCGGTGCTCGTTCACTTAACGAAATCTTTTCATACAGAATATCTGATAGGAACCCGCTGCAACTCGCAGCAAGTAATTACGGTAATGTCTGTCGCGGAGAAAGAGATAGACGAGGAGATAGGTGCTTCTTTATTCTAGCGCGACTGCTGACGCAAGCCCGTGTCGGTGTCTGTGAAGAGTGAGCTGTGACCCGGTGGCGCCGTGCTCTGCAGTGGGGCGTTAATAGGGCTGCGTCTCCAGGCAAACACCCTGCAGTCGACATGGAAAACAGCAAGAGGAGCGGAGCTGGAGGAAGCCAAGCGGGCGCACCGGGCAGCGTCTCAGAAGCCGTGCCTCCAATCACGACCGTGCCGTCAGTGAAGCGGGAGGGACAGAGGACAGAGACGAGAAAGAGAGAGAGAGAGAGAGAGCGAGAGAGACGAGAGACGTAGTAAACAGAAAGAACTCGAAGTCAAGGCACCACTGCACGTCAGAGGAAGTTAAAAAAAAGAAATAAAAAAGAAAAAGAGTGTGTGAGGTAACGATGAAGTCATTTTGCATTTGACAAACTCCAGTGGTATAAAAAGTGATCGTGTACTAGTACGTTAAAAACCTTTTGCCTCGGCCTTGGCGTATACGAAAATTCTGTAAGTACGAAATCGTTAGTTGGAACCTATACTTCAATCGCTTCTCCGTTTTATTGTATCAAATGCACTCAGGCATACAAAAGTATGTGAACGTAAGATTAAATTTATTCGCATCCCAGCCACCGCCACAGCTTCGCTAGAATAGCATACAAGGTGCGTTCCATAAGTAAATTCATAAAAAATCATTTATTGAAAATATTCGTACAAATAACCAAAAATTTTCAAAATAGCACCCTCTTGCGTCGATACACTTCTGGAGGCCGGTGTTTGCATGCCTGGAAGGTAATCATGGAATGCCTTTTCCGGAATGTCCTTTAGAGCTGATGTAACATGCGCCTGGATGCTTTCAATCGTGTCCCAATGTTTTCCTTACATGACTGGTTTTAACCGAGGACACAAAAAAAGTCAGCGGGAGCTAGGTCAGGACTGTAAGGAGACTGGGGAACCAATGGGGTCTTGGTCCTGGCCAGGAAGTCGTTGACAATGAAGGCGCTGTGACTCGGCGCGTTGTCGTGGTGAACTTTCCACGTGTCCTTGATGTCGCTTCGGCAGCCCGAGACCCTCCTTTTCAGTCTTTTGAGCACTTCTAAGTAGAAAGCTGAGTTCACTGTATTCTCAGTAGGTAGGAATTCGTGGTGGACAATGCCTCTGACGTCAAAGAAGAGAATGAGCATGGTTTTGATCCTGGACTTCCTTATGCGTGCCTTCTTGGGACGGGGCGACGATGGGGTGTTCCACTCTGAACTCTGCCTTTCGGTCTCAGGGTCGTACTCAAAAATCCACGACTCATCACCAGTGATAACTGAGTTAAAAATGAGGATCGTTTTCACACATTTCCAACATTTCTCGGCACCGAAGCATTCGCATTTGCTTGTGTTCGTCGGTCAACACTTTTGCGACGAGTTTGGCACACACCTTTCTCATGTTCAAATCTTCGGTCACAATGCGGAAAACGGTTGTTTTTGACATGTTTAGAGTTTGTGCTATCAATTGAAGGCTCAGCCGTGTGTCAGAGTTCTAACAATCGCGCACACGCGTCACATTTTTATCGAGTCGTGCGGTTGATGGCCGCTCACTGCGAGGTTCGTCGGTGAACTCCTCTCGGCCCTCAATGAACGACTTGTTCCATCGAAAACTTGTTATTTGGACAAGCAATCATTCCCAAAGGCATGCTGAAGTAATGGAAACGTTTCGGTGTCGGACTTCCCAAGTTTAATGCAAAATTTGATAGCGTACCATTGCTCTATAGAATGATCCATTGTGCCTTGTTACATAAACTCAAAACGGGGTTGACGGAAACGCACGTCCTGACTACCCGGCAGCTCACAGTCAAATGAGACAAAAGAGCGTTTTGAAGCTAACACCCCCTCCACTTAGCCCAGCCGGTTACAACACGCTGTGGTGCACCATTGCGTCAGAAAAAAAATGGTCGCATTACTTATGGAACGCACTCTGTACGTACAATGTGACAATTATTGAACTATACGAAAAAAAGTAAATCAGTTACAAACTACGGTACGCACACACTTTATTCAACATGTAAACGTCACTACAGATATTCGGATTCGCCCTTCGATACGCCTGCCATCATTGGCGATGTTACGGCGTAGACGAATAGCGAAATTCTGCATGACCAGCTGAAGTGTCGGAATATCTATGCTGTCGATAACCTCCTGAATGGCTGTTTTCAGCTCAGCAATGGTTTTAGGGTTATTGCCGCTCACCTTCTCTTTAATATAGCTCCACAAAAAGGAGTCGCATGCGTTCATATCCGGAGAATATGGCGGTCAATCCAGGCCAATGCCAGTGGCCTCTGGGTACCCCAGAGCCAGAATGCGGTCAACAAAGTGCTCCTCCAGGACATCAAACACTCTCCTGCTTCGATGGGGGTCACCCTCCCTCTTGCATGAAATACATCTTGTAGAAATCAGGGTCACTTTCAATAATGGAGAGGATATCTTCTTCCAAAGTCTTCACGTACTGTTCGTTAGTCACAGTTCCATCAAGGATATCGCAGCGATTACACCTTGACTGGACATAGCACACCACACAGTCAGCCGTTGAGGATGAAGAGACTTCTCGATTGCGAAATGAGGATTCTCAGTCGCCCAAATGCGCCAATTTTGCTTATTGTCGAACCCATGCAAATGAAAATGGGCTTCGTCGCTAAACCAAACCATACAATTCCTATGATGCACCACGGCCACTTGTGCAGTTTCAACGTCCTAACGCAAACGGTTCAGGAGTTGCGACGCTTTTATTTCATGTATTTATGGCCTATGTGTCTAGCGTAGTGGTAAAAAATTTCTCATTAATCAATCTATCTATCAGTTACGACCATATTAAAATCCTTGCAGTAGTTCCTGAGATTAGCCTTCCGTACGGAGAAAAAATGCGAGGGGGGGGGGAGTCTAATCTGTACTAATAATGTATAAAACAGTCATGTCTGTTGTCTTCGTACATCCTAATCTCCACAAACTACTTCGGGAATATTCATGGGATTTTCGCAGGTAACTTCAGCATAGTTTGAGGCATCGTATAGGCTTTAGTTCACCAAAATCGGATCGCGGGAAAAATTATATCGTGATTTCAAATTTTAGTAAACCTGCCGTATCTGTCAGCTTCTCTATCTAAATACAGTGATCTCCAAAGGTACTAGGCGGACTTTTATGGGGTTTTCATTAGTAACTTGAGCGTAGCTAGAGGCAACGCATAGGCTACCTTTTTATTGAAATCTGATCATGAAACAAAGATGTGCATACATGTTGTAAAAACTTATGTATGTATGTGCCACATATCCTCCGATACAACTGGACGGGTTTCTACTAAACTTGGTAAACAAGTCAATGTCTGGAAAGAATCGCTGTGGGAGTAAGAGCCACCTACCTAACAAAGAGGTAAGGTGGAGGCGAAAAAGAAGTGTTGGCTACGACGAGCGAGAACCCAGACTTTTATTCATCCAGTATTTTAGAATAAGAGTACTTTTGACTTGCAACGAATTTTACATATAATTTCAAATCTTGGCAAAAAATTTTCTCGTTTACAAACTACACAAAATAATGAAACGAGAAAACTTTATCGCTTACCACGTTTTCGCTGTTCATGCTGCAAAACTGTCACACTAGTTGTGATCTCTTATTTTATTACTTCTTTAGTATTAATTGTATTCGCCACTCGTTTTACAGACGGTGTTCACATGTAGCACTGAACATACTTGCAAAATTGTACGGAACATAGTTCAGGAGATCTGTGAAACGCTGAGACACATGCAAACTGCTGCATGGTGCGTGACCTTTTAATTTATTACTTCTTTGCTACAAACTCTATTCGCAATACGGTAGACAGTATCTACATATGCCGCTGAATATGCCCAAAAAATTACATCACTGTACAGCACAGAGAGAGGGCGAGGTGGAAACGGACAGAGAAAGGGAAGAATAGAGATGGACAGGGAGAAGGGGTAAGAGTAGATAGATATAGAAAGGAAAGAGGAGAGGATGGGCAGAGAGGTGGGGAGGGGGGGGGGGACGGAGGAGATGAACACAGATACGCGAAGCAGGTGATGGTTAGAGAGAGGGACAGGAGGAGATGTACAGAAAATCGGGGGTTGTAACAGAGGGACAGAGAGAAGGTGAAGGAGGAGATGGACAGAGAGGGAGGGTGAGGGGCGGGCAGAGGAGATGACAGAGAGAAGGTGAAGGAGGAGATGGACAGAGAGGGAGGGTGAGGGGCGGGCAGAGGAGAGGACAGAGAGAGGAGGAAGGAAGAGATTGACTTTAATAGAACTGAAATAACTACCTAGCCAGGCAACACTGTGTACTCAGCTAGTGTGTAATACACACATCAAAAAAAGTTTTGCATCACCCCGGTTCTCAGAACTCCTGAAGATAGACGTTGACTGTGGATATTGTATCACAGACACAGTCCCTTTGACTGTTCAGAGATGTCACTATACCCGCCCAAAGATGCAAACAACAATGCATGAGCAGCGCCTATTAGACAGAGGGCGTCCGACAGCTGATCAGTTCCAGTCATTCCACCAGGAAGGAGGTACACGACTCGTGTTGTCTGTAGTTCAACTATGCCTAGACGGTCAATACCGTGGTTCGATTGCGTCCAGGAAGGGCTCTCAACAAGGGAAGTGTCCAGGCGTCTCGGACTGAACCAAAGCGATGTTGCCGGTCTTGGAGGAGATACAGAGAGACAGGAATTGTCGATGACATGCCTCGCTCAGGTCTCCCAAGGGCAACTATAGCATTGGATGAACACCACATACAGATTATGGCTCGGAGGAACCCTAACAGCAACGCCACCATGTTGAATAATGCTTTTCGTACAGCCACAGGATGTCGTGTTACGGCTCATACTGTGCGCAATAGGCTGCATGATGCGCAACTTCACTCCCGACGTCCATGGCGAGGTCCATCTTTGCAACCACAACACCATGCAGCACGGTGCAGATGGGCCCAGCAACATGCCGGATGGCCCGCTCAGGACTGGCATCACGTTCTCTTCACCGATGAGTGTCGCATATGCCATCAACCAGACAATCGTCGGAGAGGTGTTTGGAGGAAACCCGGTGAGGCTGAACGCCTTAGACACACTGTCCAGCGAGTGCAGGAAGGTGAAGGTTCCCTGCTGTTTTGGGTGGCATTACGTGGGGCTGACGTTCACCGTTTGTGGCCATTGAAGGCGCCGTAACGGCTGTACGATACGTGAATGCCATCCTCCGACCGATGGTGTAACCATATCGGCAGCATATTGGCGAGACATTCGTCTTCATGCACGACAATTCGTGCCCCCATCGTGCACGTCTTTTGAATGACGTCCTTCAGGATAACATCGTTCGACTAGAGTGGCCAGCATGTTCTCCAGACATCAACATTATCGAACATGCCTTTGCTAGATTGAAAAGGGCTGTTTATGGACGACGTGACCCACCAACCACTCTGAGAGATCTACGCCGAATCACCGTTGAGGAGTGAGAGAATCTGGACCAACAGTGCCTTGATGAACTTGTGGATAGTATGCCACATCGAATACAGGCATGTATCTATGCCAGAGGACGTGCTACTGGGTGTTAGAGGTACCGATGTGTACAGCAATCTGGTCCACCACTTCTGAAGGTCTCGCTGTGTTGTGGTACAACATGAACTGTGTGGTTTTCATGAGCAATAAAAAGGGCGGAAATGTTTATGTTGATCTCTGTTCCAATTTTCTGTACAGTTCCCGGAATTCTTGGATCAGAGGTGATGCAAAACGTTTTTTGGATGTGTGTATATATAGAAGAAGGAGATATGTATAAATCTATATATTCTGGTAACAATACTTTTGTGTGGTTCAGTGGCCTGATGCCAGTCTTTCTGCTGGACGCCTCTTTGGCGACTTGCAAGTCACCCCAGTTATCTAACCGCGTCCGAGGAAATGCGTCCTACAGTTTAACTTAAAGTGCGATCCGCGTTTCGTTCCTGGAGAATTTACACGTCATTGAGAGTTGAATGTTAGGTTAAAAGGCAGACTTGTAAACCATGATCCGACAGTGATTCGACCTCTCGACTACTTGACCTCCTGGCAGGTATTTTACTGCTAGACTACATAGGATTATTTCACTGAGTTTGTACTGAATTATGCCAATTAATAATACTTTCTGCCTTAGCTAGCATAAGAGCATGATTTTAAAATCATGGGATAACACACATACGTGGCTAGTCCTAACACACTACGTCGTAGACAGACATTATAACATAAATTTTCCGTGCTTTCTCTCACCGAAAACAAATAGCAAACAGTTTGGATTAACTTCAGTTCTCATTTAGTTATCTCATTCTATTTAAGTGTGAAAATAATTGTAATGGCTCTTTGTTACACATAGCCAGTCCAGCAACATACAAATTATTTAAAGTCCACCTACTTGGAAAAAAGTTCATAAAATATTGGCTGGGTCAGGTCCGCCTAGTTCTGTGAAAGAAGGTGTTAGTATTAGTTGCGCGGATATAAGGGCTGCTGGAAAGACAAACGTTTAAATTCAATTTTGCTGCTTAATGGCAGTGATCTGCTCTATCAAGCACTGCTACATTGTTTTGCTGTTGGCCTGCTATGAAATGTTGAAATAATGCAGATATTTGACACAGGGCACACAAAACTACTGAATAAAGGCGTGAAATTACCAGTTTTAAACAATTATCTGTTTTAACGATTAATTCATTGCATATACGGTTACAGTCCTGATGTGGTGACGTAACCTATTATCACATCTACAAGAACCAAAGAACAAGAGACCAAAAGTGACGAAGAACAACAGAAGAGGAGCGCACATTGTCACCACTATATACATAGAAAAATCATTGATAATAATTCTCATTAATACAGTTTACCGTAATATGTCCACACGACGCATATCGTTTGTGATTCAGTATATTAATAAGTTTTACAAAATGAATTACTTTAAATAATACGTTTGTCATAGATCCACATGACGTCTTCTCCCAATTTCAAACAGCCACTTATATTTCATCGAACTGCATTTTATGGTAACGTACCGTGACGCCACACGTTCATGTTCGTCATACCTGTTTGAATGCTCGGAATGATTTGTTTGTTGTTGCATATTGAGTGTCTTGTTCATTTTTGTTTTTATTTTGTCGTTGACTTTGTCTATCAAGTTTACATAGCACCCATTTTTACATCTATTTCTTTGATTTCCTGCAGCTTATTTTTATATTAGTCCTCACTGGAGTTTTATTCAACCTGTGTAGTATGTATAGGCTGCCTACTCGTCTGTGTGCTACGCGATGGTTTGAGTGTTTGCGAACTGCTGTGCTGTGATTTCTTGTATATGGAAAGCTTATGTTTGTTGTTGTGTCTATGTATCGTAATGTCTGAAAAATTTAAGTTCTTGTTATTTACTGCTGCGAATAAAAGACAGTCACAACGTTTTCGAAAGTTATTACATTAGCCTAGCAAACGATAGTTAAATAATAGGTAACAAATAAGTGCTGACTTTTTATCTCCCCCTTTGCTAATTAGTTAATGCGATAATATGGCCATATGCCTAATGGACTTAATTTTGGATGATGCTTTCGTCGCCGAAGAAAATTTAACCGGTTTAGTGGAGAGAACTGTATAACCTTCTACACTTTATAGTTATTTGTTTATTGTTTAGTAATTAAACAGTGTCATCACTCACATAATATAAGAAACAAAAGGAGTACCACATTACTCAAAGGTCCACAACAAAACTAATGGGAACAACCCAGAAATTGATAAATACGGCCACCAGCCTTATAGGGCACTATCTACCCGTACCCGATCAATAATGCGGGCGGCAATTAATACACTATCGTTTGGCTGTACATATGGTAACAGAAGATTGACACACGTTTCTTACAACACAATACTTTACAAAATAATAATTAATAAACAAATAAATTGTCTCAGCTATATTAATTTGGAAAAAAGGTATTTAAATTAGTTATTAAAAGATAATTGATTGAATGGAGTTAAGTCTTCTGTTACGACGATAATTTACGTAACCCAATCGTAATGTTTACTTACTTGCCATAGATTCCTGGACATGGCAAGCTACGTACTGTGAATATGTTGCAAATAATATAAACATGTAATGGATTCAGTTAACAACTGTTGGCTTTTAACAGATTGAAAACACGGAAATACGAACCATGGCAGTACACAATAGTACTATTACTACAGACACAGATACGAAACATGGAACTTAATTTATTCTGTAATTTGAGACTGACAGACTTACTTTGATTTTAGTTACTTTACTTTATCTTCAATCAAATAGCAAGAACGGCTTTGTCCCTAATTATTGATGACCAGCACTCATAACTTATTGGGGGTTCATTATTAATTACTTTCAATTATCATTTTAGCAAACAAAATATGGCAACAATTTTTTAATATGTTTCGTTTAGCTCTTTAGACGACACTCGGGTATTCAATAACTGGACAGGAATGTGCCCCAAAGTAGGTCACAAAGACTGAGGATAATGACAAGATTAGATACCAGCCATTCTTACGTACAACACTCATTATTGCAATAAATTTCACTGAGGACGTCACTATTATAATTCCTCACAATGATTTACAGAATAAAACAAATGTATAATATTTTTACAATAAACGTAACGGGCAAAAATGTTTGGTAGCACATATATGTATCATAGTATCACATGTGTCCCACATTCTATGAATCTATATTGAAAAGTCCAGAGTCAGGGAATGTCAGAAAGACGAAAAAATGTACAAATAAACACAAAACATTTCATAACATTGTTACACCAGTACCATGACAACTCAGTTCCACTATCAGTCAAATTAAAACAAAATGGAACGTTACCTAAACCAAATAAACGTAAGTTACACAAAAAAGATCGTCAGATCGTCAGGTTTGCAATTAACTATTAAGCTAACCATATTTTCGTGTCAGCATTACAAAAGAGATCATGGCCAGCATATCGTCTTGTATATGATACACCAAGAAGAAGAGAAGGAAAACATTATTTACAACAACTTTTTCAATGCGTTTGCCATAAGTACAGCATCTGAATACTAATCTTATAATAAGAGTCTCTTTTCCTTTTAAGTTTAGCTGAAACGTACCTCATTTTCAGTATGTGAGTCTTTGCATGTTAAAAGTACTCTGTTTACACCTCACATAAGCAAACATCATCCATGTTGCTGAAAATTAAATTTTTCCCATAACTGGCGTCGGTTCAATAACGCCGTATCATCACGAGAGACGGAACGGCTCAATGCAGACATAGTGTTTTTACATGCCCCATCTCGGCAAGCCGCGTCTTGTGTTCATTTACGCAGAGGCGCTGTAAGAACGACAATCCGCATTTCATTCTCATTCTGTAGCTTCCGAGTAATCTCAAAAGAGTCCATCATCAGTTGTCACAGCGGAATACTCAGTACTGTCCATATTTAAGTTCATCAGATGTCTCGATTTCCCCAGGAAAGTTCCTATTTTTTGAGTCCAGTCCCCTTTTCCCTTTGGCATGAAAACCTAAATGGCCCGTTTCTTAGAAATCAAATCACGTTCTGTATTATGTAAGGTTTCAGCGAGTAACTTTCTGTGTTTCTAGGTTTGTAAAAGTGTCTATCTATACGCAGCAGTTTGTCATTCTTCAAAAAATAGAGAAATTGAGCAGAGAGAAAAACTGTCACTGATAATCAATGAGTACAAATGTCTCAGCACTTGTCATCCATACATGTATCTTATGCAAATATCTCTAATATTGTGGAATTTTTTATCTCTTCCCAGTACAAACACAGCAGGTTGAGCGTTTGCTATGTTTGATGAATAAGATACGGACTTCACTTTATTGACCACGTACACATAACACAGCATACTGTCGGCGATAGAAATGCTTTCTCCAATTGGGTTTTTAAAACTGTGGCATCATCCGTTGATCCCCAGCGGTAATCGCTGAACATCTGATTTAATTTCATTATTACATTAAGATAATATGAACGAACGACTCCGTTTAGAAGAAGGAATGAAATAGTAAGACGATGTTCAGAAATAAGTGGAGCTATTTGCTTCTACTGAATAAGTTTGATTGTTACTTATTTGCTGGAATCACACTCAAAAATGTTCAAATGTGTGTGAATTCCTAAGAAAATAAACTATTGAGGTCATTGATCCCTGGACTTACACACTACTGTAACTAACCTTTGCTAGGAACAACACGCACACCCATGCCCGAAGAAGGACTCGAACCCACAGCGGGAGGGGCCGCGCGGTATCTTACTGCCTGGAATAGAATAGCCAATAGTTCTGAGTCTCGCTTCCAACATCGTACCGATGACTAACGAAGACGTTTCTGGAGGCGTGGTGAGATACTTATCTGTCTGTCACTCACCATATGGCCCGACAACCAGGGGTGAATGTCTGGGGCGCCATTTCATTTCATACCAGGACTCCATCCAAGGCACCCTTACAGCAGAGAGGTATGTCGACGATATTCTACGCCCCATTTTGTTGCCCGTATGAGAAACCATTCTGGTCTTACATTTCAGCAAGATAATGCCCGCCCGCACACGGTGAGAGATTTACACCTTGTCTTCGTGCTTGCCTAACCCTATCTTGGCTAGCAACTCCTTGGATATCTCCCAAATTGAGAACGTTTGGAGCTTTATGGGTAGGGCCCTCCAACTAGCTCGGGACTCTGCCAGTTGAACAGAATTTGACACGATATCCATCAGGAGAACATCCAACAACTCTACCAACCGATACTTGCATAATGACCAGGGGTGGAACAACGCGTTATTGATTTTCTCAATTTGTGAATCTCTTTCTCTTGAATAAATCATTCCACTTTTCTGAAAACGCAATCTTTGCTTGTATATGTACGCCACATCTACCGATTTCCGTTCCGTTCGGGTATCTGCTTCGGGATGCGTAGGCCTTTTTGTCATTGGGCGTATTTACCGGGTGTCCTTCCTATTAGTCGTCAGTTGCATTTTCTTCGATGTCTCAACAGAAATTTGCGATGTCGTTTTTTCTGTGTTAACTAGAGTCATATGCTGCTCATGATGTCTTTCATGCGACGCCCGGGAAGCGTCGGTTTGTATTCCGTTACGAACAAAATAATTATTAACGCGAATTTTACGTGTCTATTCGATAGAGGGCTACAGTATTAGTCCAGTGCGGTACCTGTTTTATTGATATATATTAACAGGGACAGTAAAAGAGCAAGAATAATCAGTACCCTAACAGCTTCTGAGTAGTACTGCTGCTTGGCAGTAGCAGTCAGCGAGGACCAAGGCGGTTGTATGCCTGCTGGAGTACTGATTATTTTCCATGCTTTACAGATCGACTATCCCTGTCAGATCGACAAAACGAATATCGTCCTAGACTTATCTGGGACAGCACTACCGAATGGGCATGTAGAATTTCGCGTTAAAGATAATTTTGTGTGTCACAAGAAACAAAAACGCTTTCTTCCACCACCTCACACGAAAGATGTGACGATCGGTATTTGTTTTGCCTACCTCCAGTCACTCGCTGCAAAAACTAAATTGCAAATATCTGCCAAAACATCTGAGACAATGCGCCTGACGACTCTTAGGAGGGATACCCTATATATGTAACGGTTTATATGATTCCTTTAAGATATCCGTTTAATTTCTACATCGTATAAAAAGAAGGGAACTGTGATAATACGTTGTTGAGGTAATATTGAAAGTTGCACGCCATGGATATCGAAAGAATTATTACATTTCCTGATGTAAGGAGTAAAATACCAAATAAGGTAATGTGAGAGCCTCAATGAGTCTTTTAAGACAAGTGTGAGTATATTATTTGTGTCCACAAGCTATTTGGATAGGAATGTTTGTAGATTTATTGGACTGCCCTGATCAAATCCTCATATTCAGCCTCAATGCACAACATGTTTGAGAGGAAACTGAATGTTAAATGCTTGCCAGATGATACACTCCAAAACTCAGTAAGCCTCATTCACCTTGTTCTAAGGAGAACTGAAACAAATTCCACATTCCTTTTAACAGTATTTAGTAAAATGAGATTACTGAAGATTAAACGGACTAACAGTAACCACGCAGTTGCTCACACGCAACAACCAAGAATAACGATGCTGAACGAGGTGGCGTAGTTTCTAGCACACTGAACTCGCATTCGGGTGGTGCACTGTTCAAATCCCCGTCCAGACTAAATGGCTCTGGGTAATTGCCGAGATGGTTCCTTTGAACGGACACGGTCGATTTCCTTTCCCATTTCTTGCATTGTCCTGAGCTCTTTCTCCGTCTCTAACGACCGTGATGTCGACGGGACCTTAAACCCTAATATTCTTTCTTTATTTCCCACCAGCAATGCTGATCCATAGACTTTATGCTCATGGTATATGTCCAACCATCTTGGGTTGAAAATGATAGCCTTTCGGATTGCGTTTTCTTGTACACCTAGCTCGTTACGTACAGGTGTGACAGCCGTGTGCATAAGTCTCCACTGTCCTGTTGCAGCCTGGGTTCCTCCACGGGCGACCTCAGCGTGGAGGCGGCGCAGCTGGAGCGAGCCATTCGCAACAACGACACGGTGCGCGTCAAGCGGTTCCTCGAGCTGCACCACGACAAGTTCCAGGTAGGCCTCAGCGCCACGCAGCCGCTGCGCCTCTCGCACGTGGATCCACATTTAGGCTTACACTCATAATCATACAATGCCTGACAAAAAAGTTGGAGCACCCGAAAGACACATTCGGATGTAAGTGTATGTTCGTACACCTGCACACCATCCGTGGGTATGTAAACGGTTACAGTTCCAATTCCCAGCCACAGCTGTAACTGCCTCCACAGTGCGTTAACACCGATCGTATTTAGTGTTGTTGTCAGTGTATAAACAGCGGCATATGAGTGATCACCTTATCATCACCTGTTTGAAAGTGGCTTCATTGTGGGTCCCCATTTGGCCGGCTGTTCGAATGATCCAGTATCCAGATTTTTGGGGCATACGAATGTAACAGTGGCCCAGTGTTGGACTGCATACTCGTCAAGGTTTCGATCGACCAAGTCTGACCGCAACAAGGGAGGATCGCCGTACTGAGTACGAAGCACATCACACCCCTTCACATCTACGCTTGCCGGCTGAGAAGCAGTAATGCAACAGTCTGTGTCATCCCACACCGTTGGTCGGGGACTGGCAGCAGCCGGACTGGAGAATTAGCGTGCATTGGGTACGCTAGCATCAACACCACAATACAAACGGCTGCGTTTCAAGAGGAACCGCGACCGAGAAGCGTGGACTTCTGATGAATAGTGCCCCTACTGAATTCAGCGACGAGTCCGTGGTTCTGAATAACCCCGGTTGATCGTCATTGACAATTATGCCGGCCATCTGGGGAGACGTCTTGTTCTTCCAATGTTTTTGGAGAGGCGAAGCGGTGTTCCTCCTGGCGCACTGGAGCAATCAGGCGTGACTTCCGATGACCGCAGGCAGTGACTGAGGAAACTCTGAAGTGTGTCCTCCTGTGTTATCTCTCATGCAACAGGGTCGTGGTGCAATTTTTCAACAGGTTAATGTGTCTCCAACATAGCACGAGTTTTCATGAAGTCTGCGTCATGCTGATATCCCACGATCAGTCCCCGTAGAACGCGAGGGACCAGTTCGGACCTCAGCTCCATTCTGATGCCAGTATCATGGATGCCAAGGACTAGGTAGCAGTTGTGCAATAGCTTGCCTCAGATGATACACCAGCTGTATGACACCATCAGTGCATCAGTGCGTTCATCCAGGCCAAAGGGGATGCAACATCGTACTTACTAGGTTGGTGCATAAGTACGTAGAGTTTTTGCTGTAGGTCTCTTTATGGACTGTCATTTTTATTTGTAATTGACTGTTGGTATTTGAGTTACCATATTGTCATTTTGTCATTTAGAGACAGTGAGTGGAGCTGCTAGCGTCAGAAAACGCAGCGCCAAATGGTGAAATCGGAACATTTCCGACATTTTCTTCGCTTTAGTTCAGTAGAGGGGTGACCGCAGCAGAAGCAGCCTGAAACGTTTGCGCCGTTTGTAGGGATATACCGTTGCACAGAGAACGGGACGGAAATGGTTTTATCGTTTTAAGGAGGATCGTTTTGACATTTGTGACTTTCCACGTTCAGGAAGAACTTTGGGGTTTGATGAAGGTCGTTCGAACGCATTAATCCACGATGATCGAAGTCAGTTTACTCGCAGAATTGGCCAGCTTGATGAATTGTGATCATACCACCATTGTGAGACATTTGGATGCATTAGGGAAGGGTCAGAAAACGAATGTATGGATACTGCATACTGTAAGACAAAATAACAAATATCAGCGGTTGGTGGTCATATGTATAATGCCGCTTGCTCGTTTGACGCTTGTCATATGAGCAACACCGACCACTTCTACCTTGTACGGTTACTGGCTACGAAAAATGGTGTTTTTACGTTAATATATGGAAAAGAAAAGAATCATTGAGCTCAGACAATGCAGTAACGCCCCGTACGAAGACCTGCACATTTCCACAAAAGACGATGTTAAGCGTCTGGTGGAACATCGACGATGTGGTGTACTACGAATTGCAGCCCCGAGGTGTAATCATCATCACTGATGACGTTTATTGTCAACAACGGAGACATCTTGCAGATGCAGTCCAAGAACAACGACCAGGAAGACTGCAAGATGTGATACTACAGTCTGACAGACTGACAAAAACACTATACAGGAGTTGTGTCAAGAAGCCATACCGCATCCATCTTATTCACCTAATCTTGCTCCCCCAGATTTTCACCTCTTCCGCCCTCCACCGAACAACCTCAAAGGAACTGTCTTTCCGGATGAAAATACGCTCCGGGTGTGGCTCGACGAATTATTTGTCTCAAAATCACGTGATTCCCACAGCCGCGGAATCGAAAATCTACACCAAAGTTGCAGGAGAACAGTGCAGGAGAATGTATTATTAATGACTTAAGTCTCTGTTATGTTTATCGGTTGTGTTTATTAAACTTACGGCAAAACGCTACGAACTTCTGCACCACCCGAATATAGGCGAGCTCATACTGCGAATTCCTGTGTAAATATGACTCGATATAATGAATGAAATAACATCACATACCTTCCCAAACCTGAATTTTTGTTCCCTCCTCTTCTTCTACATGCTCCACCTTTTTTCGGGCGATGTATTATTCTTTTCTTCTTGGGGGTTTAATCTTACGTCGGACTGTACAGGTGGGCTTGCTAAGGCAAGTTCAGCCAACATTTAGTAGGTCTCAAACATCCCCACGCAGTACAATCATTGTTTACATTCCTGTGCTCACACACAAACACCTGTTCTGCTGGAGCTCAGCACTATTTTGTACCCATCATATAAAAGTATTTCGTACTCAATAAAAGAATTTTCTTTCTAAAATAGCTATCAGTCATTAAAATTTCGTGATAGTTAAAGAAGTGAAAGAAGCCAAAGTGAGACTATATGTGGTCCACATGATTAGCGCTCATACGGGATGATTATAATTGAAGTTCCAGATTCAAACTTCTGTAAAAATGAATCATTGCATAGAAGGAGGTCAAATTCGATGAGAATATTAACCAGAAAGAGAGAAGCGTTACGGAAACAAAAAAAAGTAATGAAAATTTTACTACATGATGGTGAATGAATGGCAATACGATAGCTATGATTTTGAGTTGCTCATTAAACCAACAGTACTGTGCAGTGTCCATGACCGCACAAATTTTGCATTCAATAGTTGTGGAATTGTTAGTTAGGTATGCTCGTCTACCATGTGAATGTCGAACCTCATCGAAAGGGAAAAATCGGTTTTCAATTGTCCTGTGGGCAGAAACCTATGAAATAGGTTTTCAACTGTCCTTAGAATGGCGCAATATATGTTCAGTAAGCTGTCCACCGTTTTCTGCCACAAGCTGAAATCGATAAACCACATGTTACAAAGCAGATCAGAGTGCCCCAGAGGCCAATCAGAAATCGTTGCGCAGCTACTTTTGTAATCGGAGCACTTAACACTGTATATTTCAGAATACCCCAGAGGTTAAGATAATCTGATCTGGATGCAATGCTGTAGCGAAATGTGAGTTGAGAATTCTACGAGTGCATTTCCAAAACATCTGTGCAGCAGCTCCTTCACTGGCTGTCCAACGTGCAACGGGGTGCCATCTTGCATAAAGACGATCCTACCAATACATACACCCTGTTGAAGAGCTGGAATGACACTGGTGCCCAGAAGACTCTAATAGCATTTATCAGTGACGGTAAAGACCCGCAGGATCCGTCTCCTCGAAAAAATATGGCCCAATGATGAACGATACCGTGAACCTGCCCCACTCAGTTACCTTTGCAGAATGAGACGGTATTGGTTGATGTACGAGCAGATTTCCGTTGCCCGTATTCTGCAGTTCTTTGTATTGACATGCCCTTGGAGACAGAAATGGGCTTCATCTGCCCACAGAATCTCTCATGGCTGTTCCTTTTCCACTTCCTTTTGAGCAATAAATTCCAGATCAGACGTTTGTGTTACTGGCAGTCAACATGAAACAACTCATTAACATGGGTAATTTTGTATGAATACCAGTGAAGCTTTTCGTAGAATGTTGTGCATTTTGGTCACAGGCATGTCCACAGTTCGGAAAATTTCCCGTGCACCGCGTGTTTTCACCTCACCGCTCGACTCCTGCAGACCCGCGGCTACAGCTTCTACTGAGTCGGATCAATTACTTTCCTTTCTCTGCCACAACGCACTTCAAAAGAACCTGTCTTTCCCTATTTCGTTATCATTTTCTCCAGATCCTTGATAGACCAACGCCTTTCTTTCATACCATTGAACATACGGAAATTCTGCTCGGTTACTGGCGCACCATTATAGTTCTTTTCTTATGAAACAGCTAACAGCTTTATCGACAGTGCACGATCCTGCATCGAGACAATAATGTCGAACGTCTCAGATGCACACTGAGGAACAACCGTGTACCCCATGTCTTGTACTTTGCATATTATGCCGCTTACAGCGCTATCTATTGGTAAAATTTTCATACTTTTTTTGTTTCCATAATGTTTCCCCCTTCTTCAATAATATTCCGTTCATATTTGACGTCACTCTGAGCAATGGTTCGATTTTTGCAGCGTTTCGAAATTGGAACTTTAATTGAAATAATTCTTTAAATATTCTATCGATAAATAGACAGAGAAAAAAATTTTGCCTGTTCATTTTGTTCGTGATATTTGTTTGTGTATTCTTACAGTGAATTCATTGTAGTGATTTTTTCATAATTTTGTGACATTTTATGTACATGTTTCTACATCGCTAGTACTTAATAACAGACAGGGCAATGATTATTTAAAAAATGTTCAAGGGCTTACACTATGAGGCATAACGCTGTGAGAACTCATCTGTAAGGATATAACCGCCGGCCATTTGTCCTAACGTGTGATTTACTTAACTCCAAAGCACGTTTCGGGAAGCCATCATCCCATTATCACGTTGTTAGAAGTATTAAGTCCTTAGGTACCAGGCAAATGCCAGGATGGTTCCTTTCAAATGGCACGGCCGATTTCCTTCCCCGTCCTTCCCTAAACCGAGCTTGCACTCCGTCTCTAATGACCTCGTTGTCGACGGGACGTTAAACACTAATCTCCTCCTCCTCCTCCTCCTCCTTAGGTACAATGAGAAACCGTCTCCGTAAATAGATATTGCATTTAACATCCTCACAGCGTCAGATCATTATACGACGAAATCTGCAATGGACAGTCTTAAATGTGTGACCATGCATTTTTGCTTCATGCATGTTTTTCACTTTCTTAATGGGAAAATTCATCTATGAACTTGATAAGGGGATCGAATCTTCCCGAGAAGTTTTTTTCTAAATATATAAATCACACATGAGGACAACTGGCTCGTTATAATCTACGCACTTATTTCTTGATACAGTTGCACTGAGGCTGGAGAATAGATCATGACCAATGGCCACCGCGAGACGAAAAGTCGCATAGGGTGACGCAGTTATGAAAATACCGTGTGGTTGTAACTGAAATGCAGCTACTCACAGAGGTATAGTACTGGCTGTAATTGTCCTATGGCAGCGAAACTTGGTAGATATTCTAATGCGTTAAAGCGGCACTGGTTTACGTTTCAAAAAATTAGTAACCATTTTGTCCAGAATGTGAAAATCTGGCGCTGAGAATGAAAGAAAGAGGTATATAAATGTTCCCACGTGTAATGGATTAGAAAGTAGACGCGAGCAGAAAATACCAAACAACTGAAAATGGCATAGTGTTCATTTTATCATTAATTGCAGCTTACACAGTTTTTTCTATGTGAGCAACGGAAATGTCGACGAGATGCAGTACAGAGCCAGATCTGCACCTGCTGGCCAGAGTTGGAACTAATTTTTCCCGGTGTAAATCGTTTGCGCATTAATGCATTAGAGTGTCTATCAAGTTTCGCTGCCATACCATAATTATAGCTCATGGGGAAGCTGCACTTTAATTGCGAGAGGCGTTCAATAAGTAATGCAACACATTCTTTCTCGGGCGATTTCGGTTGAAAAAGTGCGGTATTTACTGTGGGAAATATTCCCGCTTCAGGCGCTGTAGTTTCATGAAGGTCCGATAGGTGGCGGCGCTATACGTAGTCTTCCAAATGAGGTCTGTAACGGAGGTGCCTTCCAAGCAGAGAGCTGTCATTGAGCTTCTTTTAGTGGAAAACGAGGGCATTGGAGACATTCACTGGCGCTTGCAGAATGCCTACTGAGATTTAGCAGAGAACAAAAGCTCGGCGAGTCGTTGGGCGAGCCGTCTGTCATCATCGCAAAATGATCTGCCGCATGCCGGCAGGCCGGCCGCACACAGCTGTGACGCCTACTGAGTTGGAACGTGCGGACACTCTCATTCGAGGCGATCAACGGATCTGAGTCAGACACATCCACGACAACGCAAGGCCTCACAAAAGTACGCGCACCCGAGAGGAGCTCACGAAACTTCATTAGACTGTTCTTCCACATCTTCTCTACAGTCCGCATCTCGCACCTTCCGACGTCCATGAGTTTGGTCCAATGGAGCATGCACACCGCGGGAAGCAGTATGTGGATGATGGGGAGGTTATTAGTGCAGCAAGACGTTGGCTTCGACGTCGACCAGTAGATCGGTTCCATGCGGACATACAGGCTTTCCGAGTAAGGTGGCTCAAGGCCGTCGCATTGAACGCAGATTATGTTGGAAAACAGGATTTTGTAGCCAAACGAGTAGGGAATAATGTTGTCTACAGTAATCCTAAATAAAACCAACGTACTGTCTGAAAAATAGTGTTACTTTTCCTACTAAGCACCTCTCGTATAAACACCCAGTATTTAAGTGGATCAAAAATGAATGGGGAAACATTATAGAGACGATAGGAGCCGCAAATGGTAAACCCACTGACACGAGAGACTTACACAGAGAGCAGATTGTTACGACTCCCACAAGGGATCGACAGCCTCAGAAGCTGTGAAACTGGACAGCGTGCTACTGATGTGAGCATCTGTGGAAAGTGGCTGAAAGGTGTTGAAGGCACGAGTTGACGACAAGCTGTTGGACGTCTGCGCATCATCACAGAACGTAAAACCGACGCTGGTGTCCTGGCCATCAAATTCTCCTGATGTGAACCAGATGGTGCTACATTTTGGACAGTACAGAGCGCCACCTCCACACCCACAAGTTACCGGTCCGTAACTTAAGAGAAATTTGTAGCCTGTGCGTAGACTGCTGGTGCCACTTACCTCTGGAAAACTACCAATGACGTATCGAATACATGCCACGTAGAATCTCTGCCGTATTTCGCTCAGAAGGTGGGACAACACCGCATTAGGCAGGTGACCGTAAGTGTTCATTTCATCAGTGTACACAGAATATAACAGCTGACAACAGATAACAATAACATTCCATGATACCGGACAAAAACATACAACTCTTTTGGATTATTCAGGGGAAAATGGCAAGGAATGGCGCAATTTAGCAATTTGTTCTTAAACTAAATTGCTATACACCTGAATTCCAACCATTGCTAAACGAAAGTTAGATCGCAGCTGTAATTTCACAATTCAAGATAACATTGCAGCTCAACTACATTTTTAGTGTTAATCGACTTAAACATCTAATCATATTAATACACGCTTTCGAGGATCAAGCTCGCATATGAGACAAATATCACAATCTTACCCTTGTGATGTCATGCGTATGAAGACCCAAAGCGTCAGTTTTAATTCGATCTAATTTGAAGATGATGAACTTCATAACAGCAGTCGAGCATAAATATTCTCATAAACTGCTACACATGTATCTTGCTACTCTATGCCTTCGACAAGCTAAAGATTAAACTATACTTAGATATAGCTTCATCGTAAGATGTATGTGTGACAGAACAGAAGCTTTCTGTATAAAAAGAAATGTATGTGTAAGTTACAATCTTTTAAAGCTCTTAATCACCATCCTGTAAGCTATGAGTACAGCAGTGATAATGGTGGGAAAACGGTGTTTCAGATTGTTTAGTATCTATTAAAGTGCGATTTTCTGGGTGGTATATCGGTCACGTGGAAGGAATAACTGATTTATACAACCTTGTCATATCTCACGAACCTCTCTTGCGCCTTATTCTATGGATATGGTTGAGGGAGTCTCCGTGATGGGAACGCATACTTGTGGTAGCCATTAGATTAGTTAGTTCGTTTCATGTTTCGCGGATCATTTGCACGATAAATCATAATGATGTGGAACAAATCATTTTTATATTCAAATAAATTAATTAGTAAATATGGCTACATGCTGACCTTTTAAAAATGTTTTAATTTTTTAACATGCATATGTGAGTCAGTAACTCCTACCCATATATTTCACACGTTGCAATAATAGTAATAGAAAATAGAGCTTGGCAAGAAGAAAATTTTTGTTGTGTTTTCAGATTTTATTTCGTTATCTGACGTATTTTATATCACTGGGTAAGTAATCAAAAATTTTGATTGCAGCATTTCGAACCCCTTTATTTGTTAAGGAAAACCTTAATGTGTTGTAATCTACACATCATTGTTCCTTTTGAATTGCAGTGGATTGTTTACATCTAACTTCACGAAGGAATAAACATACTGTGAAGCAGTTGTCAAAATGCCTGGCTCCTTAAATAAATGTCTACACGATGTTCGAGGGTGATTACCACATGTAATACTCACAGCAGGCTTCTGAGCAATAAAGACTTTCTTTCTTAAAGATGAGTTACCCCATAACACTATAAAATTCTCCAAGACTTACAACGATTCTACTTGCAGAAGAAGCTGAACTAAGTTGTTTTAGGAGTTACAAAAATGTGCTTTTCTTATTTTCTGATCAATATGGACTTCTAAAAATTCTGAAGTTTCTACCTTATTTGCTATTTCTGCGCCATTTGTTACACTTATCGTTGGTGTATTACCTCTAGATGTGCAGAACTGAGTATGTTGTATATTTCTTAATACTGAGAGTCAAGCCATTCGCAGAAAACCTGTTGTTGTGTCCTGACATAGGTGGGAGAGGGAAAAAGGGGTTGCTGGTCAGTCTGCGCTCCCGAGCGGTGCAGAGCAGAAGGCAGGGCAATTCACAGTGAAGGCATTTGATTGTTTTCTTCTATCTGAGCCAACACTGGTACAGGCATTTACTAGAAATGCAGGTGGGGAGACTCGGTAGGGAACTCGTTGTGGAGACTCGTGGACAAACAGGGTTTTGAAATAGTTGTTTATTCCAGACAAGACAAACTAATACACGGGAGGCTAGTTCTAGGGGTTAGAAAAAGCGTGAATAATACTGTCAAAACAGAAGCCAGTGCAGAAGTCCCAGGAGTGGATGCTAACCACCGTAGCAAACACTAGCAGCATCTTAAGGCAACAACTTACTCGCAAAACGAAACATAATCATGGTTTAATTAGGTCCCCTCTACTGCTCCTACGGCGGGGATGTTAATGCAGTTGCACTAACTAAGTCCGTATTTGGTATTAGCATTGTTCAGCTGAAAGCTAAATGTAATTGGTCTGAATGTGACACTGTTCACTGAGGCACTCCAAGTGAGAGAACAGACTTACACGGAGCTGGACCGAGGCTGGAGTCGACGGACGCGGATTCGGCGCCCAGATTGTCTGACTGAGAACTTGCCAATATGCGGAATCTAGGGGTTTTAAAGAGTAGCGTGGGGCATTGTTTCTCCCACTTAAAGCCACCCAGCCGATCCCGTAGGTCTCTCGCAGGTGCCTGCCAATCATGGTTTACTTAGGTCCCCTCTATTGCTCCTACGGCAGGGATGGTAATGCAGTTGCACTAAGTCCGTATTTGGTATCAACATTGTTCAGCTGAAAGTTAAACGTAACTGCTTTGCCAAATAAGGCTTGCACCATTATTGTTATACGTCAGTTAGCCCCGCCCGTCGGGCTCCCCGGAGTAGGGACAGATAGGTCAACAGTTTTTGGCGTTTTCGCTCTCTTTCTAACTCTTGTCAGTCTACTGACGTTGCTGTTCTCAGGGCTGGTATCAAGCTGGCTTTATACACTAGTACGTGCCTGTTGGTTACAAAGTTCTACGGTGACAACCTACTACAGCGTCTAGACGACATATGAAGTTACTTGTTAATTCCTTGAATGGTAACTAACGCCCTGGGACCACGTCTGCATTTTCGCAAGGCTCTCCCCTTACCGTTTACTTCATGTAACAATATGTGTCCCAGTTTCGTCTGCCCTCAGCATCGTCTCTACTTCCGCGCTTTGGAACGCCTGTCCTCCTTTCTCACAGCTTCAAGATAACAATACAGTAGAAAGGAATAATCAATATATTACACAGTCAATTATACTTATAAGAACGTTGTTTACTGTTTCTTGCTGCATGTATGCCTGGATTAATTAAAATACTAGTATCATCAGCAAAAACAACTAATTATGCTTGTTTTATATTAGGTCGTTTACATACATTAGGATCAGCAGCCACCTAAGATTGAGTCATGAGTAACCCCATGCGTCACTGCTCCACAGTCAGAAAAATCTCCCCTGATTACACTGTCTCAGTTGCTATGTACAACTTTCTGCATTCTTTTGGTTAGATATGACATTATCCGTTGCTTGGCTATACCATCTGTTCCACTCAATCTGTAAAATCTCAATTTGTCTAGAACAATATTGTGTTTCACACAGTCCAATGCCTTAGACAGGTAACAGAAAAAACCAGCTAGAGCTATTTTGTTTTTTAATACCTGCAAAACGTTTGTGAGCGAACGCGTAAATAGCAGTTTCGGTTAAAAAATTCTTCTGAAATCCAAACTATGATATACTGAGCATGTTATTGTTGCTATCAAGGATACTGTTCTATAATACGTCGCGTTCTCAAAAAATCTGGAAAATTATGACAGTAGTGAAACAGGTCGGCAATTATTGACATCTCTCCAGTCATCTTTCTTATAGAGGATTTAACAATGGCGCATTTCAATCTATTTGGAACCATGCCTTGATTTAGCGATGCACTACATATTCCAGATAACACAGTGCTTATTGTAAAGAGACAAGTCTTTAGTACTCTATTGGAAACGCCATCAAATCCAGGTGGGATTTCGTATTTTAGAGAATATATAATATTCGTATTTTCTGAATAAGAAGTCTGTAATGCATTCATCTGACTGAATTTTATAAGAGTTGCTTTTTTTAACATAGTGATCTGATTTTTCTCTTGAACTGTTCGTTCCTATATTTTCGACTACATTTATGAAATGATTACTAAATGTATCTGCTACCTACATCTGATCATTTATAGCCCTTCCATTTAATTCAATAGTGATACTGTCGTGTCCTGCGGTCTGTCATCCTGCCTCTTTTCATTACGTGACATATAACCTTGAGTCTGTTGTAGGAATTACTAATTTCTGACATAACATGCATGTTCCTTGATAGATGTTATCAACTGCATTCATCTTATTGAGGATGTAGGTTGCAGATTAAACCACTGACGTATTAATTATTTCTAGACTAAGGATCCCCAGTTGATGCCTGTGTGTGTGTGTGTGTGTGTGTGTGTGTGTTTGTGTGTGCGTACACAGTCAGGAGCTGGAGAGGGCAAGATGATGTCACCAGTTATTACTCCAAAATATATCCGCCTTAAGTGAGGTGGAGAGATGTGACTGGTTACCTGTATTGAGTCACATCCCTCCACCTCACTTAAGGCGGAAACAAGCTCTACTGAGGGAGGCCAAGAAAATCTCTGCATCACCCTCTCTACCACTGCACCAGGAATCTTGTCATCCGCCACGGCAACGATTGCGATCAAGAAGACCAGCAAGTATTACTGCAGGACAACTCATCGCGGATGGTTTTGATCTAAATGAAAGCTGGAAGCATGAATGGTCAACAAAAACATTGGGAACAAGGGCCCATCACTTTGATCCCACAAAGAAGCTAAAAGGTTTTGACCTACCGAGGAACCTCTGGTGCCACCTCAACAGGTTAAGGACTGGACATGGTTGTTGTAACTGCTTCAGGTACAAATGGGGCTGGATCAGTTCACCAATGTGTGAATGTAATCAAGAATAGCAGACAATTGAACATCTAGTCCAACGCTGTCCATTTCATTCATATCCTGGAATTCCCGACAAATTGTTCACTCTCACACCCAGCTTAATTAATTGGTTGAAAAACACGCACTTTAAGGTTTAATCTTGTCTTATATCATATGTATATTGTATAAAATCACTTGTCTTATATCAACTGTATATTGTATAAAATCACCATACGATTAATTAAATTCCAAAATATGGAGCTAATTCGACTTTGTTGAGATATTCAAAATAAAGTAATTGATCGAGTGATATTTAAGCTTACTGTATCCATATGTGTTTTCATGTTCGTAACTGGCGCATTTTGTTCCAGGTCAACCTGCACAGTAGTTTTTTAGATAAATCTTCCTGCGAATCGCAAAGCCAAGACGTCGAAATCCTGCTCAGAAAATCGAAAACGTTAATTGATCGGTGAGTAACTTAAACATTATCATGAAATTCAATATCTGTCAATATAAGCGGACGTTTCCATTTATAAGTTCCTTAATATTAACCATACCCTCAATTATTTTTTGAGAATTAATTATCTCTGTGTCTGACTACTATTTGTCTATCGTTTTCCAGTTAGTGTAGGTGCAAATAAAGCTTGTGTCAAACAAGCGCGCTTCAAAATTAATGGCTGATCGCGTATAAAATGTGATTGGAAATACCGATTGGTTCACGCATGCACAAGATTCTAATTGGTCTGTTGAAAATGAAACGTTCTTAGTTTGTCATTGTCTGCTTTCACAACACGGTGTGTAATAATGTGTGCCATAATAATAAATTCAGTCGATTGAGATTTTACATTAGTGGTTAATTTTTTATAGAAAATCATGATTTACAAGAACGTTATCTTAAAAATTCTAAAAATATCAGTGAAAGATTCCTTGTTGTGAATCAATCTCCAACTTAAACACACAATCAACGAGAAATTCAGTTCTCGAAAATTTTAAATGGTTTTCCTGGAACCATGATATCATGGCCTTATTTTCCGTCAGTATTTTGTAGGATTATACATACGACACGATGCGAATACTATTCAAGTAGCATTATCTTCTCTTGAGTTCATATTCACACTCTCCAAACCATTTTCACAGTTTGTAGATTTTATTATTATTGTACTCATTTTAACTTGCAAGGGCAGACAATGGTTGGTAGATTATGGCTCAATATCTCGTAGCCAGGATAAAGAATAGAAATTGGCCGTGTAATTTTCAAGTAAACCAGCACAGCTTTAGTTTTCTTAACGATTCAGGGAAACCGCCGATAATGATGAGAGGGGGTTGTAACAGAGCTCCATTAGACTGACTGTCCTGCAGAGTCTTGTAATTGTGTCACTTCCCTCATCGAAGGAAATAAGTGAAATAAATGGCAATATTTATGTCACATTCAGCTACCCAATTAACGATAAACCAGTTAACACAACAAAAAAGGATAAAATTATGTCACTTGCTGAAAGAGAAGCAAGTAACTGAAAACATCTGGTTGGCTACTTGTGTCAAATAATAATGCGCTCATTTCGTACTTAGAGTATATCAGGAATTCGGAAATAAGCGGAGAAAATGCAGTAATAATGATTTGAAAAGTATCGTTAGTAGTGCAATGCAGATTTCACTGAAAAGTGGAAGAGTTATGAGCTATTAAATATAAAAGATTTTACCTAGAACAGATACTTTTATTTCATTAATAGGCAATGCTGCAACGGTCGCGTACATGTTTTCATTCGTTATTTAAATAGATTCGCAGGAAAATAATGTAGATTTTTTTATTAAATTCTCTGTAAATTCCTGCGGTGTATGTTTTACTAGATAAAAGTGCAGACCAATACAACTGTGAATAGTACTGCGCCACTACACAAACTGCTGATACACTTGGCGATGAAATATTTAATCATGTAGAAATAAATTTTAAATTTTCCATTTATCTCCTACTGCGTGTGTGAAAGCTCCCGGACGTCTTTTGCAGTATATTAGGAACCATGGGATTAAGCTTTGTTTTTGTTACTGTGTTATCACTTTGATGCTGACATAAATATTTTGTTTCTCAGTTAATTAATATGCTCATACAATTCCACACAACCGTGAATCGTAATGTTACAGAAAGAGGTCCGGTTCTAGATTAGTTCAGTATCATCGACATTGTTTGCCAGGTTCAAGGAAACAAAGGGATCACAAGCACTAACGCCATGACAATATCATCGCTACATCAAATTACAAATTTAAAAGCTTGGAAAGAGCTTCCGCATGATCCTTTCCTCATTGTATTATTTAAGTAAACAACTTAGTCAGACATTTTCCTTAGGCTGAGGGATGGATAGGAGGTAGGGAGGACTCATCAGTCTCCCGACAGGTTGGACGTGGCCCACCATGAATTCCTCTCTCTTGCCTACCTCTTAATCTCAAAGTATAATGGGTACTCAGTATACTGTTCATTTAATTCAACATGTATAATTCTCCTTCACTGGCAATGAGGATGACGAAGTCACCAGAAAAACTTATTATTGAAATCTTTTCTCTCTGAATTTAAATCCACTCCTCAGCCTTTCTTTCATTTCTGTTATTGTTTCTTCGATATCTAGGTTGAACAATAGGACCAAAGACTGTGTCCCTGTCTCACAAAGTTTTTAAACTGAGCACTTTGTTCTTAGTCTTCCATTTTTATTGTTCTCTCTTGGTTCTTAGGTATATTGAACACTATCTGTCTTTCCCTATATATTACTCCCATTTTCCTCAAAATTTCTAAAATCTTGCATTATTTTCAAGGTCGACTATTCCTACGAATATGCCTACATTTTTCCTGATTCTTGCTATTACGTTTCCCAAACTGTCACATAAGGTGAATGTGATTTTCTCCCTGCAGCGCTGATTTCATATATCCTGGCAGATCAAACTTGTACGCCGGGCCGAGACTCGACCTCGGGACGTTTGCATTTCGCGGGCAAGTGCTCTATGGACTGAGCTAACCAAGAACGATTGACGACCCTTTCTCACAAACTGACTTCCGCCAGTATGTACTGGTTCTTTGTAGACGTACGTTTCCGGAAATTTCTCCATAAAATTGGGGCCTGTACTTGACGCTATACCGGTATGCAAAACGTAAGGACGAAAGCTAATTTCGAAAGGTATGTCACTGCTGCGAGCTCTAGTTCATCTGTGCTACAGTGAAACACGTGTCTTCTATCCCAGGATCTTTTATCTATCACGAAAGACTTACAGAATTCAGAAAACAAATGACACAGTCCTATGTTACATTACATGGATATAGCGTGCAGTAAACGTCTGTCAGTGTCGACAATGTAAATCTTATTCACAGTTCTGGACAAGTTCAGCGCATGAGTTAGTTCTAATGGAACTATGAAATGGTTTCAAAAAATGGTTCAAATGGCTCGAAGCACTATGGGACTTAACATCTGAGGTCATCAGTCCCCTAGACTTAGAACTACTTCAACCGAACTAAGCTAAGGACATCACACACATCCATGCCCGACGCAGGATTCGAACCTGCGAGCGTAGCAGCAGAGCGGTTCCTCACTGCAGCCGGCCACAGCGGTCGGCTGAAATGGTTTAACATTGTAGTCTTATTTTTGCACTTACCAGTATAATGGAAGCCTGTCACTCCACCCGGGAAATAGCAGAAATGATCTTCTGTTGTGATTTGGAAAAAAGAAAACATCCTCGAGCCCGTGTCCTGTGTACAAAAAAAATACTCAAAACTGAGGGTAACATCCGCACAATTATTCAGTCGTCTTTTCAAGCCTTACTAGGAATGGACACCACATACAGCACCTCCTTTAGCAATAGCTCGCAGTACAGGCGCGGATGTTACACATTAATAGAGTAATTTGTTTACTTGATTCTTCAGGTCGTTACTAATAGCAAAGAGTTTGCAGGAGAAGAGAAATGTTTCACATTAGGGAAGATTAACAAGATCTCATAGCTCTTAAAGTATGTATTTTAAATGCCCATGCTTACTTGATTTTTTTTCTCGTTTTGGATCATAATATCACCTCTCAAAATATGAAATACGTTTTCTAACAACCTATATAGCACGAACTACCTTTTAGCACTCCGTTGGGGTAATTTTGAAGTAAATTTTAGCTCTTAAGGCTTCTCTCCATTAACAATGCAAGCTGTGCCATACTTTCCACCACAACACTTAGCGCAACGCTGCGATCTTCCAACATCATCATAGTTGTAGGATCTCTGTTAAATTGTAAGGATCTGACTGTATAAGTACATTCAAAACTGAATAAGACCCAAACTAACACAATGCAGTCTGACTATTCTGACTTCTGGTTGTACAGACTCCCATACTTGTACACTGAACAGCCAAAGAAACTGGTATATGCCTAATATCGTGTAGGGCCCCTACGAGGACGCACATGTGCCGCAACATGACGTGGCAAGGACTCGAATGAGGTACGAAGTAATGCTGGGAGGAATTGACACCTGGATCCTGCAGGTCTGTCCATAAATTCGTAAGAGTACGAGGGGGTGGAGATCTCTTCTGAACAGCACGTTGCGAGGCATCCCAGGTATGCTCAATTATGTTCATGCCTGGAGAGTTAGGCAGCCAGCGGAAGTATTTAAACTCAGAAGAGTGTTCCTGAAGCCACTCTGTAGCAATTCTAGATGTGTGGGGTGTTGCATTGTCCTGCTGGAATTGCCCAACTCCGTCAGAATACACAATGGACATTAACGGATGCAGGTGATCAGACAAGATGCTTACATACGTGTCACCTGTCAGAGTCCTATCTAGACGTGTCAGGGGTCCCATATTACTCAATATGCACACGCCCCACACCATACCTTCATCAGCTTGAACAGTTCCCCGCTGACATTCAGGGTCCGTGGATTCATGAGGTTGTCTCCGTACTTTCACCCGCTCCATACAATTTAAAACGTGATCCGTCCGACCTGCAACATGTTTCCAGTCATCAACAGTCCAATGTCGGTGTTGACGGGCCCAGGCGATGCGTAAAGCTTTTCTTCATGCAGTCAGCTCCGAAAGCCCATATCGATGATGTTTGGTTGTATGGTTCACACACTGATACCTGTTGATGGCCCAGCATTGAAATCTGCAGCAATTTGTGGAAGGGTTGCACTTCTGTCACAATGAAAGATTCTCTTCATTCGTCTTTGGTCCTGATCCTGAAGGACCTTTTTCCGGCCGCAGCGATGTCGGAGATTTGATGTTTTACCGGATTCCTGATATCGTACACTCGTGAAATGCTTTAACGGGAAAATCCTCACTTCATCGCTCTTACGTTCAGAGTCATTTAAATCTTGATAGCCTGCCACTTTAGCTGCAGCTACCGATGTAACAACTGCGCCATACACTTGTTGTCTTATATGTCTTAGATAGGCGTTGCCTTTTTACATATCTCTGTATTTAAATACTGACTATAGCAGTTTCTTTGGCACTTCAGTATAATGACATCAGAACATTTTGTTTCGGCCGGCCGGAGTGGCCGTGCGGTTCTAGGCGCTACAGTCTGGAGCCGGGCGACCGCTACGGTCGCAGGTTTGAATCCTGCCTCGGGCATGGATGTGCGTGATGTCCTTAGGTTAGTTAGGTTTAATTATTTCTAAGTTCTAGGCGACTGATGACCTCAGAAGTTAAGTCGCATAGTGCTCAGAGTCATTTTGTTTCGTTTAATATCTTATAGGTTAGCAAGCAATATACTCAAATTTGTGCTTTCATGTATACAGTTGTATTTCGTCGCAGGACACGGCCACGCCACAACACTCCAGAACAAGTGAATAAAATGACGAGGAGGCTTCTCGAAGCTCTCACAGTGACTTACCTTATCTGACCTGAAAATAATTTACTAATCCAAAAAGTTGTTCTTTGTGAGCTCCTACTACGAACACAGAAGGTTTTTGTTGAAAGAACTGACTTCGATAAGGAACGAAAATGTTTAGATTAAGTACTTCAAAGTCCGCTTTGGGTTGCAATACACGCTTGCTCTCATCTACTATCTGATGAAACCGATGCATCAGTTGATTAAATTTACGAAGGATTCAAATTTTAAATAATGCTATGTGATTTTAAATAGCTTTATAATTATTATTTTCTTTGGAAATTTGCTAGCCGCGAGGGGTATCCGATCGTTCTAGGGAACCCTGTCACGGTTCGCGTGGCTCTCCCCTTCGGAGGTTCGAATCCTCCCTCTGGCATTGGTTTGTGTGTTGTCCTTAGCGTAAGTTAGTTTAAGTTAGATTAAGTAGTGTGTAAGCTTAGGGACCGACGACCCCAGCAGTTTGGTCCTATAGACGTTACCAAAAATTTCAAAAAATTTACGGAAGTCTTACACAGTTTGCCTGGCTAATGTACAAAAACCTGCCGTTCTCAGCACAGTTATAAACTGATAAACTAACGTTTTAAAACTGAATGACACGTGCAAGATCTGTTTGCTGAATGAGGTACCAACCCAGCGCACCCGATCACTTGTTAAAGTCAGTTCGTAAACAGAGCAAGATCTTGCACTCATTGATCGTAGTGCACTCATTGATCGTAGCCGTTAGTGCCAGTCTGTAATAAATGCGACAACAAGACGTAAGCAACCACACTGCTCCATTGCAAGAGAAAGTCGTAAAGAAAAAGGACACATTACTTTGTATTGCTCAACAGACAAACAGAGAGGACCTTTATATGCTTGATGTTTTCAGGTCCTCAATACGAACTCATTACTGCACTCACACTTACTCCTCTCTCTCTCTCTCTCTCTCTCTCTCTCTCTCTCTCTCTCTCCGTTTCAGTGCATCCTACTGTAGTGACATTACCAGCTCTTCATACAAGTCTCACGCCGCCTTCTGTCGACAGCAGTGCCAATACAGATACCATCAAACAACTCTCAGACCATCTGGTACCACTTCCAGCGTCCTCTCCCTGCTTAGCACTGTTTGCTTGCTCGTATCCACGACAACAAACACACTCCAACTGGCTGCTACATTCCAATTGCCACCTATTCGTTTCGATAATTCGCCTTCCCAAATAAGGCGACGAAACCCTCGCAGTTCATTGGCTGACAACGGGACGTACGAACTTCTTCTCACCGATATGATTCAGACTGACAGGGAGCGTAGGGAACGACTAAGACATCAGTATATGTAAACAGGAAGACGCAACTGTCAACCCTTTTCCAGAAAATCGAGCTTGAAAATTTTAGGCGTGCTTATGTACTTTGTAGGGTTGCTCATATTCAGGGAGTCCGCAACCTAGCGAGTAAACGCTTAGTTTCCTAAAACTAGTGTCTGTGGGCTGAACCTCACCGTCGGTATTTTTTTCCGACCTTATTGCAACAACAGATTCATTATGACTCTGCAAATTATCAATATTTGATGAGTGACCGTATCTCTAACTTGAGAATTTTTTGTTTAGGTTATTGGGAAAAAATAAAGGATTGATGAGAACTTCCAAATCAGTATATCTGGCGAAAAGTATAGTATATAATCTGTGAAGTACTATTCGAATCAGGATGATACTGATCGTAGAAACACGGAAAACAACAATAACTGCGAGATACAGCACCGCCGGCCGCGGTGGCCATGCGGTTCTAGGCGCTCAGTCCGGAACCGCGCGACTGCTACGGTCGCAGGTTCGAATCCTGCCTCGGGCATGGTTGTGTGTGATGTCCTTAGGTTTGTTAGGTTTCAGTAGTTCTAAGTTCTAGGGGACTGATGACCACAGATGTTAAGTCCCATAGCGCTCAGAGCCATTTGAACCATTTGATACAGCACCGTAATGAACTTCGAATTTTTCCACGGGCATCCTTTTCTCAATGTGCCTACGACAAAACTCAGTTTCTATTCAGAAATTGTTCTTGGTCGTCACCACTCATATCGAAGCATATCATCCCCAGTATTGGTGCAGATAGCTCAAAAAAATAAAGCAGTACCACCATCGGGATTCGATCCAGCAATCTTGTGCCTGCGAAGCTAAGTACTTAGCCCACTACAAAAAAAAAAAAACTGTAGGTTGAGACAGTAACTTGGAAATAAGAAAGAACTGCTAGTGTTTTTGAGAGGAAGGCGTATGGGCGCGAAGTAGGCAGGAGTCTCAATTCATGGCCTGCGGTCACCTGTGGTGACTGCTGTGTCAAGGTAGGAAATGTGTAGAATTTTTTGTTTTATTGTTTATTTAATGTTTTTATTATTATCTTCATTATTACATATGATGTTAATTTTAACTGAAGACATTGAAATATCACAAAAACTACACATCGGATCAAAAACAGTTATAGTTCCCGTTTGTTTGTATCGGAGGGGGACATCCAGTGATACAAGACTCGAACCGCCACCCCACCCACTGTGTGGGTGGCGGGAAGGGGGGAGGCAACTTTGAAATTTTCATTGGGAACCCCCGTTTCTTATTACAGATTACGATTCTACGACAAGATCTACATATGTTTTGTCTGAACCATTTTCTTCGTTTCGCCACAGATGTCGCTGTAATCGTAGGAAAAGAGATGAGTACACAATCGTAATTTACGACATGCTACTCAAATGCCCTTGAATATCCAATCGCACTTGGGGCCCCACATTCATGCGGCGAGGGTAGGACAGTTCAGTATTTCATAACTTCTGATTGGAAACCCCAATCCCAACGTTGTTTCCCTTCGACATATTGAACAGTGGACTACTCAACGCGCCACCGTGGCCGTGTAGCGAACTACGACGTATCGTAACAGGCAGTACACTGCGACCGGAGCTCACGTATAGTGCAAACGTAGAACAGACAGCTGCTCTGAACATTACAATACTTGGCAGTGTTTATATTCCCTGCATATCTATCCATCATTCGGAAAACAGACGAGCAAGTCAACGATGAAATTTGCAAACACAGAATAAAAAATTTAAATGATCCTGATTTACGGGAATGTGGAGAAATGTTGAGGCTGTTATTGCCTTGTAGGCCGAGCATTTTCTGGAGAAAGCTAGTTCTCGCTCATTCTATTACAGTCTTCTGAACGCTTTTACATCTAATGGCAGCGTACAGATCGGCAAAAGGAGAACCAATCGTGTCACCGGAGAAGCTAATGAAATAGCTATACTACTGGCAGTGCACCACAACACATGAATAAGCGTCGGCTGCTACACTGCAGTTCCGGTATGTCCTTAGGTAGTATTCTCAATATAATGCATAGTCATAACTATCATCCATACCATGTGTCACTGTATCAAGAACTTCATGACGCCTATTTCCATAATCTGGTAGCGTTTTCTGAATGGGCACTTCAACAAATGAAAACAAAGCCCCGTTCCTTGCCAAGGTACTGTTCCGATGAGTCTACATTCAAAATCCATGGTAGCGTTAACCAGCATATCATGCGTTACTGGAGTGTAGTCAAACCCCACTGGTTACGGTAAATCAAACAACGTCCTTGGTCGGTTAACGTATGGTGTGGCATCATGGGGAACATACTCATTGGTCCGTATTTTATCGGCAGCATATTGAATGGACACAAATAACGAACGCTTCTGGAATAGGAACTAACGGTACTATAGTATGATGTTGACCTGGGCGTTCGACAACGTATGTGGTTTCAGTATAACTGTTGCCCAGCGCATTGCGCAATTGAAGCACGGATAGTATTAGAACGTATTAACACTGGTCGGTGGATCGTCTGAGATGGCTCCATTAATTGGCCCGTTAGGTCACCAGATTTGACGTCGCCGTATTTCTTTATGTGGTTATATTTAAAATATAAGGTGCACCAGTCAACAGGCCGTAAAGACTTGGTCGACCCATCAGAAACGCCTATGCTGACATTCCCACAGATATGCTTCTCTCCTGTTTACTGTCAATTGAAACGAGGATCAAGATGTATTGAAGTCTGCGCTATTAAGTTTGATAACTTACTCTAAATGGAAAAGTAAGGTAGCGTTCGTCTTGGGCGCCAGTGGCGCGTCGAATAGTCCCTTGTTCGATATCTCGGAGGAACACAATGCTGCGAGAAACGTATCCAATTAGAAGTTATGAAATTCTAATCTGTCCTACCCTTGCAGCAAGAATGTGGGGTCCTCCGTGCCATTGGGTATTCAAGAGCCTTTGAGTAGCATATCGTAAATAATGACTGTGTATCCGTCTCTATTCCTCCGATTACAGTGCCATCTGTGGCGAAACGAAGAAAATGCTTCATACAAAACATACGTAGATTTTGTCGTAGAATCGTAATCTGCAATAAAAAATGGGGGTTCCCACTGAAGATTTCAAAGTTGCCGCCCAACACCCACGCAAGGGGTGGGGTATGGGGGGTAGAGTTTGGTGTCATTGGATGTCCCCCTCAGCAACCAAAAAATTGTTGAATGTAACTTTTTTTGACCCGATGTGTAGTTTTCGAGATATTTCAATGTCTTCATGTCAAATGAACACCCTGTACATACAATTTTTTGTAACAGCTGTGCCGAGTAATGGTGTACTTTACTAACGGCTCATGTACCGCCAACTTTGAGGATATGACAAAAACAAAAAAAAAGAAAGATAAGTTGGAAGAGATAGCTCGCGTTTCTTCGAGCGCGTCTCCCGTTCACTGACCGGAACTGGGCTTTAACACCGTACCGTTCCGAGAAAGGATGTAGCGATGCATCAGGCATGTCGAAAGTCGGATTCGCCCCAACTGAAAGTAGGATCCTAAATAACACTGAGTAACTAATCAGGAAATTTACTGTTCTAGTATGGCGTTTGTTCAAGTGGGGTGTGAGTATCTAAAACATGGTATCAAAATGGATCAAATGGCTCTGAGCACTATGCGACTTAACTTCTGAGGTCATCAGTCGCCTAGAACATAGAACTAATTAAACCTAACTAACCTAAGGACATCACAAACAGCCATGCTCGAGGCAGGATTCGAACCTGCGACCGTAGCGGTCGCTCGGTTCCATACTGTTGCGCCTAGAACCACACGGCCACTTCGACCGGCTGGTATCAAAAATCGAGCTTGCAGTGCGTCCTGTCGCTGACGAGTTATGCAGTCGTCAGGCTGTTGAACTATGTTGCGGCGTGGTGTTTGGTAAGTGGAAAGCATTTGTACTCTGGAAGGAGAAGTAACTGCGAGCTGACACTCGTTGGTGGGGCACGGATGTGACTTGCCAGTATCCGTTGCACGAGTTGCCACACATTGTGCGTCGATGGACATGTGAGAGGATGCTCACCAGTATCTTCACTGGGCCAACTGCCATGCTGCAATGGTAATACCGGTTGCCATCAAATCACCGAATTTAAGCGCTTTTTGGCTTGGCTAGCACTTGGATGGGTAACCGTCCGGTCTGCGGAGCGCCGTTGACAAGCGAGGTGCACTCAGCCCTCATGAGGCAAATTGAGGAGCTACTTGACTGAGAAGTGGCGGTTCTGGTCACGAAAACTGACGACAGCTGGGAGAGCAGTGTGCTGCCCACATACACCCCTCCCTCTCATATCCGAATCCAGTCTCAACAATGGCTGACGACAGCACGGTGCTCGGACGGAGATCTTCACGGTGGCAGTGAGTACACAACGGAGACTCGGCCAGTCCAGTACAGTGAAGTCGCTGGTTTGTCGGGTGAGGAAGGATGCATGAAAGTTCTTCTACCCATGAAGGTTCCTCAACACTGCTATTCAACGAATAACTGCACATGGGTTCTCCAACATATTGCGGGGGGGGGGGGGGGGGGGTCAGTACTTTACTCGCGGCGCGCGCGTGGTCGGAAGAGCGTCAGGTACGTAGCTGAGTCCGACGAAGTAGATCGATATGTGGGGAAGTGTTGAGACAATATAGGCCACATTGACCAGCGAGATAGGGGAGGGTGGAATAAAAACCTCCAAGAGGCTGTGTATGACCTACGTCAAGGTCTGTCATGGTAGTTAAGTATAAAGTGAATGTCCTGGCCCTAAGAGACTAAGTCCTGCTGAAGTGTGGAGAATGAGGGTGTCATATCGGACCTTAAAGTTGCTATGAACGACCCAAAGGCCACCTGGAATTTTCGCCCTAGGACCATTGGCAGACGGAAGATTTTTGCAACATGTATCAGCTTGGACGTGACATAAGAGTTGATGTAGGCCACTCACTGGATTGTATTCAGGCTGTGATGAACTTTGCGTTGGATATGGTCTCATATAGTCTGAAGCAAACGGCAGTAGGCACATGTGGCCATAGTGGGTATGTCCAGTAAGTATGATACCCAGGTAACAGAATTTGTCCACAGTGGGCAGTGACAGTATCATTTAGTCTTGGAGGCCAAGACCTATGTTCATAACTGCTGAACTGGCCACATAGAGGCTGCCTCCCGTGATTCCTCCATACTGTCAGATCCATGTGAGAGCATTATGTACACTCCTGGAAATTGAAATAAGAACACCGTGAATTCATTGTCCCAGGAAGGGGAAACTTTATTGACACATTCCTGGGGTCTGATACATCACATGATCACACTGACAGAACCACAGGCACATAGACATAGGCAACAGAGCATGCACAATGTCGGCACTAGTACAGTGTATATCCACCTTTCGCAGCAATGCAGGCTGCTATTCTCCCATGGAGACGATCGTAGAGATGCTGGATGTAGTCCTGTGGAACGGCTTGCCATGCCATTTCCACCTGGCGCCTCAGTTGGACCAGCGTTCGTGCTGGACGTGCAGACCGCGTGAGACGACGCTTCATCCAGTCCCAAACATGCTCAATGGGGGACAGATCCGGAGATCTTGCTGGCCAGGGTAGTTGACTTACACCTTCTAGAGCACGTTGGGTGGCACGGGATACATGCGGACGTGTATTGTCCTGTTGGAACAGCAAGTTCCCTTGCCGGTCTAGGAATGGTATAACGATGGGTTCGATGACGGTTTGGATGTACCGTGCACTATTCAGTGTCCCCTCGACGATCACCAGTGGTGTACGGCCAGTGTAGGAGATCGCTCCCCACACCATGATGCCGGGTGTTGGCCCTGTGTGCCTCGGTCATATGCAGTCCTGATTGTGGCGCTCACCTGCACGGCGCCAAACACGCATACGACCATCATTGGCACCAAGGCAGAAGCGACTCTCATCGCTGAAGACGACACGTCTCCATTCGTCCCTCCATTCACGCCTGTCGCGACACCACTGGAGGCGGGCTGCACGATGTTGGGGCGTGAGCGGAAGACGGCCTAACGGTGTGCGGCACCGTAGCCCAGCTTCATGGAGACGGTTGCGAATGGTCCTCGCCGATACCCCAGGAGCAACAGTGTCCCTAATTTGCTGGGAAGTGGCGGTGCGGTCCCCTACGGCACTGCGTAGGATCCTACGGTCTTGGCGTGCATCCGTGTGTCGCTGCGGTCCGGTCCCAGGTCGACGGGCACGTGCACCTTCCGCCGACCACTGGCGACAACATCGATGTACTGTGGAGAACTCACGCCCCACGTGTTGAGCAATTCGGCGGTACGTCCACCCGGCCTCCCACATGCCCACTATACGCCCTCGCTCAAAGTCCGTCAACTGCACATACGGTTCACGTCCACGCTGTCGCGGCATGCTACCAGTGTTAAAGACTGCGATGGAGCTCCGTATGCCACGGCAAACTGGCTGACACTGACGGCGGCGGTGCACAAATGCTGCGCAGCTAGCGCCATTCGACGGCCAACACCGCGGTTCCTGGTGTGTCCGCTGTGCCGTGCGTGTGATCATTGCTTGTACAGCCCTCTCGCAGTGTCCGGAGCAAGTACGGTGGGTCTGACACACCGGTGTCAATGTGTTCTTTTTTCCATTTCCAGGAGTGTATTTCCATAAGTGCACATGCTAGGAGCAGCAGGTCGTCCTCATATGTCTGGCAACAGAATGCATGTCTGTGAAGGATGAGTCCCATAAGGCGCGGTGGGAAGCCTCCAAAAAAGAGTTCGAGGGAGATGGAGAACAGCACAGTGGGCAGGTGATAGCTCTCACTGACGGGACTAGCAGGCGTCTCAGAGTGTCGAAGAATGACGCAGAGAACCCCATACGTATCCCCACTGATAGGAAGGAACTGGTGTCGGACCCTGTCAAAGGCATTATCGAAGTTTTCTGGTACCCGTGCCTCACGGAGATAGCAGGACGTGGCAAGCTCAACGAAATGAAGATATCCGCCTGTGACAGTTTGTAGGTTGTCACCACATCTGCCTCGGTGAAAGGATTGAGGGCAGTGCCGTAACACGTACGTATGTGTGCCGCCTATGGGCGTGTATAGATCTTACACTCTGGATTGTGAACAGTAAGTAGACGAAAGTTTGTTGTGATCTCTGGACCTCAGTGACGGTTTATGTACTGAAATTAAAATGCAGACACAAAGGACGTTGGCACTTGGAAGTTGGGACTGAGCAGCTTCCAGGACATTTCAGTCCACCGCTGGATAATCAGGTCATCGTACGCCCTGTGGAATTCAACCTGAAGGCCGTCTGTGACTGGTGATTTGCTCCTGAAGCAAGTACTCCGGACAAGAGGATGTCGAAGACGTAGATGCGATCTATTCTGCCTGCAGAATGACTTGTCAGATGTGTGTGTCAGGAGATGTCAACGTGGATCTTCTCACACGTCTCAATAAGGCGGAGTTATTCCACCGATGTACGTAGGGTTGGTCATGGCGTGTAGTGGTGCTGTTGGTCTTTCGGATGCGATAAGTAATTAACGTCGCCAAAGAAAAGGGAGGGGGGGGACGATGTCAACAGAGTAAAAAAGAGAACGTTGATGGCGATTAATTGTGCCCGACGGAGCATATAAATTGATAATATGCGTTCCGGATATGGAAATGGCCATGCTCCAAGCGGAAGTGAGTATGGTCATATTTATGACCGGAAGCCCATTACAGACATAGATTGCCACCTACACACGGCCTGATCACCAACAAACAGTTAAAAACCATATCCGTAAGTGTCCGGATACGTCGCAATATGCGTCTCTTGTAAAAGGCCAGCGATGACATCTGACGTGCGAGTCATGTCTCAGAGCAACTGTATCTTCACCGTGCTGCGAATCATATTAGTAGTGACTGTGGCCACTCTACTTGTTGCCGGGTCGCTGAAAGTTGATCCACCATCATTGAGAGAGAAAATTGGTGTAGTCAACGGGTGACATTACGCTACCCTGCCCGACAGTAGGAGGTACACTTGTAAATCATTGGTGAGAGAAACTAGCTTGGTGCATCGACTCAGTGGGATCGCCGACGTGTCGTCTTCGTTGTCTGCCCATGCTGTTGTAGGACGGGAGTGTTCAGTGTCCATATGGTCTTTCGCTGCCAGGGAGTGGTTGTACGATGCCACATGCACGTAGTTCGTTACACCATCCGCAGAGGAGACTGAGGTTGGCGTCATCGCTGTGCAAGATTGTCCGTCTTTGTCACGGTCAGCTGACAGCGGGAGATGGGCGTCGTGCGTACATGAGACGTCATTATCCTCTTGCGTGGGAATGTCAATGATTCCTGACATCCATCTGCGCCTTCGCTTGCACGAATGGAGGAAGCTGCTGTGTAGCGGCCTCACTGTCTATTGGCACCTTCGCGTCGTCCAAACCGTCGCTTTGTGATGGCTTTTGTGGGCTAGGATGGCTAAGCAGCAGGCTTCATGAATTATGGTCGGTCGTAAGCGCCGCTGCTTACGTCACCGGCAGAGTAGTCGCTTTGGATGCGGGTGTCACGTCCGTAGGCAGTAATTATGCGATCCGGTGCTGTATACATTCCGACTGAAGATGTCCTTTCCCGCATTCCCTGCTCGTGGAAGGCTGGCCATCGTACATAATAATGGCGTTGCAGCCTCCAATGCGGAAGTAGGATGAAACTGGGCTCCGGAGATCTATAAGCACTTGTCGGACACCATTCAAGAGGAGATATGTCATGATGTGTGCCCATTTCTTAGCTACGTGGTTAAGCACCGTGCCCATGGGCGGAGGACCGTTATCACAGTTTCAGCAGACAGTTCAAATGGCAGCTCGAAAATTCCAATTGTTCAAACACCCGTATCCGCGTGATAGACGGTCACAGTGCCTACGTTGCCAACTGCATGACAGAAGCGGAGTCCTCGACTTACCTTCCTGATGATCTTGTCACGCGTGGCGTCATTGATAATCTTCAAGTACAAAGTGCTGCTGACGATGGAAAAATTTATTCCTGTGGTGTCCGGTGCTGGTACCTTTATCTCATCTCTTAACAAAAGTTCCAGATTGAGTGCTTTGAGTTGTGGCGAAGTCGGGGCAAAAGGTGAATCACGATTTTGGTTCGTTATGTGGTCTTGCTAGTACATCAGCGGCGTTTGCAACGGACCATGTAAACATCAACACAGGAAAGCATTGCCCCGTGCGCAGAACACAGGTACGCCTCCGCATTGCGGTCGTGCCGAAGGCAGATCGGGATGAACGGTTGTGGACTCCTTGGATGCTACTTATCCCACAAAGTATATAAGCGCACCTAAAATTTTCGAACTCGATTTACTCGGAAACAGAGAAGAGTTAAGTCTTCTTGCTTACACATGTTGAAGTCTTAGTTGTGCCCTACACATCCAGTCAAGATTAATCAAATCTGTGAGGGAAGTTCATAAGGTCCACTTGTGAGCCAAACTTGCTCGAGAGACCGCAGGCAAAGACCTAAGTGTAGCCGACATAGCAGATAAAAAGCGGAAATCGGTCACTGTTACCGAAACAAAAGCAAAAATGCTTGCCTGTAACCCACATATAAATAAATGGAAAATATTAAAGAGGACAGATTAAGGCAGACACCATTCATAGTCTGAAAAAAATGGGTAGTATACTGTAAAGTTTTTAACTTCGGCATCCGAATCAAACTAAGCAATGACGTTCTATGGAAAGCCACTGCTTGTAGACACACAGCCATGAGCAGAGTAGGCAATATATATATATATATAAACAAATAATTTTCAACAAGGTTGAGGTTACGGATATGAAAGTAGCTAGAATGATTGCAGGTACTAGTAGATGGGAACAATGGCAGGAGGGTGTCCACAATGAGGAAATCAAAGAAAAACTGGGAATGAACTCTATAGATGTAGCAGTCAGGGCGAACAGGCTTAGATGGTGGGGTCATGTTACACGCATGGGAGAAGCAAGGTTAACCAAGAGACTCATGGATTCAGCAGTAGAGGGTAGGAGGAGTCGGGGCAGACCGAGAAGAAGGTACCTGGATTCGGTTAAGAATGATTTTGAAGTAATAGGTTTATCATCAGAAGAGGCACCAATGTTAGCACTGAATAGGGGATCATGGAGGAACTGTATAAGGGGGGCTATGCTCCAGACTGAACGCTGAAAGGCATAATCAGTCTTAAATGATGATGATGATGATGATGATGATGATGATGATGATGATGAAACGATATGATTGCAAAGACTTTTTCTAGTCTCAAACATCTATGCCATTCGTAAGGAGACTAAAGCAACGAATGAAAATTTGTATCAAAGCAAGAATTCGAACATGGGACTCTTGCTTGCTAGGCAAATGTGCTAACCACTGCATAGCACTGGCACAGTGGATTTCACAACTGCGGGTGTTACTCTATCACGCCTCCGTCAGGAACGGGAATTTGGACTTAGGAGGGAGGCATGCTAGGTAGTCTAAGCAGCTGTGTAAAGCCACTGTGCCAGGGCTGTGCAGTCGTTAGCGCATCTGCCTAGTAAGCAGGCGACCAATGTTCGAACCTAGAGGCGCCTTGCGGCACGCTAGCAGCAAGGACGTCTTGTTTACGTCCTCGCTGCGTAGCTCGCTCGAGGAGTTGTTTACGTAATTCTGCCGTCTTTGAGCGCAATATTTCCTTCGAAAAAGAATGGCTTATGCCCACAGAAAATCGACACTGAAAATTAGCTTTTCACCAGAATATGCCCCTACGAAAAGCACTTGAAATCGAACATTTTATCAAAGATGAAGTCAAGATTGATTGCAACGATCTTGTTGGCATCCACCTGTCTATAGTGAGCAGTTTGGTATACGTGAAACTGGTTAACGGAGACATATGTGACAAAATTCTAAGTGTAATTCGAAGTTGTCTTAAGTTCCGTCAGTCTGATGGATTCAACGGTGACGCAACTGTGGAACATGCGGGACTTGGACTACGGTTGATCTGTGTATTTTAACTCCCTCTCAAGGTGCCTTCAGACGTAATGGTATCTCCATTCCGCCCATATGGAAACGTGATTTGTCATACAGCTGAAAAGTGGGTTCAGTTCACTACATACCCAGTTATCAATGGAGTACGACAGATCCGAATAAAGCTAACTAAACATGTGCCGTCCTACTTATATATTAGTGGCAGCCGTGCAGTTATAATTTATGATGGCCAGCCGAATACATGCACGGGATGTGGAAAAGAAGGACACCTCCGTTCCAGCTGTCTGCTACGCAGAATCACACAGCTACCGCCTGGGGACCTGCAGGCCACGACTGCCCCAACGACGCTGCCGCTGATGTTTGTCGAAGTTCTCTATAACGATCCCCGATCGTGATCACCATAGGCTCCTACTACTGACACATCGTCGTCTCCGTTAATGCCTCAGGCTGTTGGGGACGGACCGACGCCCTTGCCTCCTCCTCCCGTCACGTGCAGTGGTGAGCAATCTCTAGTGCAGAGGATGGCCCTCGACTCCATGGTTGTGCCTGCAGCTGATTTTGTGCCTGACCATCCAGATCCCCAGGCGCCTTTGGACACCGAAGATCACGTATGCAAGCAACGGTCACCGAAGAGACGTCAGAAACGGCGGATCACCCCGTCTGACACCTGCAGGACGCAGTCTCAAGACAATGAGGATCACACCTGTCAAGATGTTCCCCCGACGGACGATTCCGTGGTGGAAGCACCAGTCTGCCCCCTGTAGGAGGTGCAAGCATCTTCGCTTGCACCAGGCACTGTACCTATGGACGTTGAACAGCAGCTGAGCCAGCACCACTCTTCCACCGCCGACGTGACGCCTCTTTCGGACTCTACAGGTACTCCACCGGACGCAAATCATCCACTCACCTTTGCGTGGTCTGACGATGTAGACTACGAAGCACCCACCGTTTTGACAGCAGCGAACGCTGCTGCTTCAACCCATGGCTGCTAATGGACACGATTATTGGATGGCGATGTGCAGCCTGCTGGAACAACATTCTGTGCGCTGCTGCTCTTCGTGCCTCCATGAGCGTCCCAGTAGTCCCAATTCCGCGACAAGCTTACAGGATTGGCTTCATCAGTGTCAACACCATTGGCACCCCTGTCAAACTACAAGTGCTTCGTGAAATGTTGAGGATGTCGGACCTCGATGTTGCCCTTCTGCAGGAAGTTCACCTAGCAACTTTTTCTAATATCTATGGCTATGTTTCTTACCTCACGCCGTGTGCTGTAGGTGGCTGTGGGACAGCTATTCTTTTAAAGGAAGGCATTGAGGTAGACAACGTGATTTACCTACCATCGGCTAAGGGTCTTGCTGTGACTTTCCACGGTGTCCGAATCATCAACGATTCGCTCCCTCGAGCACGGCCAAGTGACGAGAACGGTCGCGATTCTATTGAGAACAGGTCGCGCCTTTGTTTGTAGGCCACTACGGCTATACTATTCTTGGCGCTGACTTCAATTGTGTTTTATCCCAGAAGCACCAACATCCCCATGTCACCACATGCCAGGAACTCAAGCTGCTCGTGCATGAACTGAACCTCAGCGAAACTTGGGACCGCGTGCATGGTGATCCACCTGGATATACATACGTCACCAGTCATTCGGCAAGTTGTCTTGACCGTGTCTATGTTTCCCAAGAAATCATAATTGCCACGCTTGACGCTGAGTTATGGCCTACCGCCTTCTCAAACCATATTGCCTACATTTGCAGTGTTTCGCTCCAGAGGCAGAAGGTGTGGCGCGGTCGAGACCTGTGGAAGCTGAACGTCGCCCATCTCAAGGATCCGGAATGCAGGAAGGTCGTAGAGACGATGTGGGACAACTGTGTGAGACGCCTTCCAGCGTATCCTTCAACACTCCGGTTGTAGATTGACTGCACCAATCCTGCTTCACATCTATGATGAATTACGGTCGCGATCATATGCTGTGGAAACGACGTACCATGGAATACTATTTCACAATTCTCCGGCAACTCTCAAACCATGCCCCCTCTGTTCAGTGACAGGTTGAAATTCAACGGATTAAGGCGAAGATAATTTCTCTTATGTATCACCTCCTCCAAGGCACAATAGTACGCACAAGACGTCACGATTGTGTACTAGGAGAATCCCCATCCACGCATCATATTATCCGAGAGAAGCAGTGGTGTCGGAGAAAGCTGGTCAACGCCCTCGACATGCCAGATGGTCATCGACTGGCGTCCCAGAATGACATCGTAATCGCCTCTGTGGATCACTACAAACAATTCTATGCAGCAGAGGACCAGAACATGGCGGTAACGACTGATGTTCTCCGTCCCTTAACAGGTAACCTTGACGGGGCTGCTGCGGAGATTCTAACGGCGACAATTACGGCTGATTACGTCGCTGGTGCTCTTCATAAGGGTACGGCGAACAAAGCCCCACGTCCCGACGGGTTTCCGTTGGAGTTTTACCGCACATTCCACGACATATTGGGCTCACGCTGGACTGCGATGTATGAAAAACTGATGAACCCTGATCTTCCCCTCCCATCCGATTTCGTAGAAGGCTTGCTTATCTCGGTCCCCAAGCCATCGGGAGGTCAGGGAGTTATACATTATCGGCCGTTGACCATGTTAAATTGTGACTTCAAGATTTTTACCCGGTTTCTTTTGTCACTTCTTGTTACTGCAGGGATTTATTTATTGATTCGTTTTAGACCATTATTAGAAACTTATAATTGTAGTTGGCCTTCGGCGCGTCATCCCTCAAGTCATTTCCCTAGACCAAACTTGCTTTGGTGGTGATAGTAACATTCAGACGGCACTCAGTGATTACCGTGTCGTCATAGTCCTGGCCACGACCTGCCGCAGACGCGGTGCCCTAGTGACAGTGGACTTCGACCACGCCTTTGATAGAGTTAGTCATGACTTTCCTGAAAACGTACTCCGACGGATGGCCTTCCCCCACAGGTTTATACACATCGTCTTGCGGCTCCTCCGAGGTGCCACGTCGCGAATGCTGGTCAATGACCGTGTAGCGGGCCCTGTTAATGTCATGCGGTCGGTCCGTCGAGGATGTCCGCTTTCGCTGCTCCTTTTCGCCATCGCCCTTGAGCCACTGTTACACGACACGGTGTGAGGAGCCGACTGAAACGGATGCTTTCATCTGCCGCGCCTGTGCAGATGACGTGGTGCTCTTGGTTCAATCGGAGGATGAAGTGCGAGAGGCACTGGCATGGATCAACCAGTTCGGGACTGCTGCGGGCACCCGTGTAATAGCGAAATGTAGTGCTATGTTCGTTGGTAGAGGTCTTTCAGCAGAGAGCGTGGCTCCATTGCCATGAGTGGACAGGCTCAAATGTTTGGGGGTCACCTTCACACGCGATCTATAGCACACGATCTCATTTAACTATAAACGCCTGCTTCAAGCTATCCGCACGAATGTTCGTGGCAACCACCTGAGAGCAATGGACACGTTACAACGGATGAATTTTGTTAACAAAAAATGGTTCAAATGGCTCTGAGCACTATGGGACTTAACTTCTAAGGTCATCAGTCCCCTAGAACTTAGAACTACTTAAACCTAACCAACCCAAGGGCACCACACACATCCATGCCCGAGGCAGGACTCGAACCTGCGACCGTAGCGGTCAGGCGGTTCCAGACTGAAGCGCCTTTAACCGCTTGGCCACCCCGGCCGGCTTTTGTTAACACTCATCTGGTCTCGCGACTACCCCATTTAGCACAGATTTTACCGATGCCAAAGGCAATGGCACACAGACTTCAGGCGGCGTTCGGCTACTTTGTAAGCGCGGGTCTTATCCTCAAAGTCCGCTACGACAGGCTGACACTTCCTCCTCGAGATGGCGGTCTCGGCCTTGTCAACGTCCAAGCGAGAGCAGCTGCCGTTTATGTCAGTACGATGGTTAAATCGTGGACCCGTCGCCGAACCGGATTATCGAGAAGCCTGACTGACGAAGTGGCGCCTCCCTCTCGACTGGCATCCGTTGCAGTAGCCCATATTTATTCCTCTCTCTCTCTCAAATGTCAGGACCTTTTTCATCGAATACAGTTATGTGCACGACGTCTTGCCTAGTACCAGAAACCCTACCGCACATGATGTTTCCCACCTAATGATGAGAAATCATACTCGCAATGTTGTGGGAAGCCGATATCCTACGATCGCATGGCCCGTGGTTTGGCGATCTGTGCACCATGTCCTCCTCGACACGAGCGCTCGTGCTACCTGGTATCTGGTCGTTAATGGAAAATACATGACACAACTTCGTCTGCATACCATAAAAATGACAAATTTGCCGCTGTGTCCTCGTTGTCTCGGGCTTGATATGGACGAACATCGACTAATGTGTGGATCTTGTGCAGAGGTGTGGCAGCTGATTCAGAAGATGCTTACCTTTCTTCTACGTAAGGCTCCCGATGCCATTACACCGAAATCACTTCTGTTCCCAGATGAGACATATTCCCGCGTAAGAAGACCAACGCTGTGGTCTGAATAAAAGGCCTCTCGTTCTCTTATTTGTTCCATGAAGGCGATACGAGTGTTCTTGATTTTTGGACGTTCCTGCAAGATCGCTTTACTTTTCTCGTGCACCATTCGTGATATCGTCAGTACTATGCCAGCTTTTTGGGTAGTGCCTTCTTCGATCCCCCTTGCAGCTGGGGTGTCCCGGGTATGAGAAGGTGATTTCAGTGTGATTGTGTAATACCAAGTCTCGGTCCAATGTACCGGCAAATGCAATATTCTTCGTGAAGACATGGCTGGAACACGCCTGACTGCCTTGGGGTTCAGTGTGCGTCTACCCACAAGTTGGCGGGACGCGGATGCCATTTTGTTTGTTCTGCCAGGAGGGCGTTTTCTTTAATTTCTTTAGTTCCCTTTATGTTTTGTTTGTTATTGATGGTAATTACACACCATTATTTTGCGCCTGGAGGGCGTCCTTTTTGATCTCAACAAATAAAAAAATAATAATAAATTGATGTGATACATGATATGAAAAGAAATGACGTTGAAAAAGTATACTTATTTAAGTTCTGAAGAAATATATTTTTTATTTTATGAAAAAGACCGTCATTTATTTTAGAACACCAGAGATTTTTATTTGGTTTGTCATTACGTAAGACATTTAAAAAAACATAAAGAAAAAATAATAATTTAAAAAAAGCGTGGCCGGTACGCGTCCACTTCTCTCCAACTTTTCTTCACATTTTGTTTTCTAAAAGATTCTTGGTTTTTCTTATCCATTTAGTAGAAGTATCACTTCAACAGTCGGTGTTATTAATTATAAGCCTCTGCTGCAATTCTCGTTGCAATGGCCAACGATTGGAATGTTCCCCCAGTGGCTATAAATCGTATCGTGAGTGCCAGTCTATGTCTGAAAGAAAAAAAAATCCTGGCCTTGGAACAAATTTTCATTCGTCGCTTCAGTCTACATGTGAGTATCGTAAATGTTTGAGACCTGAATAGGTCTCTGGAACCGTATAGTCTCATCTGATTAAAGCACTTGCTATTCCAATACAACTGCAGTACCTCTGCAGTGCTGTTTAAGGGGAATATCAAGTACGCTGAGGTGCGAATGGGAATTTTTACTAAGGAGGGAGGTTTGCTAGAGTATCCGTGCTGTTGATCAAAACCACTGTGCCAGGGTGGCAGAGTTGTTAACGCATCTGCCTCGTGAGCAGGAGACCAGGGTTTGAACCCCGGCCTCGCTAGAAATTTTCCTTCGTCACTTCAGTTAGCATATAAACAACATTCTTTTAAGGGGCTCCGGAACGCCCTATACTTGCAATGTTAAAATAACGCTTATAAATTACATCTTTCCTCACAAAGTATTTGAGGTAGGAAGTTGAACGTTTTACAGATTATTTATTGGAATATGGGCTACAACTTAACACAGGGATTTTACAAAATTTTAGTTCAGTTATTAAAGATGATTTTTTTTCAATTGTAATGAAAATTCACAACAGTTTTTTGCAATTTTTTATTAATATATTCAAAAATATACAGTTTTTTTGGAAAAAGGCTGTGTTAAATTATGCAGAAGGTACTGTGTAACATTTACTGAAAGTTTGAAACAAATATGTTTGGAAGATCCTTAGAAAACATGTAATTAGTATGAGAAAATAAAAGTTTTGGGAATCGAGCGACAAAGATTGGATTAACTTTTTAGTGCATTCCAGGTCCATAGGATGGATTATCTTCATCCTCTGCAAACTCCTCCTCCAGCTTCCTCTTGTTCCTCCTCCTGTTTACTCTTGCTTGTATTTCTAGACTCTTTACAGCCCTGTCTGCAGCCCGAAGGCGTTCCTTGTCTAAAGCAAGCATCGCTCGTACCATGTTAGAACCTATCTTCATTCCCATATTTCTAAATACCTTGCACCTTACAATGTTGCCATCATTGAAAGTCGCAACAGCATCATACACACCAAAGTGAAGTGTTTCTATTCCAACAAATACAGTCTTGGGATTCTCGACCATATAACACTATTTACACTTTCATTGGAGTTTTGAGTTTTTCCGTGAATACACTTTTTCAACAGTTCAGGTGCTGCTAAGTCTCTGAAAATAGGTTTTATCACCTCCATTATTGCATGAGGCAGACTATGCTTATGAGTGTACACTTCACCATTTAGCAATCCTTTGTTATATTTACACCAACTGTCTTCTTCTTTGGGACACAAGCTATGTTGGGGATTTTCATCGGTTGAAGAAGTATGAAAAAAAAGAGCCCAAACAGCCTTCTTCATTTCGTCGACACTTTGTGTATTTTGCCTAATAGACATTCCATAATAGTTCTGTATTTTGTCAATTACACTGTCAGTTAACGTTCCCTTCCCATCCAACCCTTTACCATCACTGAGTTTTTGTTTTTTGTACGAAGCTTTCAGTCGCCGAAGTCTTGTTCCCATTCGCTTCTGTACGTGTGCAATACACTCAAATTTCTGCACTACAACATCATCACCATAGGGCTTCAGTCCTTGAACACGGACGTTAATAATAACACCATTTGACAGCAGTTTAACAGCGCTACAGTGGGTCACGCCCATGTAGAACACATTTCAAAAAAAATTTAAAAATAGTTGTAGTCTTCGGAATTGAATAAATTATATATCTATTAAAAGGTAATAGTCTGCAGATTCAGAAAACGCAAAAAAGTAAAAATTGAACTTTTCATGATTTTGAGCCTTTCCGGAGCCCCTTAATGTTAAAAATTGGTAGGAGAGGGGTGGCGGATAAGGCGGCGTGTGCCGACAGGCTGCAGCCGGCGTCGTCGTGCGCGTCGTCGGCGTCGTCCGCGGGCGTGGCGGAGCCGACGGTGCCGCTCATCTTCAGCAACGCGCTGCACGTGGCGGTGGAGCACGGCGCCGTCGACGTGGCGCGCCTGCTGCTCAAGTACGGCCTCGAGCCCAACCAGGGGGGCCGGCTGCCCGGGCCGCCCGCCTCCAGCTTCTTCCGCGCGCCCTCCGCCGCCGCCGCCTCCACCTCCTCCGCCGCCGCCCTCTGCAGGAACGGTAACTACTCGTTCACTTTATCTGTTTCTATATTAGAGAAGATAAACTTTGTTTCCAAGACCGCTTATAACAACCTTTATTCTCTACAACTGGTTTCGGTCATCAATACAACTGTCTTCCGCTTATAACAACCTTTATTCTCTATAACTGGTTTCGGTCATCAATACAACTATCTTCAGATCTCGACAGACAGATTATTGCACAAGTCTTAAAATAGTAGAAAAAGTACCCTTTCTCATTAATTGTCAGGTACGTAACGGGCTATAAAATTGATGTTTCGGCATAACATAATTAAAACAACTATTTACACAGTTATTCACCACATACGTGTTCGCAGCTCATGGTCTATTGGCTAGCGTTGCTGCCTCTGGATCATGGGGTCCAGTGTTCGATTCCCAGCCGGGTAGGGGATTTCTCAGCCCGGGGACTGTGTGTTTATGTTCTCCTCATCATTTCTTCATCATCATCATCATCATCATCATCATTAGTGACAGTGACTATATTGGACTGTGAAAAAAACTGGACTGTGTAAAAATTGGGAGTTCTTACGGGTGCTGATGACCGTGCACTTTAGCGCCCCACAAACCAAACATCATCATCACATACGTGTTATGTCACTCACAACATAGTGCATCATTGCAGTCACGTCTGGTTGATTTGGGGGAGGGAAGGATGAGGAAGGAAGTTGGCCGTACCCTTTGAAATAAACTATCCCGGCATTTGTCGGCAGCGATTTAGGTGGCTCAAATGGCTCTGAGCACTATGAGACTTAACTGCTGTGGTCATCAGTCCCCTAGAACTTAGAACTACTTAAACCTAACTAACCTAAGGACATCACACACATCCATGCCCGAGGCAGGATTCGAACCTGCGACCGTAGCGGTCGCGTGGTTCCAGACTGTAGCGCCTAGAACCGCTCGGCCACTCCGGCCGGCGAGCGATTTAGGGTAATCACAAAAACCTTAATCTGGATGGTCTGAAGCGGGTTTGGACCGTCGTCCACCCGAAAGGGGATCCAGTACACTAACCACTGCCCCATCTCTCTCGATGCAGTTAAAGCGTTGCCGCTTTTGAGAAAGAGTACTTTTATTGCTGTTTTAGGACACATGCAGTAGCCTGTATGTCGAGATCAGAAGATGGTGACACTGGTTACCAAACCGGTCATCGAGATTTGCTAACGATCTTGCCAAAGTAGTATATCTCCTCTGATGTATCATCACAGAACGTACCTTGCTTCTCAAAATCAGTAAACTAGGAGATTATCCATTTTTATTGATGTTTTGTGTACACCCCGTGCACCTTATTACATAGATGCTACTCTGAGGCTGACTGAGGGCAACAGCCGGAGGAAGTGGCCGAGCGGTTCTAGGCGCTACAGTCTGGAACCGCGCGACCGCTAAGGTCGCAGGTTCGAATCCTGCCTCGGGCATGGATGTGTGTGATGTCCTTAGGTTAGTTAGGTTTAAGTAGTTCTAAGTCTAGGGGACTAATGACCTCAGAAGTTAAGTCCCATAGTGCTCAGAGCCATTTGAACCACTTTTGAGGACAACATAGGTGTTCCTACCCCTTTCTAACTAATTAACTAATTCGGATAATATGTGGAATCTTCCTGTGGTTACACATTACGATGTCACACATGGTAACACAGCAAGTTGTTCCTTGCTAAGTGTTGCATGTGCAAAACTACGTTGGCCAACGAGTAACGAGAACTGCCAGCTTCTTGCAGTTTCCCAGGTGGATGTCTGTTTACCTTGTGCCTTGTTGAGCTGTTTCGATGTCCCCACTAGTTTTATTCTCCACCGATCACAAATCGTAAGACATGTACAATGAGCTGTGAATGATGGAATGCTAAGTGGAAAAGTCTTAACGCCGTAACAATGACAGTCTCGAAGTTATTGAAAATAATGAAAAATAGTCTTTAGAGACAGTCTGACAGCAATACTTGTGTCTAAGTTCGCGGAGTGTAATCTTCTCTTATCGACAACCACAGAAAATTCACAAAATTCTTCACACGATTGTAATGACAATATGAGATCGCACACAGCGAGATCGCACATAAATGTTTTCCGAGGCACGTTATTCACTGATTCAATTCTTTGTGCAAATACAGTTCGTCCACAGCATATACTTGTTGTCTCCCCTAAAGCTAATCCAAAACTGGGTAGTGAACTACCTTCAGTTTTTCGCACCTGTTTCTAACTCTTCGGTTTAGTCGGTTAATGACTGACAACAGTCTATAAAAAAAATTGTAATACTTGAGATTGATTCTGGAGTTACTGTCAGTATGGATAATATCGATAGTTTGGCTGGAGACGTATGTAAACATTTAATATTACCAAACAAACTTATGCGTTTGCCGTCAGGCCTTACAGTGAGAATAACAGCATTGCGCATACCCTATTGAACGACACGGCACCTAGTGGCGCCTTCGTTCTCACGCCTCGTAACCATTTGTCGTTTTGTGGCATGGGTAGAATTGCCGATCTTAATTGCCCTCTGTCTTACAGCAGCGTGAACAGCATGAAACCTAATAAAATTTGGATTGACAGAAGGTATGCTATGACAGGAATGGATAAACAGTTCATAGTTAACTTGCCGCATCAGATTCGTATAAGCTTTTGATGGTTGCCTCATAATCATCATCGTGGGCTAGGAGTCACAGTAATGTTTCCTTCATTCTACCCCTGAGCCTTGAGCTGGAGCTGTTCGACTTTGAAGCTCTTGTAGTAAAGTCAGCGTCTTTTCGGGCAAGTAAGGAGCGAGCTGGCTACTGGGCAGCAGGTGGCCCAAATGAGAAAATTTTGGAGCGGCTTTTAGTTCCGGGATTTGGCTACCAACCAAGGGAAACCTCTCAAAGCCCTAGGTCAGCCCCGCAGTGTGGGAACAATGTTCCTGTTATGACACAGTATGTCCCAAAAAATACGAAAACCCTGTCTACATTTAAGTACGTTTTTTTTTGCGCACAGAGTGCAGTTGATGATTGGCTCAACATGAGCAGCGAACCTATGTCGCTTCCAACTGCAGGCATTGTGAACGTCGGCGAATGTTTAAACTGCTTCCTTTTTAATTCTTTTCAATTCTCCGCGAACGGTCGGATTGTCAGAGAGTAAAGCCGCTTCTCAGTCAAAGACTACAAGATATTAGAAGTAAAGTTAGCAGTTTGAAAATAAGTAAATAAGAGACGAAAACAAATTATATCCGTAAAAAACGCTTGGATACGCAACTTTTATAATTTTTAAACTTTTTGGATGATTTTATGTTGCATTTAAAGTATAACGTTGGAAAATTGTGGCTTCACACCTTTATTAACCAGTTTGTTACGTAACCTGTTTCAGCAATAAACAGATCATCTACAGGTGTGCTATGAGAACGTAATCATATGTGTGCTATGTATGCTGCTCGGTATCCTGGACGACATCATCCAAGTGTCCGGACCGTTCGCCGGATAGTTACGTTACTTAAGGAAACAGGAAGTGTTCAGCCACATGTGAAACGTCAACCACTACCTGCAACAAATGATGATGACCGGGTACGTCACAGAGCTGCAGTACGTTATTTATACTCCTGTTTTATAGGTGAATCGAGATGTTGGTTTGTAATACAAAGTCTGATAGTGGTTATGAGTTGACGCACATCTAACTACCATGTCACAGTACACCTGAATAGCGTATGTGTTTGACTGAAACTGGCTGTTTCACAAACTGGTTAATACTTCTGTGTAGTACCATGATTTTTCAACATTTTTTTCAATCTGCAAACCATCCCCTTTTCGAAGTAATTAAGTGTAATCTTGTTTGTACACGTGTCCACGAACTCTATTAATTTTTCGGAAGAAAACAATGCCGTTTGTAGGCAGTAAATATTTTTTTCCGTATATTTGCTAATGGCCACTTTCGAGTGTGAAGTCAGTATCAAACAACATACACAAAACCCCTATGGAATACGATGCAACAGACTGACACATAAATTAATCTTGATGGATTAATTTGCGTTATTCTGTAGCTGTTATTTTGCTTCCAGGGTAGCAGAATTCGTTCTCTTCACCCACTCTGTGGTCACTTATTTAAGTTTGTCGATGTTCTTTAATCCTGAATTTTAACCTCACTACTTCCATTTACTCTTTTATTCGCATCGTACCTTCCTCTATCAATAGACGGAACAGTAATGGTGAAGGATTGCGCCTACATCTGCATCTACGTAAACACTCTGCAAGCTTCCATATGGTGAATGGTGAAGTGTACCTTCTACCAGTCCTACTCACTGACTCTCTTGTTTTTCTCGCAAATGGAGTGAGCGAAAAACGAATGTCTTATGCTTCCACATGATGCCTGGTTTCTCTATTTTTGCCCTTGCTGTCTTAACGCGAGATGCTTGTTGGTGGTAATATGATCGTCACTTAGTTGAAAATTCCGTTTCTCGAAACTCTCTCAGTAGTACATGAAATATATTCGCAAACCATCAGCTGTTGCCCGTTTTAAACGAGCGGTCGCCATACAGATCTTGCTGTCCGTGGACGACTCGTGGCTAGTCCCAAACTTCCATATGTGTTCATTCATTCGTCACAACCTGTACACACACCATGTATTTCCCACAGAGGAAAGGACAGTTTAAATGGATATATGAAACATATTCGCATTTCCGAATACGAGCAACACCAGCCGTATAATGGAATGATGACAATGAAAATTTGTGCCGGACGGGGACGCGAACGCAAATTTCCCGCCATTGCCTCACCTTTAGGCTAGATGAGCACGCTTCATGGCCAGACGCAACCATGAGTCGACAACCTGCACTCGTACATCCATTCTGTATACTCCCGTACACTGGAGACACTTTTAATTAGAAGTCGCTTGCCCAGTGGCAACGGATAAAACCGATATTGCAGCGACTGTGCTGTTCCGAAGTACCATGCAATGTTCCTTGCGTCATGCATACCAGGCAGCGACTTCCAGTTAAAATGTTTCCCCTGTACAGGAATTATACAGAGTGGTCCATTGATAGTGACCGGGCTAAATATCTCACGAAATAAGCATCAAACGAAAAAACTACAAAGAATGAAACTCGTCTAGCTTGAAGGGGGAAACCAGGTGGCGCTATGGTTGGCACGGTAGAAGGCGCTGTCATAGGTTAAACGGTGATCAGCTGTGTTTTTTTAAACAGGAACTCGCATTTACTACATACTCGTGTAGTACGTAAGGAAATATGAATGCCTTAGTTGGACCACTTTTTTCGCTTTGTGACAGATGCCGCTGTAATAATCACAAACATATAAGTACGTGGTATCAGATAACATTCCGCCAGTGCGGACGGTATTTGCTTCGTGATACATTACCCATGTTAGAGTGGACCGTTTTCCAATTGCGGAAAAGATCGATATCGTGTTGATGTATGGCCACAGTGATCAAAATTCCCAACGGGCGTGTGCTATGTATGCTGCTCGGTATCCTGGACGACATCATCCAAGTGTCCGGACCGTTTGCCGGATAGTTACGTTACTTAAGGAAACAGGAGGTGTTCAGCCACATGTGAAAGTCAGCCACTACATACAACAAATGATGATGACCGGGTACGTGTTTTAGCTGCTGTCGCGGCTAATCCGCACATCAGTAGCAGACAAATTGTGCGAGACTCGGGAATCTCAAAAATGTCGGTGTTGAGAATGCAACATCAACATCGATTGCATCCGTACCATATTTCTATGCACCAGGAATTGCATGGCGACGAATTTGAACGCCGTATACCGTTCTGCCACTGGACACAAGAGAAATTACTAGACGATGACAGATTTTTTGGACGCGTTCTATTCAGCGACGAAGCGTCATTCACCAACAGCGGTAACGTAAACAGGCATAATATTCACTATTGGGCAACGGAAAATCCACGATAGCTGCGACAAGTGGAACATCAGCGATATTAGCGGGTTAATGTATGGTGCGCCATTATGGGAGGAAGGATAATTGGCCCCCATTTTATCGATGGCAATCTAAATGGTGCAATGTATGCTGATTTCCTACGTAATTTTCTACCGATGTTACTAGAAGATGTTTCACTGCATGACAGAATGGTGATGTACTTCCAACATGATGGACGTCCGGCACACAGCTCGCGTGCGGTTGAAGCGGTATTGAACAGCATATTTCATGACAGGTGGATTGGTCGTCGAAGTACCATGCCATGGCCCGCACGTTCACCGGATCTGACGTCCCCGGATTTCTTTCTATGGGGAAAGTTGAAGGATATTTGCTATCGTGATCCACCGACAAAGCCTCACAACATGCGTCAGCGCATTTTCAATGCATGTGTGAACATTATGGAAGGCGAACTACTCGCTGTTGAGAGGAATGTCGTTACACGTATTGCCAAATGCATTGTGGATGGCGGACATCATTTTGAGTATTTATTGCATTAATGTAGTATTTACAGGTAATCACGCTGTAACAGCATGCGTTCTCCGAAATGATAATTTCACAAAGGTACATGTATCACATTGGAACAACCGAAATAAAATGTTCAAACGTTCCTACGTTCTGTATTTTAATTTAAAAAATCTACCTGTTACGAACTGTTCGCCTAAAATTGTGAGCCATATGTTTGCGACTATTACAGCGCCATCTATCACAAACCGAAAAAAGTGGTCCACCTAAAATATTCATATTTCTTTACGTACTACACGAATATGTAATAAAAATGGGGGTTCCTATTAAAAAAAACGCAGTTGCTATCCGTTTGACCTATGGCAGCGCCTTCTAGAGGGCCAACCATAGCGCCATCTGGTTTCCCCCTTCAAGATAGACAAGTTTCGTTCTTTGTAGTTTTCTCGTTTGACGCTTATTTCGTGAGATATTTGTCCCGGTCACGATCTATGGACCACCCTGTGTAATGCGTGTACGAGTGCAGGATGCGGTACAGGGACGACGAATTACGGAAGCCCGGGTCTGCCGGATAGCGAAAGCGGGTAAGGCGATCGATTGTGTAAAGCGGAAAATCCAGGTTCGAGTCCTGGTCCGTCACAGATTATTGTCGTCATTCCCTTATACAGCTGATGGTTGTTCGTATTTTTAAACTGCGAATAAATTTCATGCATTTCATAACGGCGGTAGTCGCCGCAGTGGCTGTTCCCTGTTAGCAACACAGGCACTGCAGTATCGTATTTCTCACTAGTGTTCTGCGAAAATAACGTCTTCTAGCCTCCAGGGATCCTCATTTTAGTTCACGCCGCTGTGCCTCTTCCTCCGTAGCAACAAAGGCACTGCAATATCGTATTTCTCAGTAGTTTTCTGCGAAAATAACCTTTTCTTGCCTCCAGAGATTCTCATTTTAGTTCGCGGAGAATTTGCGCAATACATTGATATAACTTGTTGTTGTGGTCTTCAGTCCTGAGACTGGTTTAATGCAGCTATCCATGCTACTCTATCTTGTGCAAGCTTCTTCATCTCCCAGTACCTACTGCAACCTACATCCTTCTGAATCTGCTTAGTGTAGTCATCTCTTGGTCTCCCTCTACGATTTTTACCCTCCACGCTGCCCTCCAATACTAAATTGGTGATCCCTTGATGCCTCAGAACATGTCCTACCAACCGATCCCTTCTTCTGGTCAAGTTGTGCCACAAACTTCTCATCTCCCTAATCCTATTCAATACTTCCTCATTTGTTATGTGATCTACCCATCTAATCTTCAGCATTCTTCTGTAGCACCACATTTCGGAAGCTTCTATTCTCTTCTTGTCCAAACTATGTATTGTCCACGTTTCACTTCCGTACATGGCTACACTCCATACAAATACTTTCAGAAACGACTTCCTGACACTTAAATCTATACTCGATGTTAACAAATTTCTATTCTTCAGAAACGCTTTCCTTGCCATTGCCAGTCTACATTTTATATCTTCTCTACTTCGACCATCATCAGTTATTTTGCTCCCCAAATAGCAAAATTTATGTACTACTTTCAGCGTCTCATTTCGTAATCAAATTCCCGCAGCATCACCCGATTTAATTCGACTACATTCCATTACCCTCGTTTTGCTTTTCTTGATGTTCATCTTATATCCTCCTTTCAAGACCCTGTCCATTCCGTTCAACTGCTCTTCCAAGTCCTTTGCTGTCTCTGAGAGAATTACAATGTCATCGGCGAACCTCAAAGTTTTTATTTCTTCTCCATGGATTTTAATACCTACACCGAACTTTTCTTTTGTTTCCTTTATTGCTTGCTTAATATACAGATTGAATAACATTGGGGATAGGCTAAAACCCTGTCTCACTCCCTTCCCAACCACTGATTCCCTTTCATACCCCTCGACTCTTATAACTGCCATCTGGTTTCTGTACAAATTGTAAATAGCCTTTCGCTCCCTGTATTTTACCCCTGCCATCTCTTACCGACAGCAAATCTAGCAGGACGCCTACGAATTGCTTCCTTTAAGCTGACCTGGTGGAGTTCCAGAACACTCAAGAATGCTTCGGACAAGTTTTCTATTCTCCATTATAGGTCAAATATACTTTCCTAAAATTGTCACAATAAACTGTAGTTGATCATTCGCCTTGCTACATCCATCACTTACACCTCTTTTAATCCTAGTTCTTAATTCTTGATCTTCCATTCTTACAGTATTGTACGAAGTGCGACAATAAAGTAATGAGACTGATTTTCTTTGCAATATGTGGCAACCTTGCAGGCTTGCGTAGGCACAATATCTTTGACTTTGGTCTATAAGCTGCTTCTAGTCCAAGCAGCACATCGATGCAACTGCTCAGTCGTGAGTTGTGCTGTAATAAGTTAACACATGTTGGTGTCTCTCGTCACGGAGAACTCGTACGATCTGATCGAAGATTATCCGTGAAAATGGTTGCAGAAGAACTGAACATCAATCGAGAAATGGTTTGTCTGATAATAACTGAAGATCTTGGTATGAGAAAGATTTGTGCAAAAATAGTCCCCAAAAATCTCACACCACAACAGCAATTAGGACCTCAAAACAAATTTCAGTACTACCACACCCACCTTATTCACCAGATATCGCTCCGTGCAACTTTTTTTTATTTCCAAGAGTCAAAACGGCGGTCAAGGGACATCAGTTTCATACAAGACGAGACGTCCAAAAAGCTGTGACGAGGGTCTTGGAGGATGCTACAGAAAATTAGTTCCAGAAATGCTACCATCAATGGCAGAAGCGCTGGAAAAAGTGTGTGCAATCAGAAGGGAACTACTTTAAAGCAGACAACACTAAATTTGACTAAAACGGTAAGCAACATTTTTGTTTTTCAGATCAGTCTCATTATTTTATTGTCGCACCTCGTATATCACCCGCCGTTTCCCATAGCTTACATATACCAGAGGCGTTCAATACGTAATGCAACACTTTGTTTTCACAGCCAGTTTCGGTAAAAAAAATGCGGAATTTTTTGTGCGACCTCGTGGCGTATTCCCGCTTCGACTCTATAGTTTCACGAAGTTCCGATAGTAGGTGGCGCTAAATGTAGTCTTCATAATGGCCTCTGTAACGGAGGTACGTTACAAGCAGAGAGCTGTTATTGAGTTTCTTTTTGCGGGAAACCAGAGCATCGCAGATATGGCGGAGCGTGCAGGACGTCTACAGAGACCTGGCAGTGAACAAAAGCTAGGTGAGTCATTGAGCGAGGCGTTTGTCATCGTCGCAACAAGACAACACAAACCTGTCCAATCTCCCGTGTTCACACAGCTGTGACTGCTGCAGTGTTGGACCGTGCGTACACTCCCATGTTGAAGTGATCTATCGATCACAATCAGACTCCTCGCTGCACAACTAGACGCTTCTCCTGCTAGTGCTGACACATTCGACCACCAGTCGGTGTACTGTGGTTCTTCACCAAGTAACAGTTTTCTGTCGAACATCGTCACATTCGTGTTTTCAACCCATTCTTGGTCTTCCATCCTTATTCTTCCCTCTTCGTTCAAGCACGTGTTTTACACGGAAGCGTCAGAGAAATTGGTGTAGGTATACGTACTCAAATACAGAGATATGTAAATAAGCAGAAGACGGCCTACATAAGAGAACAAGTGTCTGGCGGAGTTGTTACTACTGCTATAATGGCAGGTGATCAAGATTTAAGTGAGTTTGGACGTGGTGCTATAGTCGGCGCACGAGCGATGGAACACAGCATCTCCCAGGTAGCGATGAAGTGAAGATTTTCCCGTGCGACTATTTCGCGAGTGTGCCGTGAATATCAGGAATCCGGAAAAACATCAAATCTCCGACATCGCTGCGGCCGGAAAAAGTTCCTGTAAGAGCGAGACCAATGCTGACTGAAGATAATCGTCCAACGTGACAGAACAGCAACCCTTCCGCAAATTTCTGCAGATTTCAATGCTGGGTCATCAACAAGTGTCAGCGTGCGAATCATTCACGAAACATCATCGATATCGGCTTTCGGAACCGAAGGCCCACTCGTTGCCCTTGATGACTGCATGATACAAAGTTTTTCGCCTTGCCTGGTCCCGTCAACACCGGCATTGGACAGTTGATGACTTGAAACATGTTGCCTGGTCGGACGAGTCCGGTTTCATATTCTACCGAGCGGACGGACGTATACGGATATGGAGACCACATCATGAATCCATGGAACCTGCATGTCAGCAGGGGCTGTTCAAACTGGTTGAGGCTCTGTAATGGCGTGGAGCGTGTGCAGCTTGAGTGATACGGGACCCCTGATACGTCTAGATATGACTCCGACAGGTGACACGTACGTAGGCATCCTATCTGATCACATGCATCCATTCATGTCCGTTGTCCATTCCGATAGGCTTGGGCAATTCCAGCAGGAAAATCCGACACCCCACACGCCCAAAATTGATACAGAGTGGCTTCAGGAAAACTCTTCTGAGTTTAAACACTTTCGCTGGTCACCAAACTCCACAGACTTGAACATTATTGAGCATATCTGCAATGCCTTGCAACGTGCTGTTCAGAAGAGATCATCACCAGCTCGTACTCTTACTGATTTATGGACAGACCTGTAGGATTCAAAATGGTTCAAATGGCCCTGAGCACTATGGGACTTAACTTCTGAGGTAATCAGTCCCCTAGAACTTAGAACTACTTAAACCTAACTACCTAAGGACATCACGAACATCCATGCCCGAGGCAGGATTCAAACCGGCGACCGTAGCGATTGGGCGGGTCCAGACTGTTGCGCCTAGAACCGCTCGGCCACTCCGGCCGGCTGCAGGATTCACTATGTCAGTTCCCTCCACCACTGCTTCAGACATTAGTCGAGTCTATGCCACGTCGTGATGCGGCGCTTCTACATGGTCGCGAGGGTCCTACACGATACTAGGCAGGTGTACTAGTTTCTTTGGCTCTTCAGTGTATATTACCAGCTTTTCCCGGTAACTTACAACTATTTTGTTCTGAGATTGTTACCATACTTTTATGTGATGTTCAGCGCAGTCACAGTGCTACTGTGCGGTGGGCTTGAGACTGCAGGCTGAGCCGTGTTGCCCGCAGGCCCCTCGTCGCCGCTGACGCTGGCGCCGCCCCCGCTGTCCGGCCAGAGGCGCGGCACGCCGTGGGCGGGCTCCCCAGCGTCGCTGTCGCCGCCGCACTACCAGCTGCCCGCCATCACCACCAGCCCCGCTGACCCTCCCGCCGCTCTCGCCGTCACCTCGCCCACGGCCGCCGGTGAGTCATCACATACACAGCATGACTTGGAAGCGGATATGACGTGAGTTGTGGGTCACTTTTGTCCAATTATCCACAGCTGGAAAGTACGGCTGACAGTGAGACACTACTAAGGCCATGTCGCTACATATTCATTTTAAATTCTAAAGGTGGCAGAGGTAAAATACAGGGAGCGAAAGGCTATTACAATTTGCACAGAGACCAGATGGCAGTTATCTGAGTCGAGGGACATGAAACGGAAGCAGTGATTGGGAAGGGACTGAGACAGGGTTATAGCCTATCCCCTACGTTATTCAGTCTGTATATTGAGCAAGCAGTGAAGGAAACAAAAGAAAAATTCGGAGTTGGGATTAAAATCCATGGAGAAGAAATAAAAACTTTGAGGTTCGCCGATGACATTGTAATGCTGTCAGAGACGGCAAAGGACCTGGAAGAGCAGCTGAACGGAATGGACTGTGTCTTGAAAGGAGGATATGAGATGAACACCAACATAAGCAAAACGAAGATAATGGAATGTAGTCGAATTAAATCGGGTGATGCTGCGGGAATTAGATTACGAAATGAAACGCTTAAAGTAGTACATAAATTTTGTTATTTGGGGAGCAAAATAACTGATGTAGAGAGGATATAAAAGTAGAGAGGATGTAAAATGTAGACTGGCAATGGCAAGGGAGGCGTTTCTGAAGAAGAGAAATTTGTTAACATCGGGTACAGATTTAAGTGTCAGGAAGTCTTTTCTGAAAGTAATTGTATGGAGTGTAGCCCTGTATGGAAGCGAAACGGGGACGATAAATAGTTTAGACAAGAAGAGAATAGAAGCTTCCGAAATATGGTGCTACAGAAGAATGCTGAAGATTAGATCGGTAGATATAACTAATGAGGAGGTATTGAATAGAATTGGGGAGAAGAGAAGTTTTTTGGCACAACTTGACCAGAAGAAGGGATCGTTTGGTAGGGCGTATTCTGACGCATCAAGGGATCACCAGTTTAGTATTGGAGGGCACCGTGGAGGGTAAAAATCGTAGAGGGAGACCAAGAGAGGAATACACTAAACAGATTCAGAAGGATGTAGGTTGCTGTAGGTACTGGGAGATGAAGAACCCTGGACAGGATAGAGTAGCATGGAGAGCTGCATCAAACCTGTCTCTGAACTGAAGACCACAGCAACAACATCGCTATATATACTACATACTGAACTTTCTAACGATCTCGCCATCGTCTCACCTAGTGCCACCGGTGAATCATCACACAGTACCTCCATACTCTCAGCACGTCTGGAAAGCAGACATTACTTGAGAAGAGAGATACTACGTCAAGTGGAAGGTACTGCTGCTTGTGTCATTGGCACAGCTATATCGCAACTGTGCACTGCTCCTTGACCCTCCCAATGTGCTTGCAGTCTCATCACCCACTGCTGCCAGCGAGTGTGTTCCTCCATATATGAGTATGCAGCATGTCTTGGGTGCAGATATCATTTGAGTAGTGGGACAGTGTTGATGCACTACCTAAAACTGTCTCTGGACTGAAGACCACAGCAACAACATCGCTATATATACTACATACTGAACTTTCCAACGATCTCGCCATCGTCTCACCTAGTCACCTAGTCTCACCTATTGATGTCAGTGGGTCGTCAATATGATGTCTCGCTACTGGATACAATTGCTTTGTTACCTGCATGCTGTCGACGCACTATCTACAGGTGGCAGGTACTGCTAGCACTGACTCATCACCATGGCCGTTTCGCTAATTCGCTACTGTACATTGGGTCTCGACATGCATTGCATGTGGCTATTTAAAAAAAAAAAGACAGTGGGTACTGAAATAACAGCTGACAAGTTTACATGAAGTTATAAAAAAATACCGTCAACTTTATGTTTGTTTTCCATTTCGTAACTGTGACCGGTTTGGGTGGTCCACTCCACAACCTTCAGGCTGTCTACAGCATATGGTGCTCAAGCAATAAACAGGAATTATCACTATAAAATGATCAGAAACCATCAGCGTCCACAGAAATTATGTGGTGCGTATGATGCAGCCCTTCAGCTGAACTTTTGGGGTTGTGTTGATGGATTGCACCAGATATACTGTGGACGCCAATGGTTTCTGGTCCTTTTATGACAATGATTCCTGTTCATCGTGTGACCAGCATTTGCCAAAGAGAGGCCAGATTATTGTGGAATGGACCACCAAAACCGGTAGGAATTAAATAATAAAAGACAAACACACGGTTGAGGGTGTTACTTATTGCTTCACCTACAAGCATGTCGTGGAACTACTTTGACAGTTGGATGTTGTCAACACACTACCTACAGCTGGTAGGTATTGCTGTCAGTGAATCGTCATCGCCACTGTACACAGTTTCTCCATGCACAGCATGTCATGAATGTGGGAAGTAAATGGCACACTCCCCAAAGCTAGTGATTATATCGTTCATACAGAATACGATAGTAACGTTACTAACGTGTGAGTACTCTTCCTGGATGGTGTCATACACTACATGACTTCATAAACAGTGCACTCAGTAGTACCTCTACATGACTGTCTTATTATTAGTGGAGATCCAAAAGCAAGAACAAGTGATACATCAATAAAACTCGCCATACAGAAATTTGGGTGAAATACCACAAACAGTAATGGGTATGATTTGCGGATCCACGACACATACAGTGGCTCCAAGACAGCAAAACGTATACAGTAAAAAGATGTATTCATAAACATACATAGGCTGTTAGTGGTAGTAGGTCGGTAATTGACTGCATTATGGTTTATAAAGATATAGGCTCAATCGTACTGCTTTTGGTAGTCTACTGAGGAAGCGATATCTGCTCTGGTCCTTGTAGTTTAATTGCTTCGCAAAAATTTGCTATTCAGGCCTTCAGCCGTCCAGCTCTTTTTTGATTTATTACTATTGGGGCCTTCCGCCGACAAAAAAGTTGAATTTCTTGTCAATAAGGCCTTCAGCCTTGAATGCAAGTCTCTTAAGATTTTTTTTTTATTAGATGTTGTGTCTTAACAGTCAAATTGAATAGTTCTTCCTTATGGTCAACTTTACTTGCAATTATTTCCAAATAAAGTGTACGTGATTAAAAAAACTGAGCAGCCAACGGTAACTGATTACGGCCCCGTCCACACGGAATCCTACCTTTCCCTAAGTACCACGTCTCACCGTCACTAGGTAAAACGAAAGCGAAAGCAATAGGCCTGTCCTGTGAACCAAATCTGTGTGAGAGCACAGTTCCAATTCTATACGAGGAAGCGTCCACTGCCAAAACCACAGGCTTAGCGAGAACGAAAAGACAAGGCATCTGTCATTCAACAAGGGATTATTAAGTTTGTGGAATGCGTCCTGGCACTCTTTCGTCCAGACAAAAGGCACATTCCTTCGGCGCAAACGATGCATAGGAGCCGCGATATTGGCTGCGTTTGGTATAAACCGTATATAATATTTCAACTTCCCGAGAGCAGGAAGATCCCTGATGGCCAGCAAATTTGACTGAAGGGGATGACTATCAATATATTGGCCTGAGAACTAGATTTCTGTCTGAAAAAGGCACATCTGTCTCGGCGATACTCCAAACCTGCAGCTGAAAGTACTTGAAAAAGCGTACGGTTGTTATCGATATGTTACTGCGGTGTACGTCTTGACACCACAATATCGTCCAACTAATTTGAACAGAATGGAGGGACTCATTACCATGAAGTTTAGTCCCTTTACCGTACAAACCAACCAACCAACAAACCAACTGAATTGAACATTTTGCATTAAGCTGTTCTACGCAGCGTTGGAATATTGCAGACTCGCAGCGCTGCTAAAGAGTACCCGCAAGAATTTCAACAACTCTAAACGTGTATTCACCACAAATGCTTTCTGTGCCTCCTTGTCTAGCGGAATTTGCAAATGCGCATCGCGTGAATCAATTTTTGAAAAACAGCGGCCTGCACCAAGCCTGTCCATTAATTCCTCAGGGTGAGCCAACCGATATGTATCAGTTATTATTTGGGGATTCTCAGTGGATTTAAAGTCAACATAAAGACGATGTAAGATTATTAAGGGAAAAGCCCATTGACTGGCCTCGACAGGAGCAGTAGCACCATTGTCTTTCCATTCTTTAAGTTCACCAGCAACTCTCGCGTCAAACCTTGAAGTTCAGTGACCCACTGACGGTATGTCTGTTCTAGCTTTTTCCACAGTCGAAAGAACTTGTAACTGCAGCAACCTCTACCTAATCCTCGTAATACTTAGTGAGGCCGGAAACAAAATTTTTAAAAACTAGCAACTCCGACCTACTAGTCGGGAATAACTTGTGAGCAAGTTGGTAAACTGTTGTGACGGCCTTTGACAAGAGATAAGAAAGTTTCACAGTGCCTTGAGCTTGATGTGTAGCGCAATGTGCATCGAACTGATCGCACTACTCGTTTCATTCCTCTTGTTGTTAACTGGAAGCTCAGAACGGTGGAATGCATAGAGGTAGTGCCGTGGATGTGGCTGGGTATTGTGGCGAAGTCGATGCAGCAACGGCTTATGCATTAATGAGCTGCAAGACTGCCGTCACCAACTGTGACATTTGTTGGCTCTGAAACTGACTGAACTGCATTAGAACAAAGCTAGCAGGAACAGGAGGCGTAGGCGCAGGTGGTATAGAGGTGGCTTAGAGACCAGTTTAATGAGATGAGCTCTGCAACAAATTGTAAGTAGAAGTAAGGCAAAAGAAAGGACACAATTAGTAGCATGCGCCTCTGAAAGAAGAGAGAGAAATGTTACTGACGCGCTGTTTCGGCCCACAGTGAAGGCAGCGTTGGTTTTGAAATCCTCCTCTCCAGATGTTGTGTCGGCTACTGTGGGAGACAGCACAGTCGTAAACAAGGAAGTATAGAAGTTAAGATGGCCGGTGGCAGGAATCCAGAATCATCTATACAATATTAAATGAACACTTTATTTCGAAACAGGAAAGAAGATTATCTTCTTGTGCCTTCTACGTGCAATTTCATAGCTCGCTATTACTACTCGCAGAACGCAGGCTAAGTAACGTCTTCCAATTACTCAGTACTGATGCTCTCAAAATCTGCAACCTATCTGGACCGACCAGCGGTTGCCGGCTGGTTAAATCAGCCTTGATAGTGGGAGCTGAATTCTGTCTTCCTGGACGTGGGGCGCTGCCAGCTTTTTCCGTTGGCGCGCGGGTCAGCGCCTTCTTGGTGCCGTTTCGGAGGTGCCGTCTATGCTTTAAGACTTCACACATTCCATTTTCAATACCTCAGGTGTTTGTATGAGTTGATTTCAATTGTAGCTCTTGATGTTGAGTATACTATTTTTTTTCCTCTTGTAAAGTGCGAAAGTCCATATTTATGGACGTATAAAACAAGTCACCCCTTTGATAAGTTACTAAGATTTATAAATTTATACACTTTTTCAGCAAGTTCTTCAATGTAGACCACTGCATCATCTGGAAATCGAGGTTGTTTTATCCGTTTGGTGATTAATACACAGCGTGAACAGCAAAGTTCCCAACATGATTACATGTTGCACACATGAAGTTACTTCTACTTTTGTCGATGATTCTCCATACAATCTCCCAAGAAAGCCTCAATCCGGTCAAAAATATTGTTTTGTATCTCTCATTATCGCACTTCTATTAATAAGCTTTGATGGGTTTCTGATTAAAATGCTTCTAGGTAGTCAAGAAATACTGCATGTACATAACTGCCTTGACCCAGTGCTTTCAGGACTTTACGTGAATGATTTAAATTTAAGATGACCAGTGTTTGCCATTTGGCATGAACGTCATTTTGTTCGAGAAGTATCTTTGAACTCAGAATATGTTCTAAGATTCTAGAACATATTCCACGTAAGTCAGCAGTCGGCAGTGAATCGTCCGTATCAGCCCATCATTGATGTACATGACTTCTCGAAGTAACCACGATTTTTTCTTTGATTTTTGAAATTTCTTTAGCATTAAAATAGGTCGGTAACTCTTTACGGCAGTACAATTGTGCTCTGCATCTTGATGATGAAAACAGCCTGACACAATGTGCAGACTTCATAACGGATCTAATTCAAAGTTGTGATATTCAGTTAATTTATAGCTGCTATGCAGAACTTTTTTCAATGATTTGATCATACCAGTCATTTATCTATAATACTGGTCAACAACCGTTTTGCACCATTTGTATTTTTGGCACTAGAATGAAAACGTATTCTTAAAAATATGGTTTCGCGAAATGTTTTCGAGACATTTTACAATTTTAGACAATTTTGTTATTTATATCTTTGTATATTCAACATATAAACGATAATAAATTTACATCATTTCTTTTGACTCCTTTAGAAGGTAACAAAGGAGCATGGCCCATGTTGCTAGATGACATCAGATATAAGGATCATTAATCAATGATCAGCTGCGATTTAAAAGTTGTTGCTCCACTTATAGATACATAGTTTTGTAAGACTGTTGATAAACAGAGTGAAGCTGTCAATCATATGGAGTTTTTTCCCAAAATCAATGAAGCCAAGTTGTAAGATGGAGTGTTTATTGACCCACAAGTCAGAAAATTGTTGATTGATGAAACCTTTGAAGCTAAACAAATATCAGGTTACATGCCTGTACTTCTTTCAGAAGCACTGTTCACGCATTTTTAGGCAAGATTGCGACCGAACTGTGGGTCAACTAAAAAAATGAGGTTGAGGACTTAAGTAAAAACCATTTCTTACTTTCACATCTTGATTTTTTTTTCCCGCATAACAATCAACAACGAGAAAACTTGCACCAATATATTTTTACCATGGAACATCCCTATCAAGGACTCTGTAAACATTCAATAACGATCGATCACTGCTGAGTCTCATTTAGAGAGAGTGAGATATCTTAAAAAGAGTATCCGTGTAACGACTTAACTCATTTAACTTGAAACTATATTTAAAAAAAAATTAATGGACTAATCAATAATGACCACACCTGTTAAAATAAGTTAACATTTAACTTCGTAACGTCTTAAAATTTCTAATTAGTTTTACGGCTTTGGTAGTTATATGACTTTTTGTACAATAGAATGTTGTTTTGATATCGTAAGGCAGTGTCTCGATAATTTACGGGTCATATTATGGTACTCGTACTTCGGGTTTATCGATGTTCACAGTCTGCTACAAATAAAATGTTTTTATATTATATCTCGAAAATGTGGTGGTGTAAAGAAATCATCTTAGAACTGAGCATCTCAGATTTAGGTAAACCAACCGCATAGAAACCAGATGCAGAAAAGAAGGTTCGAATTGGTGGGCAGTTTAACTGCACATTGCGTTAGTGATGATAGTTTCGTGATATTTGCAATGGAAAGTGTAGTTACTGCTCACAGACGAACTCGCTACACGGGTATGCAGTTAGCAATTGGACTCAAAGCAGATTTCTTTCGTGGACTGTTGACCTCGGCACTGTTCTGCAGGTGCCCGCCGCCGCCGCCTGGGAAGCACCGTGGGCCCCCCGCCTCCACCCGGCCCGACGCCACGGCAGCGCTCGCTGTCGCTGGAGAGCCAAGGCGCTGACTCTCTGCTGCGGCCGGGGGCGGCAGTGGCAGTGGGGGCGGCGGCGGGGGCAGGCGCCGCGACGCCGGACACGGGCCGGCGCAGCGTGTCGCTCAAGTCCAGCCCGCTCATGTCGCCGCGGCCCGCCACGCTGCTGCCGCTGCCCGCGCACCACCATCACCATCACCACCACGACCAGCAGCAGCAACAACAGCAGGTAGGTGGCGCCCCCCCCCCCCCCCACTTCCCATATACCAGGCGCAATCACAAAGCTTCTAAAGCCTCAACCAAAATTTGGTGATAGTGCTATTCCTTTTCTACTAATCACCCTTCAGTGACACATTTTCCCCAACAATGAATAACTTGGCACAGACCATGGTTGCAAAAATCTCCTTCTGGCCCGTTCAGGAAATATTCCATCTCCTTGGTTGTAGAAGTCTCTATCTGGGTTGTTCAGGAAACGTTCCATCCCGTTGAATGTAGGAGTCTCCATCTGGGCTATTCAGGAAGCATTCGACCACCTCGGTTGTAAGAGCCTCCACTAGGGCCGTTCAGGAAACGTTCCACTTCTTCGGTTGTAGGAGTGTCCAGCTGGAATGTTCATGACGCATTCCACCTCGAAAATCATCTCATCGACATTCTGGAAATACCTGCCATGCAATTGCTTCCCGATCCTAGTAAGGAGAAAGAAATCACTGGGTGACTGGGAGATTCAGTTTTTGATAGACAAAAGAAACGTCATGTGACTGTGTCCTACACGGATAAGCTGTGACACTGTTATGGAGCTAAGTCACACCACAGTACAGCTCTCCGTGTCACATCGTCTCGACAGCGTTTTACAGCTTTGTCAGTTAATTTCAGTAGTACACTACTGTGACGGTTTGCCACTTAAGAGCAAAATTTCTTAGCACCAGACCATGCTGGTCCCAAAAAGCCCTCAACAACACCTTGCCTGATGATCACTTGCTCAGAGGTGGCGAATCTAATTGTTTGGTTGGTTGGTTGGATGTCTTTGGGGAATGAACCAAACAGCGAACTCATCGGCACCATTGAATTAGGGAAGGACAGAGAAGGAATTAGGCCGTGCCCTTTGAAAGGAGCCTTCCCGGCTTTTGTCTGAAGCGATTTAGGGAAATCATGGGAAGTCTAAATCAGGATGACCGGGCGCGGGTTTGAACCGTTGTCCTCCAGAATGCAAGACCAGTGTGCTAATCACTGTGCGACCTTGCTCGGTTCTAATTGTATCCATTGCCCATTGTCGTAGTGCAAAATCACCTCCTTGGACAGCTTCTTACGAAATTTTGCTTATGCAGCCTCTCGTAATGTTGTCAGGATATTTCGGTAGTACAGACAGTTTGATCCTTACAATCATAATCTGTTAGCACCAAGCCATGGAAGTTCCAACGAAAGAACTTGCCGAGAAAACACTTTGCCTGGTGATGTTTGTATGTTCGCCTTCTCATTGCTGGTTGTTCAGATAGTTTCCACCGCTTCTTGTCGTGGAGAAAAACTTCCCTCTTGGCCCGCCTGCAGTGATCTTTTAGCACCACATCAAGGAATTCCCTTGAAAACTCTCAACATCCCCTTCCTTGAAAACGGTCTCGTCTTCGCCTTCCTTGGTGGTGGTTAATCAGATTGTCTCCAATGACTGCTCTGCTCCTTTGTCTCGGATTAATGGTCATACGGCCAGAACTCGACCACGGGTATTAGGTGACTGAAATGTCATCTGGACTGGTCTGACCCATCAATATTTCCACTGGTGCTCAGTTCAGCCCACGACGAACCGCTGTGTTATAAGGATGCTTTGGATGACAACCAAAGGTGTCCTGCTACGAAACAAAATGGCAACCCCAGACCCTATCATCCCTCGTTGTCGGTCCATATGGCAGGTGGCAGACAGGGTAGTATCCCAACGCTGTCTGTGTGTGTCTACGGCCTGGAATCTCTGGAGAAGAATTTTCTTCAGGGATGAGTCCCTCATCGATCTGAGCGCCGACGACCGGCGAAGAGGTGTCTGGAGACGCCCTGGACAACAGTGAGATACCAACCCGTCTCTTGCCTGCCATACAGCCTGACAAACAGAAATGATGGTCTCGTGTGGCATTTCTTCTCATAGCAGGACCCCTGTAGTTGTCATCCACAGCACCCTTAAAGCACAGCGGCATGTTGAGGATATTCTACACCCGGTTTTGTTGCCCTTCATGGCAAGCAATCCTGGGCATATATTTAAGGAAGATAATTCCCCTCCGCACACGGCGAGAGCTTCAACTGCTTGTCTTCGTGCTTGCCAAACCCTACTTTGGTCAGCAAGGTAGCTGTATCTCTCCTCAATCGAGAACGTTTGGAACATTGTGGGGAGGGCCCTCCAACCATCTCGGGACTTTGGCGATATATCATGCCTGTGGACAGAATATGGTACGATGTACCTCAGAAGGGGAACCAAAATTTATGTGTATACCAATCCGAATAACTCCCTTGCATAAGGGCCAGAGGTGGGCCAACGCGTTACTCACTTGCTCAATCTGAGAAATTCTTTCTCATGAATAAATTATCAATTTTTCTTAAATTCTAAACACTTGTTTGTCTGTAGAAGCACATCGCATCTACCAATTTCCGTTCCATTCGGATAATTCCTTCATGTTAGTCGCTTTCTTTTTCTTAGAGTGTATTTTGCATTATTTGTTTCCACTAAATAATGCCTCATACAGTGATGTTCTCATTTAGAGGGGATTACACAAAAGCGAGCAGTATGAAAAATATGTGATGCTCAACCGCAGTCATTAGTGCCGCTTCAAGAAGGCAGGCATTTTAACATTCGCTCGTGAAATTCGTTATAAATCACTTACACGTGCAATACATCACATGTCCATGCTAGACACTGGTGAATCTGTGTCGACGCGGAAGGTTTATAATGAATAGTGACTGGTTGAGTGGCCATTAGGTACTGAAAATGGAAGCTGCAAGGTAGGATATCAACAATAACAACCATACTGCCGGAAGCTAGTACCAAGCTTCAGGCGAGGAACATATATAGATAACTTCTGAGTGCTCCATCGGAAGACTAACCTAAAAGGCTCGAAAAAAAATTGTTCAAATGGCTCTGAGCACTATGGGACTCAACTGCTGAGGTCATTAGTCCCCTAGAACTTAGAACTAGTTAAACCTAACTAACCTAAGGACATCACAAACATCCATGCCCGAGGCAGGATTCGAACCTGCGACCGTAGCGGTCTTGCGGTTCCAGACTGCAGCGCCTTTAACCGCACGGCCACTTCGGCCGGCAAAGGCTCGAAAACTAGTTTATGATAACAACTATTACACAAGGGACTATCTCAGTTAACTGTATTTATATTCAGTCAATAAACACTAAAGTGTGCTTCAACGTTCATAGTGGGTAAGCTTAATACAATGTAACAATACAGAGTGATTTTTTCCACCGTGTACAAACTCCAGGGATTGATCGATGAGAGGATACGGAACAAAAATGTCTAATAAACTTATGTCCGGAAATGCGTGTGGTTTCCATGCTAGAGACCATTTATTCAATCATACTTTGTTGCAAAAACTGCGGTCTAATAAGCGCTGTATCGTGCAGTCACAGTTACAGTATGTGTTGAAAATGGTTTCCATGTGCCTCAACGCATGCGTGTACGCGCCGTAGCATGCTCCGACACGCTCACTTCGGCCAGGCTGCATCCGAACAGTGTCAAAAGCAGAATGAATATGCTACTCCAGTGTCTCCACATCTGGAATAGGATCTGCATACACGATACTTCTTAGACGGCCCCATAAGCAGAAATAGTGCGCGTTGAAACGAGCAGGCCATACAACTCGTCGATCCATCGACGACAGAAGACACGATTGAGATGTTTCAGGACGTTAATGGCGAAGTGGGCTGGAGCACTATCATGCAGCAGCCACATAACTCTTCGAATCATCAATGGTACTGCTTTCAGCAGGGGAGACAAAGTTACCAGCAAGAAACGCCGATAGTTCCGGCCTGTTAGGCGACGTGGAAGCAAGACTGCTACCAAAATACGGTTGCCATTTATCCTGGCCCACACATCCCAGCCACACCGATGGTGAAGATTCGCTGTCACCATACCTGGGGGTTCTGCATACCATACCACAGATGACTGTTATGAAAGTTGAAGATACCACTCCGCGTAAAGGTTGCCTCATGTGTGAATAGGATCGATGACACAAATCCTGGAATCGTGGTTGCCTAGAGAAGAAATCAGTGACAAAACTGCTCCTGATGTGGAAAGTCTGTAAGCCCTGCACACGCTGTAAGTGATAAGGGCAGCAACAGATTTGGCTTACCCTGTACTGGCGGGACAACTGCCTGGTACTGACACGGCGGTCGCCTTCCACAGTGCCAACCACATTTTCCTCCAAGTCTGATGTCCGAATATTTCGAGTAGGTCTTCCTGTCTCAGAGAAACGGTGAAACACTGTTACGAACGTTGAATGCTGCGGTTGTTGTTGGCGGGAATGGGTCTCATGATAAAACCTTGCTGGCTACCGCCCATTGCCATTTGCCTTTCTGTAAGTAAACACCATGTCGGCAAGCTCTCGATACGAATACGGAACCATTGTGAACAACACTGTATCACACCTACTAAAAGGTGTCAGCAAGAGAAGTGAATCGCATATAGCATAACCAGTTACTATGGCAGCAGAGGACGCTAGGACATGACGTATGAGGAACAATCCTGCCCTCTAGGACGAAACCCATGCATACCGTAACTGTGCCTGCGTGGTAGACCGCAGTCGCTGCAACAAAGTATGATTGAATGAATGGTCTCTAGCATGGATACCATGCATTTCCGTACATGAGTTCTTTAGGCCTCTTTTGTTCCGTATCCTGGCATCGATCAACCCCTAGTGTTTGTACACGGTGGAAAAAATACCCTGCATATTGTTATGTAAAGGTACTAAAGATTCAGACATTGTCATTCTTATAGCCGAGCGCAATCCAAAGAACGACAATGGACAAGCAGTCACTTGCAGATGTGGTTTTCATCTCATAACAGTCACCAGTAAATGTCTTTGATGCCCCGAGAGGTCGCGTGGTTTGAGGCGCCACGTCACGGATAGCGCGGCCCCTCCCGTCGGAGGTTCGAGTTCTCGCTCGGGCATGGGTGTGGGTGTTGTTCTTAACGTAAGTTAGCTTAAGTAGTGTGTAAGTCTAGGGACCGATGAGCTCAGCAGTTTGGTCCTTTAGGAATTCACACACATTTGAACATTTTTTTTAATCTCTCATTTATTCATACAGAAAAGACATGTTGGAATATTTTTAGCTGTGGTAGGAACGAATTCTGGCGAGTATTGGCTGAGATTTATCCCACACTGAAGAAGAAAACAACTGACGTAATATCTGGTTCTGAAACGTCCCCTTTGAAAAATTAAGTATGACAGTGCTGGAAAAACTCTTACGTTATTCGATACAGAGACAGCTGAGTAAAACTGAACGTACTCAGACAGTTCTCTCTTTACTTATTCTGATCATCACTAAACTGACACACAATATTTTTAGCGCAACGCAATCTGACTTTCAATAATCCCTTTAAAAGAATGGCCCTGATTAACAATAACCTACACCTTTCATGAATCACTTACCTCACAAAAATCTTCGTTACTCGAACTACTGCAATACAGCGAGCGCCAATACTGCCAGCTAAGTAAAAGATTCTAGCTACTGAAGGGACTAACTACTGATAGACATAGCAAATGAAAGATTTTGATAGAGAACAAACAATGTATTTACCTTAATAGTGTTCAAAAGTCATAATATATATATATATCAGTTCATGACATCCAGTCTTACAAATTTCCTTTTCCTGGCGGACGCACGTCCTGATCGTCCGCTTACAGTAGTCTCTCAAAACCCTAGTATCTCTCTCTCTCCACATCCACCACTGCTGGCAGCTCACCTCCAACTGCCCAATGCTACGCGCTGTTCACATCCAACTGCCCAACACTACACAAGCGAATATTCCAACAATGAGTCCAGCTAGCCACAGACTGCATACAGCACAGTCAGTGATTTTTATACAGAGCGCTACGTGGCGTTGCCAACATAAAAACCTAAACAGCCTACTTACAGTTCGTACACAAACTTGTAGAATTACACCCGTTCCGTTAGTGATACCGAGCGTGGTGGCGTATTGGTCAGCACACTGGACTCGCACTCGAAAGGACGACGGTTCAAATCCCTGTCGGGTCACCCAGATTTCTCTAAATCATTCCAGTCAAATGTCTCTATGGCTCCTCTGAGAAGAGCATGGGCAGTATCCTTCACCGTCATTTCGTAATGTGAGACTGTGTTCTGTCCCTAATGACCGAGCCGTCGACGGGACGTTAAATTCTAGTCTTGCTCTCTTTAATGATACACATCGTTACACTTCCTGCAGTAGAATTCGCAAAAGTCGGTTCCCATAGTCCTCAACAAAAGGTTATGTGCAGAGTGTTTCAAAAAGAATGATATGATTCAGAAACTCAATAGTTATTCATAAAAGAATAGAACAAACGTGAGTTGAACTGCAAAATACTCACAAAATTTTAAAATTTTATCTACGCTATTACAAATGCTCGATGTGTCCACCAGCAGCAACACTAACAACATCTAGCTGATTGCTAAATTCGTCATAAGTTTTACACAATGTATCTTATTTTACAGAAGTTATGGTGGCTGTTATTCTGTTGTTCACTTCTTCTATCTCGTAGGGTAAAGGGGAGATGAACATAATTTTCTTTACACATCCCAACGAGAAAAAGTATCATGCGGTCATGTTTGGCGATCTTGGAGGCCCGAATGCAGGGCAGTGTCTCGGGCTCCGGTGCGACCTGTCCAGCGTTGAGGCAGAGTGTCGTTGGGAAACTGACATTCGTTGTTGTGCCAATGTGGTGGAGCTCCATCTTGTTGGAAAACTAAGTCATCGGAGACCTCGTAAAGTTGTGGAAAAATCCAGTTCTGCAGCATCTGAAGATAGCTCATTCCACTCACACTGTTTTTCTATTGCGTGTCAACGTGGACTCTTACCTTTACACAAGCATCCTGTCTCTTCAAATTGGCGACACAAACGATTAATGTTCTTGAGTGCAGGCGGATAAACGCCAGAACGCCGACGAAAAGCGAGCTGGACCGAAATCACTGCCCAATTCTTTGCAAACTACAGCACAAAAAACGATTTCGGTGGAGCGGACGTGCTTCTGACTGACTGCAAATTGAGAAGGTGCATTGACAGACATCTAACGGCTATTTTCTCAAACTCTAGGCCACGCCCATTCAAACAACTCACATTTCCTTGACTTCACGGCCCACGTTTTGTAATTATTACCGCCCAAAAGCAGGTCATCCTTCTTGAAACACGCCGTACTATAAATCGAGTAGACTCGTCCGTTTTTCGTCAGACCTCAAATAATAAGTGTGAATATCGAAATTTCTTTGTGTTTACACAGTGTTGTCATTGATTTTCAGCTTCAGAATGAAATAAAAGTTCCTGTATTCCAAAGCACATATGTTACTGGATACATTGAACTTGATGCCGAAGAGAAGTGATCGGTGTCTGCTGCATGGAAGAATTTCGTCCCTTTTCGCGCATATTTGAGAGTGCTCTATTCCTTGAATGAAGAGAAATACTTCTTTCCGTTCATTCCGTACGTCAGTGGAGAATAAACGAGAAAGGAAACGTTTTTTCCGGAGTAGCATCTGGGCAGAAAATCCGCTCATTGTTAATTCATGGAGGGCTTTCGTAGCAAGAAGACGAGGTCCATGAATGAATAAATTATCGTTTTCAGAAGATATCGCTTTTTTTGCTTTTACGTCGATGCTACGGATTCCCGTGGGGTGGAGGGGGAGGTGGGGCTCAGAAGTTTTTCTCCACTCCTGAGGGTCGTTTTATATTATCCGCTCTTCAGATTCGTTCAACAAATGACATAACCTTCGGGAACTGCTCGGAAAAGGAGTGAAGGGAATAGCATTCGCTGCTGCCGCCGGAATTCCGCTCCAGTGCCTTCTGCTTACTATCACATTCTGGTAGCAGAACATTTTATAAACTAGTTCCTATTAAAAAACAGTTTACAGTCCAGTGTGTTTCAACATTTCTCGTGACTTTGTGTTTCCTCTTATTGCGTCCCGTCCTACTGAAACCGTACAAAGAAGGTACTGAGGTAGACGAATCATATGTGAATGTACAGTATATGGATATCCGAGGCTGATGTAACTGTAAATGAAGTTCGAGTACTGCCACAAATAAATATAATAATGAAGCCTAAAAGTAAGCACTAATAAATTCTTAAATTTTTACGGGTGCAATTGTGTGTGAGCGCATGTAAATGAAACTAACAAGGATGATTTGCAGAAAACATCTTCGGTATTATAGGTAAAGTGTACATTGGCAGTTCACACACAAATACTGTAGACTGAGTGGCCATGTGCAGTTTGTACAGATATTAGCCTTGCAATTTTTCTCTCATTTCCGAGAGTCATGTGAGTAAATGTCCCCTTCCAAACAAAATAAAACCGTCTCTCATTATTTTTCGAAATCTTAGCCTGTATGAAACAAGTGATTCAGAAGCAGTATGCCCAAAATCTCACAAAAACTCCGCAGCTTTCGAACTACATATGACAGTTAGTGGTTCACTTGTTGTCAGAACTGAGTAATTTTTATAATCGTGTCATTAGCTCCGTCCACTGTGATGCTGCTCTTTCTTACTCACAAAAGTGTACTTACCTACTTATACCCTCTCTTCCGTGCGTTAGCCGTCTTTGTCAGAGCCATTTCTGTTTTGCACGTCGTATCGAAATGTTATTCACACAACTCTCTGAACTACTGACGGTTTTGAATTAACGTTTTTGTTTCTGAAATTTACTGACTATTCCTTCTTTCTCTCTTTCCTATGGCAGTGACCAGGTCAAGCACATGCCTTTCCCACGAGCCTCTTCAGTTTCATTCTGTCTAATGCACGAGGCATCCATACAATTTTATTATCCATCCTTTCAATTCAAAGTTATTATTATTACTGTTATTATTATTATTATTATTATCAGTTGCATCTGAGTAACTATAGTTATTGTAATTACAGCACACATTCCCACAATTGAGAAAATTTTCCAGGCTATTATGCCTTGGTCGAAGGGATTTCACTTTCAAACCAGGCGTTTCATCCCCATCTACGGAGGACATTTTCAAGGGATATCGTAGCTTTGTTGAAGGTCCGATTCACCCCTTGGCTCGCTACTGACTAAAGCAAAATTCCGTTTCCGCGAGCTTCCGCACACTGGCGGATGTCACATTTTTTTAATACCCTAGCGCAACTGGCCGTTGTCGACTGTCGCCGTCCGCTGTTACTATCATCCCATGGTGGAAGACTGGTACATATCTTCTTCAGCATCGGAATCCAAATTTCATTCAATTTCACGCCCTCATTCTTCCTACTAAAATTCTGGGGTGCTTCACAAACTATATGGCCTCTCTGTATAGCCTTTTGTGCCGGCCCTTTTGGCCGAGCGGTTCTAGGCGCTTCAGTTCGAAAACATGCGGCTGCTACGGTCGCAGGCTCGAATCTTGCCTCGGGCATGGATTTGTGTGATGTCCTTAGGTTAGTTAGTTTTACGTAGTTCTAAGTCCAGGGGATTGATGACCTCAGATGTTAAGCCCCATAGTGCTTAGAGCCATTTGACCCATTTTATAGCCTTTTGTGGTATCCGTTTGTGGTTTCCAGTACGTGAATCCGGTCAAAATAAATGTGGTAGTCTCCTGGCTGTAAAGCATGTTCCGCAACAGCGCATTTAACAAACTCCCCTCTTCTGCGATTGCCCTTGTGCTCTTCGAATCGTTCTTTTGACAGTTCTTTTTGTAGTACACACGTACATCTCCCCACACCTACACGGAATCCTATAAACTCCTAAAATTCAAGAAACGACTCGAAGAGCACAAGGGCAATTGCAGAAAAGGGCAATGAACAACAGTTTCTACAGGACGTGCCCCAAAACAGATTTCAAGCTGGCATGCTGTTTAACCCTTCGACTACCATTTTTGTATTAACGACATTAATGTACGTTATTTTAATTAATTTTGTATCAGTAGTAACAATATGAAAGCAATATTTTCCGCCGTTTCATTTTGCAGCACGGGAACTGTATTACATCTAGGGTCATTAGTAAGTGCCATGAGGTTCAGAAGGCAATAGCATGATAGCTGGAAGACTTACAGAAAAAAACACACGTCAGTGGATAAAGCATTTTTCTAAGTTGTAACCTATATTACAGGTGCACAAATGGACTTCGTTTCTGATGGAGCAAACGTCAATACGTGTCTACAATTGGTTGACACGATGTGCCCGGGAAGGCATAACTGTAACTCGCTGTACAAATTTGGTAATTAGGTCACCAAGCTGCATGCGCGAACTTATTCTTTGGACAATACAGACAGGTGAGTTAGTACTGAAACCTGTGGACAGCACAGCCGGTCGGAGCAACCTGTAATTATAAGAATTCTGCAAAACATGTATGGTGCAAAAAGTGGCAATTGACCCAGAATAAACAAAAGTGCAAAGTTATTCACATGAGTACTGAAAGAAAACAGCTAAATCTCGATTACGCGATAAGTCACACAAATCTGACTGCTGAAAACTCAACTAAATACCTAGGGATTACGATTACAAATAACCTACACTGGAACGATCGCATACATAATATTGTGGGTAGAGCAAACCAAAGACTGCGGTACATTGGCAGAACACTTAGAAGGTGCAACAGGTCTACCAAAGAGACTGCTTACACTAAGCTTGTACGCCTTATTCTGGAGTGCGGTGTGGGATCCGCATCAGGTGGGTCTGACGGATGACATCGAAAAAGTACAAAGAAGGGCAGCTCGTTCTGTATTATTGCGAAATAGGGGAGATAGTGTCACAGACATGATACGTGAATTGGAGTGGCAATCATTAAAACAAAGGCGTTTATCGTTGCGACGGGATCTTCTCATGAAATTTCAATCACCAGTTTCCTCCCCCGATTGCGAAAACATTCTGCTGGTACCCACCTACATAGGTAAAAATGGTCATCACGATAAAGTAAGAGAAATCAGGGCTCGCACGGAAAAATTTAAGTGCCCGTTTTTCCCGCGTGCCTTTCGAGAGTGGAACGGTAGAGAGACAGCATGAAGGTGGTTCATTGAACCCTCTGCCAGGCACTTTATTGTGAATAGCAGAGTAATAGTAGGGGTAGATGTAGAACATTAGCAGGCGTCCTTTTACCAAAGGGAAGTTGATACATAGCAATAATATGCAGCAAATTCCCTATGGTTCTCTGATAACCTACCGTGGGACACAAACGTCCCGTTAGTAGTCAACAAGTGAAATCAGATATTACGTTGGATAGGATGACACTACGCTCACACCATCGACCTGTCCCTTCTTTTTATCAGTGGTTTCCACGTGTTCCTCTCCTCGCCGAATCTGCAGAGAACCTCATAGTTTCATATATTTTCAGGACACCCAATTTTCAGCATCCTCCTATAACACCACGTCTCAAACGCTTCGATTCTTCTTTTTCGTTTTTCTTAAGACATAATCACTTCCACAGTAAGAGTCCTGTTTTTATTTATTTACTAGCGAAGTAGCTGGCGTTGCCGGGACTGTATCTATTGGAATTCAATCAGTCCATCTTCCCTTCCATCTCTCTCTGTCCATCTCCTCCTCCCTCCCCCCCCCCCTGCCATCATCACCTCCCCTTCTCTTCATCCATCACCTTTTTCCTTTTTCTGTCCATTTCCTCCTCCCCCTGTCTCTCCCTATCACCTCTTCCCTTCGTCTGTCCATTTGCCTCCCCATCTCACTTTTAATCACTTCTTCCCCCTCTCCCATCTCCTCCTCATCCCTCTCTCTGTCTACTTCCTCCCCTTCCCTTTCTTTGTCCATTTCCCCCTCTCTCTATCCTCCCTCCCCTCCTCTCTGTTCATCTCCTCCTCTCCTCTCGTCTCCTCACGTCTGTCGCCCAAATTCAAGATGGCTGGTACTTAAACCCATAATATTTCTTTGCAGTTACTAAGTAGAATGAGTACCAAGTTTGGTTAAAATCGGTCCAGTGGTTTAGGAGCAATTTACCTCAAGCTTTGCTGGCATACGCACGAGTCACATATACTTGTATTTAATACGTTTCGCACATATTTGTACATATATTTCACCTGCATCTTAATCGAATTTCGCCTTTCAGGTTCATTTTCAAGCAGGACAATGTTTATGAAGTCATATTTCGTGGACTATATTCCGTACAATGGTATAATTTTGCAGTTACGACCACTGGTATATGTGGTCACTGTCTGAAAAAATGTTGATAACGGAGTTGATAGCAAGGAAGTAATAAATTAAAACATCATATATGATACCGCAGCTTTTTACATATCTCAGTGCTTATGACGCTACATCTCTTAAACTATGAGCCGTACATTGATATGTTTTGGCAGGTACATTCGGTGGTCTATGCAAAATCCGTTTAGAATCGAGTTATTAGTAAAGACGCAAAAGGTCATGCTTGATGAGAATAGTTTTACTGCATGAACAGCGAAAATGTAGCAAGGGATAAATTCTCTCCTTTAATTTTTGTTTTTTTGCGTGGGGGGGGGGGTTGACAGTGACAAAAAGTCTCATAAAGATTTGAAATTATATGTAAAGTTTGTTGCATGACACTAAATGCTCTCATTCCCAAAAAGTGGTTGAGAATAGTCTGGCCTTTTGCGCGTCGTGAACTACGCTTGTTTTTACTTCTTTTTGAGCCCTTTCCCCCCCCCCCCCTCCCACCGGTTTGAGAGATACGTGTGTCTTACCCTCCACCCCCACACCCAACTGATTATTTCCGCCAGCCGGAGTGGCCGTGCGGTTCTGGGCGCTACAGTCTGGAGCCGAGCGACCTCTACGGTCGCAGGTTCGAATCCTGCCTCGGGCATGGATGTGTGTGATGTCCTTAGGTTTGTTAGGTTTAATTAGTTCTAAGTTCTAGGCGACTGATGACCTTAGAAGTTAAGTCGCATAGTGCTTAAAAAAACTGATTATTTCCAGAGAGAAAATCATATGTGCACCAAGTTTTGTTGATATCGACCTAGTGGTTTAGGAAAGATATTGAGCATATAAGATCCATATACATATATACACTTATACTGGGTCCAGCATTGCCGATTTTCTATTACGAAACGGAAAAAAATGAACTTTGTTTGTAGTACAATATCGAAAATATTTCCTTTCCATGTATTCGTGAAGACATCTTTTAAATTATTATAGAATCGTACAAAGAAATATGCATCGTGTATAAGTACAGTAACCAAACTAAGAAATGTAGTATGCACGATTCAAATTCTTTGTAATGTATATTTGACTCAGAACTTGATTATAAGCAATATTTACACTTACATGTCGAGCCCACCGAGTGCAACTGTTTCGTGTGTCTACAGCCCTTTATCGTAAACGTCTCTATGGCAACGCCTCCTCATAGTTCTATAGACGGCAACTGTTTTTGCCTACGGCCATCTGCGCTTCGCAGTTGAAAGCTGTCAAAAGTGCTGCCAGGTGTCAGTGATTTTTTTAAGTTTAGGAGTGTCTTAGTAGTAATGTATTGAAACCCCACGCATGATGCGGCATTTTTTCACGCATCTCAGTGTCTACGACGTCATATCTCTTGAACTATGAGGCGTACAATGACATATTTGTGTAAGTACATTCAGCGTCATGTGTGGACTCTGTCTGTGAGATATGTTGCAAATATTGTTAGTAGCTGAAACGTAATAAATTTAAACTTCTTGCGTAATGTGGTAGTTCTCTAACATTTCTTAGTATTTGTGACGTTCTCCGGAACTGTGACAGGTAGGTGGTTCTTACCACCGCTGCTATTGTCGCCTGATAGTAAGGAAAATGCGTACCATGTTTGTTTGAAATCGGTCCAGTGGTTTAGGAGAAACGCACATAGACACATATACACATTCATATATCCAGTTTCATAATAGGTATGGATGTACGGATTTTACAACAAATAATGCCCTGTTAGCCATTAGCCCAGCATAATGATCATATATTTCCGCCGTTGGAGAAACTGTTCCTCACAGACTCGGTCTACTGTGGAGTAACACAGGGGCCACTTCCTTGGCAGGAGCAGCAGCAGGAGCAGCAACAGCAGCAGCAGACTCCACAGCAGGCGCAGCCGGAGCGCAGCATCTTCGCGGAGCTGCGCCGCAGTAGCGAGATCTTCAAGAGCATCCTGCTCAACCTGTCCACGAGGGAGGCGGCGGCGGCGGCAGCGGCCGCCGCTGAAGGCCGTGTGCGCGACGGCGCTGGGGGTGGGGGTGGGGGCGGCGCCGTGGGCGGCGACGACGCTGGCGGTGGCGTGGCGGCCGGGACGCCCGCGGACACCGTCGACCTAGCCGGTGAGGGCTGCTGCCTTGCAACGCAGCGCGAGAGCTCATTCCAAGGAGCGTGCCCTGTCTCCGTCGCGTGGATGGTCCTTAAAAAACGTCTTCAAATAGTCTCACTAAAACAAAAGTCTTAAATGAAAAACATGATCATTGAGTTTTAATACTCTGAGCATGATTTCCACGATCGAAACCGGGCACCCGATTAACGAATTTTAAATTTTAACACGTTACATGCGGTCTTACACCATTTTTCTTTAAAAAATTTTATCCTAATTTTTGATCGTTATTTTCCTGGAATAATGTTCCCAAAAATGCTTAATCTCATTAAAATCCTTGTGGGTGTAATTCTGCGTGGGTCTGTAGTACGTTAGTGCATTCTATTGTTTATCGAAAACTTCTTGATCGCTGGATCCTCTGTTCTCCGTCTGTGGAAGCCGGTAATAACCGAAAATATTTGACACGTGGTGCTTCGTGTCCTCACCACTATCACCGTTATAGGTCTAACAATCACAATAGTACACGTAGCAGTGTAGTAGCCACAACAGTGAGTTCTGCTACTCGGTTTGCGTGTGTCAAAATGTGCTATGAAGCAATTGCACGCTGCTTATAACTTTTTGGAGAAGGTTCCTTAGAATACTTTGTGTAATAAAGCAATGAAAATAATTCGGTGTCGATGATGCAGGTTATGGAAAGTGATACAGAATTTTAAGCAGCATTCACCAATTCGGTTAAGTTAGAATCGCATCCTCATACTAGCTAGCTGCCTTACACTGATTTTTGTCAAGAGAAGATAATTTACAAAAAGGAATTTATGAACTGAACACAGTATGTATGCAATGTAATACGAAAATCATTCCAGTAAAACTAAGTCTCTGACAATTTGCAGAAAAGTGGGAACAAAGATCTTAGTCCATGAAGAAAAACTGAACAGGCAGTGGGAACAAAGATCTTAGTTCATGAAGAAAAACTGAACAGGCAAAACAATTTTTGCCTCTGAAATATCTTATGACTACGACGAGGATATGCAGAGTAAGTCGATACGTATATGGAAGTAGCTGTGAAAGAGTATAAAGCATAAAGCAAGGAAGGAAACACTATGAAATTTTATAAAATAGTCTCATTGTCAATCTTGCTATATGGAAGTAAATCGTGGTTTACTGAATGAAAGACAAAAGAAATATGTACAACGAATATAAATGAGATCTGTTAAAGCTTTGAATGGATGTAGAAGAATAGAATACGAAATGAAGGTATTTCCGAAGGGGTATAAAATTTGGACTGCGAAAGAAAAATTGGATGAAAACAAAAAAGAATGGAAAGAACATCTACAAAGAATTGATCCAGAGAGAGTACCATGTCAAATAATGAACTTAACCAAAAGAAAAAGAGAGAATGCCAAACCAACAAAAAGATCGGAACGGTGACAGACCACAATTGTCCTAGTGCAGAGGAAGAAGTGTCAATATTGAAAACAATGTACTTTCAGAAATGTTTAAGCATTTCTCATTACTAAATCATAGCACGAGTTGCATCAAAATTTCTCCACGACCGTTTGTTTAATTGTAAATACTTGCAAATAAACTGACGAGCCAAAAACGACTTCGGAGGAATTTTGCTACAAGTGGCGTTACGATCCAATAAATGTATTATACCTTTACTTACAGATGCTTTGTGTCCAAAGAAAAGTGTTGGACAAAACAATATTTAGGCATTAGTTCTGCGAGTGACCTTTAGTATCATAGCGATGCCAGGTATGAACCACAGAACACACGTGTAGTATCAGCACTTTATGTGGTAGGCAGAGTTTTTTCCCCCACAACAGTCCTTCCTCTCCAGCAGTCTACAGCGTGATTGAATACAGTGTTAACAAACCGACATGACACATCGGGCATACAACAAGGATCAGTAATTACTTAGGAACCGGGGGCCACAAAAGCCACTAGAGGGCGCTACGGCAACGGGTGTGCTCGCATCATCGGAGACTGGTTAATTCGGCCACACATTCTCCTGGCCATATTTGATGGTCGCACGTATCTCGGCCAGAGGTTCTGCCAGACATGTTAAATGCCGTTCCCATGCGAGTTCGTCGCCGCATCTTTTTCAGCACTAAGGATCACGTTGGCGTTACAGCAGACAAATGAGGGCACGTCCGTAGGCAGCTTTTCCCGGCAGCTGAATTGATCACACTTGGCCAGTGCATGGCCACCCCCGATCACCCACCAATCGATTTTTTCTTTGTACACGAAACATTTGTTACATCTTCGAAGGACCTAGTGAGCAGGATGTCCTTTGAGACACACAGGGTATCTTTGAGAGGGTGCGCGTCGATGTTAGGCGCGTCTAGATGCATCTGTACACAACTTTCCGCACCTCCTGCAGTGGGCGCCCATTTGTAGCATGTGACTAAACAACTGCAATGCCATTTAGTAGCTTCGGATGGCCTTTGCGACTCCCGGATACTATGTTGTTACTGATCCTTGTTGTAAGCCCGACTTGCCATGTCACTTTGTAAACGATCTTTTGAGTCACCCTGTATATGTTAGGCAGAGACTGCTTCTACTCGGCACCCCATCTCTAAGCGATCAGGAATAGTTCGACAAATGTGCCTCAGTCCCTTGCGGTTAACTATTCACCGTTATTTGGTTCCGGCCGGCCAATTAGTATGAGTAATTAGTTACACCGACACCTGAGTGATTAAGTGTTCCGGCCAGCAGGTCTGCTGGCGGCGCACGAACAACGCCGGTTGACCACGTACCAGCGTGAGGACTCCAGCTCAACGAGTTCTCCCACCTCGAGCTCGACGTCGGCGTCTTCCTCGCAGTCGACGTCAGCGTCGTCGTCGCCCTGCCCGTCGTCCTGCTCACTGAGCGCTGCCTCCTCGTCCGGCAACGGGCTCGCTTCCGATGCAGGCGACGTCCCGTTGCTTGTCGTCAACCCAGCGCTGCCACCCGAAAAGGTATCTCACTCGTTTAAACTGAAAAATGACACAACTATTACTTCTTAACCCCTTCACTGCCAGTTTCTTCCGGAGTGAATCACAATATTGCATGTTTATTTTAATTACTCCTTAGTCTGAAGTAACGATATGAAAAAACATCACCCACTGATTCGTTTTGCAACGCAGGGAAGGGTGGGACATTTATGGGTTTTCATAAGTACGTCTGGCGATTCAGAAATCGATTGCACAGAAACTACAAGGTGTACAGAAAACAGACACACATTAGTGGATAGTGCATCTCCTCAAGTCTTCAACTCACATTCGAGATGCTTAATGAAGGCACCGTTTGTGATGCGCAAACGTCAATACGTGCTTTTAGTTCACTGACACAAATTTTTCAGGAAGGCGCAAAGCATCCCGCATTGCAAATATGTTTGTTGGATTGCCTATCAACACAGGCGAACTAATTCGATGTAACCGTGGGGAGCGGGGTGGAGCAGAGTTTTAACAATGGAACGTGAAGACATCACAACCTACTGGTGCGAGCTGTAATTATTAGAACCGTGCAAACCATTTGCAGGCTTCCCTTTACTAGTGGGATATTGATACGCAGCAATAACCTGCAGCATATCCCCATTGGTTTTCTGACGACTGTCCTGTAGTCCAGTCAAATAGTAGATATACCTTGCAATAGGTGGGGTAGAAGAGTTTATTTTTTCAACTCGTTCATATGGTTGGAAAGATTAGAAAACCGAGTTTTGCCAACAAAATTTCGCTTGGGAAAACTTTCTGCAGTCAAAAAACTTCGAAAATTTCAGACTTTTTTCAGTTTTTCAAAATATCTCAGTTTCATTTGCTCCTATTGCTTTAACGTCTATTTCCTTTTTTGAAGAGCACAAAATTCTCTACAAATTTGATTCTAGCCATTTTTTTCACACAGATTCAGCGTGACGTTCTGGCGGGATATAAACCAAATTCAGTGTCACTGAATCTTCTACCCCACCTTTTGCAAGGTATAGGCTTTTTTTCTGACAGTTTCACTGGACTACTGAGACAGTTGCTTTCTTCCGAACAACTCAAAAGGAGAACAATAATACACGCCAGAGTTTCCCAAGTCTACTTCATTTTCAAGTAACTGACAAGTATTACACAAAGTGATACACTATTTCATGAAGTTATCTTGTGCATGGCGTAAAACAATAATTAACATCTACATAACAGACCAAGGTCACAGAGCATGAGAGGCCGGCTTTCGTATTACAATTAGTATAAAAGAAATAGCCATCGAGCTTTTTCACAGAAATGAACTGTATCTCATACATATCGAAATCTGTAACATAGTTTCCGCTGAATAACAAATGTGTTTCTCCAGCACGATAATTCGGGACTATTTACAATTTTATGAGATTTTTTCAGAAAACAATGACTGAACAAGTACAAATTTTCCTTTCGTTCATTAAGCCCAATGTCTTAAATTATGTAAGAAACAGTCTAAAAATGCAACAGAAAATCTGTCTTAATATAAAAGAACTCACGAGAAGGTGAAGGACATTCCGTTTCATTCTAATCTCCCTTTGCACTTGCTAGAGCATACAGACAGCGATATTTGGGCTTTACCTCTTGACCTAAATCGACCCACGCCGTATCATTCCGATTAAAGTCCAGGGAGCGACCAGGTGCTTGATCTTCTTGTACTGTAGGTCGATACTCGACCATACAGCCAGCACGTTGCGACAGTGCATTAATGCCCATGGCATGGACTACAGTCTCATATACCACTGCATAATGTAACATCAATGACGAAACAGTACTTAGTAACCACTTCCAGTGCACTACTTTCCTATTCATAGCTAATACTACTCACGTTATACTGTTTTATTCTGCTGCTGATCTACACTCGTCTGATTAGAAATCCTTATCCTCTTCCCATTTCACTTGACTGACCCCACGATATCTAGATTCAGCTTTTGCATTACCCTTTTCATATTCTTCTAGCTTCCCTACTACGTTCATACTATTGACATTCCACGCACCGGCTTGTAGGGTGTTACTGTTTCGTGGTTATTCCACCTGTTACTTATCGTCAGCTCCCCATTCGCAGTCCCCTTCTGGAGATATGATGGGGACTAATCCGGAATCTTCCGACAACGGGGAGATCATCATAACACTTTTCCATTTACAGGACACAGGTCTTGTGCATACACCTTATGTTTCTTTAATGCAGTGGTTTCCATTTCCTTCTGAATCCTCCTACTGTTGATCATTCCTGAGCCATCCGCTGTGGCCGAGTTGTTCTAGACCCTTCAGTCCGGACCGAGCTGCTGCTACGGTCGCAGGTTCGAATCCTGCCTCGGACATGGATGTGTGAGATTTCCTTAGATTAGTTAGGTTTAAGTAGTTCCAGTCTAGGAGACTGATGACTTCTTAACATCTGAGTGTTTGGAGCCATTTGAATTTTTGATCATCCCTGATTCATCGGCCTTCTAGGGACAGTTTGCCGCCCCAAGGGCGAAAGTGTGCCCTGAACCTCTGTCCGTTCGTCCACTCTCTTTGACAAAGCCGCTGGCAGATCGATGATAACTTATACCAGAAGCCTTCGGCCGCCATTGCTGATGATTTTTATTCGAAATTTAAGCCATGGCTATGTTCGAAACCGGGACCCAGGACGTTTCAATTGCTGGTCAAAGGCATTACCCCTACGCAACGAGTGGAAAACTTGAAAGGTTTGTCTGTCTCAAGAGACGATCGGTGCACCCGCTATGCTTCATGTAAGTGTCATGTGAATCACCATCTTTGTCTCAAGCCCAGACTCTCTCGGAATACACTGGACAGAGTACTAAAATTTAAAAGACGAGACGGCTTTAAGAAGCTACACACGACATCCCACACTGAGACCACTGCGCAAGAAAGTGGCGAATTGTCAGAAGTGAGTACACTTTCTAGGTTCCTTGCAGACACAGTTCTGCTGCGGATCGGGTAATAGATGCATTACACTGTGGGCACTATGGCACGACAACTGTAAAAGGACTCCAAACCTGAAGTACCAGGGAGTCTACAATTATTGTGGGGATAACGTCTAAAATTCACACAGATTCAGCGTGACGTTCTGGCGGGATATAAACCAAATTCAGTGTCACTGTCCAGCTGTAGCGAAATGGTGCCAGCTGTTTGACCAAAGGCGTACAGACTTGAGTGATGCTGTCGGGAAGGAAGAGCACCGACATTGACAACAGACGACAGTATCCAGGCTGTCGAGGAACTGATTCACAATAATGTAGACTTTCCGATGATGAGGAAGTTCGCAAGTCGGTTGTCGAATGGCTCCGTGACCAATGAGCTGCTTCTATCGTCGACAAATGTAACGATTGGTAGAACGTTGTTTACAGAGATTTCGTGACACGAAAAATAGTGTCATGCATCTGCGTGCAGTATTCAATGAAATTACTTGTCCAGTCATAATATGTAACTTACTTTCTGAAATCCTCTCGTAGATCTCTGGGTCATAGCAGAGTAGTTAATAGCTCGCAGATCAGTCCTCCCTTTCCTACTATGCTTCCACCTCCCCCCCAATTTCCGTGATTTATTATCTATCAATCAGTCTATTTTGTCCACTATCATGAAATTAGAAGGTAGCAGCATCAGCAGGTAATGTGACAAACAAACTCGTTTACATACTGAATCTCTCGTTACATAAATACCCTGTCATTTTACACTGCGAACACATGTGGTACATGCAGCCTAACTCATTATGTTTGATCCCATACTGGCCGACTACTGCTACGGTCGCAGGTTTGAATCCTGCCTCGGGCATGGATGTTTGTGATATCCTTAGGTTAGTTAGCTGTAAGTAGTTCTAAGTCTAGGGTACTGATGGCCTCAGATGTTGAGTCCCATAGTGCTTAGAGGCATGTGAACCATTTGGCCGACTACTTCAATACGCGCTGGTTTTTCAGGTGGTGGGTCTCGCGCATCACTACACCAAACACTACCTGTACACGCTGCCGGCGCTCTTCCTGGCTGTCGTCAAGGGCAACGCCACGCTCGTCTACCTGCTGCTCAAGTACGGCGCCGCAGTCAACTTCCAGGTCAGTCCAGCCACAAGAAACGCCGAAATTTCACATTCAGTGGCGGCAGTAGGCCATTCATTACCTTCATTCGAGCTGCTATTGAGTGTTAAGTATATATCTCAGTGGGGAAGGTAACTGCGATGAGTGCTCATACAGGGAATTATTTGGACGGATCAAGAAACGGAATATGTGAAGCCCTAAAGGAGCCGTCGTACTTAACGTCTTCATCCAATGGATCGACCCCATCAAGCCTTTCACTGATGGAAAAAAAATCACAATACCAAACAGTAAATGATGTAGAATAATGAAATTTTGGGAATACATTTGTCTTGGTAACATATTTAAGTGATTGACACTGCAAGATCACAGATTAATGTAAATGCGAGATACATCAATGCAAAAGTGAAATGCTGGCATATTGATAACCGGTATAACCGCTAGAATGTTAAATGCAAGCATGCAGACGTGCATGCATTATGTTGTGCAGGTTCAGGATGTCAGTTCGTGTGATGTAGTTCCATGCCTGTTGCACTTCATCGATCACTACAGGGACAGTTAATGCTGGTTGTGGGTGGCGTTAGAGTTCTCGTCCGATGATGTCCTATACGTGTTCGATTGGAGGCAGATCTGGTGATCGACCAGACCAGGCAATATGTCGACACTCTGTAGACCTTGCTGGGTTACATCATCGGTATGTGGGCAAGCGTCCTCATGTTGGAAAACGTCCCCTGTAATGCTGTTCATGAATGGCACCACATCAGGTCGAGTCACCAGACTGACGTACAAATTTGCAGTCAGAGTGCATGGGATACTCAAGAGAGCGTTCTTTCTGTCATAGGAAATTGCATCGCAAACCGTAACTCCAGGGGCAAGCCAGGCCTCCAACTGGCTTCCTCGTAATCAACACAAGGCGACCACAGGCATCGAAGCTGGACCAGTGTTCATCAGGAAACGATACAGACCACTACTCTGGCCTCCAGTGGGCTCTTGCTTGACAGCACTGAAGTCGCAAATGCCGGTGGTTTGGGGTCTGTGGAATACACGCTACAGAGCGCCTGGCTCGCAAATATCCTTAAACCAACCGATTTGTAACAATTCGTTGTGCCACAGTAATGCTAATTTCTGCTTAAATTGCTGCTACAGATACAGAACGATGCGCTAGAGCCATACACCGCACACAATGGTCTTCCCTCTCGGTAGCGCCACGTGGCCATCTTCTTGCGATCGGTCATTCCCGTACCCACCGCTGCCAGCAATCATGTACGGTGGCTACATTGCTGCTAAGTCTTTCTGCAATATCGGGGAAGGGACATCCAGCTTCTCGCAGCCCTATTACACGACCTCACTGAAATGCAGTGAGCTGTTGATAATGGCGACTTTGTCGTCTTAAAGGCGTTCTTGACTAACATCAACTCACCATGTCCAATCTCAAAGATAATTAACTCTCAAGAGCGTTACACCGTGTATTTAAAGCAAACCAGATTTGCATCCTCATAGTGGCCCTACTGCGCCGCTCTTATGCGACTGGTGGAAATCTGAATGGACGTCATCTTATAGGAGTAGGAAGACACCTATGAACTTTCGTTTATGTCGCACAGTTACCTCTATGTTCCGTCGGCGTACTTAAGGTAAGCCCACTTTATGATGCTTTCATTATCATCCATCACACACAGAGAAAATGTCGCGGAACTTCAGTATCAAGTAAATCAGTTACTCGTTGTACTTTTAAAGCCATAAGAGATAAATTTTCCCCAAAGTGTAAGTGTACAGCTAACACTTTACCAACAAGGATCAGATTGTTGGATCATCTGATAAGGCATCCATGAATAACTAACTAGACGCTGGAAACAGTAGATGATGGAAAATACTAGGGACAGGCAAAGATTTGACTACGCAGTACAGATTGTAGAATATGTTGGTAGCAGTTACGTAGATATGGAAAGGTTAACACAAAATAAGAAAGGACCGAAGGCACTGTCAGAATAGTCGAAAGATCGATGAGTTAAGAAATGCGGATAAGTGCAAGCAGGACTCGCGCATCGAGAGTTCCGTGAAAACTTAATAGCATGTATAGATCCGGGGAATGATGAATCTCGACGAGCTTTGCCTGTTGTCGACATCGATAATGCCAAGACATCCGCCTCGGGAATTCCAAGACTTTCTACAATGACGAAAATATATTTTTGTCATATGATGTAGTTATAAATTAACACCTTTCGTATTTTTTCCTTTAGCTGTACCGTGAAAGCTTCCTTCTTGTCGAATTTCGTGATTCTAGGTCAACCAGAAGTACCCTATCGGATTAGATGAGTTTACGAGCGCCAAAATATGTAGCATTAATGGCCATATCTTTTTACTGCACTCACTTAGAAGCTTACGTTTATACACTGCCAAGGGATGTGATATACATTTCAATTTGATGCATCTGTCGGTTCCTCAGGAAAAGGGATCCTAACAGACAGACAGTTAGTAGGATAACAAATCACAGATAGTTTTTCGCAAGATATAATTACAAATTAACAATTGGCGCTATCTGACAAATTTCATGAGTTTAGGTCAAAGGAAGTAGCCTATAGGTTTTGATGATCGACTCTGCGAGTGTCAATACATGTGATACATAAATGACCATGTCTTTTACGTTCATTGACTTACAAGCTTACATTTACTACACCGCAAAGGTACTATATATTATGTGACATAAATATCAACTTCATAAGTCTCCCCGTTCCTGATAAAAATGGGTCTCAACAGGCAGGCCTGCAGGCAGACAGTCAGATGACAAATGTCAAAAATTTTTTTCGTCTGATATAAAAATTAAGAATTTTCGGTTTTTTCCCTTTAGTTGTACCGCTAAATCATGCTTTTTGCAGAACTTCATGATTTTTGGTCAACGAGCATTACCCTACAGCTTTTAATGAGTGATTTTGTGAGTATCAAAATATGTGACATATATAACCGTATTTTCTGGCCGCATTGACTTAGAAGCTGAAGTGTTTTACACCGCCAAGAGACCGTAGACCTTAGTATGTGGCATGCATTTCATCTTGAGACGCCTGCCCGTTCCTGAGCAAAAGGGTTTTGAACAGTCAGACGGACAGACAAATAGAGGGATGGACGACAAAGTGATACTATAAAAGTTCCGTTTTTACAGATTAAGGTAGGGAACCCTAAAAATGACATTCTGTTACCTTAAAACCATTTGTCTGTCTCTATTCTAAATTCATAGGGCTCTTTTATTCAAAACGAGATTTTAAATAGCCTCAAACGTGCTATTGTAGCCCCGGAGAGAGCAGCAGCGATAGTTGCTGACAGATCATGACTTGGTCGTCCTGAGATAGCGCATGGCAGCACCCAGAACGCTCTGGGCTTCTTTATCCATTCGTCTCTTTCTTCCCAGCCTTTCCACGTGCTCGTTTATTCCCTCCTGTTATTTATCAGGCCTGCGGGTAAACCGTAACGTGTCGAGGCACCCCCATTTGCAGCGGGCGCTGCCTTCCCACGGAACACTTAGCGCGCGCCCAGCGCGACGCGACGCTGTTATCGCGGTTGCCCCAGGGCGCAGAGGAAGGAGGTAGTGGCAGCATCGAATGCGCCCGCGGTGGGGAACCTTCTCCACCAATCAATACATCGCTATTCATTCTCGTCACGTGGCTGGCTGAGAAAACACTGCCTGCCGTACCTTTGATGCTTCCCCATTTCTGTCCCACACCAAAATATCCCTTTTTTTTATTTCCTAGAGGCTTTAATATTTCGTAATTACACCACTAGCTAACGGGATCTTCTTTTCTAATTACCGCCGAGATTTATGGCGCCACTCGGAGAGCGCTCTGGGGCGCCAGTTATATATCACTGTCAGGGTGGCGGGGACGATCTCGTGGCTCCGTCGGTCAGCTTCGTGGCGAGTCGGTGACAAAGAAAGAGGGGGGAGGGGGAGGGAGGCGTGGAAGAATGGGTTGGGGTGGACCCAGAGAGCTCGCGTGCGGCTGCCGAATTTATGAGGCACCTACTGCCGGCCGAGCTCTTTCACGCTGGAGATAATAACCTCTCCTCCCGTCGAGCATAGGGTGTGGGAGATAACGGTGGAGAATGGAGCTAAAGCTAGTGACGCTCTTCATCTGCACCGGGAATGGAACATACGAGCTTCAGAGGGAGGGTCTTACTTTTACGACCGCTTATTGCATCTTGCGCGCATCGTCAGTGAATGTACCTGCTTCAGCGACCGAACGAGGTGGCACAGTAGTGATGTACTGGACTTTTATTCGGGATGATGGTGATTCGAATCACCATCTTCACACAAGCTAAATAAGTTAAGGCAATAGCTTGGCTGGTGGCATGGGCGTCCAGATGCGCCCTGTACCCATCCTTAAATCTGTGGTGCATTTTGTTATTAATTTCAAACTTCTCACATGTTTATAGACAAGATTGTCTCTGACTCTGCCCAGCCGCGTGCAACGGGTAACACAGTGGCCGTAGTTAATACTACACAGCTTGGTCGCCAGGTTCTTCGCAGGAAATATCACCGTTTCCTTGTGGCGGCGATTTCGGCGTTGTTTTGCAGTCTTGGAGGATGTGACTCTTATCAGCACATTGCTGAAATGTATTAATTATTGGAAGGATGTCCACAGGCGAAATTTTGTTTCTTGAATAAAGACCACTACAGTTGTTGTCAACCCTTTATTAAAGGTAGGTCCAGTTTTGTAATTTAAATTACATCGTCAGGTGCAAATCTTGATATCTTGGAAGAGCTGGAGATCTTTCGTGCTTTAAGAAAATCTTCAAACCAAACAGTTATTTTCACACTGAATTAAGGCATAAAGCCATTTTGGTTAACTTTGATTACTGAAGTGAATAGGCTGGTTTATTGCCCCCCCCTCCACTTCCCTCACCACTTCTTCGGTAGTGCATTTTCTAGGGCTTCTCTCCTTGTTGATAATTTCTAAAACTTATTTCTCAAACTTTTTTAGTTGTATCAATTTTTAAGATTATTTTAACTCTGAATGTAATGTTTGTAAACGGTCCACAATAGAGTCTATGAGTTACTCAATACACTTCTCTATCTCTATTAACATGTTTATTTTTGTATGTTCAGTTCCGAAACGTATCTCCCTTACCACCATAATCTGCTCCCTCGTCTCATTTGTTCATACTTTCCACTTTCATTGCTGCGTTTTAATCCATGACTATCGCTTTTTTTTAATGTTCCCAAATTTTAACCCTGGTAGTGTATGCCTCTGAAATTACCGCAAGAACTTTACACTATGGTCATAGTGACCCTCAGTTATTTGCTGGAGAAACTGCCAAAAACAATGGTGAAATTGGACTCTCACAGACTAAACTCATTTTATTTCACCTCTGTCATTAACGTTTTCGATTGATATTGATATTAACGCGTCGAAAATTGGAGACTAAGTAAAAACTGCCATGGAAGCTTTTCAATGATGAAACTTGAAACTGATCCGAATCTAGACTATATTTGTAGTTTAATTAGATGAAGGTGCTATCCATTTAATGAAATGTACATATTACACAAATATTTTTAAGTGTTCTCAGTTATTCCTAAATACATTAGTTCATTATTTACACACTCTAGGAATATGGACTACAGTGTTATCGGAAATTGGAAGGCCTCTTCCATTATGGGCAGCCGTGTTCCAGCAATGGCCATTCATACCGGGAACTACTGTATTTTCTTCGTCGCTATCTGAAGATTTGACACACTGATCAGTTTCGCCATTGTCCATAATTGTTGCAGGAGCATCCGCTTCGGAATCGCTTCCATCACGAAAGTCACTTACCTCCTATTCACAGTTTAGTTGTTCTAGTAAGGCTTCCCGTATAGCGTCTTACGTTAGTAAAATGTCATTACTACTTGGCATATTCACATACACGGTTACACACTGTTTGCTCCAGGATCACAGTGACCCGTCAGAAAATACTTCTGTCAAATTAACTAAACAAAAATTTCTCACAGCTTCGAACGTCTGTCCCTTACCAGGTATCACCCATATAATGGCGGCAGCGGGCTGTATATGTACAGTGGTGAATGCATAGTAAAAAAAAAAAAAAAGAAAAAAAAAGAAATGTAGGGTCGGAGTGATGGGACTTAACTTCTATGGTCATCAGTCCCCTAGAACTTAGAACTACTTAAACCTAACTAACCTAAGGACATCACACACATCCATGCCCGAGGCGGGATTCGAACCTGCGACCGTAGTGGTCGCGCGGTTCCAGACTATAGCGCCTAGTAGGTTCATTAAAAGAATCCTGTGCATGTACAGTCCACCCATGAAATTTGCATCCACAGATACTTGCTTCTCGATTTGGGTTGCTTACCAGCTAGGACTGATAGAGGAAATAAAAAGACAATCAGACAATCAAAGAAGAACATCGCTTTTCCTCACTGGTTCATTTAGTAAGAAAGAAAGCGTTTCAGGCATGATCATTCAGCTGCAGTAACTGACACTACAAATCACACTACTATGACGAACAAAGGGCGGTACTTCGCTTGGTCTAATATCACGGAGAAATTTAGCGTTAAAGCTCCGAGATCGTACGTTTTAGAAGAATAAACCAATATATTCTTGACCTTTCTCGCAAAAAGGTCACAAATGTAAAATTAGGGAGATTCAGTGTCACGAGGAGGCTTACCAATAATCGTTCTTCCCTCGAATCATTCTCACAAACAGGAAAAGAGAAGTTACAATGGTGCACTAAGTAACTTCTGCTGTTTACCATAAGGTGACTTGCGGAGTTCAGATGTAGATGTAGATAGTGAGCATTGTCATCCACACGTTGTTTCACACTGCAAATTGACTGTGAGAGCGGCGATATTTCACGAGATCGAAGGGACCTTTAGTAACTTACACCACACCCTTGACACATCACCACTTGAAAACGTAGAGCATTAATATTTTGGAAGCGAAAGTATCTCATGCTTAGGACAACTAAGAGATGGCAGCCATCAAACGCATTGACGCCAAGCGTCTTTACCAACGCCCTCTCATCCGTTACGCCGATGAGCAATACAACGTCTGACTAATAACTACGTGGAACATAGAACTGTTCCATTCTCTGTGGCGACAGGAGAGCTGTGTCTCCTACGCAACTGGCATATTGGGTTGAATTGTTTATAATAGTTATGACAAGAAGAGAATAGAACATTTTGGAGTGTGGTGCTACAGAAGAATGCTGGATAGTACGAATAAATAATGAAGTAGTGAACCTAATCGCACAAAGGGCGGTACTTCGCTTTGACAGACATCTCTTCTTTACAAACGATTTTCTCAACTTCCGTTTCTAGGAATTCTTCATACATATTTTAGAACATTTCGTAAGCACGAGTTTCGTTTACTAGGCATCGACACGAAAGTGTACACGAAGTTTTGACATATGAGTTCTGAGGCCTCAGGTACCAACAGAGCCTGCAGTACGCTTGCTGACAGCAACAGAGGGGCTATAGATCTCAAGAAACTCATCGACCGCTAGCGCAATGTACCTATGTTCCGTAACTCCACAACAAATTAACGACAGTGTGGTAGTTCTACAGTTCTTTGCAACTATAAAGCCGAAGATGTTTACACATACAGTGAGTTAACGCATCTAATGCCTAAACTGAAGAGGGACTGAATGTATACCACTACTCTGTCTTTTTTTTTTCCTTAGTGTAAGTGCCACACCAAAAATGTAGCCTTTTAGCAGGTTGCTAACAGTGACAATTATTCTCAGTCCTTCTGCAGCTGTAGTTTTTAGTAAATTTAAGAAGCAAGTCCTATCTAAGGGAACAAATGTCTCTAACAAAATTTTATCATTAGATGTTGTTTCCTTTAGTAGTGTTTCTCGCTATTTTAACTAAAGTTCCTTTCTACGATTTAAGTGGTTTTTTGCATAATCAGACTGTAGAGACACTGAACGAAGAGTATTCCAACCAAATGAAGAAGTGGAACTAGTGTCCAATAGCTTCAGTCGCTTAGAAAAAGTCGTCACAACTGGTCTTTTCGTAAAAACGTATACAAGCAGTCTTGAATCATGGGGAAGTTTATTACATATCACAGCGGTTTTGTCGAGAAGTGCTTTAATGATGTCACTTCTCAGTCTAATAAATTCTCGAAAACAATATAATTAAGATTTCCGCTGGGGAACTTGGCTATGAATTGTGCAAACCAACTTATTTAAACAGCGGCCACCACCCACTCAATATAGTGGAGAGGCTTGAGTGGAAATTACTGGAACAATGTATTCTCGAAGTTTCTTGCAAAAGCGCAGCGGCTTTTGGCTGTAATAGGACGGTTAACATCAGCATTCGCGCCGACATTGTGATGCTGGTGGCAGACCGAGTGACCTGGGTTTGCCGGCCGCTTTGTCTGCCCACGCGACTCGCACCGTTGCATCCAGAATAGCGCCTGTCAGCAAAAAGTTTAGTGTTAACAATTTCCGCTGGGCATTGTCCTGTCGCAGTAGAGCGGGAGAAAAAACTTCTACGTGCACCGAACGGAACATTTTCTCGTACAAAAATGGAAACTGGTAGCCGACAGGTGCGAAATAAATACAAAAGGTATATACTGAATTGCTACAACGTTATAAAGAATATAACGTGATCTGTCATTTTTCCAAAGCCTCGCAGCTAGTTGGAAACAAAGGGAGAACGATGTCGAGTACAGTAGCTCAAAATAAGCTGTTCTCTTTGTAGCACTAACGTAACCGAAATAAACTTCATAATATTTACAGAATTAGAAAAGTTTCAATTTAAGTTAATAAATTCTGTCGTTTTTTCTTTTATTTATGCAACCCTCCCCCCTTCTTCTCCACTTTCTTCCGGTTCCCGTCTAATTCCAATCGTATATGCTGGTGTTTGTATGTTATCATATAGGGACTTGACCGATTTCCCAGAGAAGGTACGGAGAAGTAATTTTCATGGCGTACAGATCCTATGGAAAGGTTTTGTAGGGTTCAGCGACCTAAATTACAATGGCAGTGTAACAAATAAGCCCAGCTACCAAATTAATACTAACATCCACTCTATTCGATAACGTTCATCTGTCACCTCACCCACTCTTGCTCCCTGAGGGCAGTCTCACATCAGAAACACATTTTTTTTAGTTTCCAGGTGATGTACACTACCTGATGAAAAGTGTCAGAAGAAGAGTATGAGAGGCGGATTCGGCAGTATAACAGGAGTTGGGGAATATACTGTTGTCAATAGAGAAGCAATAACAGCTGAATTGGTGGGTCAGGAGAGCTCAGTGACTTCCAACGTTGACTAGTCATTGGATGCAACCTCAATAAAAAAACAAAAATAAAACACAACATGCGGGACATTTCATCCCTTCCGAAGCTGCAGAAGTCCTGTGTTGGTGATGTTACTGTAAAGTGGAAACACGAAGAAACGACCAAAAGCTAAACCAAGGCCAATCGTAATTAATGTACTGACGGACAGGGGGCGTGGTTGAAAAAAATCGCACGATATAAATGAAAGAATCACCCTGAAGAATTACCAGCAGTCCAGCTAGTACAATGGCTCTACATAGGGTGTTAAAAAAGAACTGAGTGCCATGTTCGACGGAACGCCCGCAGAACGTTACCTGCCGGCGTGCATAGAGCCAATAATAAATATGAAGCTAGTGCTGTTATGTTGCGGAGGTATTTTTGTAGTTATGGTCTGGTCCCTTTATTGCACTTGAGAAAACGTTAAATGCGTAAGGAACAGTTCAGAGATTATCACATTTGTTCAAAAATGGCAATATGCCACATTATAAAGCAACGTCTACGAGGAGATGATTCGAGGATAGCAACATTCTTGAAATGGACTGGCCTGCCTAAAGTCCCCTCCTGAACCCACTGGAACAACTTTGGGGTAAGTCAGAACGTTGACTTCACTCCACATTCCAGCATTTAACAACAATACCTACTCCGCTTTCGGCTCTCGAGGAAGAAGGGCTGCCACTCCCTCACAGACATTCAGACAATAACTGAAAGTGACTCCAGCAAGGTTCAAGCCGTCACAAATGCGAAGGATGGACACAGACCATATTAATGTCGACTATTGGGTGTTCAGATACATCAGCTGATGTATGAGTTTAGCTTAGTCGGGATGAGTTCCAGTGTTGCCCCCTTCATTTATAATCCTAAGACTATTACGGGAGGCTTATCCCAGTGCTGTTATTAATTCTCGGATATTAGTCAAACATGTGCCAACTTTGGTCGATTCTGGTCCAGTATCAAGCTGTCGCAGAGTTATACTCAATTTTACATATATTCTTCCTCATTCCCATCCATACTAGTACAAGCGTTAGGCTTTTTTTCCTAATGAGTGTGTGGCACGTATGGATGATAACATACAAATACACACACCATATGTATATATATGGTCACGTGCGGCACCAGTGCAGTGCCCTCAATGCTTTGCAAGTGTTAGTCGTGACCACAAAAGTATGCTTTGTAGGTGTGAGTGCAGAATGCTGGAGCTGAATGACAAAAGTCTGCATTGTGCGGTGGTCACATTCGGCCATTGAATAGGATTGTGGTGACAAGTATGAGGACGACAGCTACATATGTCAGTGCAGAACTGAATGTCGCACTCACAAACCCTGTCAGCACCAAAACAACACGAAGGGAGCTCCAGCAGCAGGGAAATGCAGGGCATGAAACGATTTATTAGTGACGCATATGCCTGTAACAGGACAGTTTATTGGTGCTGAAGCCATAAAAATTGGACTACACAGCAATTCAGAAACATAGTTTGATCATATATGTGTTATTTCACACTGTTAACAACTACTGGCCGAATTTACATCCCAAGAGCGAAATATGCTGGAGATTTGGTAATGATCTGGGCATGCATATCGTGGTGTTCCATGTGTCCCTGGTTACTCCACAAGGTCGAACTACAGGGTTATTACAAATGATTGAAGCGATTTCACAGCTCTACTACAACTTTATTATTTGAGATATTTTCAAAATACTTTGCACACACATACAAAAACTCAAAAAGTTTTTTCAGGCACTCACAAATGTTCGATATGTGCCCCTTTAGTGATTCGGCAGACATCAAGCCGATAATCACGTTCCTCCCACACTCGGCGCAGCATGTCCCCATCAATGAGTTCGAAAGCATCGTTGATGCGAACTCGCAGTTCTGGCACGTTTCTTGGTAGAGGAGTTTTAAACACTGAATCTTACACATAACCCCACAGAAAGAAATCGCATGGGGTTAAGTCGGGAGAGCGTGGAGGACATGACATGAATTGCTGATCATGATCTCCACCACGACCGATCCATCGGTTTTCCAATATCCTGTTTAAGAAATGCCGAACATCATGATGGAAGTGCGGTGGAGCACCATCCTGTTGAAAGATGAAGTCGGCGCTGTCGGTCTCCAGTTGTGGCATGAGCCAGTTTTCCGCGGGCTACGCGTGAAACTTGCCCGCACGCATTCAACCGTTTATTCGCTCACTGCAGGCCGACCCGTTGATTTCCCCTTACAGAGGCATCCAGAAGTTTTAAACTGCGTATACCATCGCCGAATGGAGTTAGCAGTTGGTGGATCTTTGTTGAACTTCGTCCTGAAGTGTCGTTGCACTGTTATGACTGACTAATGTGAGTGCATTTCAAGCACGACATACGCTTTTTCGGCTCCTGTCGCCATTTTGTCTCACTGCGCTCTCGAGCGCTCTGACGGCAGAAACCTGAAGTGCGGCTTCAGCCGAACAAAACTTTATGAGTTTTTCTACGTATCTGTAGTGTGTCGTGACCATATGTCAATGAATGGAGCTACAGTGAATTTATGGAATCGCTTCAATCATTTGTAATAGTCCTGTACTGTCAGAGATTTTGGATGATCAGATCCATCTGGTGATACAATTTTTGTTCCCCAACGGTGGTGCCGTCTTCCAAGATGAGGGACCCCTGTTCACACTGCTCATTTCGTCAAGGACTGGTTTTGTGACCACAGGGATGAATTATGGCATCTCCCCCGACCACCACAGTTCCATGTTATTGAGCCTTTGAAGTCTACTTTGGGAAAAAAGTGCGTGTTCGCTATGTAGCACCATAATTGTTATTTCAACCTGCCACACAATTCTGCAGGAAGAATGTTATAAGATTCTCTTAAAAAGCATACATGGCATGTATTTATCCACTCTGAGATAACTGTAATCTACACTCCTGGAAATTGAAATAATAACACCGTGAATTCATTGTCCCAGGAAGGGGAAACTTTATTGACACATTCCTGGAGTCAGATACATCACATGATCACACTGACAGAACCACAGGCACATAGACACAGGCAACAGAGCATGCACAATGTCGGCACTAGTACAGTGTATATCCACCTTTCGCAGCAATGCAGGCTGCTATTCTCCCATGGAGACGATCGTAGAGATGCTGGATGTAGTCCTGTGGAACGGCTTGCCATGCCATTTCCACCTGGCGCCTCAGTTGGACCAGCGTTCGTGCTGGACGTGCAGACCGCGTGAGACGACGCTTCATCCAGTCCCAAACATGCTCAATGGGGGACAGACCCGGAGATCTTGCTGGCCAGGGTAGTTGACTTACACCTTCTAGAGCACGTTGGGTGGCACGGGATACATGCAGACGTGCATTGTCCTGTTGGAACAGCAAGTTCCCTTGCCGGTCTAGGAATGGTAGAACGATGGGTTCGATGACGGTTTGGATGTACCGTGCACTATTCAGTGTCCCCTCGACGATCACCAGTGGTGTACGGCCAGTGTAGGAGATCGCTCCCCACACCATGATGCCGGGTGTTGGCCCTGTGTGCCTCGGTCGTATGCAGTCCTGATTGTGGCGCTCACCTGCACGGTGCCAAACACGCATACGACCATCATTGGCACCAAGGCAGAAGCGACTCTCATCGCTGAAGACGACACGTCTCCATTCGTCCCTCCATTCACGCCTGTCGCGACACCACTGGAGGCGGGCTGCACGATGTTGGGGCGTGAGCGGAAGACGGCCTAACGGTGTGCGGGACCGTAGCCCAGCTTCATGGAGACGGTTGCGAATGGTCCTCGCCGATACCCCAGGAGCAACAGTGTCCCTAATTTGCTGGGAAGTGGCGGTGCGGTCCCCTACGGCACTGCGTAGGATCCTACGGTCTTGGCGTGCATCCGTGCGTCGCTGCGGTCCGGTCCCAGGTCGACGGGCACGTGCACCTTCCGCCGACCACTGGCGACAACATCGATGTACTGTGGAGACCTCACGCTCCACGTGTTGAGCAATTCGGCGGTACGTCCACCCGGCCTCCCGCATGCCCACTATACGCCCTCGCTCAAAGTCCGTCAACTGCACATACGGTTCACGTCCACACTGTCACGGCATGCTACCAGTGTTAAAGACTGCGATGGAGCTCCGTATGCCATGGCAAACTGGCTGACACTGACGGCGGCGGTGCACAAATGCTGCGCAGCTAGCGCCATTCGACGGCCAACACCGCGGTTCCTGGTGTGTCCGCTGTGCCGTGCGTGTGATCATTGCTTGTACAGCCCTCTCGCAGTGTCCAGAGTAAGTATGGTGGGTCTGACACACCGGTGTCAATGTGTTCTTTTTTCTATTTCCAGGAGTGTATTTTGAATGTCAACAGTTTTCTTACACCATATTAGGCATGGATATGGGTTGCATTTTTGGTGTTGATATATTTTCATCCATCCCCTGTATGTAGCGCAGGGAAATAAGTAGCTATACGCAACATGGCAGTTGTTTGAAATTCTATACTGAGATGCAGTGGTTGTTTGCAGGATGGACAAGGGAACACGCCTCTGCACCTGGCTGTAGCACAGCAGACAGTGCCGTGGGAGTGCGTTCTGGACCTGGTGGAGAGGGGCGCGCAGGTGGCGCTGCGCAACAAGGCGGGCGTGAGGCCCGTGGAGCTGGCGCCCGGGGACGTGCTGGCCCGGCTGCAGGACCAGATGCTGGCCGACTGCTGGGCCGGCCTGGCGCCCAGCTCGCCAGCTGCGCAGCAGACCACCCAGCAGGCGCAGCAGGCGGCCAGCGCGCAGCAGCAGGGCGCGCAGCAAAACACCCAGCAGGCGCAGGTAGGGCCACAGTGTCTGTTGTACTCTCCAGTAGCGAACTATACGTTGAGTAGTCCTGGACCCCAGCCTGCCAGCTTTACAGCAATACACACAGTGGCCACAACTGACAGCTGACATACAGCAGCGAGGCGCTAGCCAGAACACCCAGCAGCCACGGGAATGGAAGCACTGTGTGACTTATTAACCAACAGCAAAGTATACACTGACTAGACGACTATCAATTTGTCTTTAGCAATGGCACAGGCACCAGAAAAGCAGTTCTGCCATTGAACTTATGACGGAATTAAGACCAAAGAAAAATCAAACCACTTTCATAGGATTTGTGGACCTCGAAAAAGTGTTCATCAAAGTAAAATGATGCTCGATTTTTGAAATTCTGAGAAAAACAGCGATAAGCTGTAGGGAAAGATGGGTTCAAAAAATGTTCAAATGTGTGTGAAATCTTATGGGACTTTGCTGCTAAGGTCATCAGTCCCTAAGCTTACACACTACTTAACCTAAATCGTCCTAAGGCCAAACAAACACACACCCAAGCCCGAGGGAGGACTCAAACCTCCGCTGTGACCAGGAAAGCTGGGTAATATACGTATTGACAAGAATGGAGAGTGAACAGTACGAGTCGTAGACCAAGAGCGAAGTGCGTGGACTAAAAATGGTGTAGGACAGGGATGCAGTCTTTCACTCCTGTTATTCAATCTACACATCGAGGAAGCAATGAAGGAAATAAAGATTCAAGAGTGTGATTAAAACTAAATATGAAAGAATATTAACGTTAATATTCGATGACAACATTGCCAGCCTCAGTCAAGGTGAAGAAGACTGGAAAGAACAGTCTAAGGAGTACAGAACATGGTTTTAGAGTAAATTGCAGAAAGACGAAAGTTATGAGGAGTAGTGGAAATGAGAACAGCTAGAAACTTAATATCATAACTTGGTGATCACGAAGTAGATTGAGTTAAGGAACAGTGCTATCTGTACAGCAAAAGAACCCACCACAGATGGAGAAAAGAGGAGATGAAAAGCTGACTAGCACTGGCAAAAAGGGCATTTCTGGGCAAAAGCAGTCTGCCAGTATCAAATATAGGCCTTAATTTGAGGAATAAATTTCTGGGGATGTGTGTTTGGAGCACAGCAGTACATGGCAGTGAGACGTGGACTGTGAGGAAACTAGAACAGAACAAAACAGAAGCATCTGAGGTGTGGTGCTAAAGAAGAATGTAGAAAATTAGGTGGAGTGATAAGGTAAGGAATGAGAAGACACTAGAGAAACGGCAAGGAAAGGAACATACAGAAACCACTGACATGAAGAAGGGACAGGATGATAGGAACTCTGTTAAGACGTTGGGAAATAACTTCCACGGTACTACAGAGACCAGCAGAAGGTAAAAACTGTAGGGGAAGACAGATCTTTATATTCCAGCAATTAATTGGGCACATAGCTTGCAAATGGTTCTCTGAGACGAAAACGATGGCAGATGAGAGGAATTCATGGTAGGCCACATAAAATTAGTCGTAACACTGATGACTCAAAACAAAAAGTCTTAAAACTCACACAGATAGCTCTGCAGCAAAACACACAGCAGGCACAGCAGATAGCTCGCGTTCTATGCAGTGTGCATAGCAGAAGGCCCAGGAGTCTGAGGTAGGGAAGCACTTACCACCATATTCAGTAGTAGCAGAGTCCACGTGGTGTAGCCCTGGCACCCTGCCCATGAGCTGGGCAGCTGAAAACCAGTTGACACAGGAGGTGTGTGGCAGGCAGCAGTGGGGCATACAGCAGAACACCTAGGAGGCTGAATAAGGGAACACCGTCCACTATGTTCAGCAGTAGCAAAGTATACATTGTGTAGTCGTGGTACTCAATCCACGAGTTGCATAGTAGAACGATTAATATGCATAGGATGCTGCTCACATGAAGCAGTAGGCCACACAGCAGAATACCCAGGGTGCTCAGCTGAGAATCACTGGCTGTTGTATTCGCCAGAAGTAAAGTATATATATTGTAATCCTTGCACCCAGCCCGCCAGTTATGCAACACGTGCAGCATGCAGTTGGGTCACAACAATAGGTCATGCAATACCCACCACGCATAAACTGGAAAGCTCCATCTGCTGTGTTCATCAACTGTGTGGTCCTGGTATCGACTGCGCGAGCTGTGCAGCAGAATACACAGCATGCACAGCAAGTGTCGGGACCAAACAGTAAGACACACAGCAAATCATCTAACAGCCGTAGGTAGGAATGCATAACCTGTGATATCTACCAGGATCATTCATTGTGAATTCCTATCACCCATACACCAGCTGCTCAGCAAAACTCACACCAACACTGTGTGTACCTGCAGCCTCTGTGGCCTCCCTCAGCACTGCGTTTGTATCTCAGCTGGCGTTAAGCAGCAAATAAACAGTTCTCCATCACAATTGCACCCATTTGTCATTCGCCTTTTTCCACCAGTGGCAATCAAGTAAGCAAACACTAGTCAAGATGGCCTGTTCCCACCAATGACAACAAATAAAGCAAACAGCAGTGAAGGACATCTCGTTCTCAATATCATATCAGATTACGTTAACAGCCTCTTTCGCCTTAACTGAAGTTTCTCTCATTCAGCAGTTAGCAAAAACACCCTGTCAAGGCCGTTTGCAACAGTGGCCGAAACGATGGAGAATTTTACACATTGACAATGTGGTCACATGCCGACAAGAATTTTATTGATTAAATTACCCTTGTTTAACACGTATGGTAGCAAATACTCTTGTGTTAACATTTCGTCTGTGACTATGAATAATTTCACCATGGGTCAAACACGACAATTCTACTGATTTTAGCTACTTATGTTTTATTGGAAAACGCTGTTGCACCTAATTTTACGCTCTGACCATGAAACCAACGGCGTATAAAATGATACATCTGAGAGTCCCTCCAGATTAATTTTCACTGTTGGTCTGTATAGAGGTGAGTGGTTGGTGCTTGCACACTGGTTGTAGAGCAGCAGTCTCAGTTGCGTGTCGTGCGCGGCGCAGGTGCCGGCGACGCCTGCGGGCGCCGAGTCGCCCGGCAGCGGCGCCGCCAACTCGGGCCCGTCGTCGCGCAACCCGGCGCGCATCCTGCGCAAGCTGCGCACGGCGAGCGGCGGCGGCGGCGGCGGCGGCGGCGCGGCCAGGGCAGAGTCCACCGAGGAGGCCAGCTCCGCCTCCGTCGAGATGCTGGCGCTCTCCTCTACCGGCTCCGTGCGCAGCCGCAACAACAGCTGCCGCAGCCTCGAAGTCACCCAGCAACAGCAGCAGCAGCCGGGCCAACCCGCCGGCAGCAACAACAACAGCAAGGTGAGCGTGGCAGCCTGCAGAGCATGCGCAGAGCCAAGTACAGTAATGCGATAGTGCACCAATATGGGGTAGACGTAATGACTGAATTGTGTCCCGTATACAGTCGGTATTGTCGAGGCACATACACAGTACAAAGTACAAAATTGTTAAGGCTTTCTGGGCCACTTGTTGACAAACTGCCTGTTGGCTTCTGTCTCGGGTTCTTCGGCCGACGTTTGTCTGATGATTTTTCTGACGCTTCGCCACCACGAGTGGCTATTGTCAAACTTTCATCGTCCATTCCTGGTGGTCAACTGGAGCCGAGATCGCGGCCGCAGACTATATGTACCTGGCGCGCCAATGTCTAACAGATTTTCGGCAGTCATTTCCGGTGCGAGTTTCTTGCCGGCCGGAGTGGCCGTGCAGTTCTAAGCACTACAGTCTGGAGCCGAGCGACCGCTACGGTCACAGGTTCGAATCCTGCCTCGGGCATGGATGTGTGTGATGTCCTTAGGTTAGATAGGTTTAAGTTGTTCTAAGTTCTAGGGGACTGATGACCTCAGAAGTTAAGTCCCATAGTGCTCAGAGCCATTTGAACCATTCGTATAATTCTATAGCTTCTCTGAACAAGCAGGCGTGATAGTTCTACTCTACAGCCAGAACTTCAGTGTCGGCAGATTTTACTACGTGGATGGTCTCATACAGCGCGTTCTATGCCACGGCCGATTACTCCATTCCAAATAAACATTTCCGCATGTGCATCGTTTGCGAAAGAGGGACCCACTTGCAATGTCGGGTACATACCGCATACCATTCACACGCAGAAAAGTTTATTTGGAATGCATGGACGATCAGTCAACACCAGGATCACAGAACGTGAGCGGCATTGCAGATTGGGGCAGGTGGAGAAATCGACCGTGGCAGAGCACTCGCTGCATAAGACCGACCTCGCAGTAAAATTCGCTAACACGGAAGTTCTGGCTGTAGAGAAGAACTATCACACCCGCTTGTTCAGAGAAGCAGCAGAAAATCACAAACACGGGAACACCTTCAACAAGAAAGAAGAAAGCCTCAAGGCAAACGAATCCTGGCTTCCCGTGCCCTAGCGAACGACCGTCGCAGGTAGCAAGAGAACCGCATCGGAAATGACCGCGTAGAAGCCCTCGGATGTAGGCGCGGAGGTACGTGTAGTCTGCGGCCTCGAGCTCGGCTCCTGTCCACGACCACCAATTTATTACCCATACAACAGACAAGTCATCCATCCGTATTTATTTACAAGCGGAGCGCCTCTGACATGGCCAACGGGTTCGGCTCATATTTGACAGATACGAGAGAGAATTTTCAGAGCATGTGCTTCGATAAGTGTCAACGTGATAAGGAATACCACACAATCCATGATAAGAAGTTTGCAGTGCTGCACAGATACCAATGGTCATAATTTCGAACACTTTCAGTAAATGGACGTTCATACCACCTTCCTGCCCTTCGTTGACCTTCAAAGACCTTACTGTTACACATCATTGGATTCGTCTCGATAGCCGCTATCAGATAATAAGTACCAAACTATAGCATCCCATTTACAGAAAAAAAGCGAAGTTGCCCTTCATATCTCTGACGTTACCCCACATAGCAGCAAAAAACCAACGTCATATTATGTCCCCGTTGTCCCATGCAACATTTGTTCCACAAACTTTTTAGCTCCTATCACACTTTCCGAGTCATTCTTCGTGGTATTAGTTAGTAACTCACCCTGTATATATTACAAGGTGCATTCAAGTTCTAAGTCCTCCGATTTTTTTTCTCCGGACTGGAAAGAGATAGAAACATGCGCATTGTTTTAAAGTGAGGCCGCGTTCATTGTCAATACGTCCCAGAGATGGCAGCACCGTACGGCATATGGAATTTTACCGCCAGCGGCGAGAATGAGAACTCTTTTAAATACTTAAAATGGCGACGTTTTCCTTACTTGAACAGCGTGCAATCATTCGTTTTCTAAATTTGCATGGTGTGAAACCAATTGAAATTCATCGACAGTTGAAGGAGACATGTGGTGATGGAGTTATGGATGTGTCGAAAGTGCGTTCGTGGGTGCGACAGTTTAATGAAGGCAGAACATCGTGTGACAACAAACCGAAACAACCTCGGGCTCGCACAAGCCGGTCTGACGACATGATCGAGAAAGTGGAGAGAATTGTTTTGGGGGATCGACCAATGACTGTTGAACAGATCGCCTCCAGAGTTGGCATTTCTGTGGGTTCTGTGCACACAATCCTGCATGAAGACCTGAAAATGCGATAAGTGTCATCCAGGTGGGTGCCACGAATGCTGACGGACGACCACATGGCTGCCCGTGTGGCATGTTGCCAATCAATGTTGATGCGCAACGACAGCTTGAATGGGACTTTCTTTTCGTCGGTTGTGACAATGGATGAGACGTGGATGCCATTTTTCAATCCAGAAACAAAGCGCCAGTCAGCTCAATGGAAGCACACAGATTCACCGCCACCAAAAAAATTTCGGGTAGCCACCAGTGCTGAAAAAATGATGGTGTCCATGTTCTGGGACAGCGAGGGCGTAATCCTTGCCCATTGCGTTCCAAAGGGCACTACGGTAACAGGTGCATCCTACGAAAATGTTTTGAAGAACAAATTCCTTCCTGAACTACAACAAAAACGTCCAGGAAGGGCTGCGCGTGTACTGTTTCACCAAGACAACGCACCCGCACATCGAGCTAACGTTGCGCAACAGTTTCTTCGTGATAACAAATTTGAAGTGATTCCTCATGCTCCCTACTCACCTGACCCGGCTCCTAGTGACTTTTGGCTTTTTCCAACAATGAAAGACACTCTCCGTGGCCGCACATTCACCAGCTGTGCTTCTATTGCCTCAGCGATTTTCCACTGGTCAAAACAGACTCCTAAAGAAGTCTTCGCCGCTGCCATGGAATCATGGTGTCAGCGTTGTGAAAAATGTGTACGTCTGCAGGGCGATGACGTCGAGAAGTAACGCCAGTTTCATCGATTTCGGGTGAGTAGTTAATTAGAAAAAAAATCGGAGGCCTTAGAACTTGAATGCACCTCGTAATAACCATCACTGGCGCCAAGAAACGATTAAAATGGTCGAAAACAAATAAGTCACTAGGACCGGATGCAATCTCGACTCGATTTCACAAAGAGTACCTTACGGCATTTATCCCTTACTTAGCTTTCATTTATCGCGAATTTCTCGCCTAGCGGATAGTCCCAAATGACTGGGAAAAAAGTGCAGGAGTCTGCTGTATATAAGAGGGGCAAAAGTACGGACCCATAAAATCATAGACCAATATCCCTATGATTGATTTGCTGCAGAATCCTTGAACTTGTTGTTAAAATGTAACATATTTTCTTGAGACCGGTAAGCTCATGTCTATGAATCAGCATGGTTTTAGAAAGAATCGCTCACGCGAAACTCAGTTTGTCCTTTTCTCACACGAAGCTATGGATGAAAGGCAACAGGCAGTTTCCGTATTTCTAGATTTCCGGAAAGCATTTTTCACCGTTCCCCACTGCAAACTGTTAGCGAAGATACGAGCGTAAGGAATAGGTTCCCAGACATGTGAGTTGCTCGAAGACGGCTAGTCTTCATCAGAGACATGAGTATCATTAGAAGTACTCCAGGGAAGTCCGATAAGTGCGCAGTTATTTTCTGTATACATGAATGATCTGGCGGACAGGGTGGACAGAAATGTGCGGTTGTTTGCTGATGATGCTGCGATGTAGGGAAAGGTGTGTTGAAGGTGAGAGACTCTAGGAAGATACAAGATGACTTAGACGAAATTTTTAGTTGGTGTGGTGAATGGCAGCTACCTCTAAATGAAGAAAAATGTGAAGTTTATGGGGACGAGTAGCAAAAGCGTACCCTTAACATTCAGATACAGCGCTAGTAGTTTCCTACTTGACATAGTCACGTCGTGTACATATCTGGGCGTAACATTGCAAAGGGATATAAAATAGAACGAGCATGTAAGTATTATGGTAGGGAAGGTGAATGGTCGATTTCGGTTTATTGGGAGAATTTTGGGAAAGTGTGGTTCATCTATAAAGGGGATCGCATATAGGACGTTTGTACAACCTATTCTTGGGTAGTGCTAGAGTTTTTGGGGTCCGTACCAGGTTGGATTAAAAGAAGACATCGAAGCACTTCAGAGGCGGGCTGTTAGAACTCTTACCGGGGGATTAGAACAACGCGCAAGTATTACGAAGATATTTCGCGAACTTAAATAGGAATCCCTAGTCAGAAATTGACGTTCTTTTCGAGGAACACTGCTGTGGAAATTTAGAACACCGACATTTGAAGCTGAATGTTGAAGGATTGTACTGTCCCTAACGCATATTTCGCATAAAGGCAAGGAAAATTAGATGGGCAAAAACAGTGCTGTTGCGGAGGCACATAGATAATTTTTTTTTCCCTCGCTCTATTCACGAATGAAACAGATAAATAAATGATTAGTTGTGGTACAAGGCTCCCTGTGTCACGCTCCGTAAGGTGGCTTGCGGCGTATTTACGTAGGTGGTAGATGTAGACAAAAATTTTATGACGTGTATACTCGGAATTATTGAGGCTCCCCAAGGTAGAGTTACAGGCCCTTGGCTCTTCCTCATCTACGTAAACGATTTAGAGATCAATCTGAGCATTCGTCTTAGGTTGTTTGCAGATGACGCTATCGTTTATCGACTAGTAAAGTCACTAGAAGATCAAAACGATCTAGAAAAGATATCTGTACGGTGGGAAAATTGCCAATTTACCCAAAACCCGAAAAATGTGAGGTCATCCACATGAGTGCTAATAGGAATCGTTAAACTTCGGTTACACGAAAAATCAGTTAAAATCTAAAGGCAGTAAATTCAACTGAATACCTAGGAATTACAGTTACGAACAACTTAAAATAGAAGGAACACACAGAAAATGTTGTGGAAAAGGCTAGCCAAAAACTGCATTTAATTTCCATGACAATTAGAAAATGTAACAGATCTGCTAAGGAGACGGCCAAGACTACGCTTGTCCGTCCTCTTTTGGAGTACTGCTGCGCAGTGTGGGGTCCTTAGCAGATGTGATTGGCGGATCGAGAAAGTTCAAAGAAGGGTAGCACGTTTTGTATTATCGCCTAACAGGGGAGAGAGTGTCACTGATATGATACAGGATTTGGGGTGGACATCATTAAAACAAAGGGTTTCTCTTTGCGGCGAAATCTTCTCACGAAATTTCAATCACAAACTTTCTCCGACGAATGCGAAAATATTTTGTTAACGCCGACCTACATTGGGAGAAACGATTGCCGTAATACAATAAGGAAAATCAGAGCTAGCACCGAAAGATATAGATTACAGTGGAATAATAGAGAATTATTGCGAAGATGGTTCGATAAACCCTCTGCCAGGCACTTAAATGTGATTTGCAGAGTATCGATGTAGATGTAGAAGGAAAGCAATAAGGAGTAATAACAAGGCAAGCAAATAAATTTCTCAAAAGACATAGACTAGTAAAGATTTAAAAATTTATTCCTTTGCCTCTTGGCTCTTCAGCTGACTGTGTTACATGTCTTCAGTTTCCTCCGAACAATTTTCCATATAATCCTCAGAAGCAAATATATTCGCGGCACCAAGAACGTGTAACGAATGTAATCGTGACGCAACTACATCGTTTCTTCCAAAGATTCGGACGAAAAAAAAAACTAGCTTTACATTTAACAATATTTCGGTTGCGGGAATTAATTCTGATATACACCACACATACTGTAAGATTGTCTAATAAATCGGTAATGAAAGCATTCTGCTGTGAATATTTATTGCGTCCGGTCGGTTGTGCAATTAAAAAAAAGGTTCTAATGGCTCTGAGCACTATGGGATTTAACATCTGAGGTCATTAGACCACTAGAACTTAGAACTACTTAAACCTAACTAATCTAAGGACATCACATACATCCATGCCCGAGGCAGGATTCGAACTTGCGACCGTAGCAATCGCGCGGTTACGGACTGAAGCGCCTAGAACCGCTCGGCCATAGAGGCTGGCGGTTGTGCAATTTCCGCTGGGTTCCCAGAGAAGCAGATTGTAACTGTGAAGTCTTGAGATAAAGTTCTTCACTTGACGATAAAAATAAAAATCACGTGCCAGTTCAGTTTGGCGGCATCACTTCTACCGTGCAAATCGATTGGCTCTCGTCATCTATAACCATGCTGCCACACACGACGGCGTTAGTTTTTCCATCCATGAAATCCGGTATCACACAAAACTTGTTATCAGCAACGTATAATGTTAAAATGTTCTCAAGATATGCTTTGTAAATTGAATTATGCTATTCGCCAGATTTGGAGAAAATGAAGTAAACAATTCATAATGAGTCGGTCAAATGATTGACGTCTTCTATACCCCGAAGAACAAATTAATCATTATCTTTTTATAAGCTTCAGACAACAATTTTTCAGACGCTGTGATGGAAAATTGTGCAATGTACGAATGCGTTATTTCATGTTTACTACCAACTACGATACGGGTAAATTTTTCTCCATTATGTGATAACGTGCGATGATTGCTCGTGTTCACAGCAATCTTACTGAGAATTCTTTTCATACGAGGATTAAAATTTTAATTCTTTGCTAATCCGAGTAAATGAGAAATTTATCTGCCTAGATTGTCATTATTCCCTATTGCTTTATTTTTGATATTAACATTAGTATCCGTACCAGCTTCGAAACAAAAAAAAGAAAATACAAATAAAACAAAACCTGCATAATGCAACTGGGATTCGAACATAGACCCTCCGCTCTGCAGCGAGAGACCCAGATCGCTAAACGATTTTGGCTTTCGTTGGACAGCTCTTACCTTACGGGTACACAAGCGGAAGTCGAAGAAGAGTCTTTCCTCGATTCATAGGAAAATATGCCTTTGCGAACCCTGGTCGTTTCTGTGTCGATTGCGCGTCTTGAGCTTTAGGTGACGTTTTCTCAAAAACTGTCTGGGTGAGAGTACGACTAGCGTATTGAGGGTTCCGCACAGACTTAAGTATCTATATATAGACAATTCATCCATTCCGAGATTTGAGAATCTCGACGGTGTTCGTTTTTGTCGACGTTGATATTCGCAAGATATTGGCCCCAGGGATTCCGAGACTTTCGTGAATGTTCTAATTTTAAGTTTGAAGTCGGATAACAAATGATAAAAGAACTTTTTTCGTGTGATATAATTACATATTAACAATTTTATAGTTTTTATTCCTTACTTGTATTGTGAAATGTTGCTTCTCTCCAAATTTCATGTTCTTCGTCAACATTTTAATCACTGATTTTTGAGCATCAAAATATGCAACCAACTTTGATTCCATAAGAAACCGTTGGACAGATAAATTAAGGAACGATAGTAACACAGCATTCAGTCACAGTCTCATTGGTTTTTTGTTATTATTCTTGTATATCCACATTTCAACTATAAGTAGCATAGCTTCAGTGCATTTGAATGAGTTACTGTCCGACAAACCCGCATGTGACAGTGATGGTCTATGGGCAGACTGAGTTTCCGTCTGTCCATACACCAGTAATTTACTGACACGTACTGCTGCGAGTTTGTTGGATAGTAACTCATTCAAATGCTATAATTTTCAATGTTAGCAGCTGCGATGAATTTTTTGAATAATTTCGTGATGCCTTCAGCTGCCTTTCTCTTTATTTCATACACTATATTGCAATTTCGGCCTCAAGCCATTTTCAAGTATTTTATAGTTGATTCCTTAGTAGTATATCATGTCAAGTGTGTCCTTGCTCCTATGGCTGAATGTAATGCTCGAAAGTAACGTGCTCCTGCAATACCGAATAAACTCTCTAATTAAGTTTATGAGCATTACATGCAACCTTAGGACCAAGGACGTACATATACTACAAAAGAACTATCCATAAAATACTTGAAAATGGCTTAAGGCCCGAAATTGTGCAACCGTACATGAAATAAAGAGAATGGCAGCTGAAGGCATCACTGAATTATTTAAATGAAGTTGTGCTATTCGTAACTGAAATCAGGACATGCAAAAATTATAAAAAAACAGTGAAACTGCGAATGGTGGCTGAGTTCTTATCCTTTCTTAATGTAAATATGTAACACAAACTGCAGTATCTTTTGATTACATTGATCCTTTCTTAATCAAAATATTTGACACAAATTGCCGTACATTTTGATTGCACTGACTTACAAACTTAATTTTTTCACATCATCAAAGTACTGTAGACCTCTGTACGTGACATAAATTTTAAGTTGATGTTCAGAAAGTTCGTTAAAAGTTGATGCACCACTTATATTCAATGTGCGGAATACAGACGAGCCAAGTCTGTTTGTCAGGCTGCAAGCTAGTCTTGGCTTTCTAAAGCAGTCCGACAAAAGCTCAGTTTTCTTTTCCATCCAACTGCGTATTATTCTTATCACTCACGTATTTCGGATGCCGTCAGAGCCATAAGTACAGCACCCTAGCACAGTTGCCAAGCCGTGCTTCCAACAGGATATTACTTGTATTACAGTAAGTGTACATTGTAGCTTGATGAACACACAGCAAAGAAAATGTTTCATATATTTCCAGATAGGTCAAAATACAGGAGACACTAGTATGTATAATGAAACACTGAAGAAAACGAACTGAAACCGCAGTCAGACTTGCTCGCTGCCGGCAGACTGAGATGTCCCGGTGGTACTCGTATACGCGGCAGCGTGCGCCCGCAAATGTAGATTTCGCTTTGAAGGCTAACCCTTTTAGCGTGTCTGAGGTAATGTAACAGCAGAGGCGGGGGAAATGAGTTTGCCCGCGGCAAACAGGGCTCCAAGAATTACGCCGGCAGAGCGGCTCCGCGGTAGTCCTATGGTTGCGCCTTGCGCACCCCGTCTGCTTTGTTTACATTCTTTTGCAGCGTCACACGGCGCTCTTCGAAATGTGCGCTCTTCAGTTGGTCTCACGTTAGTCCCGCGCCATACCGCCCTCGGCTCTAATATTAAGTGGAGAAAGTTCTGCGTCAAAACAGTCCTTAAGTGAGTACCCCCTTGTCGTAGGTGTACCTGTTATACCAAGCACCTTTCGACTCTTCTTCTCCAGGGGTACTGTTTAAAGCAGTCTGGTTGGCGCAGATATGAATAGTAAACTGCAGGCAAAAGGTCCTGGAGAGGAAAGAAAAGCCCTGAAAAATCACAGTGAAGAGCAGTATTTGCAACGACGTAATGGAAAAAGTAGTCTTATCAGCAGATTTACCCTAAAAATAAATAAAATATTCATGCACGTACACACCATAGATGCCGGGGTACACGCGCAGAAATTTCGTAAATATGCACTACAGTATGAGAAATATACGTTTAATATATATCATACCATATACCATGATGTTGGGTCTCTGGTAACCCTCTGGTGATACTGACATTTAATGTGTAAATCATTTGATATTGTTAATTAAGTTACATAATATTTATTTTTACAGTTATGTGTATTTTATAAATACTTCTTGCATTATTTTGCTATTTATCACACAAAATCATTTAGTTCTGTGCGTTGTTGTTTAAATAGTACGAACTGTCAGTAAACTGAAATTTACGATGTGAAAAAATTATATCATCTCTGCATCAAGTAAATCTTCATATAAAACTAAGTTCCGAAGTTTAAATTTGCACATCAAAATTGCGCTTCACGGATACAACAAGAAAGCCTGTAAAACTGACATTCACTGCTGGGATCTATATTATTCCTCTGTCACCACTCAGAACACATTTTATTTTAAATGACACGTTACGTATTTTATTGGAGAAATGGAAAAGGTCACCACCACAACTGCCCTGAAGTTCTTCTGTTGAATGGCCCTCCACTAGTGTAACTGTGATCACTGGCTTTTGAAAATTCATCCTCTTTCCGTCTATTTCTTGGTCTATAACGCTGACATCTTCCTCCAACCACCGACAAACAATTTCATTTCACGGAGAATCGTTAAACCTAACGCATTCCAGCGAATACATTTTGTACCAAATGAAGAAAACGGGTAATTAGTTCACGAGGCGCGATGTAGGAGACCCCAACCCACCTCAGCAACACGTGTCAACAAGAAACAAGAAGGCGATAATACAACCAAGAACAAAACATTGTAGTATTGGCAATTTAAGGAGAATAGGGAGGCTATAGAAGTATTCTGTCAGAACTAATCTAAGAGAACGAGTTCGATAAGTTTTTCGTGTGGCCTGAGAGACCACACATAGTGTGTTATGAGTTAAAATGCACCAACCACACACATAAAAGGACGAAATAAATGCAAAACAGGTCTCCTTACTGACCCAAACCTCATTAGCAACTAACATTTTGCCCGCGGCTTTGCCCGCATGCACATGTGTCACTTATATACGGCAGTTATAAACAGTCTGAAAAGTTTGTAAGGATGTTACAGAGTAGGTTCCGCTGAGAAATAAATGGTCAGAAAAAAATTCGATACGTTGCGCAGTTTTCGAATTTGTCATACTTGAAGTTAGCAAATCAGAGAAAAACTTTCAAGAAGCACTCCAGAGACAGCGTTGCCGAAACAGTTCTTCGTTTGGTTCCGTAAAACCGAAAAAGAGGGCGCTACAGAACTTGGACATGGGACGATAGTATGGATCGGATCCAAGCCAAAGGCTTGGCGCTATCATCTACGCCATGAGGACAACTGACACTAATACACTGAAGCTCCAAAGAAACTGGCATGCGTATTCAAATACAGATGTATGTAAATAGGCAAAATACAGCCCTGCTGTCGGCAACGCCTTTATACAACAACAAGTGTCTGGCGCAGTTGTTACATCGGTTACTGCTGCTACATGTCAGGTTATCAAGATTTAAGTGAGTTTGAACGTGGTGTTATGGTCGGCGCATGAGCGATGGGACACAGCATCTCCGAGGTAGCGATGAAGTGGAGATTTCCCTGTACGACCATACCACAAATGTACTATGACTATCAGGAATCCGGTAAAACATCAAATCTCCGACATCGCTGCGCCCGAAAAAAATCCTACAAGAACGGGACCAACGACGACTGAGAATCGTTCAACGTGAGAGATGTGCAACCCTTCGTCAAATTGGTGCAGAGTTCAATGCCGAGTCATCAACAAGTGTCGGCGTGAGAACCATTTAACGAAACATCATCGATATGGGCTTTCGGAGCAGAAGGTCCACTTGTATAACCATGAAGAATCGACGACACAAAGCTTTACGCCTCGCCTGGGCCCGTCAGCACCAGCATTGGACTGTTGATGACTGGAAACATGTTACCTGGTCGGACGAGTCTCTTTTCAAAAACATGGTTCAAATGGCTCTGAGCACTATGGGACTTAACTGCTGAGGTCATCAGTCCCCTATAACTTAGAACTACTTAACCTAACTAACCTAAGGACATCACACATCCATGCACGAGGCAGGATTCGAACCTGCGACCGTAGCGGTCTCGTGGTTCCAGGCTGTAGCGCCTAGAACCGCTCGGCCACACAGGCCGGCAGTCTCGTTTCAAATTCTATCAAGCGGATGGCCGTGTAGAGGTATGGAGACAACCTCATGAATCCATGAACCCTGCATGTCAGCAGGGGACTGTTCAAGTTGGTGGACGCTCATCCCACACGTCCAGAATTTCTACAGAGTAGCTCCATGCACACGCTTCTGAGTTTAAACACTTCCTCTGGCCACCAAACCCCCACAACATGAACATTATTGAGCATGTGTGGGATGCCTTGGAACGTGCTCTTAAGAAGAGATCGCCACCCCCTCGTACTCTTAACGGATTAATGTACAGCCGTCAGGGTTCATGCTGTCAATTTCCTCTAACTCTACTTCAGACATTAGTCGAGTCCATGCCACGTCGTTTTGCGGCACTTCAGCATGCTCGCAGGGGCCCTACACGATATTAGGCAGATTTACAAGTTTCTTTGGCTCTTCCGAAGGATGGGGAGGGGAGGAGGCTCTTCAATCTGCACGCACAACAGCCTCATTGGCTAAGTTCTATGCTAACAATCTAGGAAACGGCGCAACGTAACGAAATTTCTCTTCTTAACATTTATTTCTCAGCACAACTGTCATGACGCATCGAATTTTTTCTTAAGAATTGTTCCTCAGTGCAAAGTACCCTTCAGTATCCTTACAAGCTTTTCAGATTTTTTCTGACCACCTCGTATTTCACATATCGCAGGCAACTGTTTGATTCTCCACTGTTTTACACCATGAGACAGCAAAGAGCCAGTTTAACGTACCTGCGGTATTCAGTTGTGTAGCATGAGCTGTGGATCTGAAACACATGGACAAAATTATCGGCTAGCAGTAGGGCTCATTCTCGCTTCGTCGTTCAACAACGCAACTAGGAGACAGACTGCTCTTTATAGTTTTAAAGTATGCCAGGTCAACTAAACACTGGAAATGAATACTTGTCTGAGGCGCCTTGTCATGGTTCGCGCGGCTCTCCCCGTCGCAGGTTCGAGTCCTCCTCGTGCATGGGTGTGTGTGTTGTCCTTAGCATGTTAGTTAAATTTAGATTAAGCAGTGTGTAAGCTTAAGGGCCGATGACCTCAGCACTTTGGTCCCATAGGAACTTACTAATACCACCACCACCACCACCACCACCACCCCACCACCACCACCACCACCACTACCACTTGTCTACCGTTCTCACCCCCACCGACACCACTTTGGCTAAAAGTTCTATTATAAACCACAGTATTTTTATACAAATAATGATTCTTGTGTATGCCAAATTTGGTTGAAATTGCTCCAGATGTTCCTAAGTTAAGCTTTTGTCTCAACTTTTTTCTAACTTCAGTAATGATTTCACGTTGCTCTTGCCTAATACAATATTTTCCCACTTTTTTTAAACTGTCTCGAATCAACACCTTCTAGCCGCCGTTCCTTACATCTTCGTCTCTGTCATCTTTCCTGCAGTCCAGCAAACAACTAGCTTGGTGCATTTCCCATCCACTCAACTGGCTGCATGTCCCTGCAACCTCTATTTCATTTTCATAATTATTGTAAGTAAGTGGCTCAGTTCCCTCGGTAGTTTTTCAGCGTCTGAGTCGGTTTCACTCGATGTAGCAAGGTCCACAGGACAGACCTTTCCTGTGCTGGGTGGCCGTAGCTGGTGGCGTGCAGATACCGATCCCTGTGTTTGGGCTTTTGGTAAACGCTGTGACCGAGACACACATTGGGTTTAAGGCGGACGCGTCCAGGAACGGAACCGTCCTTCTCCGCTTCTGTCATGGATTTTACATGGTTGTGGTTATTGTTGTTGTGTTCCACGAGCTCTTGCACCTTTTTATATCCTCGAGTCATATGATGAAGGTATCGCTGACGGCGATTAAACGACCAGGCTTTGCAGGAGCCATGTTCAAGGCGATGTCCTCGAAATACTCCATAGGATGTCGGCTGAAACTGGATCTAATAGGCTCCCTGTCGCCAACCCGTCCTTATAGTTGCAATATTATCAACCATGTAAAAAATACGATGACGTCAGGATATGATTAATTAAATCTACGATGGTCTCGTCAAAGACCCGTAACAGAAAGTGTATATAGTCTGCGACTTCATCGATGGAATTAAACGTCTACGGCTTTTAAGGAGATATTATGGTTAGTTTTGATGTGGTTTCCGTATTCACCTGTGTGACCATACAGTTCAGCTATGAATACGAAAGGGAGTATTGGCTCCACATCTCCGGATGGCCAGCTCCTCGTGCTCCTTATACACTTAAGCGCCAAAGAAATTGGTATAGGCATGCATATTCATATACAGAAATATGTAAACAGGCAGAATATAACACTGCAGTCGGCAACGCCTATATAAGACAACAAGTGTCTGGCGCAGTTGTTAGATCGGTTACTGCTGCTACAATGGCAGGATATCAAGGTTTAAGTGAGTTTTAACGTTGTGTTATAGTTGACTCACGAGTAATGGGACACAGCATCTCCAAGTTAACGATGAAGAGGTGATTTTCCCGTGAGAGCACTGCACCATTGTACCGTGAATATCAGGAATCCGGCTAAACATCAATTCTCCGACATCGCTGCGACCGAGAAAAGGTGCAAGGACGGGACCAACGACGACTGAAGACAATGGTTCAACTTGACAGAATTGCAACCCTTCCGCAAATTGCTGCAGATTTCACTGCTGGGCCATCACCGAGTGTCATCGTACGAACCATTCAACGAAACAACATCGGTATGGGCTTTCTGAGCCGAAAGTCCACTCGTGTACCCTTGATGACTCCACGACACAAAGCTTTAGGCCTTGCCTGGGCCCGTCAACACCGACATTGGACTGTTGATGGCTGGAAATACGTTGCCTGGTCGGACGAGACTCGTTTCAAGTTGTACCGGGCGGATGGATGTGTTCGGGTATGGAGACAACTTCATGAATCCATGGAACCTACATGTCAGCAGGGGACTGTTCAAACTGGTGGAGGCACTGTAATACTGTGGGGATCGCGCAGTTGGAGTGATATGGGATCCCCGATACGTCTAGATACGACTCTGACTGGTGACACGAACGTAAGCATCCTGTCTGATCACCTGCGTCCGTTAGGTTTAAGTAGTTCTAAGTTCTAGGGGACTGATGACCTCCGATGTTAAGTCCCATAGTGCTCAGAGCCATTTCAACCATTTTTTGAGTCCATGCCACGTCGTGTTGTGGCACTTCTGCGTGCTCGTGGGGTCTCTACGTAATATGAGGCAGGTGTACTGGTTTAATTGGTTCTTCAGTCCGTGAAAGTGACGCCAACGTCAACAGCGATGGGGAGATTAACATTCAATTTATATGTTCAGCTTTCTTTATTTTCACCTCTTTGTAAACGTTCACATGAATTTTTCTACACGTGTATAGCGCAGTGTTGTTATTTTAGCTACAGCTGTCGGCATGAAAACCCGCCGCCCCCGCCGCCGCCAGCCGGCGTGGCCCGCTGCTGACTCATTTAGGCGACACGAGAAACGCATTCGGCGAGGCGGGCGCTACCTGGCGCCATCTATCGCTCTCCGGCGTGGCCGTATCTCTCGCCATGCTAACGACTTTTGAATGTCTTCACCGATGCGCGCGCAGCTCCGTATGAAATATTCATCCGACGGGCAGCACCGGCGCTATCTCGTTGCCGTGCGTAATGGCGGCCGCCTCCAGCATGTTTCGCCCTCTCTCATTACGGTTATCGCTCGGACAGGGTGAGCGCGCTGCTCTTCTGGGGAGATTGCCCAGATGACACACTGGCTGTAGCCTAGACGTTGAGTACGGTCCCTTGTCACTGTGAGTCATATCTGAGTCTGGACCTTACTCGAGCTTCTGAGACGCGCTGAGCCTGATCAGTCATATTTAATCGTACGTAGCCTCCACAAAAATATTCCTATAGGAGCATAAAAAATGCAGATAAGTTCCCGTTTACGAAAAGACTGCAAAGTGGGGTACCAGCTGTCTAATTCGGCCATCCTAACACTTTTATAAATTTCCGTACAAATTTTAGCATACGAACGTATTCGCGCATTTCATAAACTGCAACTCGCCTCAAACTCCTACAAGCTCCTCTAACTGTAACTCACTCGTCAGGTCATAATCGACCTACAGTGGTTTGAGGAGCATGACAGTGAACCCACCACGCTCTTTTGGCCACCAGATTTGCCTGGTAGGAACCCAGAGAAACAGCTGGGAGTTTGGCAGGTGCCATCTCCATGTTCAAAGATCACCAGCCCATAATTTATGGGAAATCTGTGAACTATGCATAGACATCTGGTGTGATATTCCATATACCTAGCAAGGTCTTGTTGAATCCATGCCACAAAGAATCATTGCTGTATTGCATTCCGAGGATGGACCATATGAGCTATTGGTTCACTGTAAGTCGCTCACCCCCATTCACACCCAGTTCCCCTTTGTCAACCCATTGTCATTACCTCTTTGCGTCTCTCTGTGATTTTCACAGTCCCCTTCGTTCCGTCCTACTACTACTGTCTTCCCTCACTGTCACTGTCTCCATCTTGCTCTCTCTAACTGATAATACCTCATTCCTTCCTTCCTACTGTTGCAGTCTCTTTTTTCATTGTCACTATCTCTATTTTCCTCGTTGTCATTATCAAATACGTCTTTCATCACTGATGGCTCTCACTGACTTCCACTTTGTCTTTTCTTTGTCCGCCCCCCCCCCTCCCCCACTCTGCTCTGTCACTGTCTCCTTCACTCTTGTTCTAGCACTCTTCTGTCACTGTCAACTATGTTCTGCTGCCACTGTGTCTCTCTCTTTCTCTCACACTCTCTCTCTCGCTCTTTCCATAACATAACCACTGTCTTCTATCATCCAGTATTTGTTACTCTTCTGTCTCTTTGCCTCTGCCATTGTCTACTTCTCTCTCAGCATAAAAAAGTGCGAATTTGTTTGCCTGCCAAAATCTCTGCGAGAATTTTTTAAACGTGCTGAGGAAGATAAAATGAGGCAGCTAGTACACCACTTTTCAGTCAAGCTCTTTTAAATAAACAGGACCATATTCGTATTTTTTTATGCTTTGAGCCTTTATATCTCGGAATTGGATAAAGATATGAGAAAACTTGCCAAGATTGTTCGAGATTATGATCTTCGGCATACATAGTGAAAATTATAGCCATTTGCTGGGCATAGCCGTCTCGGAATCAGCGACTGGGTTTTGGTACCCAAAAATCAAGCTCTTTGAGTGTTTCCCTATAACGCATAAGGATATTGGGAAACTGGTAGATGGCTCTTCGAGATAAAACCCAGAATATATCGTTAAAATTTGAGTCATTTGTTGCGGTTATTTATTATTTACATATCGCCTCATACCGGATTTTACGTGTAGAAGTTGGTAATTTCGAACCTCTGTATCTTGGAAAATGATAAAGGTATCAAGAAAATTCTCAAGATTGCTCGAGATCGGAATCTTAAGAATGTATCGTAAGATTTTGAGCCATTTGCTGTGCATAACTGTCTTGGAATCCGCGGCTGGGTTTTGGTTCGCCGCTAACGGCGAAAATATACGAGTAGTAAACAAACAATTATTGGGTTTTTCCTGGGAACCGCCGATGAATGAATGCAAAAAGATCGAGCCGATTTTCCATTTGCCAGCCGCGTGGTCTAGGGGACCTTGCTACGGTTCGCGCGGCTCCCACCGTCGGAGGCTTGAGCCCTCCCTCGGGCACGGGTGCGTTTGTTGTCAACAGCACAGACACAGTAGTGTGCGAGGCTAGCAACCGATGACCTCAGCGGTTTGGTCCCAAAGAAACATACCGCCTCTCCATTTGCCTAAGCAGTAGGAAGAGTGTAACATTAATACTTTCACCGTGTACTGTAGGTAGTGACACTAAGACCATCCTTCTGTTTGTATACAAATGGTCCCTAGCCCAACGGCTCTCCAAAACACTTGACCCTACCTTTTTTTATCATCAATAGAGCTAACAGAGCGCGAGTTATGAGCACCGAAAAATCTCTTTTTTTATGCGCAGCATTTGGGAACATACCAGGTGTCGATGCTGTCGCATGCATACCGATAAACGTTTTTGTTAAGTGACTGTTAACAACCGTTCAAAAATTCATGAAATGATTAATTTCTCATCAGCTGTTTTATTGAATCCGGCCGGGGTGGCCGAGGAGTTCTAGGCGCTACAGTCTGGAACCGCGCGACCGCTACGGTCGCAGATTCGAATCCTGCCTCGGGCATGGATGTGTGTGATGTCCTTAGGTTAGTTAGGTTCAAGTAGTTCTCAGTTCTAGGGTACTGATGACCTCAGATGTTAAGTCCCATAGTGCTCAGAGCCATTTGAACAATCCCTTAATCTAGCTAAATGGGTTGTGGTTTAGACAGACCATGCTGTTGTTAAGTTTGAGTGATTTCCACAGGACAGTGAGTGTTTTCCCAACACCGTTTGGTTAAGAATTTGCTGAAAATCAAAGCAGTAAGCAGCGTCTTACAGCAAAGACTACGAATCTTAGCAGGAAACAGATGATCCACAATTTAAGTGGACGTGAGGCTGCGGCTGTTTATAAACGTTTAGAAATTAGGAATATCAACAGCTGTACTTTTTGTAAGACGTATTTATCACGCAGTTAGGTTCGACACTAAATTAGTGTCATCTTGAGGCCACTATGCAAACTAAATGTTGATATCCTACCATGGGTGGATTAGTACAGGTAACATATTTGAGACCAATGAATGTACATGATACCTGCCCCAATGCACCGATGGTTGGATACAAACATTCTGTTTGCATGGGGGTCTGAAGGTGACACTAACTTAGCGTCAAAACTGGTCGTGTAACAAATATATCTTATAAAAAAGGTATGGCTGCTGGTGTTTCTTATTTCTACAAGTTAGCAGGAAATGCCCAGTTTAAGTGCCTAAATTCTGCTGTGGAGGCTGATTAGCCGCAAGCCTGCCTGTTAAAAAAATATTGTTGTCGGATGCAAGAGTCTTTGGAATGTAATTGAATTCCTACAGGGCATTTATCAGTGTTATAGAATAATTGATCCTGAAACTTGAAAAGAAGCTAGGAGATGAGGCATTGACGGAAGTAAAGCTGTGTGAGGGAGTCGTGAATCGTGCTTCCAGTAGATCAGTTGGTATGGCACTTTCCAGCGAAAGGCAAGTGGTCCGACACACAGTTTTAATCTGCCAAGTAATTTCAAAATAACGCTCACTATCCTGTAGAGTGAAAAATTCATTCTGAATGGATCAAAGCGAGGCTGTCGATCCTACGTACTGTACGTGTAGCAGTGCGCAGAAACAATCCAGGCCCGAACAAATGATTCCGAGAAAGTTTAAGGGGCGATGGGACGCTCCGCAAGCTCTGAGCTATAAACGAGGAGGAACCTTTCAATCCTTGCGACTCCAAAACTAGATAACTAAGTTGATTATGATAATGAGTACTTCAGAACTGGACTTCGACTACAAAACTAGTCGCAAAGAATGGAATACAAATCAATAGAAATGAAAAGAGTAAAATATAACTACAGAACTTCTACTTTCAAAAAAGAAGAAGAATGCAAAGCAATTTTTCTCCGTGCTTTGCGTTACCAACCATCTTCCATTTCTGCCGACCGAGAACGCAGTGGGCCTCGCAAAGACAGAGACGTCGGAAAGCTTTTGACGTTTGCAAGCATATACCGAGTGTTTATAATTAATGTGCTTCTATTCAAGGAGATCCTGTGTGGGCTGTAATTATCGTACGGAATGGAACTTGGTAGATTTGCCAACGCTTTATGCTGGAAAAGATTATTTGCAATTTTGGCCATCATGTCCAATCTGGACCTCCAAATGTATGACAGTACGACATCCATGCTGTCATTTTACAAGGAATAATGTGAGTGAGTAGTGTAACTGTTGAGAAGAAAGACAGTACTCTGTTGGTGAAATTGTTTTGTGTGAACGCAGCAATAACAGGGCTACACTCAGAGAGTATTCATGGCAAAAATGTCTGAGGAGAGACCCGATATCGTTAAATGGTATGGAGACGACCTCACGAATCCATGAACCCTGCAAGTCAGCAGGGTATTTTTCAAGCTGTCGAAGGCTCCATAATGGTATTGGGGAATGTGCACTTGGAGCGACAGGGGACCCCTGATACATCTAGATACGACTCCGGCAGGTGACACGTACGTAAGCACCTGTCTGATCATCTGCATCCATTCATGTCCATTGTGCATTCCGACAGACTTGGACAATTCCAACAGGACAATGCGACACCCCACACGTCTAGAATTGCTACAGAGTGGCTCCAGGAACACTCTTCAGAGTTTAAACTCTTCCGCTAGCCACCAAACGTCCCAAAAATCAACATTACTAATCATATCTTGGATACCTTGCAACGTGCTTTTAAGAAGAGATCTGCAGGATTCATGGTGTCAATTCCTAGTTCAAACTTTAGTTGAGTCCATGCCACGTCGTGTTGCGGCATTTCTGCCTGCTAACGGGGGCCCTACGTGTTATTAGGCAAGTGTACCAGTTACATTACGCCTGACTAACCTAACTGACATTTTCTGCCCATGTTCTGTTCTTAATCTATTACATATATCAACAATTCTGTACGTGTTTCTTGCATTCACGGTGGCAAAGGTGCACCTAGTGGCGAAAATTGAAACTAAGTGTGTTTCCAGCGTAATTCGGTGCCGCATTAACGCATTAGAATATCTATTAAGTTTAACTGTCGTACCATAATAACAGCCCACACTGGAACTGTGTGAGTAGCTACACTTTAATTGTAACGAACCGTTGTATCCAGCGATAGTCGATTGTAGCATAGAACTCGTGCGGATAGTCGACTGTCTTAAAGTACCGCTTGCGGCACGAGGAGGCGCGCCGGCCCTGATCGAACCCGCCAGGCGGATTAACGATGAGGGTTGGTGTGCCAGCCAACCAGACTGTGGTTTCTAGGCGGTTTCCCAAATTCCATTTGGTGAATGCCGGGCTGGTACCAAAATGTCACCCAGTTACACAATTTGCAAACGTATAGAAAACTATAGAAATTCTTCCAATCCATCTGTGGCATGAATCAGCAAACCAGTGTTTATAGTATTAGTTGAAAACACTCTTGCTTGCAATTTTAGTTTTTGTTTCTTTGTTTATGAACTACGCGTTTCACCTTATTTAGGCATCTTCAGGCTGAGCTTAATTTGGTATTTCTTAGGACGATCCTTTAAACAGTGTAGTTAAAAGCCATCGTCTAGTACATCAGGCCAACATGGCCTTCGTTAAGATCAGTCTGAAGATGCCTGAATAAGGTGAAACGCGTAGTTGATCAATAAAAAAACTAAAATTGCAACCAAGACTGTTTTCAACAAATAATATAGAAAACTATGTAAGGCTGCAGGATTTCGTGCCCTTTCCCTCTGAAGGTAAAGTATACTGGGTTCTTAGGTCTCGTCATATTTCTTCTGTACGATCGATGTTTCGATCCATCCGCTGGGACCTTACCTTCATTTAGAAAACTTTGGCTCACTTTCACATGAATAGCTCTACACTGAGGCAGTTGGAACGCCAGTATTATGCCCGATGGACGACTGTGTGGTGACAGGTGGGGGATCCGGACACCGCTTAAATTAAACGGGCCAAATCCGTAAAATAACCATCCCTACCCTACGCCGACACGGGGTGAAGGCACCACGAAAAGGAAGAAGACAGTCGATTGTAACGTGGCAAAGAGAAAGAGATAAGTCTGTATTGTAAGGCAATCGCATGGAAACACTGAACATTTTTCGATGACGAAAGGTTTCGGAATACACAGCCACCTTTAGGATAATATTCGCTACGTATAAGCTATCAGACATTCATTAATGAGCACGATTTCCTATTTGAAATACTGAAATGTCAGTAACTTCGAACGCTCATTTAACGCGTTTAATGTACCTAGAAATTAGTAATTTCCGTGGAATGTCTAGAGATAGTTGCTCGGGCGCCCTTGTTTTCGACCCTGCGAGGCGAGCCGCAAAGTTCGGGAAATGGATCTCCGCCTCGGGTCCGACGGCTGCCACAAATAAGTCTTTTCGCTCTGTAGAGGCAAATCGGGCAGGCGATCGCAAACGGGCTGGCCAAGTTCATCGCTGGTCGCCTTGCTTTTATCACATTACGGGCGCCTCCCGGCCCGCAGCCGGCGGTAGAAGCGGCGCCTAATTTGGGTGGACCGAACTACCCGCCGGGCCTGGCTCGTTGTAATTGCCGGCGAGATTGCATTGCCCCAACCCGGACACTCCTCTCCCCCCCTCCCTCCTGCTCCCAACCTCTCTCTCTCTCTCTCTCTCTATGTCTGTCTCTCTCTGTCTCTCTCTCGCGAACTTCGCCCCTATCCCACACCCACTATCTCACCCTCCCTTTCAGAGCGCGCAGTCACATACACATCAGCTAACCGAGCTGGACGTAGCTTTTCGATTCGTTGACACGGCGTTATCGGCTGCGAACAATCCCGGAGCCTGAATAGCGCTGGAATTAGCGCGGCTCACCAGTGTCGATCCACAGAACAACAGCCTGTGTGTACATTCAGCCTACACCCTGTCAGCGAGCGGGCGATTGCTGTATTCTCTTTTTTTTTATTTTGTTAAAATATTTTTTCATTATTTCGTATTTTCAATAGCGATGCGCTGCACGTCAGCAGATACTGCATTGGCAGATTAAACTTGTAATTTGAACTGAATCGAATATGAAGTATTTATAATTTTCTGTTGTTTTGGTAACTCATTTGGTAGATATGAAAGATTCATCTTGCTCAGCTCGTACATTCGACAGTGAGGTATCGTATATGCAGAGTGTGGAGTGACAATTGATTGTACTAACTTACCACAACATTCGACTCTCTTAACAGGCATTCGAGCTACCTCTTCTTAGACTCTTCTCTTCGACTAGCCCTGTCATATGACAAAATCATAAGGAAAATTCTTATTTTAATAAAAGGCAGTGCAGATCGCAATGAATTTTTATTGTTTGTTCCGGTTACCGGTTTCGGCCTATGGGAATATCCTCACATCAATTCTGTAGAAGACTTGAGGAGCTTGTGTACGGAGTTGCTGTGTATGACCGACTGGTACCTCTCACGCACTTAGTGGTGGGTACCACTCGGTTGCAATTTGGATTGCTTTTCACTTAAATATTAACTAACATCACTGTTATTCCATAGTGACCTCGAAAATAACGTCAAAAATTATTACCAGTAGAAAAATTCTACATTAAGCCGTAGTAGAAAAATGTGTAGTCCAGACATAGCTATTAACGAAATTTTTTGCAGAATAGTCCTCTGACTTCCATTAAGTGTACTTGTAATGACTAAACACTGTTGTTATTGGGGTTCGCTACTTCCGTTATTGTGAGCTTGTATGAAAAAATTAAATTACAAGTTTACTTATTTCGTACATACATGTATCTCTCCCTGGGGTCTAACAATACGCAAGGGTGTACTGGCGTCATGTGCTAAGCTTCCTGACGACCTGTCTTGGACATGTCTGCTTACTGCAATCTCATCCCGGTCAAGTTCTTAATTTGGTATATCCACTGTAATGGTGTGCTTCCTCTAGAGATTCATTTTTGACTTCTTCCTCCCTGTTTCTTCTTTCCATTGCGTTTTCCTTCTGGCAATGTGACCAAAATTGGCAACTAATTTTGACTGACAAAAATCGACTGTCTTGTTCTGATGCCCAGCTGCCTCAGGATATTTTCGTTAGTTCGATGTGCTGTCCAAGGTATTCGAAGTAATCTGTTATTGCACTATATATCCAGAACATTAATGCTACGATGATCCGCCATTACTGTTGTCTACATCTACATCTACATCTACATTTATACTCCGCAAGCCACCCAACGGTGTGTGGCGGAGGGCACTTTACGTGCCACTGTCATTACCTCCCTTTCCTGTTCCAGTCGCGTATGGTTCGCGGGAAGAACGACTGTCTGAAAGCCTCTGTGCGCGCTCTAATCTCTCTAATTTAACATTCGTGATCTCCTCGGGAGGTATAAGTAGGGGGAAGCAATATATTCGATACATCGTCCAGAAACGCACCCTCTCGAAACCTGGACAGCAAGCTACACCGCGATGCAGAGCGCCTCTCTTGCAGAGTCTGCCACTTGAGTTTGTTAAACATCTCCGTAACGCTATCACGGTTACCAAATAACCCTGTGACGAAACGCGCCGCTCTTCTTTGGATCTTCTCTATCTCCTCCGTCAACCCGATCTGGTGCGGATCCCACACTGATGAGCAATACTCAAGTATAGGTCGAACGAGTGTTTTGTAAGCCACCTCCTTTGTTGATGGACTACATTTTCTAAGGACTCTCCCAATGAATCTCAACCTGGTACCCGCCTTACCAACAATTAATTTTATATGATCATTCCACTTCAAATCGTTCCGCACGCATACTCCCAGATATTTTACAGAAGTAACTGCTACCAGTGTTTGTTCCGCTATCATATAATCATACAATAAAGTATCCTTCTTTCTATGTATTCTCAATAGATTACATTTGTCTATGTTAAGGGTCAGTTGCCACTCCCTGCACCAAGTGCCTATCCGCTGCAGATCTTCCTGCATTTCGCTACAATTTTCTAATGCTGCAACTTCTCTGTATACTACAGCATCATCCGCGAAAAGCCGCATGGAACTTCCGACACTATCTACTTGGTCATTTATATATATTGTGCATAGCAACATATACAGCAAGCTTAAGGCAAAGACGTTAGGGTCCGGAACTACACATCATAGATGCATGGATTCCTTACAGCACGTCATAGACCTTTTTCCACTTCTGTTTATCAATGCGGCTAGTAGCTCGCAGAGTGCCACAATCATTGTGGCATTCCTTTCTCAGGTCCCATCTGTAATTTATATAGTTGCAAAAACCCATGACAATGTATTAATGATTCATATAAAAAAGTAATTAATTTCCTGGTGGTTGGTCTCACATTTAAGTTTGACTTTTCTCGTAATTTGTATTCTTTAAATACACTACTGGCCATTAAAACTGCTACACCAAGAAGAAATGCAGATGATAAACGGGTATTCATTGGACAGATGTATTATACTAGAACTGACATGTAATTACATTTTCACGCAATTTTGGTGCATAGATCCTGAGAAATCAGTACCCACAACAACCACCTCTGTCCGTAATAACGGCCTTGATACGCCTGGACATTGAGTCAAACAGAGCTTGCATGGCGTGTACAGGTACAGCTGCCCATGCAGCTTCAACACGATACCGCAGTTCATCAAGAGTACTGACTGGCGTATTGTGACGAGCCAGTTGCTTGGCCACCATTGACCAGAGGTTTTCAATTGGTGAGAGATCTGGTGAATGTGCTGGCCAGGGCAGCAGTCGAACATTTTCTGTATCCAGAAAGACCCGTACAGGACCTGCAACATGCGTTCGTGTATTATCCTGCTGAAATGTAGGGTTTCGCAGGGGTCGAATGAAGGGTAGAGCCACGGGTCGTAACACATATGAAATGTAACGTCCACAGTTCAAAGTGCCGTCAATGCGAACAAGAGGTGACAGAGACGTGTAACCAGTGGCACCCCATACCATCACGCCGGGTGATACGCCAGTATGGCGATGACGAATACACGCATCCAATGTGCGTTCACCACGATGTCGCCAAACACGAATGCGATCATCTTGATGCTGTAAACAGAACCTGGATTCATCCGAAAAAATAACGTTTTGCCATTCGTGCACCCAGGTTCGTCGTTGAGAACACCATCGCAGGCGCTCCTGTCTGTGATGCAGCGTGAAGGATAACCGCAGCCATGGTCTCCGAGCTGATAGTCCATGTTGCTGCAAACGTCGTCGAACTGTTCGTGCAGATGGTTGTTGCCTTGCAAACGTCCCCGTCTGTTGACTCAGGGATCGAGACGTGGCTGCACGATCCGTTACAGCCATGCGGATAAGATGCCTGTCATCTTGACTGCTAGTGATGCGAGGCTGTTGGGATCCAGCACGTCGTTCCGTATTACCCTCCTGAACCCACCGATTCCATATTCTGCTAACAGTCATTGGCTCTCGACCAACGCAAGCAGCAATGTCGCGATACGATAAACCGCAATCGCGACAGGCTACAATCCGACCGTTATCAAAGTCGGAAACGTGATGGTACGCATTTCTCCTCCTTACAAGAGGCACCACAACAACGTTTCACCAGGCAACGCCGGTCAACCGCTGTTTGTATATGACAAATCGGTTGGAATCTTTCCTCATATCAGCACGTTTTAGGTGTCGCCACCGGTGTCAACCTTGTGTGAATGCTCTGAAGAGCTAATCATTTGCATATCACAGCATCTTCTTCCTTTCGGTTACATTTCGCGGCTGTAGCACGTCATCTACGTGGTGTAGCAATTTTAATGGCCAGTAGCGTATATCCACAGTTCAAAGTGCCGTCAATGAGAACAAGAGGTGACCGAGACGTGTAACCAGTGGCACCCCATACCATCACGCCGGGTGATACGCCAGTATGGCGATGACGAATACACGCATCCAATGTGCGTTCACCACGATGTCGCCAAACACGAATGCGATCATCTTGATGCTGTAAACAGAACCTGGATTCATCCGAAAAAATAACGTTTTGCCATTCGTGCACCCAGGTTCGTCGTTGAGAACACCATCGCAGGCGCTCCTGTCTGTGATGCAGCGTGAAGGATAACCGCAGCCATGGTCTCCGAGCTGATAGTCCATGTTGCTGCAAACGTCGTCGAACTGTTCGTGCAGATGGTTGTTGCCTTGCAAACGTCCCCGTCTGTTGACTCAGGGATCGAGACGTGGCTGCACGATCCGTTACAGCCATGCGGATAAGATGCCTGTCATCTTGACTGCTAGTGATGCGAGGCTGTTGGGATCCAGCACGTCGTTCCGTATTACCCTCCTGAACCCACCGATTCCATATTCTGCTAACAGTCATTGGCTCTCGACCAACGCAAGCAGCAATGTCGCGATACGATAAACCGCAATCGCGACAGGCTACAATCCGACCTTTATCAAAGTCGGAAACGTGATGGTACGCATTTCTCCTCCTTACAAGAGGCACCACAACAACGTTTCACCAGGCAACGCCGGTCAACCGCTGTTTGTATATGACAAATCGGTTGGAATCTTTCCTCATATCAGCACGTTTTAGGTGTCGCCACCGGCGTCAACCTTGTGTGAATGCTCTGAAGAGCTAATCATTTGCATATCACAGCATCTTCTTCCTTTCGGTTACATTTCGCGGCTGTAGCACGTCATCTACGTGGTGTAGCAATTTTAATGGCCAGTTTTGTTAAATATGCCAGTTTTGTATGATTTATACCTTTCGTTTCAACCTAGTTTATGAGAAAGTTACCTTCGAGCCATTTTTCTGCTCTGATCGCAAATAACCTAGAATCACACACACACACGCATACACACACACACACACACACACACACACACACACACACACACACACACACACACACACCAATTCCTGCCACAGCATAACTCAACGGTGGACAGCCACATGAATGTGTGTTACCAGTGTACACCATCTGCAGTCCTAAACTAAAATAGTGCCCTCTTATAGGGTGACTTACTAAGGATGTTTAAAGAAAAGTGTCTTGTATTGTTATGGGGAGGGTGAGTTACTGGCCAAACTAGAAGTTCCTACAATCTCATGTCTGGAAACTAATGCCTGTTCAGATATGCGCCATCCCGTCCTCTCATTACTAGCTGTCTGTTATGCAGAAGTAGGCAGTGCTGTATGCATACCACGCATCCTGACGTCCTTCAGGCTTTATTCGCTGTGAATCACGCACTATTTCAGACACACTTGGTTTCATTCGAACTGCACCGCATGCACTGAACACACGCTCTTATAACGTTTGTGGATTGGGCGTATACCAATTTCTTATAGCCAGAGATTCAATTGATTCAGGTCTGGCGAACGGGGAGGCCAATTTAATGGACCTCCTCGACTACTCCGGAGCCCGAGATACGTTGCGGTGATGCAGTCTCACACCATCCGTAGAAAAAGGGTCGGTGTCCTATTCATAATCCACAGTCGTTTACTTTCTACAAGAGTAACGTTCTCCAATAGCGCAGATACTTCATGGCGTAAAATTCGACGAAACACAGCACATGTTAATCTGTGTGGTAAAATATATGGCCCTTACAATCTGTCATCGACAATTCCTGCAGATATACTGATAGTGAAGCGATCCTGACGCGTCACTTCCATGATTTCTCGACTGTTTTCATCTGTCCACACGTAGGCCTACGTTTTGTGGTAATGTATGGCCTATACCTCCGAATACTAATCATTATATGTGGAATGGCCCATACCTCAACGAGTGTTACTTTCCTAACATAAAGGAGCTTTTCTCCTACTTTTCACCAATTGTGCGTTATAACAGACCATAACCAGGGGAAATTGATGTAATGAAGCGTACGATACCAATTATGTTCCCCGAGCACGGGGTCCCGGGTTCGATTCCCGGCGGGGTCAGGGATTTTCACCTGCCTCGAGATGACTGGGTGTTTGTGTTGTCCTCATCATTTCATCATCAACCAGGAAAGTGGCGAAATTGGACTGAGCAAAGATTCGGTAATTGTACGGGCGCTGATAACCACGCAGTTGAGCGCCCCACAAACCAAACATCATCAACAACCAACTATGTTCCAAATTTCATTAACCTAAACTGTTGAATTAATTAAATTTCAATTGTGTTTATAAAGTTAGACAACCGAACATGGAATCCGAAGGTGATAACCACCCACTAATTACACACTAAAACAGTTTGCAAAAATAACTTTAAAGCACGTTAGCATGACAAAAACATGCAATTTAAATGTGATTTAATAATGATCAGTTTCAAGTAAAGCACATGTACTTAGCAATTTACAAATCTGTTTCATGATGTATTCAGCAGTATTGTATTATTCACTGATTAATAGTCCATCACCTAGTTGGAAAAGCGTATGGAACGTCGCACAAAATTTTGTCATACAACTAAAGATGACAGTTTTGTACAATGTAAACAATTTTTGACACTTTTTTTGTTGTTGTGGAGTTATTTAAACTCTTTATCATCTCAAGTCCGATTTTCAGAATTTTTAGAACCAATACTACACTTTCTTCATTCATTTTCACTTTTTGTACGTACTGGATATGAAATATGCATATTAATTTCATAGCATTATTCCAGAAGGCCGTAGAACAATAAAATTTATTATAAATACTAGCTCTTTGTGCAGAAAGTGTCTCAGTCGTATTTCGTGTCTAGTAACATATGGTATATAGTGTTGTGGTTACATGCTCTTTGCTAGGCAGTTGTTTCGTTATTGGAAGGTTTCTAGAGGTGTCTTGAAATAGGATAAAGTGGATGGCAGATGCACTAAATGCTGTTGTGAGTAAGTTTTCATCTTGGTGTCTTAGTGGTTTCTGAAAAAGATTAGTTGCTAGTTTTCTCATTGCTATCAGCCCGAGGACATCGAGAATCACACTGAACACTGATTCAAAGAGGACTACTATTTTATTTTTTCACCGTATCTGTAAATGCACAAAATCTTGGTCGATATGCTAATCCAGTGCATAAAAGTTAACGAATTAACTTATTTTATTAAAATATCTGGTAAAGGGACCATTTCAACCCCCTGTAGGAATTTGTGACACCTACTTTTTAAATACTCGATATTTCTCTCCTGTCGTTCTGTGACAACAAGAAGATTTAGTTAACTTCGTATGACAAACTTTTACGTTTAATTCGTTGATACGAAATCACCGCTAATGTTCAGATACTACCTTACACTTTCAATAGATTTTTAGGAGAAGAATATTTCATTTGTTACGTTCCTCCGTGTCGTCGCAAGGCAAGCTGTTGGGCGAAGCCACCTCCACAATCGCCCGTCGGCACAATGCGAAGCGGACAGCCGGCGGTTTCTGCGCGGACGGGACGCAGCCGGGCTGCCTCCTTTGTCCGCGGGATCACAGCTCACAGACACAGCCGGCGGATTTGCTTGTTGGTAACTTGTCGACCCGCCGCCGGCCGTGGTGCTTTGGCGGCCAGCTTTGTTCTCCGGTGCAGATGGAGTGCAACCGCCGTCCTGGCCTTGCGGAGGCAGTAAGGCTTTCTGTGAGCGTTGCGCTCTGTTGCTCGGTCGCGAAAAGCAACAAACACACCCAAACAGATGGCAGTAGTCACGTGAGTGATTCAGACGTAATCGTTAACAAAGACCCCAATATGTTATGTATTTTGCCAAACAAACAACTTCCACCGAAGTTGTGGCGTTTTCCGCGGGCTGTTGCTTACATCCTTATACAATACACAGTTACAATTTAAGTGACTTCGTACATGCTGTTACATTGTATACTACACTACTGGCCATTAAAATTGCTACACCACGAAGATGACGTTGTACAGAAGCGAAATTTAACCGTCAGAAAGAACGTGCTGTGATTTGCAAATGATTAGATTTTCAGAGCATTCACACAAGGCTGGCGCCGATGGCGACACCTACAACTTGCTGACATCAGGAAAGAGTCCAACCGATTTCTCATATACAAACAGCAGTTGACCGGCGTTGCCTGATGAAACGTAGTTGTGGTGCCTCGTGTAAGGAGGAGAAATGCGTACCATCACGTTTCCGACTTTGATAAAGGTCGGCTTGTAGGCTATCGTGATTGTGGTTTATCATATTGCGACATTGCTGCTCGCGTGGGCGAGATCCAATGACTGTTAGCAGAATATGGAATCGGTGGGTTCAGGAGGATAATACGGAACGACGTGCTGGATCCCAACGACCTCGCATCAGTAGCAGTCGAGATGACAGGCATCTTATCCGCATGTCTGTAACGGATCGTGCAGCCACGTCTCGATCCCTGAGTCAACAGATGGGGACATTTACAAGACAACAACCATATGCACGAACAGTGCGATGACGTTTGCAGCAGTATGGACTGTCAGCTCGGAGACCATGGCTGCGGTTACCCTTGATGCTGCATCACAGACAGGAGCGCCTGCGATGGTGTACTCAACGACGAACCTGGGTGCACGAATGGCAAAACGTTATTTTTTCGGAAGAATCCAGGTTCTATTTACAGCATCATGATGGTCGCATCCGTGTTTGGCGACATCGCGGTGAACGCACAATGGAAGCGTGTATTCGTTATCGCCATACTGGCGTATCACCGGCGTGATGGTATGGGGTGCCATTGGTAACACGTCATGGTCACCTCTTCTTCGCAATGACGGCACTTTGAACAGTGGACGTTACATTCCAGATGTGTTATGACCGGTGGCTCTACCGATATTTGATCCCTGCGAAAGCCTACATTTCAGCAGGATAATGCACGACCGCATGTTGCAGGTTCTGTACGGGCCTTTCTGGATACAGAAAATGTTCGACTGCTGCCCTGGCCAAAACATTCTCCAGATCTCTCCTCAATTGCAAACGTCTGGTCAATGGAGGCCGAGCAACTGACTCGTCACAATACGCCAGTCACTACTCTTGATGAACTGTGGTATCATGTTAAAGCTGAATGGGCAGCTGCACCTGTACACCCCATCCAAGCTCTGTTTGACTCAATGCCCCAGGCGTATCAAGGCCGCTATTACGGGCACAGGTGGTTGTTCTGGGTACTGATTTCTCAGGATCTATGCACACAGATTGCGTGAAAATGTAATCACATATCAGTTCCAGTATAATATATTTGTCCAATGAATACCCGTTTATCATCTGCATTTCTTCTTGGTGTAGCAATTTTAATGGCCAGTAGTCTATATACATGAGACTGGATTTGGTGTGGACATTATTAAAACAATGGCGGTTCTCGTTGCAGCGGGGTCTTCTCACGAAATTTGAATCACCTGCTTTCTCCTCCGAATGCGAACATTTTTTTTTTTTTTTACTGTTTACGCCGACCCACATGGGGAGTAACGATCAACATAATAAAATACGGGAAATCAGAGCTTCAGAGCTCGCGCGGAAAGATATAGGAGTTCGTCCCTCCCGGGCGCTGTTCGAGGGTGGAATAAAAGAGAATTATTGTGAATGTGGTTGGATGAATTCTCTACCCGGCAATTAAGTCTGATTTGCAGCGTATCCATGTAGATATAGACGTAGGTGTAGTTCGGCCGGTTATTACATAATTCAATGTAATACTTTTATCATTAAAGTAGTTGAGAAAATGTAATAGAATTTTGTCTGAATCTATAATCTCAGCTCATAATGTTTTCGACATTTTATGATAAGCAGGTGAGTCGCATCGTGCAGTTTAAATAATATCAAATTCTTTCGGCAACATTTGCGCCTACGGTTGATACATCGAGTCATTACATCAAGCTACAACATTCAAAGGAGCTCTCATCGGCTCAATTCTCGCTGTAGGACTAGAGGTCTAGAAGTAATTTTAGTTAATAGTATGATGTATAGTTGTGCTCTTGATAAAAGAAATAAAAGTTTACATTAACAGGCCTTTAATGCACTAACAATTTTCATCAGCCTTGTGTACACCCAACTGATCACAAAATTCTCAGTTCCTCTGTCTGCAACTTCCCCCAATATATCTTTTCATTTCGAGTTCACACCCCGCACATGTGATGTAGAGTAAGTACGCCCATGACTTTTTAGAATTTAGTGTTCCTTCACTCTTTTTTCGTGTATTCTATCCGAGCGTAATTGCTATTATAGTTTCAACGTCAATTTCGGCTTGGAAAGATAAAATGTGTTCTATAACTCTAAATAAATTCACTTATTTCTGTTCATGTATTGACAATTACCATTGAACTTCTGATAAGTAACACCATAGTATCAATCTTACCAATACAATTAGTAATGTACTCGGTGGATCGATGTAAAGTTAATTTGGTTCTTCACTCTTTTATTTTATTTTGTATTTCTTGAGAGTATCACCGTTCTGACCATAGTATCAATCTTACCAATACAATTAGTAATGTACTTTGTGGATGCATGTAAAGTTATTTACGTTCTTCATTCTTTTATTTTATTTTTTATTTCTTGAGAGTATCACCGTTCTGACTTGTTTGATGCATACACAGTGTACTCTGCTTTGGTCTCAATTTCTCGAAGTAGCACTTCTACCCAGATCGTATGGATGTTATAGTCTGGTGTCTTACCATCTGTCCTTCAGCTCGTCCGTTCTCGTTCTTGATCCTTTCCAATGTATTTCTGTGTTCACCGCTTCTGCGAATAACCTACCCGTTTCTTATCTCGTGTTTTGTTCACTTGATTTTCAACACCATCTCAAACTCATAGATTCTATTCATTTTCCCTATTGCACCACTCACTCTCAAACAACAATACTGCTATTCAAACATGCATTCTGAGAAAATTCTTTCCTAAATTATGGCCTATGATTGAATCTAGCAGACATTATTAGCAGAGAAATACTCTCTTTGCTTTTGCTACTCTGCTTCTTATGTTCTCCTTGTTCGCCCGCCAAGCCTTATTTCTCTTTCAAGGTGTCAGAAATTCAACACTTCATGTACTACGTGGTCCCCAATTTAGATGCTAGATGCTAAGTTAGACGCTAATCTCGATCTTTCTGATGCTCAATCCTTGTGTCTTTATTGTATTTACGTCACTCCATGTTCCTTGTTCAGTACACCATTCATTCCATTCATCATATCCAGAAATTCTGCCTATGACATAGAACAGCTATGTTCAGTCAGTTTTGTCACAGACATCCTTTCTTCCTGAATTTCAATCTCATGATTCTGTACTTTCAGTAATGATTGCATTTTCCTTAGGAAATACACCGACTTACAACTAGCACTACCACTACGTGAGTTATGTACGAGGGTCAAAATGGTTCAAATGGCTCTGAGCACCATGGGACTTAACTTCTAAGGTCATCAGTCCCCTAGAACTTAGAACTACTTAAACAAAACTAACCTAAGGACACCACACACATCCATGCCCGAGGCAGGATTCGAACCTGCGGCCGTAGCGGTCGTGGGTTCCGGACTGTAGCGGCCACTGAGGCCGGCGCACGAGGGTCACTCCAAAAAGAAAATGTACACTATTTTTTAATCCATCTTTTACTCTACATGTTTGAAAGTTCTACAGTCCTTTAGGAACAAAATTTTCATTTCTCCACATAATTTCCACCCCTCTCAACTGACTTACGCTATCTTGGAACCAGCGCCTGTATACCCGCACGGTAAAATTCTGGACCAACCTGCGGGAGCCACTGTTTGGTAGCGTGCACAAGGGAGTTATCATCTTCAAACCTTGTTGCACGAAGAGAGTCTTTCAGTTTCCCAAAGAGACGATTGTCACGTGGAGGCAGATCAGGACTGTAAGGCGGGTGTTTCAGTGTTGTCCATCCGAGTTTTGTGATCGCTTCCATGGTTTTTTGACTGGCATGTGGCCGTGCTTTGTCGTGCAACAGCAAAACATCCTGCTTTTGCCGATATGGTTGAGCACGACTCAGTCGAGCTTGAAGTTTCTTCAGTGTCGTCACATATGCATCAGAATTTATGGTGGTTCCACTTGGCATGATGTCTACAAGCAAGAGTCCTTCGGAATTGAAAACACTGAGCCATAACTTTTCCAACAGAAGGTGTGGTTTTGAATTTTTTTTTCTTGGGTGAATTTGCATGATGCCACTCCATTGATGGCCTCTTCATCTCTGGTGAAAAATGATGGAGCCATGTTTCATCACCTGTCACAATTCTTCCAAGAAATTCATTTCCACCATTCTCGTACTGTTCCCAAAGTTCGCTGCATACCGTTTTTTTGTTTCTTTGTGAGCCACTGTCAACATCCTGAGAACCCACCTGGAACAAACCTTTTTTAACGCCAACACCTTCAGTATTCTGCAAACACTTCCTTCCCCTATCCCAACATAGCTTGACAATTCGTTCACTGCGATGCGTCTGTCAGCAGTCACCTGTTCGTTAACTCTCTGCGCATTGTCTGGAGTGTGTGCAGTACGAGGCCTGCCACTGCGAGGACAATCATCAATATTGCCCGTGCCCGCTTTCATCGCGTAACCTGCTTGCCCATCGACTAACTGTACTGCGTTCGACAGGAGCATCATACACCTTTTTCAACCTCTTGTGGATGTTTCCCACTGTCTTGTCTCCACAGGACAGGAATTATATGACAGCATGTTGCTTCCGACGATCATCAAGTGTAGCAGCCACCTTGAAGACATGCTTTGACGGCGCCCCTCACGGGAACAGGTTGAACTAAGTTTGAAAACAAATGGGAAGGATGTATCTACACACTGTAAAACTTCCACACAGGCAGAATGAAAACTGTATTTTTACAAAAATAGTGTGCATTTCTTTTGGAGTGACCCTCGTATGTGTTTTCAATGTTTTATATCCATAGTCCCTACGTGCAGTCTGTATACCAGTACAAATGAAACCACTTATATCTTATTTCTTTTCAAAACTGCAGGGAACAACTGTGCTGAACCTCCTCATACAAACATTTTTGTCCCTGATCTAAACTGTAAAGGAATATTTGGTGCTTCTGGTGTTTCAGGAGACCACGGAGGCTCTGACTAAACAAGACTCGAGACGTCGCGCGAGGAGGAAAGCGTGGCGCGAAGCCAGACAGGCACACGTCTCGCAAAACACGGGTGAGTTTGCTGTGTAGCGTACTGCAGTCTATGCCGGGCAACCGATGTAACGAAAGGTTCTTCTTGCTTCCTACCAATATTTGAAACAATATTCAAGGCCTACAGGGAGTACCAGAGGTTTATAATATAAGTGCAGCTACTCACAGACGTCCACTGTGGGCTGTAATTGTCGTATGGCAGCGAAACTTGTTAGACATTCTACGCTGGGAAAAAATTAGTTCCAGCGTTGGCCATTAAGTTCACATCTGGCACTTTGAATGCAAGAAATATTTATAGAAATGGTTCTGTATATATTGGATTAGGAACAGGGCGTGGGTAGAAAAGATCAAACACGTCAGAAAGGCATAAAGTTGATGTTTTATTAACCGTCGCTTGCTCAGTTTGTTCAATATGAGAGCCGGAAACGTCTACGAGGTGCTGTACAGCACCAGATTTGTAGTGGATGGCCAAAATTGAAACTAATTTTTTTGCAGCGTAAACCGGTTGTGGTCTAACGCATCAGCATATGTCCCAAGTTTCGCTGTCATACGATAATTACAGCCACACTAGACCTCCGCGAGTAGCTGCACATTAATTACAACCACATAGTACTTTGGTAAAATGTAAAGGTACACGAAGTGTAATCGTAGAGTTTTAATCATCACCTCGAAGAAACAGATCTACTGAATTTCAAGTGAATGTCTGCAACTTTGGTACACATTGAAGTACCATAGCACGCCGCTAGATCGACTAAAACACAGTAGTGCAGCCCATGGATAAAGTGGAGCATCGCCTGGTAACTGGTCTTCAGCCCTCAAAGAGGAACAATGCTGCAGCAGTCCGTGCTAAGTTGATGCAAGCTAATGGAAACAACACACCGTCATTTAACTGAGCGTATCAGTGAGGCAGGCGCTTCTAGTGTAGTCAAAGAATTTTGAATGGCGAAGAATGTGGGACGGGCGTTGGACATCGAAAGAAAGCAGAGGCAGATGCGCGACGCGGGAGCGGCAGTTTCAAATGTGGCGCCACCCTCTGGCGCCACCTGACGTCACCGGTGCTGCCACGAGCTGCCCGGGTCGACTTACGCGCACGCGCCACATTGGATCGATCTGATTGGCTGCTGATGATGTCATCATGCCTATATAAGCGAGAGACCATAACAGCCCCAGCAGTCAGTGAACTCCTGACGACGATGGCGGAGATGGCCATCGAAAGCTCGAGCATTTTATTTGAATTGACGCGGCTGGAAAACCGAGAACGTTTTATTCATGTATGCCGTCGCGAAAGACTCCGAGGACACAATGTAGCAACACACGTTCTCATTGAGAAGAACAGAGAATCACAAGAGAATTGAGGGTCCTGGTGCTTGAAGACTGGCTATTGGGATCGATGCGAGAGTGTAAAACATGTAAACTAAGTTTACAACGAAACTTTCACCCAGACCACAAAATATTTATTTCAGTTTCTCCTTGTGCATTTCGGCATTTCACTACTGTCACAGAGACAGGTAGACAATGTAAAGAATATAAAAAGAAATAAATACACAATGAAAAAAGTATCTATGTCAGAAACTAAATAAAACAGTACAGACTCCAGAACTTGCACCTACACAGTTGGCACAAAGTATCATGTCCAGTATAATCGTACTAAGTATAAGTGCAAACTGGATCACATGCAGTCATCTGTTATTTGTATAAATCAGGGTGTATGAGTATATGTCAGTATCTCCTCCCAAACCCCTGGGTCGAATTTAACCAAATTTGGCACAGAAATAGCAGACCTCGCAGGTATCAGCACTGTGGGACTTACAATTTCCTAGCTTCCATAGGAGCGGAGGTATAAGCTAAAACGTGCTTTTCCCGCCCCTGGCATACAGGCTGCCATGCACAACAGCCACATTGAGTAGGAACGGTATTGGCCTGCCAGATCAATCTGCTATGCAGGGCACCCTGCATGTCAGGGATAAGAAATTGTATTCTGGGCCCCAAAATGTAGGCTGCCCTACATAATGAGCATGTTGCAGGAGTGGTATCGGCCTGCTTTATTCAAATATAATGCAGGGGCTACACATGCCAATGAGCACTGTTGGGGACAAGTTGAGATGGACAGAAGAGTGAATGGACAGAGCACAGGAGAGGAGGGGAATGGAATGAGAGAGGGGAAGAAGGAGAGGTGCATGAGGCAGTTGGAAGGGTAGTGGGGAGAAGGAAAAGTAAGAGAGGGAGGTGTAGATGGATGGAGAAAGAGAAGTGGAGAAGCATATGGCCAGAGGGAGGGGAGAGTAAAATACGGTTAGAGAGTGGGGATGGAGGAAATTTGCAAAGAGAGAGGAAGAAGGGGAGAGTAGACAGAGTGGGGACAAGGATATAGACAGACTGAGGTGGAAGGATCAGTGGTACTGAATGGAACAAGAGGTGGACACAGAAAAGGGGAGGAAGAGGTGGACACTGAAAGGGAGTGGAGGATGAAGTGTGTTTAACATATGTGTCAGATGCTTATATAGGTGTAGCTGTGGGGAAAAGGCTAGTAGAACAATGAAGAAAACAGCACCACCAGATAGTGCAAACGTACAGTAAATGGTATTGTCGTGAAAGGAAGACATGTTTCCCCTCGCTTACAAAATGAAGCATATTTTTGTAACACTAGTTTGTAGACCATTCATTTAATGTGTGTGTGTGTGTGTGTGTGTGTGTGTGTGTGTGTGTGTGTGTGTGTGTGTGTGTTTTTGTAAACGTATCTGTAGGCGTCGCGATTGCTCCTGAAGTTAAACAGCAGTGGAATTGTTGCAACTGTATTAAGTGAGGCCAGATAAGTCGTTTAGCCACTTAATCATCATGGACAAGTGCCAAGTGTACCACTATGATCCAGAGACAAAATAGTTAAGCAAACAGGGAAAACATATTGATTCGCCACCGTCAAAACAGCGGCGTAATCGGCAAGGTGATTCTGAGTGTACTATGGGACAACTACAATAGAGTGCAAACAGTATAGCCTCGAAAAGGGAAAACCGTGACAGCAGCATACTACCAAAAACTCGTGGCGAAATTACTGGAGACTGTCAAGATGAAATGTCGCGGCACATAATTACACATGATGCTTTTTTTATGTACTACTAAATTTTGCTTTCCCCCTCCACATAGACATGCACATTTTCCTGTTTTATCACCCAGAAACCTCTTCCTTCTTTCCTCAAATAAAAAAAAACACTCCAATGACGAGGTTATTTTCGAGGATAAGTCTCTTGACCAGTCAAGATTTCTATAACTAAGGTCTTCTCCAGAAGGAAAAAAAATAAAATAAAAGTCACATTGAAGAGTAAGTAATTCTGTCACCTAGTAGATATAAAGGAAGCGGCCGCGATTCTTTTAAACCACAATAATTTCAACAGAGACTAGGCGCAAACACTCACCAAAGCATGGGGGCGGGCGTTGGACATCGAAAGAAAGCAAAGACAGATAGATGCGCGACTCGGGAGCGTCAGTTTCAAACGTGGCGCCTCCCCCTGGCGCCACTGGACGTTACCGGTTCGGCCACGGGCAATATCGCCGCTAGCTGCCCGGGTCGACTTACGCGCGCGCGCCTCATTTGGTCTATCTGATTGGCTGCTGATGATGTCATCATGCCTATACAAGCTAGAAACCGTAGCAGCCCCGGCAATCAGTGAAATCCTAACGACGGTGGCGGAGATGGTCATCGGAAGCTCGAGGATTTTATTCGATTTTACGCGGTTTGAAAACCGAGAACGTTTTATTCACCTTGTTTCCGAATTTCAACTAGATGTTTTATGAAAAGGTTGCATTTCAGGTACGTTTCTCTTATCTAGGACAATATTTCGAACCGAAGTCAGTGGCAGCTTATAACCACATATTTCCAATCTACATCTACATCTACATGATTGCTCTGCAATTCACATTTAAGTGCTTGGCAACGGGTTCATCGAACCACAATCATACTATCTCCCTACCATTCCACTCCCGAACAGCGCGTGGGAAAAACGAACACCTAAACCTTTCTGTTCGAGCTCTGATTTCTCTTATTTTATTTTGATGATCATTCCTACCTATGTAGGTTGGGCTCAACAAAATATTTTCGCATTCGGAAGAGAAAGTTGGTGGCTGAAATTTCGTAAATAGATCTCGCCGCGACGAAAAACGTCTTTGCTTTAATGACTTCCATCCCAACTCGCGTATCGTATCTGCCACACTCTCTCCCCTATTACGCGATAATACAAAACGAGCTGCCCTTTTTTGCACCCTTTCGATGTCCTCGGTCAGTCCCACCTGGTAAGGACCCCACACCGCACAGCTATATTCTAACAGAGGACGAATGAGTGTAGTGTAAGCCGTCTCTTTAGTGGACTTGTTGCATCTTCTAACAAGGGAACATCCCCATCGCACCCCCCTCAGATTTAGTTATAAGTTGGCACAGTGGATAGGCCTTGAAAAACTGAACACAGATCGATCGAGAAAACAGGAAGAAGTTGTGTGGAACAATGAAAAAATAAGCAAAATATACAAACTGGGTCGTCCATGCGTAAGATAGGCAATATTAAGGGCAATGTGAAGCGAGGAGTTCCATGGTCCTGTGGTTAGCGTGAACAGCTGCGGAACGAGAGGTCCTTGGTTCCAATCTTCCCTCAACCGAAAATTTTAACTTTTTATTTTCAGTTTATGTGAAAAACTCTTATGTTTTCATCACTTTTTTGGGAGTGATTATCACATCTACAAGAAAACCTAAATCGGGCAAGGTAGAAGAATCTTTTTACCCATTCGCCAAGTGTACAACTTAGGTGGGGCGACAACATATTCCTGTCATGTGACGCATATGCCGTCACCAGTGTCGTATACAAAATATCAGACGTGTTTTCCTGTGGAGGAATCGGTTGACCTATGACCTTGCGATCAAATGTTTTTGGTTCCCATTGGAGAGGCACGTCCTTTCGTCAACTAATCACACGGTTTTGCGGTGCAGTCGCAAAACACAGACACTGAACTTATTACAGTGAACAGAGACGTCAATGAACGAACGGACAGATCATAACTTTGCGAAAATAAAGAAAGCAAAATTTTCAGTGGAGGGCAGATTTGAACCAAGGACCTCTCGTTCCGCAGCTTCTCACGCTAACCACGGGACCACAGCGCTCCTCGCCTCACATTGCCCTTAATATTGCATATCTTACACATGGACTACCCAGTTTGTATATTTTGCTTATTTTTTCATAGTTCCACACAACTTCCTCCTGTTTTCTCGATTGATCTGTGTTCTGTTTCTCAAGGCCTATCCATTGTGCCAACTTATAACTAAATCTGAGGGGGGTGCGATGGGGATGTTCCCTTGTAAGTGTCCTGCCAATGAAACGCAACCTTTGGCTCGCCTTCCCCACAGTATTATCTATGTGGTCTTTCCAACTGAAGTTTTTCGTAATTTTTACACCCAGGTACTTAATTGAATTGACAGCCTTGAGAATTGTACTATTTATCGAGTAATCGAATTCCAACGGATTTCTTTTGGAACTCATGTGGATCACCTCACACTTATCGTTATTTAGCGTCAACTGCCACCTGCCACACTATACAGAAATCTTTTCTAAATCGCTTTGCAACTGATACTGGTCTTCGGTTGACCTTACTAGACGGTAAATTACAACATCATCTGCGAACAACCTAAGAGAACTGCTCAGATTGTCACCCAGGTCATTTATATAGATCAGGAACAGCAGAGGTTCCAGGACGCTTCCCTGGGGAACACCTGATATCACTTGCATTTTACTCGATGATTTGCCGTTATTTACTACGATTGTCTCTTAAACGCCTCTTTTCGGATCCACGTTTATTGGAACTTTTTGTTACTGTTATCAAATACTTCCCACCTCCGTTAGGTTTCGCTATTAATTAAATTAATTAGTCGTATGTTAGACACTGTATAAACACCTGGCCCTACAGAGTGGTTTACTGCAGGAGATTGGTTACCTGTTCTGTCTGCAGAGAAGTCGCGGTGCTTAGAGGCAGAACGCAGCTTCCAGGTGCTGCTGCACATGGCGACCAACCCAGAGTGCCTGGGCGGCGTGCTGCGGGGTTTGTTAGTGCATCACAACAACCTGCTGCGCCTACTGCAGCTGCTCAACCACAGCGCGCTGCACCGCAGCATGGCAGCGCTGCTGCACGCTGTCCTCAAGGTGGGTTTCCAGCTGTTATCTGTGTGAGAGTGTGTGCTTGCTGCAGCTGCTCAACCATAGTGCACCGCACCCCAGCATGGCGGCGCTGCTGCATGCTGTTCACAACATAGGTTTCCAGCTGTTGTCTGTGTGAGGGTGTGTGCTTGCAGCAGCTACTCAACCAAGGTGCACTGCACTACATCAGGGCTGCACTGTTGCACACTGCGCTGAAAGTGGGTAACCATCTACTGTCTGGGAGAGTGTGCCTGATGAAGCTGCTGAACCACCGGACAGGGCGCTACATTGCAACATTCAGAGGATCTCTAGAGAATCTTAGTTCAGTTGGTTCTCCAGTAGTGGATCCTGTTTGGTTAGAAGAATCCGTGACAAGAGCGATTCCTCCGTCTTGCCTGAAGCCCCCATGGCTATTCCACGGGAAACATACTACAATCATTCTCTTCTAGCTCCATTTTGGAATCGCGAATCCGACATATCGATATTTAAAAGAATATCTTGATCGGCCCTCGACATATCTTGAAATAATACCGATATACGTACGGAAAAAATATCAACGTACCGTCCCTCAAAAATATCGGCAGCACTAAAATACTGCCTTTTTCAGAGCTGTATATTTCAGCGCTGATTTTATTCGATATTCTGTGCATCAACAAGCTGGCAGCAGTCTGCTTATCCCCATTAGAGCAAGAATTGAAAGGACAACTGAACTTTCACACTTGGCGATAACCACTTTGCTAACAATGGTAACTGCATCTAAGTGGCAAAGTAAAAGATGTCAGATGGGTCTGTCGTTCGGTTTAATCACATGTCGGATTTGTCCTGAACACTTCATGCCGACTTCTCTATGTTTTTTTCACTTCTGCAAACGCCAGCGGCCTAGCAGTTGCAGTGACAAAATTGCTTGGTGAAGTTAAACGTTGCAGTTTCTGTTGGTAGCACCGAGTGCCGATTACGTCATAATTTCCCCTCACACGTCCCTGCCCATGGCAGAGACCACTCTTGTTATTTAGAATTTAGATTTTTGTTCATCATTGTAAGCAACTGTTCTTCAAGAATATCGATCTGAAGAAATAGCGCACTATTTGCGTTAAATATTCTTTTCTAACGCAACTGGTATGCTATTACTTCACATCGGAAATTTTGTTACTCCATTCACACCGCCACCTCCCAGTGCAATCGGACTTTTTCTTTCGCGCCACCTATACTTGCTTCACACAGTCAAAGAAAAAGACTGGACGCGATGAAAGCTCAAAAAGTATATGACTCCTTCATACTGTGAAAGTAGAATTATTTTCTATTACAATTTCAAAACAACAGTTTCAAATATTTGCCGAAAGTTGCGAAAAAATATAATATAAAATAAAAATATCTGTACTCGAGATTGGCATTGTGGTATCGATATAGCGATTTACCTGAGAAATTAATGTCACCGATATATGTCGATATTTTCTGAAGAAAACCAATACACTGATATTTTAATAATAGCCATAGCTCCATTCAACAAACGTTAATAGGAAAGAGCTATTAAAACTTCTACGGAGATGTCTCCAGGATCGCACTATGTTAATAATGGTATGGTAAGTAATCTACCCCACGGAAGGTTTGGAATTGCTTCTTTGGGTATTCATTGAAACGGTGGGAGGGGGAGAAGCTGTGGAGGAACGGACTACACAAATTATTGTGCCTACATTGAAACCTTTTGCTTTTAGACCAATTGCGTTTGTCCTCTTTTGTACGGTCCGCCCAGTTCGGCGCTAGCGGCCGTGCGAAGCGGAGGTCCGATACTTCCGCCTGTGCGGCGTGTGCGAGTGTTTGTTTACTTGTGGACTTAGTCTGCGCGCGGGCTAGTAACAACGATCATGGCGAACAAGTACAGGAAAACTACATTACGATTCAATTTCTGCAAAGACTACGAACGACCAAAGGCTTTAGCAGTGGAACGATTCATTCGAGAGGACGTCAAGATACCGCCAAACGATATTGTCGGAATTCACCTGTCCATCGTTAGTCCCACCGTGTATGTTAAGATGGTAAATGACGCGGCGTGTGAGAGAATTCTACAGGCGACAAAAGCAGGTCTCCGATTTTGCCATAGTGACGGGAATGTCGGCACGGTAACTGTGGAACATGCTGGTCTGGGTGTACGGACAATACGTGTCTTTGAGCTGCCATTTGAGCTCCCGGCTGACGAAGTTATCGAGGCTTTTAAGCCATACGCACGGTACATGGTCACACAGCAGAACGCTAGACACAATTCGCCACGTACCCCGTTCTTAACGGGGTGCGACAGATCACTATTGATCTTCAGAAGCATGTACCGTCCTATCTGACAATTGGTGGTTGTCGGGCGGTGGTGATTTACGATGGTCAACCACGTACATATTCTGGCTGTGGCCAGGAGGGACACCTTAGTTCGAACTGTATGCAACGGCGGATTACGCAACTGCCTTCAGATGTGCGGGAGTCGTCACCGGCGATGACATTACTACCGATCACCTATGCCAAAGCCCTCACTGCGTCCGCTGATGGCCGAAAAGACACAGCCCCGGTGGAAGATCAAGATGGCACTCTCCGAAACCTTGTAGCAGACGTCGGGATGACAGAGGATGCTGCTCCATCGAGCATGCAATCTACGGCGACAACATCAGATGAGACCGAATTCCCACCAAGCACACCGTTAGTACACGAAGCAGTTCTAGCCACTACGGATGCTGTTCCGTCTGGAACGCACTCTGTGACGACAACATCAGTTTCGACCGAACTATCGCCAAGTACAACGATGGGACTCGAAACACTTCCTGTTCCTACGGATGCTTTTCTGTCAGGCAGCCGTGATTCCCTACAATCTGATGACACGGAAGGAAGATCACGCAAACAACGTTCCCCGAAAAGGAGGAAACGGCGCAGTCGCACGACATCTCCTAGGGATGACTCCCCTTGCCCCGACGACGATGTGCCTGTGGACCAAGACGACACAACAGCCTCTACGAAACAGGATGAGGCATGGAAACTGTTAGATCAGACCCGCAGAGGTCTGTCACATTGACCGTATCGGGACGTGGTGATGCTGAAGAGGAATCACGACCAGTTGACTCTCCAGACGCAGATGCTGTGGCAATGGACACGAATATATCACTGCCTGCAAAGATGTGGTATGACGATATTGAGGAGGCGCCGGACGTCATACAGAGGCAGCCGGCACTCACGAAGACAGCCGAATAATTGCTGAAGGTGAAGGGAGAGGGGCGAGAGAACGTCTTCTAACTCAGCCCCCAGCGCCGATGCAGGGAGATGTTGTTGCCCATCGACAGAGTGGGATTCAACGCCATGCGAACCGTATTGCGACATTAAATATAAATGACGTGCGTTCACCGGCCAAAATACACCTACTGAAGGAAACGATTTGGGCATCTGACGTGGATTTGCTGCAGGAAGTCCACATAGCTACACTCCCATACATCGCAGGCTACCTACCAATCCTATTCGTCACATGGAGATCATAATGGGAGTGGGGTGGCAGTTTACGTGCGAGATGGCTTCCCAGTGGAAAACGTGTGTTACCTTCAGTCGGCCAGGGGAATGGCTTTCACGACGTTTGGGACACGCATCATCAATCTTTGTGCACCGTCGGGAAACAATCGGCGGTGGGAAAGGTCGCGATTTTATGCAGAAGACATTGCCCCACTTTTCCATGGACGTTATGAATGTGTAATAATTGGTGGAGATTTCAACTGTGTTCTCAGCCAGAAAGACCAACGGCCGCAAGCAAACATCAGCCAGGAGTTGCGAATCGTTGTCAACGACCTTGTACTTAGTGACACGTGGGAATTACGACATGGAGATGCACCGGGATACACCTACGTGACAAGTCATTCGGCGAGCAGGTTAGATCGCATTTATATCTCACGGGCTCATGCAAATGATGTCCAGGACGAGGAACGCTGGCCATTGGCATTTTCTGATCACAGCGCTTACATCTGTACGGTGCTTATTCCACGTAGAGAGGTGTGGAACAGTAAGGCCCCGTGGAAATTAAACATTCAACATCTACATGATCCTGAATGCCGTCACCGGATCCTTGAGACATGGACGATGTGCGAGCGAAGGGTTGGAAGTTATGCGACGAAGCTTGATTGGTGGCTGACTTGTGCTAAACCGGCGCTTCGCCGTACGTTCATCTCATATAGCAGGGAAATGGCAGAATGGCGCCGCCGTACGACCGACTTTTATTTTGCAGCGCTGCGCGACCTAGACAATGGTCCGCCGGGACAGGACGTCTGGATCGAACGCAAAAGGATAAGAAGCTAAACTAGTGGCTTTAGCTCGGAAACATCTTCAGGGAACCATGGTGCGCGCCAGATGTCATGATACGATAATGTACGAGATTCCTTCCATGCACCACGTCGTGAATGAACGAAAGCACCGACGACGCGTTTTGGTACGGGAATTAATTACCCGCCAAGACCGAAGAATGACGCGTCAAGCGGACATTGTCTCGGCATTCGTCGACCATTACCAACACATCTATCGGGAAGAAGCAGCCCCTGTCGATGACCTCGAACGTATAGCCACGTACGTCTCCCGTACACTGACGGTGGAAGCCGCGGGAACCTTACTGGAAGCCATTAGCTGTGAGGAAGTACACGATGCGATCGCAAAGGGTGCGTTGAATCGGTCCCTAGGCAATGATGGACTTCCTGCTGAATTTTATCGAGAATTTCGCAACGAAATGGCACCGCGATGGACCGAAATGTACAACGAGATGTTACATTCCGATGCGCCTATTCCACCGGCTTTTATGGAAGGCCTCTTGGTGCCAGTACATAAACCGAAGCCAGGAATTACGGTCACACATTATCACCCCATCACCCTGCTTAATGCCGACTATAAGATCTTTGCACGGTTGCTAGCGTCCCGATGTCGTATGTTAATTCGTAGCGTTCCCTTTCCAGAACAGACGACACCGGGTGGATCGGTGAATGTGCAAACAGCTACTGGCGAATGCCGTGATGTGATAGCGCTGGCGGAGGAGTGCCGGCTTAAAGCGGCGATGGTGGCGATTGATTTTGACAGTGCTTTTGATAAGGTGCGCCACAACTATCTGTACGCTGTACTGGAACAAATGGGATTTCCAGACCGTTTTACTGGTCTCATTAGAAGGATTTATAGGGACGCACAATCCTTGGTACAGGTTAATGGGCGTATAGCAGGGCCCATTTAGATTCGACAATCCATTCGCCAGGGCTGCCCTCTTTCGATGCTGCTGTTCACGATAGCGTTGGAACCATTAATTGGGAGGCTAACAAATTCTCTTTCTGGGATGGAACTGCGGGGCTACACCTTCAAATGTCATGCCTATGCGGACGACCTCCTGCTGCTCGTTCGTTCTGAGGAAGAGGTGAAGACGGTCCTTGAACTGTTTTTGGACCACAGTGTGACGGCGGGTAGTGCAGTGAACATGAACAAATCGGCGGCAATGCCGGTTGGAAGGCGCCTTACGCCGGAAGAAATCAGTCCGTTTCCTTATGTGCAACGATTCCGCTATCTCGGCATAGACTTTACATCATCTGTAAAACATACTGCGGCAGTTAACTACCGACGTATTTTACAGACAACACGTACCATGGTCCGACAACATCTCCTACGGCGCCTTGATCCTTTGCAGCGAGTCGAGTATCTGAACACTTATGTGGTTTCTCGAATGGTGCATATTTCGCAGACCCTGCCCCTACCACTCACGCTCGAACGTCGACTTCAATCAGCACTAGGCTATTTTGTGATGATTGGATCGCCCCTCAAGGTGCGATACACAACGCTCACGCTCCCTACGGACAAGGGGGGACTCGGACTTACGAATGTTCACTGCCGAGCGACGGCGCTCCTTCTAGCCACTATGTACAAGCAGTGGCGTAGCGGGGGTGATTCCCTTACATCCCGCCTACTGGATCTCCTAGTTCCAGCGTCCCTCACACCTCCGGTGGCGGTGGGCAACATTACGTCACATTTTGCGCATGTATCAACATTTATCGTGGAAGTTAGTTATATCAGTGACGAGCTTCCGCGCATGAGACCGCCTTGCGCGAAGGATTTTTATGTTTGGCTGCTACGACGGATAAGTCGTAATGTCATTGAACTCAAACACCCCAAGTTGCATTGTCCGAAGATTTGGAGAATGTGCACCAAAAATTCCTTCCTACCTTTGTTCGGGCACTGTGGTTTTCTGTCACCTGTGGCAAGTTCAACACCAACCAACGACTCCATGCAATTGGACTAGTGGACACTCCACTATGCCCGAAATGTCGCCAAGTGGATGACGACCATCACCGCTTAACTTGTATCGCGGTGGAGGACATCTGGCTCCTAGGAAGGCAGATGGTGGCTTGCTACCTCCGTGTGACCCCGCAACATATTACACCTGCTTCCTTCTTACATCCGGAGAGTGACTACTTTCCGGCGACTAAATCACACTCGATCATCTGGGTCAAAGGTTGGACGATCGCGTACCTCTATGGGGATGCTTCCAAGTCGCGACTCGACTTTTGGTATTTCTTGCAGCAAGCCCACAATGAGGTTCATAGATGGTCACACTATCGGAAAACCTTTGCCAACTATCTTCAGGCAGTCTTCCTCGACCCCCCACGCAGTTGGGATGTATAACAAATAAATAAAAAAAACGAAAAACAAAAACCGAAAAAAAAGTGGTCAGCGCGAGGGAATGTCATACCTAACGGCCCGGGTTCGATCCCCGGCTGGGTTGGAGATTTTCTCCGCTCAGGGACTGGGTGTTGTGTTGTCCCTGTCATCATCATTTCATCCCCATCGACACGCAAGCGCCGAAGTGACGTCAACTCGAAAGACTTGCACCAGGCGAACGGTCTACCCGACGGGAAGCTCTCACCACACGGCATTTCCATTTTTCTTTTGTGCGGAAAATTCTTGAAAGACGTAGGAAAAACAGTTTTGAACTTTAGCTGGAAACTACTGAATTACTGCCTCGGACCCATCTTGGCTCTACTGAAGGTCAAGGAATGGGGGACAACATAATACTTCTGTTAATTGACCTTCTCTCACCTCTCCCAGAAAAGACATTCCTAGTATAATTATTCTTAAATGGACATCGACTTACGAAAAGTCGAAGTCTCCATCCAGTTAGAAAAACTGAAGCGAACTGGTCAGTCAGTTGGATATATGGTATTAGTACCTTTCTCTCGAAAAGAGCTATGTATATAAGATATCAGAACCAATATATAGGAATTTTGGTACTATCTAGAGTCTTAGCCCACGCATCGGTACTTAGCCCATTCTTATACATGATCTCGAAGAAACTGTCCGTCCCAGCGCTAAATACTGCAGCATGTAGCAATATATGCTTATACTGAACTGGTTGCACAAAGGATTTCGCAATAGGAATTCTGATAGAGGCAGTAATAGAGGTAGACGACAGGTCGCACCCAAATTGTCTTGAAATCATTTCTGAGAAGTCTTCGGTTACTATTTTTTCAACACGACATGTGTCCGCTAGTGATGTTCACACAATAAAATATTCATTTTATGTTAATGGCAATGTGGTTCTTGGGAATGTGGTCCCATTCCAGGCTCAGCTGGATTTCGCAGATGAAGAACACTATTAAAATTTGTCTCCCTGTCATGAATATCATCAAATCGTTAATCAGAGTTCGGTGATGCGAGAATCCCTAAATTTTATTGAGTGTATACAAGGCATCAATTAGGACAAGGATATAGTATAGATGTATTGTATACTGTTATGTTAGCGTAAAATACATCTGTAAATTACTTTATAATATAGCTGTGTCCGGAATTGTCGTGGGGCGATGATATCAACTCTGACAAATGTGCTGTTGGTAGACTGGAAATTCCTCTAATTTTAGGTGCCAACGGCCTGCTAGCAAATATATATTGGAAAGGACTGCGAGAATGTTTCATTCAGTCATTAATAAATGTGAATTGCTACACACTCTTCTGGATAACAGAAAATTTTATAGATCTCCACTTTATATATATATATATATATAACGCTTGGTTTGCTTTCTTGTGTGAAGAACGGACCGCTACGAACAATATAAACTTCCATTCCATGTCAGCTCTTCCTACGTAGCCATCAAATACTCTATAACTCAGAACGAAGAAAGGATTTTCGTCATTTCTGATTAGAAAAGCTTTTTCAATGCCACAAAGAATAAGAGCGGGGGCAAACACAGCAGTAAGCTTGTTATCGACGTACCCCACGAAGTAACTGAATGCTCTCGAAGAAATAAATCTATTGATATGCTTTAGATAAAAGCTCACACAGGCATTTTGTACAACGAAACCGTAGATAACTTGACCAAGGAAGATAATACATCCAGAGCTTATCTTGATATCTAGTTACCTTTCACAGACATTTTACTTGGAGTAAAAATGTAAATCAGATTCCAGTGAGAAGTGGAGTGGGAATTATCAAACGGAAATAGGGGCAAACAATATGGTTGGGTTGAACGCCACATACTTCGCTTTCCTTAGTTTCATAACTTTCCAGTACAACGCAGAGCTATCTCTACATCACTCAGGTGAGTTTCAGTCGGCATATTCCTTTCACACGTCTGTTGCCTACAAGTAAAAAACTGGAACACTTTTGGTTGCAATAATTAAGACGCTGGAGATACTGATAATTTAATCTTCGGGTTTGTTCGAAGTTCCAGCAGCACTAAGAACAAATGGGGCGCGCTCTGGAACAACGACTTAACTGAAATCCATTTCAGTCAGTGATAACTACACATTGCTCTACCACGTCATACATTCTGAAGCCACAGGATAACGTTTCTATTAGGCCGAAATTTACCCTCCGTGAAAGCGTTTCGAATGAATAAACGAACAGTTTAGAACGTTATATACTCTGTATACCGATCTCAATATGTTTCATTTAAGTCGCCGTGCCAGAGAACGCCTCAGTTATTACCTGCCCATTCTATGGAGCATTGTGGGGTAGGTTCCCGAGCTGTAGCATTGATTTGCTATTATACAAACGTATCAGTTGCATATTCATTTTTCTTTTAACCGCCATCATAAGTTTCTGTCTGTGTATTTTCACGGCGATAGACGTATAGCCACTGGAAAATGGCCTTGAAGGCCGAAAACTGTCGTGGTTATCAAAAAAAATACAAATGCAAACGGTGCATTTATCTGATTGCATGAAGAGCAGTTCTTCGCAGAATTTACAAAGCTGATGGTACCATTCCCTACAATCATTACTTGTCTTTTACTACGGATAATAAGGCAGTTCTTAGATTTCTGATAAGATTATTTTACTTTAACTGACAATTTTTAATTTGACCATAGACCTGTAGAGAAGCTGCAGTCATCATGTGTAGTAATTAATGTAACTATTTCTATCTCAAAGAGTAGTAGCTACAAGTAACTTTGTAAACATTTTTTGTATAGTAAACTATAATTATTACTTCTTTATTTAGAAATTAGGAAGCTTCTTTTTTCCTTTTTTGCTAATACTGAAGAAATCTTGCTCAGTTTTTAAGTAATATTTAAAATTTACATTTTTTTAAATGTGTATTTTTTCGTAAATGTTGATGGTGAAGAGAGTAACTGTTGAACGCTAGAAGCAGTGTACATGTTGATAGTTAAAATAGTGTATACATGAATTAAGTCAGATAAATTAATTAACGAAATCCCGATCTGGCTATCCTCATTCAGGCCTCAGTGTCCGTTCTTTCTCACGTTGTTGTGGTCCTGAGACTGGTTTGATGCAGCTCTCCATGCTACTCCATCCTGTGCAAGCTGCTTCATCCCCCAGTAACTACCGCAACCTTCATCCTTCTGAATCTGTTTAGTGTATTCATCTCTGGTCTCCCTCTACGATTTTTACCCCTCCACGCTGCCCTCCAATACTAAATTGGTGATCCCTTGATGGCTCAGAACATGTCCTACCAACCTATCCCTTCTTCTAGTCAAGTTGTGCCACAACATTCGCTTCTCCCCAATCCTGTTCAATACCTCCTCATTAGTTATGTGATCTACCCATCTAATATTCAGCATTCTTCTGTAGCACCACATTTCAAAAGCTTCTATTCTCTTCTTGTCCAAACTATTTATCGTCCATGTTTCACTTCCATACATGGCTACACTCCATACAAATGCTTTCAGACACTTGAATCTATACTCGATGTTTACAAATTTCTCTTCTTCAGAAACGCTCTCCTTGCCATTGCCAGTCTACATTTTATATCCTCTCTATTTCGACCATCATCAGTTATTTTGCTCCCCAAATAGCAAAACTCCTTTACTACTTTAAGTGTCTCATTTCCTAATCTAACTCCCTCAGCATCACCCGACTTAATTTGACTACATCCCATTATCTTCGTTTTGTTTTGTCGATGTTCATCTTATAACCTCCTTTCAAGACATGTCGATTCCGTTCAACCGCTCTTCCAAGTCCTTTGCTGTCTCTGACAGAATTACAATGTCATCGGCGAACCTCAAAGTTTTTATTTCTTCTCCATGGATTTTAATACCTACTCCGAATTTTTCTTTTGTTTCCTTCACTGCTTGCTCGATATACAGATTGAATAACATCGGGGAGAGGCTACAACCCTATCTCACTCGCTTCCCAACCACTGCTTCCCTTTCGTATCCCTCGACTCTTACAACTGCCATCTGGTTTCTGTACAAATTGTAAATAACCTTTCGCTCCCTATATTTTACCCCTGCCAGCTTCAGAATTTGAAAGAGAGTATTCCAGTCAACATTGTCAAACGCTTTCTCTAAGTCTACAAATGCTAGAAACGTAGGTTTGCCTTTCCTTAATCTAGCTTCTAAGATAAGTTGTAGGGTCAGTATTGCCTCACGTGTTCCAATATTTCTACGGAATCCAAATTGATCTTCCCCGAGGTCTGCTTCTACTAGTTTTTCCATTCGTCTGTAAAGAATTCGCGTTAGTATTTTGCAGCCGTGACTTATTAAACTGATAGTTCGGTAATTTTCGCATCTGTCAACACCTGCTTTCTTTGGGATTGGAATTATTACATTCTTCTTGAAGTCTGAGGGTATTTCGAATGTCTCATATATTTTGCTCACCAGATGGTAGAGTTTTGTCAGGACTGGCTCTCCCAACGCTGTCAGTAGTTCCAATGGAATGTTGTCTACTCCCGGGCCTTTGTTTCGACTCAGGTCTTTCAGTGCTCTATCAAACTCTTCACGCAGTATGATATCTCCCATTTCATCTTCATCTGCATCGTCTTCCACTTCCATAATATTGTCCTCAAGAACATCGTCCTTATATAGACCCTCTATATACTCCTTCCACCTTTCATCTACATCTACATCTACATTTATACTCCGCAAGCCACCCAACGGTGTGTGGCGGAGGGCACTTTACGTGCCACTGTCATTATCTCCCTTTCCTGTTCCAGTCGCGTATGGTTCGCGGGAAGAACGACTGTCTGAAAGCCTCTGTGCGCGCTCTAATCTCTCTAATTTTACATTCGTGATCTCCTCGGGAGGTATAAGTAGGGGGAAGCAATATATTCGATACCTCATCCAGAAACGCACCCTCTCGAAACCTGGCGAGCAAGCTACACCGCGATGCAGAGCGCCTCTCTTGCAGAGTCTGCCACTTGAGTTTGTTAAACATCTCCGTAACGCTATCACGGTTACCAAATAACCCTGTGACGAAACGCGCCGCTCTTCTTTGGATCTTCTCTATCTCCTCCGTCAACCCGATCTGGTACGGATCCCACACTGATGAGCAATACTCAAGTAAAGGTCGAACGACTGTTTTGTAAGCCACCTCCCTTGTTGATGGACTACATTTTCTAAGGACTCTCCCAATGAATCTCAACCTGGTACCCGCCTTACCAACAATTAATTTTATATGATCATTCCACTTCAAATCGTTCCGCACGCATACTCCCAGATATTTTACAGAAGTAACTGCTACCAGTGTTTGTTCCGCTATCATATAATCATACAATAAAGGATCCTTCTTTCTATGTATTCGCAATACATTACATTTGTCTATGTTAAGGGTCAGTTGCCACTCCCTGCACCAAGTGCCTATCCGCTGCAGATCTTCCTGCATTTCGCTACAATTTTCTAATGCTGCAACTTCTCTGTATACTACAGCATCATCCGCGAAAAGCCGCATGGAACTTCCGACACTATCTACTAGGTCATTTATATATATTGTGAAAAGCAATGGTCCCATAACACTCCCCTGTGGCACGCCAGAGGTTACTTTAACGTCTGTAGATGTCTCTCCATTGAGAACAACATGCTGTGTTCTGTTTGCTAAAAACTCTTCAATCCAGCCACACAGCTGGTCTGATATTCCGTAGGCTCTTACTTTGTTTATCAGACGACAGTGCGGAACTGTATCGAACGCCTTCCGGAAGTCAAGGAAAATGGCATCTACCTGGGAGCCTGTATCTAATATTTTCTGGGTTTCATGAACAAATAATGCGAGTTGAGTTTCACACGATCGCTGTTTCCGGAATCCATGTTGATTCCTACATAGTAGATTCTGAGTTTCCAAAAACGACATGATACTCGAGCAAAAGACATGTTCTAAAATTCTACAACAGATCGACGTCAGAGAGATAGGTCTATAGTTTTGCGCATCTGCTCGACGACCCTTCTTGAAGACTGGGACTACCTGTGCTCTTTTCCAATCATTTGGAACCTTCTGTTCCTCTAGAGACTTGCGGTACACGGCTGTTAGAAGGGGGGCAAGTTCTTTCGCGTACTCTGTGTAGAATCGAATTGGTATCCCGTCAGGTCCAGTGGACTTTCCTCTGTTGAGTGATTCCAGTTGCTTTTCTATTCCTTTGACACTTATTTCAATGTCAGCCATTTTTTCGTTGGTGCGAGGATTTAGAGAAGGAACTGCAGTGCGGTCTTCCTCTGTGAAACAGCTTTGGAAAAAGGTGTTTAGTATTTCAGCTTTACGCTTGTCATCCTCTGTTTCAATGCCATCATCATCCCAGAGTGTCTGGACATGATGTTTCGAGCCACTTACTGATTTAACGTAAGACCAGAACTTCCTAGGATTTTCTGTCAAGTCGGTACCTAGTATTTTACTTTCGAATTCACTGAACGCTTCACGCATAGCCTTCCTTACGCTAACTTTGACATCGTTTAGCTTCTGTTTGTCTGAGAGGTTTTGGCTGCGTTTAAACTTGGAGTGAAGCTCTCTTTGCTTTCGCAGTAGTTTCCTAACTTTGTTGTTGTACCACGGTGGGTTTTTCCCGTCCCTCACAGTTTTGCTCGGCACGTACCTGTCTAAAACGCATTTAACGATTGCCTTGAACTTTTTCCATAAACACTCAACATTGTCAGTGTCGGAACAGAAATTTTCGTTTTGATCTGTTAGGTAGTCTGAAATCTGCCTTCTATTACTCTTGCTAAACAGATAAACCTTCCTCCCTTTTTTTATATTCCTATTAACTTCCATATTCAGGGATGCTGCAACGGCCTTATGATCACTGATTCCCTGTTCTGCACTTACAGAGTCGAAAAGTTCGGGTCTGTTTGTTATCAGTAGGTCCAAGATGTTATCTCCACGAGTCGGTTCTCTGTTTAATTGCTCGAGGTAATTTTCGGATAGTGCACTCAGTATAATGTCACTCGATGCTCTGTCCCTACCTCCCGTCCTAAACATCTGAGTGTCCCAGTCTATATCTGGTAAATTGAAATCTCCACCTAAGACCATAACATGCTGAGAAAATTTATGTGAAATGTATTCCAAATTTTCTCTCAGTTGTTCTGCCACTAATGCTGCTGAGTCGGGGGGTCGGTAAAAGGAGCCAATTATTAACCTTGCTCGGTTGTTGAGTGTAACCTCCACCCATAATAATTCACAGGAACTATCCACTTCTACTTCACTACAGGATAAACTACTACTAACAGCGACGAACACTCCGCCACCGGTTGCATGCAATCTATCCTTTCTAAACACCGTCTGTGCCTTTGTAAAAATTTCGGCAGAATTTATCTCTGGCTTCAGCCAGCTTTCTGTACCTATAACGATTTCAGCTTCGGTGCTTTCTATCAGCGCTTGAAGTTCCGGTACTTTACCAACGCAGCTTCGACAGTTTACAATTACAATACCGATTGCTGCTTGGTCCCCGCATGTCCTGACTTTGCCCCGCACCCGTTGAGGCTGTTGCCCTTTCTGCACTTGCCCGAGGCCATCTAACCTAAAAAACCGCCCAGCCCACGCCACACAACCCCTGCTACCCGTGTAGCCGCTTGTTGCGTGTAGTGGACTCCTGACCTATCCAGCGGAACCCGAAACCCCACCACCCTATGGCGCAAGTCGAGGAATCTGCAGCCCACATGGTCGCAGAACCGTCTCAACCTCTGATTCAGACCCTCCACTCGGCTCTGTACCAAAGGTCCGCAGTCAGTCCTGTCGACGATGCTGCAGATGGTGAGCTCTGCTTTCATCCCGCTAGCGAGACTGGCAGTCTTCACCAAATCAGATAGCCGCCGGAAGCCAGAGAGGATTTCCTCCGATCCATAGCGACACACATCATTGGTGCCGACATGAGCGACCACCTGCAGATGGGTGCACCCTGTACCCTTCATGGCATCCGGAAGGACCCTTTCCACATCTGGAATGACTCCCCCCGGTATGCACACGGAGTGCACTTTGGTTTTCTTCCCCTCCCTTGCTGCCATATCCCTAAGGGGCCCCATTACACGCCTGACGTTGGAGCTCCCAACTACCAGTAAGCCCACCCTCTGCGACTGCCCGGATCTTGCAGACTGAGGGGCAACCTCTGGAACAGGACAAGCAGCCATGTCAGGCTGAAGATCAGTATCAGCCTGAGACAGAGCCTGAAACCGGTTCGTCAGACAAACCGGAGAGGCCTTCCGTTCAGCCCTCCGGAATGTCTTTCGCCCCCTGCCACACCTTGAGACGACCTCCCACTCTACCACAGGTGAGGGATCAGCCTCAATGCGGGCAGTATCCCGGGCAACCACAGTCGTAGTCCGATCGGGGGATGCGTGGGACGAGCTGGCCGTCCCCGACAAACCCCCATCCGGACCCCCACAGTGATGCCCATTGGCAACAGCCTCAAGCTGTGTGACCGAAGCCAACACTGCCTGAAGCTGGGAGCGAAGGGATGCCAACTCAGCCTGCATCCGAACACAGCAGTTGCAGTCCCTATCCATGCTAAAAACTGTGCAAAGAACGTCTGAACTAATCTACAGAGAGCGCAAAGAAAACGACACAAAATTGAAGCGGTTATTAAAATACAAGATTGCCTAGTAAATGCAGTAATGCTGCCACTTGTGCACTGCTGACACACTGCTCGGCGGCGGAAGGAGACTACGCGATTTAACACTATTCGAGTACTAAAACGTGATGCTACAACTCTCAAATACTATAATACGCCCGAAATTTATGAATTAAACAATGCAAGTACCAAAAACACGCAAAGAAATTAAGAATTAAACTATGTAACAAATGAGTGAGCTAGGAGTATACGACTTGCTGCTGCAGCTGCTTATCCAACGGCGGCAGGGAGCACACTGACTGTGACCAACCGACACTGGCCGTTCAAAACAAAAACAGTTGACAGACGACTACGCGAATTTACACTATTCAGGTACTAAAACGCGATGCTACAACTCTCAAATACTATAATACGCCCGAAATTTATGAATTAAACAATGCAAGTACCAAAAACACGCAAAGAAATTAAGAATTAAACTATGTAACAAATGAGTGAGCTAGGAGTATACGACTTGCTGCTGCAGCTGCTTATCCAACGGCGGCAGGGAGCACACTGACTGTGACCAACCGACACTGGCCGTTCAAAACAAAAACAGTTGACAGACGACTACGCGAATTTACACTATTCAGGTACTAAAACGCGATGCTACAACTCTCAAATACTATAATACGCCCGAAATTTATGAATTAAACAATGCAAGTACCAAAAACACGCAAAGAAATTAAGAATTAAACTATGTAACAAATGAGTGAGCTAGGAGTATACGACTTGCTGCTGCAGCTGCTTATCCAACGGCTTAGAACTGCTTAGAACTGGGTTTCCATCTGAGCTCTTGATATTCATACAAGTGGTTCTCTTTTCTCCAAAGGTCTCTCTAATTTTCCTGTAGGCAGTATCCATCTTACCCCTGGTCAGATAAGCCTCTACATCCTTACATTTGTCCTCTAGCCATCCCTTCTTAGCCATTTTGCACTTCCTGTCGATCTCATTTTTGAGACGTTTGTATTCCTTTTTGCCTGCTTCATTTACTGCATTTTTATATTTTCTCCTTTCATCAATTAAGTTCAATATTTCTTCTGTTACCCAAGGATTTCTAGTAGCCCTCGTCTTTTTACCTACTTTATCATCTGCTGCCTTCACTATTTCATCCCTCAAAGCTACCCATTGTTCTTCTACTGTATTTCTTTCCCCCATTCGTGTCAGGTGTTCCCTCATGCTCTCCCTGAGAGTCTGTGCAACCTCTGGTTTAGTCAGTTTACCCATGTCGCATCTCCTTAAATTCCCACCTTTTTTCAGTTTTTTCAGTTTCAATCTACGGGTCATAACCAATAGATTGTGGTCAGAGTCCACATCTGCCCCTGGAAATGTCTTACAATTTAAAACCTGGTTCCTAAAACTCTCTCTTAGCATTATATAATCTATCAGAAACCTGTCAGTATCTCCAGGCTTCTTCCATGTATACAACCTTCTTTTATGATTCTTGAACTAAGTGTTAGCTATGATTAATTTGTGCTCTGTGCAAAATTCTACCAGGTGGCTTCCTCTTTCAGTTCTTCCCCCCAATCCATATTCGCCTACTAAGTTTCCTTCTCTTCCTTTTCCTGCTACCGAAATCCAGTCACCCATGACTATTAAATTTTTGTCTCCCTTCACTATCTGAATAATTTCTTTTATTTCATCATAAATTTCTTCAATTTCTTCGTCATCTGCAGAGCTAGTTGGCATATAAACTTTTACTACTGTAGTAGGCGTGGGCTTCGTGTCTATCTTGGCCACAATAATGCGTTCACTATGCTGTTTGTAGTAGCTTATCCGCACTCCTATTTTTTATTCATTATTATACCTACTCCTGCATTACCCCTATTTGATTTTGTATTTATAACCCTGTATTCTCCTGCCACTGAACTTCACTAATTCCCACTATATCTACGTTCAACCTATCCATTTCCCTTTTCAAATTTTCTAACCTACCTGCCCGATTAAGGGATCTGACATTCCACGCTCCGATCCGTAGAACGCCAGTTTTCTTTCTCCTGATAACGACGTCCTCTTGAGTAGTCCCCGCCCGCAGATCTGAAAGGGGGACTATTTTACCTCCGGAATATTTTACCCAAGAGGACGCCATCATCATTTAACCATACAGTAAAGCTGCATGCCCTCGGGAAAAATTACGGTTGTAGTTTCCCCTTGCTTTCAGCCGTTCGCAGTACCAGCACAGCAAGGCAGTTTTGGTTAGTGTTACAAGGCCAGATCAGTCAATCATCCAGACTGTTGCCCCTGCAACTACTGAAAAGGCTGCTGCCCCTCTTCAGGAACCACACGTTTGTCTGGCCTCTCAACAGATACCCTTCCGTTGTGGTTGCACCTACGGTACGGCTATCTGTATCGCTGACGCACGCAAGCCTCCCCACCAACGGCAAGGTCCATGGATCATGGGTGGGGGGGTTCTTTCTCATAGCTTACTTAAAGCGACCTGGTCTTAGGTTTTTGCGTACTAATACGGTAGAGAGTTTCTTCTTTAAAATGACGCATCCGCTTTGTATGTTGCTTAATTCTAATTGTTTTTAGGTTATTTCCTAAAAGTTTCATAATGCTCTCTGAAAAAATGTCCTTCAAACTTTTTAATAATTTCACAGATAATATATCTGTGTAACATGTTCCCACAGTTAGCTAACATGGTACTTGATGCTATTGTTTCCGTTAAGATGGTGAGTATCAATAATAAATATTTTTGTTGTTGGTTTGTGAACTGCATTGTTAGTTCGGTTCAAACATGATGCGAATCACTGAGTGTTTAGAAAGAAGAAAATTCCAGGAGTCTGTTACGCCACAGTCACGAACCATAGTGTTCCAATAGGTAGAAAAAACAACGTCGTCGAAACAGACGAATCGTATATAGCTATTAGGAAATAACAGAGAGGACGACCGTTGAGAGAAGAAGTTGAACATGTTTGTGTATTTGGCAGCACTGAAAGGGCATCCCTCAAATGCATTCTAGTTCGAGTAAATTCTATGAGGAAGAAAACATTAGTTTCTCAGATAAAGCACGTCATGTTGCCAGGCACAAAACTGATAACAGAGAGCTATATGTCATACAACACCTGAAAGAGTGAAGGATGTCAACACGAATTTGTAAATCATTCTGTTGAGATTGTGTCACGCAGTCTCCACACACAGTCGAAACGTTGATAAAAAGAAAGGGGCGTTAGGAGACAGGGAAAAACTCTACATCTTCCAATAACTACATTTCCACAACTTGGCGTTACGTGGAAGAATTGACCCTCCTGATACTCTCCCGATATTTCTGACTAACATAGGAAGAGTGTGCTCGGGTTATGGGAACAATACAGCACTTCGAATAGTGCATGAAGAACACGTGGCTGACGAGAAAAGTTCATTTCTGATTATTTGTAACTTAGTAAACGTTCGTCTTTTGTCGTTGCTCTACTAAACGCTGTAAACGTTATCCGTAACTATAGCCGCTCGTGAGTTCGACATACATTCGATACACACTGAAGAGCCAAAAAAACTGGTACTCCTGTCTAATATCGTACAGGGCCCCCGTGAGCAAGCAGAAGTGCAGCAACACGACGTCGCATGGACTCGACTAATGTCTGAAGTAGTGCTGGAGGGAATTCACACCTTGTATTCTGCAGGGCTGTCCATAAACCCGTAAGAGTACGAAGGGGTAGAATCTCTTCCGAGCAGCACTTAGCAAGGCATCCCAGATATGCTCAATAATGTTCATTTCTCCGGAGTTTGGTGGCCAGCGGAAGATTTAAACTTAGAAGAGTGTTCCTAGAGCCACTCTGTAGCAATTCTGAACGTGTGGGGCGTCGCGTTGTTTTGCCGGAATTGCCCAAGTGTGTCGGCATGCACAATGGACGTGAATGGATGCAGGTGATCAGACAGGATGCTCAAGTACGTGTCACCTGTCAGAGTCGTATCTAGAAGTATCAGCGGTCACATATCACTCCAACTGGACACGTCCCACACTATTACAGAGTCTCCACTAGCTTTAACAGTCCGCTTCTGACATGCAGTGCCCACGGAGGTTGTCTCCATACCCGTACACGCCCATCCGTTCGTTACAGTTTGAAACAAGACTCGCCTGACCAGGCAACATGTTTCCAGTCATCAGCAGTCCAACGTCGTTGTTAACGGCCCCAGGCGAGGCATAAATCTCTGTGTCGTGCAATTATCAAGGGACCACGAGTGGGCCTTCGGCTCCGAAAGTCAATATCGATAGTGTTTAGCTTAAACGTTCGCACGTTGACGCTTCCTGATGACCCAGCATTGAAATCTACAGCAGTTCGCGGAAGGCCTGTACTTCTGTCACGTTGAACGATTCTCTTCAGTCGTCGTTGATCTCGGTCTTGTAGGATCTTTTTCCGGCTGCGACGATGTCGGAGATTTGATGTTTTGCCGGATTCCTGATACTCACTGCACACTCGTGAAATGGTCGCGCGGGAAAATCCCCATTTCTTCGCTACCCCGAAGATGCTGTGTCCCATCGCTTCTGCGTCGAATACAACACCACGTTCAAACTCGCTGAAATCTTGATAACCTGCCATTGTAGCAGCAGTAACAGATGTAACAACTGCGCCAGGTACTAGTCTTATATAGGCGTTGCCGACGGCAGTGCTTCACTGTATATCTGAAGGGGCCCGCGCGTTCGATAGGCAATCTTTCTTGGAAATTAACCACTTTTCTCTGGAGAGGTTATTTAACACTTCATGGTTAAAATGGCTCTGAGCACTATGGGACTTGACTTCTCAGGTCATCAGTCCCCTAGAACTTAGAACTACTTCAAGCTAACTAACCTAAGGGCATCACACACATCCGTGCCCGAGGCAGGATTCGAACCTGCGATCGTAGCGGTCGCGCGGTTCCAGACTGCAGCCCCTAGAACCGCCACTAACACTTCATCTTGAGATGCAGCTCCACTGTGATATTTGAGTTAACAACGTTGACGCACTGTACCGTACGTCCACTGCTTACCAATCCCTGCTCACAACTGAGTTATCGAGTGCATATTTGTTGTTTTCAGTTGTTTGTTCCAGCCGCCAACATAGCTACCGCGCTGACGTCGCCTACACACCAAGAATAAAATCAGTTTTTGAATTTTTTGACGGACGCTGTATCGACTACTCTGCTAGAATAGAATTATATCAATAATTCATTTTGTGTAAGATAAAATATTTGCCAGTTCCTTTAGCAGTTTCACACTGGAAACGAGACGCACCAATTTATCGGCCAACCAACCGACCGACCGATTTCGTTGCAGCCTACACATGTCCCGACCGACTTTGCTCTGCAATTTGTGGGTCCTCTTCCTCTTTGTAGTCTTTGGTGGGTGCTAAATTTTAGTTTATTAAGATGGCTGAAGATGATGTCTTCGATCCCTTGGGTTGTGTTCAGTTAATTTTAATTTTAATTGGGAGGACGAGTCACAAACTAAGTTAAAATCTCTTGAAACAGTAATAGCGGAATTAACTTAGCTTGACGACGTCTTAAATTGTTTATTCATAAGCCCTGTTACTAAGCAAGTTCAGTCTAATTCGATGAACAAACACTATTTGCTTTTAGTTAGAATTAATTTCAGGCACTCAGAATTGGTGCCTTATACTCGTCTTAATTACGTTTCCACGTCGGATTACACGCTGAAAGTCAGAGAGGTTGGCCGGCCGGTGTGGCCGAGCGGTTGTAGGGACTTCAGTCTGGAACCGCGTGACCGCTACGGTCGCAGGTTCGAATGCTGCCTCGGGCATGGATTTGTGTGATGTCCTTAGGTTAGTTAGGTTTAAGTAGTTCTAAGTTCTAGGGGACTGATGATCTCAGATGTTAAGTCCCATAGTGCTCAGAGCCATTTGAACCATCAGAGAGGTTGCTGCAGTGTAGTCCGTAAATTCTTCAAATAATTGACAGTCAGCCGATCGCTCTGTGCTGCGATCGGAAGTTGACGATTTCATGAAAATTGTTTAACTGCTGTTGGATTGAGACTGACTTCAAAATTATAGTAAGTGCAGTCTAGTATTTTTAAACCAATCTGCCTCATATGTAAAATCGTAACACTTCAATAACTGCACATATTAAAATCCATAAATAACGATGCTGAACCAGAGATTACTTTTGATTCTGTTTTATTCGTCACTCGTACGAAACAAAACTTTCACAAATAACACTTTTCAACAACAACGAACAAAAATGTAACCGAGATTCTAACTGAGAGAGAGCTAACAGAACACAAGAAGATATTGCTACTGTCTAAAATACACACTACTAAAAACGAAACAACGTACAATGTAACACCTACTTGTTATTCTGAACCCTTTAGCTTCCTTAAAAAATCTAAATTATTTTATTATATTAGTAAACTTACAAGTTTCAAACAAAAATTGGCATAATAACTCACCTAAATAAATCAAATTATATAAAAATAAATATTTCAATTATTGCTATCGCAAGTCCATTTAGAGATTTATTACCTCTACCTTGCCATGATCCATCTAAAGCAACAGTTAAATCTCTACAATTCCCGTTATCTGTCACAACTTCTTCAACTGCTTTCTTCATTGTTGCTTGAGCAATATCTTCAGCATAAGATCCTACCAATTCATTATAAAATCCAAACTTGTTTGGGGGTTTTGGCAAGTTCATAATTCCACGTAACATTGTCCCTGCAGCACTGCCCATGCCAATGCAACGCAAACCATACACTAGCCTAACGTTTATATCATACACCTACTTCCCACTATTACCACTACGAGGAATACTGTTAGAATTAGAAAACAAAACTTCTGAGCACATTTGTTACACTTCAATAACATTTTACATGTCAATCCAATGTGTGACGTTATTTTCAATTCCAGTCCTCTTTCTTTGCAAAGTTGGCATAATACGATAGGTTTCAAAATATTAGAGAGCAAGGAAATGTTAATTATTTCATTCACATCATTACTGTCACTTTCATAGTTTTCAAATTTTTCTTTGCTGTCGCAAAGTTTTTTGCGGGGAGAAGTTCTATCACATTCATTTGGAGTAGTCGGTCAAGCAGTCTGAGCAGCATCTCCCTTCGAAACAACGAAAGATTTTCTTCTTCCACTCATTGTGCCTTTTCTTAAACACTCGATTGCTGAAACGGGGCATATTGATATCCAAAAACCAAATACGTAAAACAGGTACGAGCAAAATTCGTCAAATACGCAGAATTGAACAGCTAAACAACACAAAGCAAACTCCACAAGTCAACACACACGGTATAGCGTTTATGTTTACCGATATGAACAGTCACTTGTCACAGAGATAAAGCCATACAACGTTGGAAAACAAAACACTCTAATTCCGCAAAGATAACCTGCTTGCAGTCAGCGAGCGGTACCGTCAGAGGTGACACACCAAGTCGCTGCAACCTTTTACGCGGCGCGTCAAATTTGCAGCGATAAAAAACACACTTAGAGTTCACTTTGAAGGGTGACACTTGATTTGTTTTATTCAGGACACTCCAAATAATTTTATAATGGAAAACGTTAATTTTGTCATTATCATCGTTCCGGCTCCCCTTTCACTGAGGACGACGCACAGGCCGGCCAGGTTGGCCGAGCGGTTCTAGGCGCTACAGGTTGGAACCGAGCGACCGCTACGGTCGCAGGTTCGAATCTTTCCTCGGGCATGGGTGTGTGTGATGTCCTTAGGTTAGTTAGGTTTAAGTAGTTCAAAGTTCTAGGGGGCTGATGACCTCAGAAGTTAAGTCTCATAGTGCTCAGAGCCATTTGAACCATTTTTGACGACGCACACACCCATGCCCGAGGGAGGACTCATACCTCCGACGTGGGGAGCCGCGCGGACCGTGACAAGACGCCTAAGACCACGCGGCTACCCTGAGCGGCTACTATTCTACGAAAGAGTGGCTTCAAATTACACCGTCGCAGTGACAACGGATAAACTTTCGCCGGGCGGTTGGCACGACATTGCTGCACCAGGGTCAATTTTGTGGACGAAGTATTGGTGAATGGCTGGTGAAGTGATGAGAATCGCCTGTCAGGTGGTCCTATTGGACCGATGTCCCGAGGAGAAAGTTCATCGGTCGCTTCGTCAATTTGTCTCCACACGTTTAATTTTTCGGTCGGTCGGTCGGTTGGTGAGTATGTAGGGGCCTTTCGAGTCCATCAGGAGAGCACAACAGGTTTCTCACCGGCAGAAGGCGGCAGGTAATCGGCATGAGGAGCACGTGGCTAATGCCGGCTACCCGCGAGGCAGCCAGCCGGGCGAAACTCGCCGCTTCGCGTCCAATTACGGCCGCGGCTTTGTGCGCAGAATCCTGCTGGCGCCGCCAGGCGCTCACTGCATTATGCCCCCAAATTATCCGCCAGCCGCCTACAACACAGTAATTACGGTCAGTGCGTTTCCACGGTGAGGGAGGCACCGTCTCGTCCGCCTTGTTGCTCCTCTGCGCCGTTTCTTGTTGCGCCCGCCGCTCGGCGGCTTTCTTGATCAGTGTACTGTATAAATTTGTAGTGAACTGAGTTACTACACTTTCAGCAAGCCAGTTACCCCGACAAAGGTGGAAAGCGTTACTTCGGATGCACTATATCGCTACAGGTCACTTCTAGTGTGCGATTCCAGTTCTTGGGTTTAAGCCACGGCTTCATGTGTGACGAGGTGAATTTACGTTGCGAAGAAGCCTGTTATTAAATGTTGCCTGTGTTTGTCTTAGTAGCTGACAAACTATGGAGTTAATTCCGAATACGTCGCGATTTTCGAGAGAATGGCTAGACAGGAAATTAAGATAAAAAATGTGTGCGGAATTTTATGGGACTTAACTGCTAAGGTCATCAGTCGCTAAGCTTACACACTATTTAACCTAAATTACCCTAAGGATAAACACACACACTCGTACCCGAGACAGGACTCGAACCTCCGTCAGGATCAGCCGCACAGTCCATGACTGCAGCGCCCTAGACCGCTCGGATAATTCCCGCGCGGCTGGAAATTAAGAGTACAGCTTAAATCGCTGTGATGAAACGAGTAGCATTTCTCACAAATATTTGGCTGGTTTTTTTCCAAACTAGTACTATTTCTTTTGCGATTTATATTTTTGGTATCGCTCCGTGGACTTGAGGTATACACCTGAGCTCATCATCGTTTTCCAACTCCAGTAACCCAGGTGTGGTGATACTTGTGCTATATAGCTCAATTCAAGTTGTCGAGTCCACATTTCGTTACGTTACCTTAATTTTCGTTACGTATGCAATGCAATTTCTTTTAGGACTTATGTTTTTTGGTATCGCTCTGTCTACTTGACCGTTATAGGTCAGTTCAAGTTCTCGAATCCACGTTTCATTATTTTTCGTTAAAGTTAGCTACGTTTTGCTCTAGTGCGGCTCCCCCGGTCGGAGGTTTGAGTCCTCCCTCGCGTATGGGTGTGTGTGTTGTCCTTAGCTTACGTTAGTTTAAGTTAGATTAAGTAGTGTGTAAGCTTAGTGGCCGATGACCTCAGCAAGTAGGTCCCATAGGAACTTACCACAAATTTTTACATTTTGCTCCTGTCTCTGTTGCGTTTCCTGTATTTTACTGTTATCTTGATTCTGAGTTTGCTAAGTTGTACGTTAGTTTCTCTTCCCCCAGAACCCCATTTTTTTCAGTCGTACTGTTATTTTCGATGTTTACTATTAAGAATTCTCGTGATCCTCTAATACGAGTATTTGCCGGTATTTTGAAACCTTGTGTGTGTTGCAACTTTGGGTCACTGTTCACTAGCCATAATTTATCTGACCTCCATGTATCAGCCTTTACGGAGATGTTTATCACATAACGGATATTAAATAATAAAACTTTCATTGCACTCATAACTGATGTCCATCAATCATCAACATCAGTATGACGTGCGACCACCACTGACACGAATACATCCGTGTATTCGTCAAGGAATGGAAACTAATAACCTCCAAATACCATCTTCTGGAATTAACTGCCGTACCTCAAACACATGCCATATCAGTTCATCAAGACTGCGGGCTGCAGCTTGGTATGAAAGTAGACATCTTTACATCACATCCCAGACATTACATATGTGTTACAAATCACGGGAGCAGCTAGCCCAGTCAACTATACATACATTCAAAGAGTTAGTAGCGTGAGCTGTAGCATTGGGTCTTGCAGTGTCCTGCTGGAATGTGCTATTTGATATTCTGACCGTGAAGGGTATGACAACAGGGTGTACCGTTATTGCTACAAAGTGACAAGTGCATTTATTTTCCCTTCAGCTTTTACCGTATCACCCCTGTTACATCCAAAATACCTAAAATACCAAACCAGGCCATAATTCCAAGAGTTGGAAAGGTATGGATATCGGAAATCGCTGCTTCCTATGACCTTTCATTAGGTCGTCTACGTCTACGTGTACGAAGTTCTGTCACCGTTTGAACCTCCGATAAAAGTCTCTTTGTTTTCGGAGCAGCTTTCTAACATGGCTGTCGAACCATGGTAGGTCTGCCCCATCCATCACAGTTTGTCTCCGTACAAAGCCGTTATGTTCTCTTAAATACTCATGTATTTCGAAATCAGCTTCTTGTCGCACTTACCGAACAGTTATATCTTCCTTCGTTTCTATACATACACCACTACTAGTTGATGCTTTAGAGGCAACTCCCTATTCTGCGCTCAATGAGTCGAAAAGATCAGGCTTGTTTGTAACCAGACTATCTAAGATGTTATCCTCATGAGTTGGTTCTCCGACTAACTACTCAAGATAATTTTCGGATAAAGCACTTAGAGCAATTTAGCACTGTAAACCATTTGTGTCTCTCAGCATTTATCTGATAATTTGAAATCTCCCACAAAGTCTACAACATGATATGGAAAATTAGTGCAAAACCTTCTCCACTTAAATGTTCAGCCATTACTGCTCCTGAGACAGGCTGTCCATGGAAGTGTCCGATTACATGTTTTAACACCCTTTAACATTTATGATCATCCATATTATTTCGCGCCCGTATTCTGTATTACCTCTCTATATACTATCGTGTTGCCTACGGTGACAAAAACGCGTCCTTCAGCGGCGTGCAGCCTATCTTTGCTATACACATTCCAGTCGAAATTTAGAGTTTCATTGTTATTAACATCTAGTTTCAGACAGCTTTGTATCTGTGTATGTAATTAATGGGGTTGATGTTCTTCCGTCTCTGAAACCAGAACATGAATTATTCAACCAGTGGAGCATCACTAAAAAAAACACACATGTGCATGCCGTACGTACACTGTTAACCTTGTAGCCGCTTCCTGCGCGTAGTGCTGCCCCACCTATTGAGTGAGGTCCTAGAATTCTCAACTCCACAGCGCAGATCGAAAAATCGGCTCCAAAGATCGTCAAAGAATCGTCGTGCATATTGATATCGATCTGGTCACCACGAACAGAAGCAGAACTCATCGCTGAAAACCATAGAATGCCAATAAATATCTAGTTACTCTTGCTCTACCATGAAAGTCTCTGTTGTCTGTGGTACGGTGCCAATGGTAAACGTCTAATACGACTCGAGATCTCAATCGAGCTTCCACTGATCTGTTCCCGACTGTTCGTAGCGTCACTCTAGCGCTGACCTGTGCTGATTTCAGCTGTTGTAATCCACTCGTCAGAGCCAATCGAACAAACCTACGATCATCTCGTAGTGTAATCCTTTTGAAACGATTTGTGCCTTCTCTTCTTCCCATACTATTGTCCTGAGTCCATAACGCCATGACTTGTTCTGAATCGGTTCCCTATCACACCAATCGTTCGACCTCTCTCCATACCGAAAGAAGGCGATAAGATACACTTGCCTGCTATGTTCCGATCTCCACCAGTAAAATTTCAATAAAGTTACACACCAAACAGTCAATATGTACTGATTCCATTCTTCATCTGTTAGAATGACTATTTTCTGTATTGAAAACAAGCTCGCATAACGATAACATTTTGATAACCACATCTCACGTGCTTGAAAATTCTGGTTAAGGCGTTCATGAACACTTCCGGTTTCCTTCAGTGTATTAGGTATCAGCTGTCTAGAAGGAAGTGCATAAACTTATGTACCACCTCTGCTTTGTGTAAATCCACTGACATTGGCTTAACGATAGTAAATTACTAACACAAATCTTCCTCGTGAGTCATTTTATATACTAGTGAACACCATATAAAATTCCCTAAACGTAGAAAAAAGTGACGTGGAACTTTAATAGTTGTGATAAAAAGCAGTCGGGATAGGGCCCTGTGTTTCGTTGCTGCAGACCGCTGTGGAGACGTACGGGGAGCGCTCGGCGGCAGCGACGCCTCCTGCTGTGACGTCACCGGAGAGCGCGCAGCAGCAGGTGGCGGAGGCGACGCAGCAGCTGAGCGGCGCGCTGTGCCTGCTGCTGCGCGTCTGCCTCAGCCTCATCCACGGCGTGCACGACCTGCAGTACACCGCCATGGTCACCATCAACAAGGCCATCGACGTCTGCGTCGTGCACCGCCTGGCGCACGTCAAGGTGCGCTCCGCGCGCGTCCTCCAGCACCCCTGCAAGCCGGCTAGGTGAGTCCTCTCTACTGCTTGTGCATGATGTACACAGAGGGCATTAACTCGCTTTAGGTAAAGATTCCACCATGATCCACAGAAAAATCGACAGTTCGTAGACAATTATTCCACACGTAGGTATTGTTAATGTAACTTACTAAAGGTAATAATACATACGGAGTGTTAAAAAGTAAGTACACAAAGTTTTAGTGTGTTCAGTGGAGACCGAGTTTCCAAGTGGCACATTGGCCTAAACTTAATATTAATGGACATATTATTTTGCAGTGTCACTATACTAAAACCTTTTTTTATAGGCTACCAGTTTTTAAATAAATTTAGTTTATAGAACAGAAGGCGTTGTCCAGATGCATGTTCGATTAAAAATTTGCTTTGTAGCCATTTTATGTTATTCGTAACTCATCAAACATTTTTATTGACACGTTTTTGACTCCTTTTACGCGCACACACACATAGCTGCACAACGGCAACGGTTCCACATAATAAAATTATAAACAGCCGCCAGCTGCAATGGATAAAGAATTCTTTACCTAGGTTTCGACAAATATAAATTTGTCTTCTTCAGAAGGTGGCAATTTTACATTAGTAAGGCCTAATGTGCCATCGCCGTTTTTACAAATGTCGGCATAGATCCATTTGTCAAAATTGAAATATAGCCCTAGAATTAGGGTTTGTCACGTAAATATAAATTAGTACATGGATCTTGCAGAGCTCACAACCGACTGAGTGTCAAACGTGACAAACCCTAATTCTAGGGCTATATTTCAATTTTGACAAATGGATCTATGCCGACATTTGTAAAAACGGCGATGGTACATTAGTCCTTACTAATGTAAAATTGCCACCTTCTGAAGAATACAAATTTATATATGTCGAAACCTAGGTAAATATAATTAATTTTGCCAGCTATGGACCGCATACAAGACTTATGGTGTTCCTTTTTCTTCCGTTCTTCCCTGTACTACTTCATTTTCTCGCCAACTGCTCGTCTCTGCTCATCTGTCCACACACTCTTGGGTCGAGGTTTCGGCTCATCTTCTTCGTAGTTTGCGTTTTCTATCAGCAGCCTGAAGTGATTCCTGTCACGTATTATTTCTTCTGTACCACCTACTTTGTTGGTGTCTTTCTTTACTGCTTCTATCCATCCCACAGTTTTTTTCAGCTTACTAACGTAATTAAAAATTTTCTTCCATTCTTTTTAAATGTCCATAAAATTTTAGCCGCTCTTCCTCATTGTATCTGTGATCTTTTCTGTATTTCTATATAAGTCTTAATTTCTCCTTTTCATCCACCTATTTTACTTATTTTTCTCAGGATCTAGAATTTTTCTAAGTATTTTTCTCTCTCTTTTTTTCTAGTTCTCTTAATTATATATATATTCTAGGATGACGGAAGTCATGAGATAGTGAAATGCGTACATACAGATAGCTGTAGTATCGCGTACACAAGGTATAAAAAGTAGAGCATTTGCAGAGATGTCATTTATGCACAGGTGATTATGGTGGCATGACGGGAATTAACAGATTTTGAACAGGGAATGATAGTTGGACCTAGACACATGGGACATTCCATTTAGGAAATCGTTAGGAAATTCAATATTCTGAGAGCTACAGTGTCAAGAGGGTGCCGAAAATACTAAATTTCAGGCATTATGTCTCACCACAGACAACACACTGGTCAAAGATCTTCAGTTAAGGACCGAGAACAGCGGTGTTTGCGTATAGTTGTCAGTGCTAACAGAGAAACAACACGCCATGAAATAACCACGGAAATCAATGTGGGACGTATGACAAACGTATCGATTAAGACAGTGCAGCTAAGTCTGGCGTTAAGGGGGTATGGCAGCAGAAGATCGACTCGAGTGCCTTTGCTAATAGCACGACCTCTCCTGGACTCGTGACCGTTTCAAAAATGGTTCAAATGGCTCTGAGCACTATGGGACTCAACATCTTAGGTCATAAGCCCCCTATGACTTAGAACTACTTAAACCTAACTAACCTAAGGACATCACACACACCCATGCCCGAGGCAGGATTCGAACCTGCGACCGTAGCAGTCCCGCGGTTCCGGACTGCAGCGCCAGAACCGCTAGACCACCGCGGCCGGCGTGTCCGTTTCGTTTGGACCCTAGACTACTGGAAAACCGTGATACTAACTGCCATAGTGCTCAGAGCCAGTTGAACCAGTTTTGAAATATGCAACAAACTTGTGCCAGACGTCACTTCGCCGCAATTTGGGAATCGAGTGTGAAAGTCATGTATGTCATCGATCCGTTTGACCGACTGCCTTACGAGCTAAACTGCTGGGGTGTTCGTGGAGAGAAATAGTGTCTAATGTTTACTCACGCCCACTTTCCACGGTATTTAGGCCGTTCTTCGACGTCCGACTCGTCAGTCGCCAAGACTCGGCACAACCAGGACCACCTCTGAAGATGTCCAACATAGCTTTGGACGAAACGTCAGGGATAGAAGAGTTCCATGGACCACGGCCATACAACCCGAAATAATCCTCGGCAGCTGAATACATTTTATGTATTTCATGACGGCTGTAGCCACAGCAGTGCCTGTTCCTTTGGACATTTTTTATTTATTCGTATGGCTAGGGCCCCCGTCGGGCAGACCGTTCTCCGGTTGCCGGTCTTTCAATTTGACGCCACTTCGGCGACCTGCAGTCGATGAGGATTATAGGATGATGATGAGGACGGCACGACACCCAGTCCCTGGGCGGAGAAAATTCCCCGACCCAGCCGGGAATCGAACACGGGCCCAGAGGATTGACAATCCGTCACGCTGACCATTTAGCTACCGGGGGCGGACCCTTTGGACATGCATGCATATCTGAAGAAAGTTAGCATTATACTTCTGAACAACAGGCACTGCAACGTCATTTTTATCCGCCGACACCGGGCAAGTGACTTTCAACTAAAATGTCTCCCCTGTATGGGAATATACAGGGGATAGGCAAAATAATGTGAACATTTGTACCTACTTGGGAATGTTTCATTAATGTTTGGTTGGACCCCCATTTGCCCGTAATACAGCTGAGATTCTGCTTGGAGTATTGGCATATAATGATTGTATAGTCTCTTCGATCAGAACCTCTTGTAACTCCAGTAGTGACGAGGGAGGCAGAAATCTGCTCCGGACTCTGCGCTCCAATACCGCTCACAAGGAGGGTGATGTTCAATTCCGGGGACTGTGATGGCCAGGGAAGACGCTGCAGTTCAGTTGCATCTCCTCATACCACGATTGTACTGTCCTGGCTGTGTGAATGGGTACATTATCGTCCTGAAGTAAGGCATCATTATGGGGAACAACATTTGAATCATTGAGTGCACCTGATCACCCTATAATGTTCACATAATCGTTGGCTGTAACACGGCCTTTGAGGAGTAATGATGGGACCAACAGAAAACCATCATATGGCTGCCAACCCCTTCACACTTCCACCTCTATTCTTAACCGTTGGCCGGCCGAAGTGGCCGTGCGGTTAAAGGCGCTGCAGTCTGGAACCGCAATACCGCTACGGTCGCAGGTTCGAATCCTGCCTCGGGCATGGATGTTTGTGATGTCCTTAGGTTAGTTAGGTTTAACTAGTTCTAAGTTCTAGGGGACTAATGACCTCAGCAGTTGAGTCCCATAGTGCTCAGAGCCATTTGAACCATCTTAACCGTTGGAATCAAGCAATTAGCATTGTAGGCTTCTTTTGGCGTTCTCCATATGTAAACCCGACCCGATATTGGAAATAACGGTGTGGCCGTGCCGTTCTAGGGGCTTCAGTCTGGAACCGCATGACCGCTACGGTCGCAGGTTCGAATCCTGCCTCGGGCATGGATGTTTGTGATGTCCTTAGGTTAGTTAGGTTTAAGTAGTTCTAAGTTCTAGGGGACTGATGACCATAGATGTTAAGTCCCATAGTGCTCAGAGCCATTTGAACAATTTTTTTGGAAATAACGAAAACATTGACTCTTCGGATTATTTTCACTGATCAGCCGTCCAAGATTTATGCCTCTGACACCATGTTTTATGCTTCTTTGCTTTGGTTGTCATCACTTATGGTTTCCATATAGCAGCACGTCCATGAATATTCGCTTTATGGAGTTCTCGGCGGACAGTATCGATAGATACGGGGTCTCGACGATGGCTATTGAGCTCTGCAGTCACTTTAGCCGCCGTATTTTTGTGTTGTCTGGACACAATTCTCTGGCAATCAGTTTTGATTTGCGCCCACTATTACGTTTACACGATGATCTCTTTCATGTCTTCGGACATACACGTCCGAAGTAGCGCTGCATTCTTCTGAACAAGATAGACACTGCATTCTCGTATTAAACCCTCATCTTCCTCCCCCCCCCCCCCTCTCTTCCTTGCTCCAAACCAGTTATTCTTAAGGCCATCAATCGTATTACAGTTGGAATTTTCTGAGGGAGTAACATGATCTATACAATAAAACGCTTTGGACATATCACAAAAGTAACAGGAAGGACGATTCCGATCTTTTTATACCGAAGTGCGTAAAAGATTGTGCTATTGTAAATTCCATTACTCATCCAGATAATATCGTAGCGGCGAAGAAACATGTTTCGGGGATGTCGTCGAGGGCCTTGCAGCGCTATTCCATCGTGAAGCGCCGGCTGCCGGAGACTCAATCTGTTTGCGGCCACAGGGGAACATAAACAGTTGTCGGCTGGAGTGCAAACAGTGTTGGCCGCGACAGCTTGTTTGCGCAGCCGCGGGAGCGGTGACCAAATTTACGCGCCCTCCAGATTCATATTGAAATGAGGCGCCGTTGCAGCACGGCGTTCGCTGTCGTCGCAGCCACGACAGGAATGGTAGCCACCGCAGCGTTTCCACTCATCCTGACCGTCACAGTCAGCGATTAATACTTCGCACCCAAACGGTTTTGTTATTCTCTTCCACTGTCACACCGTCAGGGAAGAGAGAAAATGCTCGAGACGTCTAACTCTGTTCAAATGGCTCAAATGACTAAGCACTATGGGACTTAACTTCTGAGTTCATCAGTCCCCTAGAACTTAGAACTAACCTAACTAACCTAAGGACATCACACACATCCATGTCCGAGGCAGGATTCGAACCTGCGACCGTAGCGGTGGCGCGGTTCCAGACTGTAGCGCCTAGAACCGTTCGGCCACCTCGGCCGGCTCTAACTCTGTAGTTCGTATTTAAATCAGTTCGCGTTTGACAGCTAATGGGCTAAACTGCTGACGTGGGAACTGCAACGGTAGGAGGCAGGTGTTGTCAGTTGTCAGTCTGTCGTCGCTCTCGGCACGTAAACATTCTCCTTGCCACTTCACTCGGTTAGAAAACTTTTTTGAATGCGAAAAACCACCTATTTCAAGAAAACACCTAATTCTGAATCTAATTTGTACGGCGAGCCGATTTTTGACACACTCACAAGGGAAATTCCCAATCGCAACCCCCTCAGATTTAATGGTAAAATGGCTCAGGGGATAGACCCTCAGAAGCTGAACACAAGTCCGTCCTCAAAACAGGAAGATGTGCAACATCGAATGAGTTGCGAGAATCACGGCGTATTGGTTGGGTGGTCACGGTGTGGGACGGCTCAGAGGGAGTTCCGTGTTCAAATCTCCCTCGTGCCTCAATTTCTCTTTCTTTTTTTTTCACAAAATTATGAAGTTTCCGTCTGGTCATTGACGTGTCTGTTGTCCTTCTCCAGTCTTCGCAATTGTTGTTCTCCACACAGGTTACAGAATAAGAGTCATGTGGTAAGAATATATTACCGTCACAAGAAAATGTGATGAATAGTGAGAGCATGCGAGATGCGAGAAATGAAAACAACAAATAAACGGGTGTGAACAATGTTACACAAAGGAATTCATGAGACAAAGCTTCCAATACAAAACGCAGGAGTCATAACATGTGATACTTGTGAAGAAGAAATAAGAGCTAGGTACGTCTGAAGGTCTCTTCCCTACAACTCGTTGTTGTAAACGCACTTTACACTGCGACTCAAATTTCAATACAGCGAACACACTCGTTAATGAATGTTCATAATTTTTTGAAAAAAAAATGTGGCAGGAGGGACATTTGAGCACAGATCTTTACCTTTGCAGTCCAAAACCGTGACAACGTAAACACGATGCCGGCGCTACTCAAATTTGCTCGATGTTGCACATCTTGAGCTTGAAATGTTCACTGTTCCGATTTTGCCTCTTTTTCACAGTTCGTTACACCTTCTTCCTGTTTTCATGCTTGATCTGTGTCTAGTGTTTGAGTGGCTATCCACTGGGCCATCTCGCCACTAAATCTGAGCGGGATGCGATGGGGTGTTTCACTTGTTAGAGGCACTATAGTTGCACGTACCCCATGTGAATTTCAGACGTTTTACACCACTCTGCCTCCCAAACCTACAGAACAGTTGGACATCTGCTGGCGACGATGGTCATTCAGGGTCGTTCACAACGGAATTTCATTCCTGAACACAATACGACGACATTCATCAACAGCAGCACGTGCTTTCCGTTAGAGATAACACTCCAAACTCAGCCGTTTGTGTTGTTGCGTTAATGGCAGCCTGCGCATGGACAGTAATTCCCTTGTCCGACTGCTGCTAGTATCCGACCAATGGAGGGGGACGACACAGTGTCTAGTAGGGAGTCCGTAACTTATTCAAATGGTTTAAATGGATCTGAGCACTATGGAACTTAACTGCTGAGGTCATCAGTCCCCTAGAACTTACAACTATTTAAACCTAACTATTCTAAGGACATCACACACATCCATGCCCGAGGCAGGAATCGAACCTGCGACCGTAGCGGTCGAGCGGTTACAAACTGTAGCGCCTAGAACCGCTCGGCCACACCGGCCGGCCGTAACTTCTTCTCGGATGGCAGGCGCAGATGTGAAAAGTTTACGATGTGCTTGCTGCACAATACGGGGATCCTGCCTTGTGGTAGACGCGGTCAACGGGAACCTTGGCGACGAGTATGCCTGTCCTCACTTCCCATGCTGTCCAACATCGGCCCACTGTCTACCCAGACGCCCCGCAAATCTGAATATTGCACGATTCGACCAGCTGGCTAACTGCTGACCCACAGTGAAGTCTCTTTGAAAATGTGCGATGTGTTGATAGCACAGGATCACGCGGAATCTACCTGCTGCTTACAGCGATCACTCAATATCTGACGCCGTTCACGCACCTTTTATACCCTATCAGGTCTGGTAACAACGCTAAACACGGGCTGTTATGCATTCTTCTGGCTGTTGAACCTATCACAGAAAAATGCATCTCTCATCATTAACATAGCCTTCAATGTGTACATGTACGAAATGACATTACATCCGCCTACGTCTTCTGGGTTGTTCAGCTCTTTTGTCAAGTAGTGCGTATATACACTACTGGCCATTAAAATTGCTACACCACGAAGATGACGTGCTACAGAGGCGAAATTTAACCGACAGGAAGAAGATGCTGTGATATGCAAATGATTAGCGTTTCAGAGCATTCACACAACGTTGGCGACAGTGGCGACACCTACAACGTGCTGACATGAGGAAAGTTTCCAACCGATTTCTCATACACAAACAGCAGTTGACCGGCGTTGCCTGGTGAAAAGTTGTTGTGATGCATCGTGTAAGGAGGAGAAATGCCTACCATCACGTTTCCGACTTTAATAAAGGTCGGATTGTAGCCTATCGCGATTGCGGTTTATCGTATCGCGACATTGCTGCTCGCGTTGGTCGAGGTCCAATGACTGTTAGCAGAATATGGAATCGGTGGGTTCAGGAGGGTAATAGGGAACGCCGTGCTGGATCCCAACGGCCTCGTATCACTAGCAGTCGAGATGACAGGCATCTTATCCGCAAGGCTGTAACGGATCGTGCAGCCACGTCTCGATCCCTGAATCAACAGATGGGGACGTTTGCAAGACAACAACCATCTGCACGAACAGTTCGACGACGTTTGCAGCAGCATGGACTGTCACCTCGGAGACCATGGCTGCGGTTACCCTTGACGCTGCATCACAGACAGGAGCGCCTGCGATGGTGTACTTAATGACGAACCTGGTTGCACGAATGGCAAAACGTCAGTTTTTCGGATGAATCCAGGTTCTGTTTACAGCATCATGATTGTCGCATCCGTGTTTGGCGACATCTCGGTGAACGCACATTGGAAGCGTATATTCGTCATCGCCATACTGGCGTATTACCCGGCGTGATGGTATGGGGTGCCATTGGTTACACGTCTCGGTCACCTCTTGTTCGCATTGACGGCACTTTGAACAGGGCACGTTACGTTTCAGATGTGTTATGACCCGTGGCTCTACCCTTCATTCGATCCCAGCGAAACCCTACGTTTCAGCAGGATAATGCACGACCGCTTGTTGCAGATCCTGTAGGGGCCTTTCTGGATACAGAAAATGTTCGACTGCTGCCCTGGTCAGCACATTCTCCAGATCTCTCACCAACTGAAAACGTCTGATCAATGGTGGCCGAGCAACTGGCTCGTCACAATACGCCAGTCACTACTATTGATGAACTGTGGTATCGTGTTGAAGCTGCATGGGCAGCTGTAGCTGTACACGTCATCCAATCTCTGTTTGACTCAATGCCCAGGCGTATCAAGGCCGTTATTACGGCCAGAGGTGGTTGTTGTGGTTGTTCTGGGTACTTCTTTCTCAGGATCAATGCACCCAAATTGCGTGAAAATGTAATCACATGTCGGTTCTAGTATAATATATTTGTCCAATGAATACACGTTTATCATCTGCATTTCTTCTTGGTGTAGCAATTTTAATGCCCAATGCGATTCGGAGCATGATTTGAAAAGTTTGAAGCTGTTTCGTAGCCGAATAAATTTCCACTATTTCAAAATGCCGTAACTCTGGCGCTTATTAAAATTGAATACATATGTTAACATGCTTCGAGGCACTAAAAAGATTTCGGTTTTTCTGTAGTAAACCCTTGTGTGATAGAGAAAGCCTCTCCTGAAGCGTCTGCCACTGGACTTCGTTGGGCGTCTCCCTAGTTTTGTAACAACGACCTCCTGATGACACGTGCACCACTTATGTGGTTCTTGCCTGCCTCTTCTTTCAACCCTAGTTGGTAAGGGTCCCAGACTCATGATCAATACTCAATAAATTGTTGAAGAAGTGATTTGTAAGCGTTTTCTTTCGTGGATGAATCACATTTCCTTAAGATTCTTCAAACGTACCTAAACCTTTCATCTGCTTCTTTTACAATTTGTTTTACGTACTCATTCTATACTGTACTGCAGAATTAAAGGATCATGTTTTTGAAACTCCTTCATTGTGTTCCAGTGCAACGCATAAGTTTGAAATTTACATTGTTAAAAAATTTACATTATTAAAAAATGATTGATGCAACTAATTAATCTCAGCCCCAACTACCGCATGCCTGTAGAAGCAATATGGGTCTACGCATTTCTTTTTTCATTCTTATATGCACGTCCTGTGTCCTGATTTCCATTTTTCATCTTTACTGAAAGTGTGTGGTCAAGCGTGAATGATTCGAATGCAGTAGCAGGCGAACCAGAGAAGTGGTGGGTTTCTTAATCTTCTACCAACCTAAACGGTGTCGGTGGAAGGCAGAGAGCAGGAAAAGGAGGACTTGGCTAAAGATGAGTAAAGCAAAACGTTTTCCTAGCAGAAGTTGGTCATGGGCCTCCCCCACCACCTCGGGCTGTTCGGAGAGAGCTCCGTGCGACGGTTACAGATTGAGTTGTTCTGAAGACAGGTGAGCGTCCACACGTTCCCTCAGAAAGTCTGTGTCGAACAGGGGACAAAAGGTATTTGAATCTGTTAATAATAATTTGTTAATCAGAACAATTTCTTCTCCTAGCCATTTTTTGAACTACCATTTAGGTTCTGGTTACAATTTTTGGTTCAGTTAATCAGTGTCATAATAGTGTGATTTCCGTTAGGCGCGACCATGAGGGCTATAGATTCAAAGCGCAGCCCAAGCCTTAAAAGTTACTGTCTGCCATTTTATTTTGTTTTTGCTGGACATTTTAAATTTTTACCGAGCGTACATTCGGCAAGATGAATCGATTTGATTCCAAACGCTTCACGCAAAGATATGCAGCCACCAAAATCCTGCGCGATGCCAGCCATGAGGTGCATACAATTCTTCCCACTAATAAATGCTGTCGACATTTTGTTTGACATGTGAATTAGTGCATGTGAATGTCTGTGATACAAACTTGAGCAGTGACCACGAGCTCCCCAGATTTTCCCACTCCACAGGACTCTACAGATTAAGGCCAACGTGGCTTGTTATTGTCGTATGATGAAGCGATAGGATCGTATATAAATGTACCAGGAATATTTTGTCCATCTATTGAATACAAAAATATTGCTGTTAACATGCGAAATATTAGTCAAAAATAAATATTTTATCATTTAAAGCTATTTCCGTGATCGTTAATTTATTTTCAATACATCTGAAAATAGTGTCGCATTTCTAGTATTGATGATTCCGCTCCTAAAATCCAAAGTGCTTGGCTCGAGTTTAGCTACCGCTACGTATCTTTCTCTGACTGCCCCATAGAATACGATTGCGTTATCCGTTACGACCTTAATAAATTCAATCAGTGAAGGAATTGTTCCTAAAATTTAGATGGGCCTAAATCTATTTCAAATAACGGGCAATACTATTCAGAGAAGGTTACGTCGCCAAAGAAAAATAAGAGCGAATGTGGACAGGATATGCCATCACAGCATGCTGGAACAAAAGAAATAATAATAATAATAATAATAATAATAATAGGGCCCCTGCCTAGGGTTACTATGTGAAACCCAGCCAACGGTCTCAATGGCGGAAGAGGAACAATTTCCCAACGGCAGAGAGAGCGGAAGAGCTAACTCCAGGGCTTACTACCTTGGTTTTAATTTCGGATTCGGGGCAACCCGATCCCCCAATTTATTATCCAACAATTATTGCAAAGCATGATGGGAACGTCGTCAAAGATAGACACTACTCCAAGAGGTAGACCGAATGGCAAATCCTCCGTTGTTCGTAGAAACAATGCAAAGGGGTCAAAGGATTTTGGAGGACCCCAACCAACATGTATGCAGCCCTCAACACTGAAATTTAAGAAAGCAACTATGTTTGCAACCCTAAATGTAAACTCTCTAATTAAAGTAGGAAAATTGAAATCATTGATTGAAAAGCTGAACCAGAAAGAAATTTTAATATGTGCATTGCAAGAAACAAGGTTTTTAGATGAAACTGCTTTAGATTTTGAAAACTATCGTTTATTTAAAGGAAAACCAGGTAAAATCTTAATGAAACAAATGCCATACCTGGGAACAGCATTTCTGGTACATCACTCAATTTTAGATTCAGTTACTAACTTCTACTCGAGTTCTGAGAGACTATCCATTCTTGAGATTAAATGTAAAAACAAAGGATACTCTATAATCAACTGCCATGCACCCATAAACCAGGACAACAAAAATAACCCGGAGAAAGTTGAAGAATTTTGGGAGATACTTGAAATGGAACTGGATAGATGCTCAAAGAAGAACATAAAAATGTTAGTAGGCGATTTTAACGCACAAATAGGAAGGGAGAAAAAATACCATGGAACAGTAGGCCTCTTCCCAGGTCACAAAAGAACTTCAAAAAATGGAGAAAGGCTTATAGAGGTATGTAGGCATTTCAACTTGAAAATAATGACAACACATTTCAAAAAGCTGAGCCGAAAAACTAAAACATGGAGATCACCAAATCCACTTCTCGGAGAGTTCCAAATTGACCATGCGGCTATCTCACTTCATTGTCAAGAAGAAATTCAAAACACTAAAGTGCTGAAAAGCCTTGATGTTGATTCAGACCACTATTTGACTACGATTAAATTCAGACCACTCCCATTTCGAAAAGAGAAGAAAACCTTTTACAAAATTCCAAAATATAACACAGAAACTTTAAAAAATGAAGAAATTAAACAACGGTTTCAAAGAGCATTGCACAAAGATAGCGATGGCATATCCACAATAAATAAGGAAGCGGGATGGGAGGAGATCAAAAACGAAATAGTTGAAATAGCAAAAGAAAATTGTCTCGTGAAAAGAGTAAGAAGACATCCATGGTGGGACAATGAATGTGATGAGAACCTGGAGAAGAGACAGAAATTGTGGCAGAAATGGAACTCCACAAAAGATCCTCAAGATCTTGACAATTTTAAAATCCAGAGAAGAGAAACAGCTAAGCTTTTCCGTAATAAAAAAAGAAGACAATTTCAGGATAACCTAGAACAGATTGAGGAAGACTTTAAAAGAAATAATTCTAGAGATTTCTACAAAACTTTTAGAAAACAGCTAACCAAATACCAATCCCCAAATTTATGTTTTAAAGATGAAGAGAACAAGCTAGGTTTGACAAACAAGACTAATTGTGAAATACTAGCAAAATATTTCGAGAATCTACTAAATTGTGAACCACCCAAAGATAAAATGAGTTTTGAAAACCACCGAAATACTAATACCGAGTCAAAACCTCCAGACGCTGAAGAAATAAAACACATAATACACAGTCTAAAAAACAATAAAGCCCCAGGTGAAGACTCCATAGTACCAGAAATCCTAAAAATAATGGATACCAACCTCCCACAAGTTTTGGAACATATGTTTAAGAAGATCTGGGACGAAGAAAGAATTCCTGAAGACTGGCAGTGTGCCCTGATACACCCACTACACAAAAAGGGGGATAAGATGAATGTTAATAATTATAGAGGGATCTCGCTACTACCAGGAGGATACAAAATTTTGTCAAGGAAATTACTTCAAATCGTGGAGCCAGTTCTGGATAAAAAAAATAGGTGAATATCAAGCAGGTTTTAGACAAGGTAGATCCTGTGTTGAACAAATATTTCACCTGAAAACACTAATTCGTTACAGAATCTCAAGAGGCCAGAGATTTGCAATAGTATTTGTAGATTTCAAAAAAGCATACGACTCGGTAGATAGAGAAACATTACTGAAAGTATTGGAAGAATTTGGGGTCGATAAGAAAACAATTCAAATTATCAAACAGACGCTAACAAACAGTAAGGCCAAAGTTAAATTTATGGGTGAAATTTCAAGGAAGTTCGAAATTAAAACAGGTGTTAGACAAGGTGATGGTTTATCCCCAATCCTCTTCAACTGCGTACTGGAAAAGATATTGAGAATATGGAAAGAAGAACTCAAAGGCACCAAGAATGACATCAGAATTGGAACAAAAAAAGAAAAAATAGAAGTGGACTGTTTAGCTTTTGCAGACGATCTGGCAATAATTACAGAAAACGAAGAAATAGCTCAGAACTACTTGGAGAAACTACAAGAAGTTTCGGCCAGAGCTGGACTGCAGATTTCATTTGAAAAAACCGTGTATATGTCTAATCATAGAAATAACAAGAAAAATCTTATTACTAAATACGGCAATATTAAGAGAGTAGAAAAATTTAAGTATTTAGGTGAAATAATTCAAGTGAATGGTTTAGACAAGAGTGCAAACCAGGCGAGAGCAAGGAAAATGGAATTTGCTTTTCAAAAAACCAAAGACATATATAACAAAAAAAACATTTCGATTCAAGCTAAATTAAGACATTATAAAACTGTCATTAGACCAGAATGCCTGTATGCATCGGAGTGCCTAACTCTTAACAAAAAGGGGGAAATAGAAAACATGGAAAAGAAAGAAAGGAAAATTTTGAGAAAAATATTAGGACCGAGAAAGATTGGGGAAGAGTACAAGCTAAAGAGTAATAAGGAAATATACAAAACTATTGAGAAAGTGAGTGAGGCAATGCGTAAACGCAGACTAACGTTTTATGGTCACCTGTCGAGGATGGATGGAAACAGACTAACAAGAAAAGTGTTTGAACATAGTAACAGGAACGAAAAAACCAACAATAAATGGATACAGATGGTGAAAAAGGATTTGGCCTATTTTAATGTCACCCGTGAGTCAATCAGGGACAGGGAAAAGTTTAGACAAATAGTGAACGAAATTAAGTGTTTTCCAGAAGAAACGAAACTAAAGAATAATAACAGGAAATGGTCGGAAGAGCGGAGGAGGAACCACTCGAAAATGATGAGGAAATATTGGGAAGAGAGAAAAAAAGATCAAAAAGCCGGGCAAGTGAATTGTTGAACGTGGTCCAAAGATGGCCGAAATCGAAAGAAGAATAATAATAATAATAATAATAATAATCAAAAGAAGATCCTGCTAGTGAAAGTAAGTAACTCTCCATAGGCTGCCACTCAATGAATAGTAAGAAAACCAGTGGTTAGTTACAACCTTTCTCTGTAGTTCTGCAAAAGCGTGGCGCCCTGTAAAGTCACCCTAGGCCTCTACAAAGCTTCAGACAGCAACGTGTCGAAACATGCGAAAAAAGACCACACATCAGAAGTTCATACGACGAGTAAGGTATGTTATTGATGGGACATTGGCATCAAAATTTACCACAATTCTGCCCAAAGCGACCACAGACGTGTCACTCAATGGGAAGGTCGTCACGGCCCCTGCTGCTCAGACTTCAGCTCTTCTTTTGACCCCTCTATGATAGCTGTCAGAACCGTGACGCCCCGAGTTGAAATCACGCCGTTTTCTTAAGAGTGGCCGAGGAAAACATTCGAGACACAACGCTGCTCAGAATAGCCACGGAAAGGCGCCAAGAGGTGGCATGAATGGGATCAATGAAACCAGCTCTTTCCCTGTGGCGTTGATTCCCACATATTTCGCGATTGAAAATGACAGTTCGCAGTGCGATCTTGACACCCTTTGAATCTGCAGACATCTAAGTAAGTTTCAACCGTTCTGTAAGGAAGGTGAGCTGCATCCCCATTGAATGTGATCACAAACCTTCGGATCGCAGATCGACTGCAGTTTATGCTCTCGTGTAAAAATGGGAACTGTTAGGGAACGTTCACAACCAAGTTGGCAGCTCGAATCGGAAGAATGCGAAGGCGCTGCCTACCTGCAGACGCCTCGGACTATTTTACAGGTTGTCTCTGTGCATGTTCAATTTTAAAAGTCCCAGGAAGGTGGGCGAGTGCTCCGAGGATTTGCCGAATTGCGGGAGCTTTGAGCTTAGAGGGACCCTTTGCCGTTTTATTCACTCATATGTCAACGTCGCAGAGCCCCCTCCCACTCACCCTCCCCCCCCCCCACCCCCACCCCGTGCTAAAGCCACAGAAGGACGTGAAATAAGTTTGGAAAAGCCTAAGCACCCTCTGCTGCTTCGGATCACGTTAAAATTTCGTCGAATGGTTTTGAACGCTTCCCAGTGGCTTCATCCTGTACACAGAGCATAAATTGCATTCGAACTGCGTTGTATCTGAATGTTTCCCTCGGCCACTCATGAGTAAACCGCGTGATTTCACCACTCGGCGTCGGGCATCTGACCTCCATTGCAGAGGATTCAAAAGAAGGGATGAAAAGTGAGCAAGAAGGGCTGCGACGACCTTCTCCTCGTGTGACACGACCGCGGTGGCTTTATGCAGAGTTGTGGTGCCAATGTGACATTCTGTTTTCCGCATGTGTCGACACCTTGCTGATTTAAGCATCGTCGAGGACCCACACATTTGTATCATAACGGAGGGAATTTGTATGCACATTTGAGCCAAATTTCAAACTTAAGCGCTGCAGTGGAAGGCAGCTACTGGGCTTAGAAAAAGTGGTCCTTTTATTCTCTTGCGCATTGTACTTTAGATAACTTCATATGGTTACTCTTCGATATTTTGTGTAGTTACCCTTTCCAACGATATGTCGAACGCTCGTTCGTCTATTCATGAACAAATAATACATTTATCTACGTTCAGGTTCAACAGCCAGTTCCTGGAACAATCGTCTCTTGTCTGCAGGTCATCCTGCATTACGTTACCGTCTTGTTTCATCAGAGTCCTAGAGTAGCCTGGTGGAGCCTCCACAGCTATTCATTAGATCTTTAAAACGAGGAGCGTTCAAGAAGTAATGCAACACTTTTTTCTGAAAGCAGGTTGGTTTTATCCATAATTCCAGTACAACATATTATTTCCCCCTCTTTTAGCTACAACACCCTGTTTTTCATCGTAATCTCCGTTCAGTGCGACGGCTTACAAAACGTTACTCGGAGGGTCTGTAAGCCTGCGAGCTGCTACTCTACTGTCCGCCTTCGTAGCAGACTTCTTGCTGCATCAGTAACCTCCCCATCATCCATGTACTGCCGCCCGTGGAGTGTGTCTTTCATTGTACCAAACGAATGGAAGTCGGAAGGTGGGAGAGGGTGGATAAGGAAGAACAGTCCAACGAAGCTCTGTGAGCTCCTCTCGGGTGTACAGACTTGTGTGAGGCCTTGCGTTTTCAGGAAGAAGGAGAAGTTCGTTTGCATTTTTGGATGAAGTCGTTTCTTCAATTTTCTGGGAGTAGCACAATGCGCTTCAGTTGTGATCGTTGTTCCATGAGGAGGACTTCAAACAGAATAACCCCTTCAGAGTCCAGAACGCCATCGCCATGACTTTACCAGCTCAGGGTCTGGCTCTGAACTTTTTCTTTCGAGGAGAGGTGGTGTGGCGCCACTCCATAGAGTGCCGTTTTGTTTTCGGTTCGAAACAATATTTCATCGCCTGTGACGGGGTTCGATAAATAATTATCACGATCACCCTCGTAAAGCGCAAGCAATTCCGTACAGATGGTCTTACGTTGCTCTTTATGCTCTTCTGTTAGGCGATGAGGAACCCAGCGTTCACTCATCTTTGAGAACCCTAACTGCTGGACTAGTGTGTCAGAACTACCAACAGACACATTCAGTTGAGCAGCGAGCTGTTTGGTTGTGGTCCATCGATCATCTCGAGTGAGAGTGTCAGCACTTTCCAACATTCAGGAGTCACAGCTGTGTGCGACCGGCCAGCACGCGGGAGACGGTAATGGTCGACCTTGTTGCGTTGATGACACGCTCTCTCCCAAAGACACGCCGTGCTTTTGTTCACTGCCAGCTCTCCGTAGACATTCTTCAACCGCCTGTGGACATATGTGATGCTCTGGTTTACCCCTAAAAGAAACTCAGTGACAGCTCTCGTACCGAGCGAGGTGGCGCAGTGGTTAGACACTGGACTCGCATTCGGGAGGAGGAAGGTTCAATCCCGCGTCCGGCCATCCTGATTTAGGTTTTCCGTGATTTCCCTAAATCGCTCCTGGCAAATGCCGGGATGGTTCCTTTGAAAGGGCACGGCCTACTTTCTTCCCCATCCTTGCATAATCCGATGAGACCGATGACCTCGCTGTCTGGTCTCCTTCCCCAAACAACCCAACCCAACAGCTCTCGTTTTGGAGTGGACCGCTGCTACAGATACCATTTTAAAGCTTATTGTAGCGTCGCCACCGACCGGAACTCTCTGAAACTATTCGGGCTGAAGTGGGAATATTCTACGATGTCCCATAACAAAGTTCGCGTTTTATCAACCAAAACTGGCCAGGAAAGAAATGTGTTGGACTAGTTATTGAACGCCCATGGTATAAATTGTAAAGGGAAAACGCTCTATACATTCCTTCGGCGTTCGTCTGTAATTACCTTTACACCCGTTGATTTCGTTCCGTTAAGAATGGCGTATTGAATTCTGCCTGCACGGATTTCCTGAAGCGAGTCAAAAATTTGATCAGATACACGGTAAGCAAGTAGTTTGTTCACATAATGGCAATGGGGAACTGTACTGAAAGTCTTCTGAAGTCTGGGAATACGGCATTAACATGCACTCCCTCATCTACAGCGTTTTGAATCTCATGGACAAAAAGAGTGAGCCCAGTTCCGCAAGAATATGTTTTCAGATTTCTGTTTTATAAGAGGTGATTACTTTGTTTGTTGTGGGAGGGGGGGGGGGGGGAGGTAGTGCTATGGTGTGCCATTCGCCACTCTGGCACTTCGGTTTATACCCAAATACCCACGTTTCGTCCCCACTAATAAGATTTTCTAAAATAGCAGGCTCCGCCTGAATGCGTTCCGAACTACGTTTAACTGTCTCGTACTGCGGGGTCTGCTTCATTTGACGCTATAAGCACGCTGATCTCTCGCAATGTGACGTCCAAATTTACTTGCACGACTGAGAGACCTCTGGCAACATACTCGCACGCTTTCACTCATTTCCACAGTGTACTTAATATTTTATGTTACTTTATTTAGCTCGTCATTAAGATTTACAGAGCAGTATAGTTACAACCCAAAAAACTCCTGCCCGTCTCCGCTCAATATTCTCTAAGGAATTGAACTCCGTTCTAAGAAGAACTTGTTTTTTACGCATCTCAGTTTTTGTAAAGTCATAACTGCTGCACCTTGTGACTACAGTAATGTAACTTTAATGCACATTGAGTGGTATACTTATGGTGATACTGTCTGCTACAGGTATTACGAATGCAACAGTGGGTGATGATTTATATGGCTTTTGTTTGTGTTACCCGGTGTACCATCTTCTGCCTCAAAAACAGTGACGAAACTTATTTTCGGAACATCCCTCGTACTCCTGTAACGCTTCAATTATACATCGAACTACTAATTAAGTTTTTCTCAGTCATCCTCATTATTTTAAAGGAATTAAATTTTATGTACAAAACTATATCCCACGCTGGTTAATTTGATACCTATTTGTCAGTTTCCCACTCTTTGTTTGGCTGTGAAAATCCGGACAAGAATTTTACCTCAAATCACTAATGAAATTTTTCTTAATTTTCCTGATTAGTAGCAAGGAATTAAATATTATTTGCGTAAGTTCTAGCGAGTCTTGTTTCTGTCCCGACCAAACATTTCACCAAAAAAAGAACACTTCGGACTTCGGACAGACAGAAATGGCCCTACATCCCTCGATAACCAACACCCAGAAGGTAAGTATATGTACAAGAATTATGGATTCGGGATTATACGAGGAACGTTTCAAAAGTAAGTCTCGTCATTGTTTTCCACATCGAAACTTTATTGCTAAAAACTAATACAGAATTACATCATGAACTATACACTTAGCACTATTTTTTCGACATGGTCGCCACCGACACTGAGAGATGTATCGTAGCGTGCAGTCAGTTTGAAGAAACCACTCTGATAGAACTCAGTGCCTGCGATGCAAGTATCTGTTGCACAGCCTGCTCCACCTCAGCATTGGTGTGTAAATGCCTACTCGAGAGAGTGGCTTTCAGTGCAGGGAACACTTCGACCTTCATCCTCCACACTTTGCCTTCCTTCTCTGAACTTGCAACAGCAGCGATCAACCATTTAACGAGACATGACCTCTTCACCACACACGGTCTGTAGGCGTACATGAATGGGGGACACACTAACCCCCAAAACGCATTCATACCGGATAACAGTACGCACTTTCATTGGAACCACGTTGTTAATACACATCGGTCTGCCGACGAGATATGTACTCGCAATATCTCGGGCACGTCGATCCGGTGATACTTTCTCTTCTTCGGCGCTCCCCCGATGATGTTGAACCAGTAACGGGTGAGGATTCATATGGCCTGGTATGCTATCTTCTGTATCACAAACAATGCCGAAACTTACTTCCGGAACGCCCCTCCTACATGCTAAGTAAGAGCTCTTATTAATGACGTATAAAATAGACATGGGCAGATCTCAACTGCATTTTCTTTAGTGTAGCGTCAGATCAGTGTGAGGTTGGCTAGTGCTCACGGGATTATGCATGGGGCTGCGCTGGTAAAAAAAGATGGCCTGGTGGCGCGTCGCAGTGTGATGGACGAGCACGAGCGCACCCAACCCCAGCCTGCATGCAAAACGCACGCAGCCAGCGCTGTCGCCGCGAGATAGGCTGCCCGCCGCACAGACCGCGGCTGCGCTCCAGGCGCGCCAATAAATCTCTTCTCGGTCGGCTGCAGCGAACTGCAAAACGAACACACTTACACACCCGTCAGACTGTGTATGTGCGTCCAGTGGTTCCGCATCTATGGTCTAGCTAGCGAACGTGAATTATTAAAGCTACATCGTCGCGTAAATTACGATCACGGGTCGAAATAAATATCTCGTACACGTATGACAGTTGTGCTCACTATCCCCTGCTTTGTTCAGGGTGTACGTCAAGAATAGGTTGCACCAATTGGAAAAATTACGAGAAAAAATTCAAAACATCGATGTTCAGTGCATTTTTAGTCGCCTCCATATGTAGCAATAGCAGTTTGTTTCCATACAGTGATCAGTTAAGTGTTTTTCTCACGTGATTCTCAGAACAAGTGAGTATTCTGCATGTATTTACCCGCTTTAGGCACGTATTTGCATAATTTCTGAGCAATAATTTGTGTGACCCGACTTTCTAGCGTAAGTAAGCCAAGGGTTGTCGTACAAAAACAAATTGTTCAAGATATACACTGGTGTGCAAAACTTAAGAACTAAAGTAACTGGCCGGCCGGAGTGGCTGAGCGATTCTGGGCGCTTCAGTCTGGAACCCCGCGACCGCTACGGTCGCAGGTTCGAATCCTGCCTCGGGCATGCATGTGTGTGATGTCCTTAGGTTAATTAGGTTTAAGTAGTTCTAAGTCTAGGGGACTGATGACCTCAGATGTTAAGTCCCTTAGTGCTCAAAGCCATTTGAACCATTTGAACTAAAGTAACTCTGCCGTAATGCGTCCCTGCTATGTAATACAGCTCCGTGATACTTGGACCGTACACAGAAAGAAGGGCCACACTACAATGCAGAAGGTAACTGAATGAAATACGCAGCGAGACGCACAGAAATGACACTTTTATTCAAGGGCAATAATTCAACTGAAGCCATTGTGATTTGTGATGGTCCCTTTGATATTACAAAAGGCGGGACATAATTCTTAATTGAGTGTGTGATCGTCACGAACGGCAATGCATGCCATGGAACGTGCTCCCATGCTGATCACAAAGCTGGAACAAGTTCTTGTGGTGGGGCGTTCCATTCTTCAAAAAAATGGTTCAAATGGCTCTGAGCACTATGGGACTCAACATCTTAGGTCATAAGTCCCCTAGAACTTAGAACTACTTAAACCTAACTAACCTAAGGACATCACACACACCCACGCCCGAGGCAGGATTCGAACCTGCGACCGTAGCAGTCCCGCGGTTCCGGACTGCAGCGCCAGAACCGCTAGACCACCGCGGCCGGCTCGTTCCATTCTTCCACCAGTACCGTTGCCAACTGCTGGATAGTGTATACGAGAGTGCCGCAGTATGACTCACCATTGCAGCCCGTTCGCCGAATATCGTCTCGTTCCAGACGTTTCTCCACCTGCACTGTTCGATACGACCGCGCGTTTTGGTCCATCAAAATGAAGTCCGAGCCGAACGAACCCCTGAAAAGACGCACATGCGTAAGGAGTAAGTATGACAATAACGATGAGTGGTGAGTGTGACTTGTTAAATCATTTGGAGGTCAGTTGGCCCATGCAGCACTATGCTTCCCACACCGCAATACCTGGACCAGGAAACGATTATGTTCGACAATGTTCCTGGGTGCGTTACCTGTTTCCACTTTCGTCAAATTCAGTCTTCGTGTAGAATCAATATTCATAGTGAATCTGCTCTTATGTGAAAACACGGTGCGACCTCATTCCTCTTTGGCCCGGTTCCTATGCTCGTAGCACCAGTGCAAACAGTAGTACCGATGTGCGAGTGTCAACAGAACACAGCGTTCTGTTCCACCACCCCCATGCAGTCACCGTGCCACTCTGGGGCGTGAGATTGCGTGCCTTGCAGTCCTGTTAAATGTGGTTGCCCTGCTGTTTGACATGACTCCCTTCTTGCCTGTCGCACAATGTAGTGGTCGTCTCCTGCTGCAGTTGACCATTGTCGACAACCTCCCCTCCTTCGGGCAGGAATACCTGCGGTTAGGAACGTTCCCCGTGAGCGTGAAACAATGTTGGGAGCAGTAGGAAACTTCTAGGCTACACTCGTCACATTTCATCCTTCTTCTAATGTACCAATGATTCTTCAAATGAATCATCCAAATATTGTCTCCGGGCCATGTTGTAACGAAGAATACCATCACAGCACAGTGTAACTGCTTGCTGAATGACACACACTGTCCTCAGACACAACCCACAGATACTAACTCTTCGTCATGGATATTGGCAATACTACACCTGAGCCAGTGGCGCCAGACACAAGTGTCTACTAATTCAATGGCGCCACGGCTCACAATGTACCTCTTTATTATTTACGCCATTTGCGTATCTTTCAGTGGGTATTCAATCCTTCCCATCGTAGAATTAGACTCCGAACTCAGAATTCACTTTAACTTGTCTTTATTATCTCTCATACATCTTCCATCTGAACGAGAGACAGTCAAAAAATCTAAACCTCAGACAAATAGGTATAGAAAATATAAAACAAAAACAAAACAAAAATCCTATGTGCCATCACCACTTTTGTATAAACTCTAATACAGCAATCAAGGCTCATCCACTTCAGGTGTTGGCGGTCGCGTTCCCTCTGATAGCCCTAAGTTAAATTTGCCATTGTCACCTTAACAGGCAGTGGAACTGAATGTCGTCGAATAGCAGCAATTGGTCCCGCTAGGGTACGAAGTCTATTTCCAAATATTAGAGTCACGAATTTTACGGTCAAGAATAACTGTGTCCTCTTTTACATAAGTAGTACCGTTTCTCGTTCCTGGCTTTATATAACACCAATTTAGACTTAAACTCAGGGGTACACATAGTCACAATTATTATGCTACTGACCCCGTAGTGCGTACTCAAATATATACACGAACATAAACCGCGCAACACTTTATTACCTCAGAGTGAGCGTCCCAATATCACACAATACCGCAACCGCTCAATTACCTTAGAGGGTGCGTGAATACAATATCCATCAAATTGAACCACAACAATTTCTGGAGTCTTGTGTGCATGACGAATACCACGGATCGAACTCTAACCCCAGTGCAATGACTGATTCTACAAATTTGGACCACAATTTCACAGAAATTAGAGCGTAACTTTATAACAGCACGCTAGCCCGTTTCTTCCTACACCACGTGAATACTAGTAAACATTTTCCACGCTGTTGCAGAGTCAGTTAATCAATTCCTCCACATCGTTAACCGCAGCAAAAATCTCTCCAGTCCTATGACTCAAAATAAACTCAAATCAATTAGTTTAACGTACCCTACTTTCTCTCGCGGAACAATAGAAATTGGGACAGATACACTGCCGGACGCACTAAGTTCTGATCGAACACACCGACTGCATACAAGCTCAATAATTCAATAAACCCTCTTGACAATATTCTCACACAATTTATTCCGCGATCCCACCTAGATACGCGATCTATTGTCTTTCCCGATGACTGTAAGACAAGATGAGCTTGCATCTACCAGCTCTAGCGTAGGCTTCACTAGCAAGTCTGAACTTCTAAACCCCAGAAACCATAGGGGAACTAATTAAGACAGTCACTTCACAATTCCATTGCTCTTAATAGTTCTTCGGCGGCCTTTGTCTCGTTGAATAGTGGCAAACTCGATGTGGTGATTTCTCTGGCTCGGACAGCTGATGTCTCTTACTGCCGGCGGGAGGAGACACTTCGCACAACTTGCTCTTTCTGTCAAGTGTGGTCGAAAGCTCGCTTTTCTACAACATTTGCGCACATTAACACTCTAGTTACAGAACATACACACATTTATAGCCATTCATCACGTATTTAATACTTGGTAACCGCTAAATTAATACATTGAAACGAATCAAAGTCCATGACGGAACCCAAAAACGTTTCTCCTCTCACACTTGGTGAATCAGTTGATTGGTATTTGTATAATTTATGCTAAGTTTCAGAACTTCATCGCTTACCGTTGTAGATTCTTTGCTCCAACACATATTGTGACACAGTCATTGAGACTACTTTCGTAAGATCGATACTGACGCAACCACGACTCTGAGTGAACTGACCTTGAGTGCGTTGTGAAGCCACGTGATCTCTCCCCACCATCTCCCCGGTCCAGCCCAAGCAGTGTGAGGTACAGTCGCTTCGTAATAAAATCACTTGCGTTTCTTTATGAACACTCCATGTAGATAGGCAGAAGCAGTGTGGCAGCAGCACTCAGATTGCACCTAGCGACTGATTAGTGTTGTATTCCTTATTATATAGAGGAACGTAGTTTCTTGGTGGACAGGAAGTGCACCTATACGGGGACAGAAAACTAGCTAAAGCCGGAATAAGCTCAACAGAAATTTTTTCAAACGATCCAACAGTGCTCAGACAGATTGGATTAAATACAATTGGTGGTGGAGTATTTATTGCTGTCAGAAGTAGTTGAGCTTCTAGTAAAATCGAAGTAGATAGTTCCTGCGAAATAGTATGGGTAGAGGTTATACTTGATACTCAGACTAAACTATTATTTGGGTAGTTTCACCGACCGCCCCCCACTCCCCCGACTCAGAAGATATAGTTGCTAAACAGTTCAAAGAAATTTTGAGTCTCATTTCAAATAGGTACCCCAAACATGCAGTTATAGTCGGTGGTGACTTCAATCTACCCTCGATATGCTGGAAAAATTATACATTTAAAGCCGGCGGCAGGCATAAAACGTCATCCGAAATTGTACTGAATGCTTTCTCAGAAAATTATGCATACTTGACCTCTTACCAACAAATAATCCTGGACAAATAGTGAGTATCGTGACGAATATAGGGATTAGCTGCTAGAATGAACACTGTAACTTCTACAACCATAAAAAAGAAACGCAAATTGTATCTATTTAAAAAAGCTGATAAAAATGGTCTTAACGTCTTTTCAAGAGACAGTCTGCACTCCTTCCAATCTGATCAAGTAAGAGTAGAAAAATTGTGGCATGATTTCAAAGAGATAGTATCGACAACAATTGAGAGATATGTACCACATAAATTAATAAGTGATGGTACTGATCCCCCATAGCACACAAAACAGGTCAGATAGCTGTTGCAGAAGCAGCGAAAAAACCATGCCAAATTTAAAAGAAAGCAAAATCCCCAAGACAGGCAAAGTTTTGCAGAAATTCAAAATATAGTGCGTACTTCAATGCGAGAGGCTTTCATTAATGTCCACAATGAAACTCTGTCTCGAAATCTGGCAGAAAATCCAAAGAGATTCTGCACATACAAAAGCACAACAGTGGCAAGACGGAATCAGTATCTTCACTACGCGATAACAACGGTGAAGTCACTGCTGGCAGTGCCACTAATGCAGAGTTATTAACACGATTTTCCGAAACTCCTTCACCAAAGAAGACGAAGTAAATAATCCTGATTTCCAATCAAGAGCAACTGCCAAGATGAGAAACATAGAAGTAGATATCCTCGGTGTAACAAAACAGCTTAAATCACTTAATAAAAGCAAGGCTTCCGGTCCAGACTGTATACCAGTCAGGTTCGTCTCAGAGTATGCTGATACAACAGCTCCATATTTAGCAATTGTATACAACCGCTCACTCACAGAAAGATCCGTACCTAAAGACTGGAAAATCGCTCAAGTCACACCAATACCCAAGAAGGGAAGTAAGAGTAATCCGTTGAATTACAGGCCCATATCACTAACGTCGATCTGCAGTAGTGTTCTGGAACATATACTGTATTCGAACGTTATGAAGTACCTCGAAGAACACGATTTATTGAGCACGGATTCAGAAAATATCGTTCTAGCGCAACACAACTAGCTCTTTATACTAGTGGAGTAATGAGTGCTATCGACAGTGGATGTAAAATTGATTCCATATTTTTAGATTTCCAGAAGGCTTTCGACACCGTTCCTCAAAAGCGTCTTCTAACCAAACTGCGTGCCTATGTAATATTGCCACAGTTATGCGACTGGATTCGTGATTTCCTGTCAGAAAGGTCACTATTGGTAGTAATAGACAGAAATTCATTGAGTAAAACAGAAATACACTCCTGGAAATGGAAAAAAGAACACATTGACACCGGTGTGTCAGACCCACCATACTTGCTCCGGACACTGCGAGAGGGCTGTACAAGCAATGATCACACGCACGGCACAGCGGACACACCAGGAACCGCGGTGTTGGCCGTCGAATGGCGCTAGCTGCGCAGCATTTGTGCACCGCCGCCGTCAGTGTCAGCCAGTTTGCCGTGGCATACGGAGCTCCATCGCAGTCTTTAACACTGGTAGCATGCCGCGACAGCGTGGACGTGAACCGTATGTGCAGTTGACGGACTTTGAGCGAGGGCGTATAGTGGGCATGCGGGAGGCCGGGTGGACGTACCACCGAATTGCTCAACACGTGGGGCGTGAGGTCTCCACAGTACATCGATGTTGTCGCCAGTGGTCGGCGGAAGGTGCACGTGCCCGTCGACCTGGGACTGGACCGCAGCGACGCACGGATGCACGCCAAGATCGTAGGATCCTACGCAGTGCCGTAGGGGACCGCACCGCCACTTCCCAGCAAATTAGGGACACTGTTGCTCCTGGGGTATCGGCGAGGACCATTCGCAACCGTCTCCATGAAGCTGGGCTACGGTCCCGCACACCGTTAGGCCGTCTTCCGCTCACGCCCCAACATCGTGCAGCCTGCCTCCAGTGGTGTCGCGACAGGCGTGAATGGAGGGACGAATGGAGACGTGTCGTCTTCAGCGATGAGAGTCGCTTCTGCCTTGGTGCCAATGATGGTCGTATGCGTGTTTGGCGCCGTGCAGGTGAGCGCCACAATCAGGACTGCATACGACCGAGGCACACAGGGCCAACACCCGGCATCATGGTGTGGGGAGCGATCTCCTACACTGGCCGTACACCACTGGTGATCGTCGAGGGAACACGAATAGTGCACGGTACATCCAAACCGTCATCGAACCCATCGTTCTACCATTCCTAGACCGGCAAGGGAACTTGCTGTTCCAACAGGACAATGCACGTCCGCATGTATCCCGTGCCACCCAACGTGCTCTAGAAGGTGTAAGTCAACTACCCTGGCCAGCAAGATCTCCGGATCTGTCCCCCATTGAGCATGTTTGGGACTGGATGAAGCGTCGTCTCACGCGGTCTGCACGCCCAGCACGAACGCTGGTCCAACTGAGGCGCCAGGTGGAAATGGCATGGCAAGCCGTTCCACAGGACTACATCCAGCATCTCTACGATCGTCTCCATGGGAGAATAGCAGCCTGCATTGCTGCGAAAGGTGGATATACACTGTACTAGTGCCGACATTGTGCATGCTCTGTTGCCTGTGTGTATGTGCCTGTGGTTCTGTCAGTGTGATCATGTGATGTATCTGACCCCAGGAATGTGTCAATAAAGTTTCCCCTTCCTGGGACAATGAATTCACGGTGTTCTTATTTCAATTTCCAGGAGTGTAATATACGGCGTTCCCCAAGAAAGTGTTATAGGCTCTCTATTGTTCCTGATCTACATTAACGAGATAGGAGACAATCTCAGTAACCGTCTTGGATTGTTTGCAGATGATGCTGTCATTTACCGTCTTGTAAAGTCGTCAGATGACCAAAATGAATTGCAAAACGATTTAGATAAGATATCTGTATGGTGCGAAAAGTGGCAGTTATTCACATGAGTAGCAAAAGAAATCAGCTGAATTTCGATTAGGCGATAAATCACACAAATATGAAGCCTGTAAATTCAGCTAAATACTTAGGGATTACAATTACAAGTACCCTAAATTGGAACGATCACATAGATAATGTTGTGGGTAGAGCCAACCAAAGACTTCGATTCATTGGCAGAACACTTAGAACGTGCAACAGGTCTACTAAAAGACTGCTTACGCCACGCTAGTCCGTCCTATTCCGGTGTGTTGCTGTGAGGTGTGGGATCCGCATCACAAGGAACTGACGGATGACATCGAAAAAGTACAAAGAAGGGCAGCTCGATCTGTACTATCGCGAAGTAGGGGATCTAGTGCCACAGACATGATATGTGAATTGGAGTGGCATTCATTGAGACAAAGGCGTTTTCCGTTGCGACGGGATCTTCTCATGAAATACTCCGATTGCGAAAACATTCTGTTAGCATCCACATACATAGGAAGAAATGACCATCACGATAAAATAAGAGAAATCAGGGGTCGCACAGAAAAATTTAAGTGCTCGTTTTTCCGGCGCGTCTTTCGAGAGTGGAACGGAAGAGAGACAGCTTGAAGGTGGTTCATTGAGCCCTCTGCCAGGCACTTTATTGTGAATATCAGAGTAATCAAGTAGATGTAGATGCAGATGTTGCGTACAGGGCAGCGTGGAATCAGATGGATGCTGAGCCGACCACTGTCGAACTGTCGACAGGCTTTAGGCTGCTTCCTTCGGCTACGGAGCTGTTGAAGAATTCTGGGAGTGAGCTATGGTACCTCTAATGCCTATAGATCAGCAATGCCTTCGTATTCACTCATCCTGGCCTGTTCCAACATACCCGAGTGTGACTGATCGACTGTGGCGAGGGCGCGATGCTGTGCGTAGAAGCCGAAGTGAGTACAGTCCGCACAGCTACACGCTTATACTTGCAAACAGGTTTGAGGACTTACTTTTTATATATTTCTAACGTTGTGTCAACTGTTGGGAAAATCTGAATTGTTATTCTAGTCTCAAAAACAGCTTCATCAAGGTCCCTTGTAAATCATTTTATTGGTTACCGATTTCTGTGCTGTCATCATCGGATCTTGTAACATATTAACAGAAGTCCATGATCCTTACAAACTTGCAAGGCACGTAGTGTTGTTGCGTCATTTATGTAAAAAGATATACAAGCGGTCCTGTCGAACTTGATTTTTATGAGTAATATAACTTGCTCGTTAGTGAAAAACACCTCATCTGTTGGGGTGGGTGCGATCTTTCTGAAAGGTCGAAACAGCGTCATGCCGATAACGGAGTCCCTGCGGGAACTGGCATTAAGGTCAGGAAGAAGGGTTAGTATTAATGCTGTATGCTTGCTATGGGGACTCAGATATATGGACGAGACTCTGCCGGCGGCTATGGGGAACATTAGACTCGCATGACCATAAACAGTGACTGTCGTTGGCACCAATGACGCCCGCTGCCGCCCGTGTTCTCAGGCCATCCTTGTTCGCTGCAGCTGGTTGGCTGCGCTGCTGAAGACAGATTCACCAGCGCGCGAGGTGGAAATTTAGTTACCGACTAGCAGCATCGTTCACAGAATCGATCATAGTGAGACGGTTTAATTACTGTTTCAGACGTTTGTGTGACGATCTTCATTGAAAATTTGTCGACTTTCCCCATCGACTGGAGAATTGTAAAACCTCTGTCTATAGATCTGGGGTGTACTATACACACAAAGCAGCTATTAATGAGAGTACATGTGGCGTTCGGATATCGGTTTTGTGGGATAGAGAAATCTCTAATTGCGTCCAGTAATTCTTTTGATTTCAGACAGGAATGAAGAGCAGCCCCGATAATTAAAACAAGTATTAGGTAGCGGCAGAGCGGAGAAAGAGGGTGTAAATATACAATTAATTGACTGTAAGAGCGTCTATGTATTGGCTCCAGAACAGTTTTTTTTTTACTTTTTTATCATCAGTGTTCTGACAGATCCGCCATGAATTCCTGTCCTGTGTCAATCCCTTCCTCTCGGAGCAGCTCTTGCACCCAACGCCTGCAGATAACTGTTGGATATATTACTGTCGGTCTTCCCCTACAGTCTTTACCTTCAACAGCTCCCTTGAGTACTATGGGTTTTTCCTTGATGTCTTAATATGTTGACTACTGTCACTAATAAAGGTAATAATTCCTGCTGAACCAGTGTCTTAGAACTGATGATGTCAAACTCGAATTCTTTGAGATATAGGAGGTGCAGTGGTACATACTGGACGAAACCCCAGTAGCACAGTTGTACCTGAATTCCACCTATTGAAACGGAGAACAAAAAATGCCATTTTTGCTCTGTTGCCGCCACCTCGCCTAAATGCACCAGGGAGACCCCTATCTGTAACCACATGGACTGGGAACTTACAACTGGTGCCAAGGCAAGCGTATACTGTCAACTGGCAAAATGAAATCCACCATAATTTTCGATCTCCAATTCTGTAGAAGATATAGCCTTGCGAAATCGAATTACGCTTTTTTGAACATCTGTAATATTAAGCCGAACATCATTTCACACAAAAAAATTATAACAGGTAGTCGTTAGGTACAATTAAAAGTATATCAGCAAGCACGCTAGCCACTGTTACATTGAGCGTCTGATAAGTCACTCCCTATTGTTAAGCAGATATAACTTCTCTATTTATGAACCAATTTTCTTACAACTACTTTTGCTAGAAACAGCACTGCTTGAGGTTGTGTTTAACATCATTTTAAACTTCCACATCAGCTCCAGCATTCTCTAAGCATTTTTTTAAACGAAATGGTACGTGCGATAGTGCTGCCTGCAACATATTAGGTGGAACATTGGCTAACACATCAGATATTACTGCTTCCAGTTTATCCAAGTTCCGTGGTTTTCTCTTGTAAACCTCCTCCTTAGCCCACCCCAGAGAAAAAAAACTCTCGAGATATTACATCAGGGTTCCGGGCAGGCCATTCATGTGCACCACGTCTGCCAATCCAGTGACCTGGAAAATGATCATGCTATCTGTGGACATCATTATCAAACTGTGCAGGTGCTCCGTTCTGCATGAAGTGAAGCTGTTGGTTGTTGCATTGTGAAATTACTGGGAAACACAATCTTGCAGCATTTCCAGGTAACTTTCGTCATTCATTGTGTCCTGTAGAAAGTAAGGACCAACAACTTCAGACGATGTGATACCACAGTGTACCATCCCCTTAGGATGTCCCTGTGGTTTTTCAGCACATTCGTGAGGGTTATCGGCTGTCCAATAATGGTAGTTATGCCTGTTTATAAACCCTCCAATGTGGAAAACTGCCTCATCAGTCTGCCCAGCCCGTTACTCTACTGATAAGGCCTTTCTTTATACCTATGTCGATGTACTTAAGGCTCCGTCATACATAGTATTTTTGAGTATATTTTGGTTTGTGTATTAGATCGGTAATACTGGGTAGTTCTTTGCGAGAAGTCAAAAGGTTCAGACAAATCATCATTCCAACGCCAAACTCCATTCTTATGACACAGTCATCAGAAAACCATTGCTACACATAATGTGGGTTCCACGGCGTCAATGTGAGATGTTTCTTAAGAATCGTTGTAACTGCGTAACGTGAAAGACCACTTTCACGAGCTCCTTGGGCAGTGATTCTTTAGGGCTCCTCGTTAACATTTCACGAACTCTGACATAATTCTCTGGTGTCCTCTAAGTTAATGATCTCCCTGGTCTTCGTGCATCGGCGACACTCCCTGTTCTTAGTAATTTGGAATGGTAATTTTTAACTGTTTTTGCATCCAGTGTTGCATGGTTCCCTCGTTCAGCCTTCCACCACCTTTCTACTCGCTCCACAGATTCATAGAACTCGTAACGAGCTGCTATTTTGGCCCGTTCTTCCGCAGTCAACTCAGGCGGCACTTTCTAACTGAACCAAAAGAAAGAACGATGTTATACACAATCTAAAATAGTTGCTGTTTCTAACAAAAGTACACTACCGTCCATTAACATTGCTACACCAAGAAGAAATGCAGATGATAAACGGGTATTCACTGGTCAAATATATTATACTAGAACTGACATGTGATTACATTTTCACGCAATTTGGGTGCATAGATCCTGAGAAATCAGTACCCAGAACAACCATCTCTGGCCGTAATAACGGCCTTGATACGCCTGGACATTGAGTCAAACAGAGCTTGCATGGCGTGTACAGGTACAGATGCCCATGCAGCTCATCAAGAGTACTGACTGGCGTATTGTGACGAGCCAGTTGCTTGGCCACCATTGACCAGACGTTTTCAATTGGTGAGAGATCTGGAGAATGTGCTGGCCAGGGCAGCAGCCGAACATTTATTGTATCCAGAAAGGCCCGTACAGGACCTGCAACATGCGGTCGTGCATTATCCTGCTGAAATGTAGGGTTTCTCAAGGATCGAATGAAGGGTAGAGCCACAGGTCGTGACACATCTGAAATCTAACGTCCACTGTTCAAAGTGCTGTCAATGTGAACAAGAGGTAACCGAGACGTGTAACCAATGGCGCCCCATACCAACACGTCGGGCGATACGCCAGTATTCGATGACGAATACACGCTTCCAATGTGCGTTCACCGCGATGTCGCCAAACACGGATGCGACCATCATGATGCCGTAAGCAGAACCTGGTTCATCCGAAAGAATGATGTTTTGCCATTCGTGCACCCAGGTTCGTCGTTGAGCACACTATCGCAGGCGCTCCTGTCTGTGATGCAGCGTTAAGGGTAACCGTAGCCATGGTCTCCGTGCTGATAGTCCATGCTGCTGCAAACGTCGTCGAACTGTTCGTGCAGATGGTTGTTGTCTTGCAAACGTCCCCATCTGTTGACTCAGGGATCGAGACGTGGCTGCACGATCCGTTACAGCCATGTGATGTGGATAAGATGCCTGTCATCTCGACTGCTAGTGATTCGAGGCCGCTGGAATCCAGCACGGCGTTCTGTATTACCCTCCTGAACCCACCGGTTCCATATTCTGCTAACAGTTATTGAATCTCGACCAACGCGACCAGCAATGTCGCGATACGATAAACCGCAATCGCGATAGGCTACAATCTGACCTTTATCAAAGTCGGAAACGTGATGGTACGCATTTCTCCTCCTTACACGACGCATCACAACAACGTTTCAACAGGCAACGCCGTCAACTGCTGTTTGTGTATGAGAAACTTTCCTCATGTCAGCACTTTTAAAGTGTCGCCACTGTCGCCAACCTTGTGTGAATGCTCTGAAAAGCTAATCATTTGCATATCACAGCATCTTCTTCCTGTCGATTAAATTTCGCGCCTGTAGAACGTCATCTTCGTGGTGTAGCAAGTTTAATGGCCAGTATTGTAGTTCTAATAAAACTGGTTCATAAATAAAGAAGTTATATCTGTTTAAAAATAGAGAGTGACTTATCAGACACCCCTTAGAGCTATTAACCAGCTGTCTTGTTGCATTGTATTACGAAATTCCGCCCGCACATCAGCCGGTAACATCGTTGTGAAAATGAGACGTTACTGTTCTGCAGCAGTGCCCATTACGCCTAATTACACTCCTAAAGTTGCTTCACCTGAGCCGCGAATTACCTCTTCAGGGTTTCTGGTCTCGCCTCAGAGCGCGCAGTTGGAACTGGAAAATTAATTTCGTCCCCTGAGTCTGCTCGCGTGTCCGAATGTTTGTGAACTCGGGTCGGTCATAGCGCAGGTCCACTTTAATGCGGGCTTGCGTTGTTTGAGACCCGAGTTAATGAGTTCTGACCGCGGTAATATCCCGAAACCGTGCATAATGAAGTAGAACCAACAAAAATATTTGCGTTTAATCATTACGGAATACGAGGAAAATTTATTTGCCTCACTCTCTCCTGGTGAGGAATTTAACACATTATAACAACGTTTAGGTGCTGTAATATCCTCGCTACGCAGATCGTATGGAAACATTTTCAACGCGTTTTTCCAAATTTTGTTTCACTGAATTAAATTACGCCCAGTCTACTGTCAATTACTTAAATTCATTTCATAACCAAGGTTTAATATTCTTCCATAATACCGTGTATTAAAATCAACGGTCTTTCGCAACAGTATCAAAGATTCCCAGCTGTGGTAGTACAATATCTTGCATGATATCAGGACAGTATAGCCGAAACGTAATACGAACAAACTTAGGCTGCAGACCAGACAGAATACAAAATTTTAGAAGTCCTCTCTCTCTCTCTCTCTCTCTCTCTCTCTCTCTCTCTCTCTCTATCACGTGACGCGAGCTTAACGTTAGTGCTCATAGGCCTGAGTTGTAGGTGGGCCAGGTACTTTACGAGCTCGCAATAAATAAAAAAGAGCATAAAAATTAAAATATAACTATTAAAATATAAATACAGAAATATGTACAACGTAAGTAGACAAGTCAAATAGCGGTCTGCACATAAATGGCCAGGTCGAAACGGTTTCGTAGAATCGGTCAAAGCAGAGATGAATTTAACACTGTTGTAAGAGCGTGTAACAATGCTTGTCCTTGCTGCCTCTCGTAAAATTTGGTTTGCAAATTATTTCTCAGTCGCCACAAAGTGCAGCGAATATTAGTTGTTACCAAGCAACGACAACAGTGAAAATGTATACCAAAATATCACATTTAAGTAGAAAATTAGTCTTTCTTGATGTGTAGTGTACCTGAGTTTGAATTATGCACATTTTTTCCTAAAATTTAACTTTTGTCACAACTTTATTCGACAAAAATATCAATTATCAAGTTAGATGTTGTGCTGTAGTAACGTTCAGACAACAGACAACTCAGTTACAGACAAGCTCGCTTCACGGGGAGAGCTGTTCGTTAAGAGATGTGATCTTTTTTAAACTTGACTTGAACAGTTCAAAGTTTAACATTTTTCTGTTTACCTGTGTATTTTTACAAAAAGAAATGAAACCTTACAGTTAAGTGCGAACATCTAAGTAGTGCACAAAACAGAAAGAAAAAGCCAGAATTAAAAAAGGAAACAAACAGATTAGTGAAAATAAGCATTTTTTTCTCTTCTTAGTAGTAGCGCTAGCTCAACGGCTACATACGTCTGCAGTGTCACAAGTGAGTTCACTTCTGAACTGAAAAGTGATAACAGCAACGGAATATTGTAACAGAATGACCATAAATATAATTAGGCCTGTTAATATCGCAGACTGTTCAAATAATCGTGCATATTATCAGTTAGATATAGCTGATGAAATGAAGATGTGCTGCGTTAGACAAAATCTTTATCAGCCAGCGTCCATTCCCCAAATATGCTGAGCAAGAAAACAGGTTTTTCTCCACTAAATATTACGCAAATTTGACATTGACAGGACGAAGGATTTGGAGAGAATGCTTGTGTTATTCTCCTTTTACTGTGAACCGTGTTGACTCTTTGGAGAACAGAAATCTTCGTCAGATTGCAGAGAAGGGGAACGAGATTGGAGTGGCTAACCAAAACTATAATATGACATGGAAATAGCTATGCACATTTGAACGCGTGCTTTTGTTTTCATTTCGTGACTTAAGAAAACAATTAAAGCGGGTATGGATTCAGAAATAAAGAAAATCGAGAACATTTGGAAACAGGTACTTGAGTGTATTGTGAATGTGATGATAACGCTGTTATCGAAAAATATACCTTTTCGGGAGGAAACTGGAAAATGAAACAGTGGAAGCTTTTTAGCAGTTTTCGAACTTCTCGCAAAGAACTACCCAGTATTACCGATCTAATACACAAACCAAAATATACTCAAAAATACCTTAGCCATTCATTTCAAAATGAGTTTATAAATGTCCTATCCCACGAGGTTGAAAATGAAGTTATAACAATATTAGACCTGCCCTGTTCTTTTCTGTTACTATGGATACAATGTAGGACATTACAGAACGAGATCAACTAACTCAGATATTTATATACGTTACAATTTCACATGATGTTATTGGAAAGCACTGTTAAGCGAATATAAATGAATCCTTTTTTAGTTTTTCGTAAAATAAAAGGTCAAAGTGCATTACTAATAGAAAATAAATTGCAAAGTGCATTAGATGAAAAGGACTCTTAGCTGGAAAATTTTGCATTTTCTTATGGCTTATAAAAGCTCTGCCCAGCCCGTTACTCTACAGATAAGGCCTTTCTTTATACCAATGTCGATGAACTTAAGGCTCCGTCATACATAATATTGATACGTGAGAAAATGGAAGAAAGAGAACAAGCTGTTGTTTTGGAAAACCAACTATGCAAACATGAATTTATATTTCAGATAGCGCTGCAGTCAAAGATTCTAGACTCTACTGATTCAGCATATGAAATTATACAGGCGGAAAATTTAGATTTGATAAGGCGTATTCTCTTGTTCAGAATGTAGCTGATAATTTATCACGCTATGGAAACAATTTTGAAGAATCAATGTCATCAGATACATCTTTGGCAAGGAGATGGGGCATTTTACCTGAATTTGAAGATAAAAGAATTAGAAAAACGGAACATTATTGTGATATATTGTATCAGGACGAGCATCTAATGTACCAAAATAAGTGTTTCAAACCACTCTTTTAATGGCTGTTTTGACATTACTGTAGCCCAATTAAAAAGCAGATATGAGACTATTCAAAATGTTTGCCATTTTTTTTAAAATTATTTGCCTAAAATTTCTAAACTGTGATTACGACGAAGAGATTCACATTGCAGCGGTAATTTTTCTAAATGAATATAAGAAATATTTATCCAGTGTATTACCAGATCAGTTAATAGGTTTAGAAGAAGCTATGAAAAAATAAATAGCCTCATTAACCTCTGTAGTTAACCGCAGAAAACTATTTGTAATGCAGAATTCAGTCGTAGCTACTAGCGTTCCAGATTTATACACAGTACCTGATTTTTAACTACTCCCGTTACCGTTTTTGCCGCTGAACGCACATTTTCAACGCTCAGACTTGTAACGAACAATCTGCGGAATTCTGTGACGCAAGACAGTCTTAGTGAACCCAGCCTCCTCAGTATCACTGCCAACCATTGATATCAGTGAAATCATCAGTACCTTCGCATCACAGAAACAATGCCGCAAGATCCAGTTTCACTGTAAATCAAAATCAATACATTGAGATATTGTAAGTACAAGTACATCAATCAATACACAGATGTATACGGCTACTCTCATTAATATTGAGTGTCAATCACTGTAACGTATTTAATTTCTTAAAACGTAATAGTTTTGTTTAATCCTTTGAAAATAGTCAACGAATAGTCCCTTTGTTTACTTTACACGACGTTATACAACTCATTGAATTAAATATCTACCTCCATCTACTTTAATTAAAGTTATATTAGTTGCTAATAGATTATACAATTTATTTTAACTGCCCTGAGTTTCATTTCTGCAGGCCGCCCTGTAACGCGGATGTTACGCCTCTGGGCATAAGGATCACGTTCCGAGTAAAAACCTGTCTTTAATAGAATGTTACCAAATTAATTACTGTGTTCTCCTTTATCTCTATCCATTCCAAATATCCTGCGACACGTAATTAAACAGAGATCTAAACCTGTAAGATAGTCAGGCATTATATTCGCTCTAAGCATCTTCCTACACCTAGTAGCACCCGTCTTCTGGAAATTCTTACGTATCACAATATTCATTGGACTTACGCAAATTTGCGTATGTTGTAGTAGGGCAAACAAAAGTCTGGACTATGATATCATAATTACATCATTTGAAACTGACAAATATTGAGTAGCTGCAACGTAATGCGTATTACAAAAAGTGTTCAACAGTTCCTGTTAGGCCCTTCCTAAATATTTGAAGTTACATGGTAAATATTTTTTTTACACGAACGTGCGGGCTGTCCTAGGAAGAATGGTCATTATTCAGGGATATGACATGAATCATCATTTGAGGTAAAAAAACTTCGTATGGACATATTCCCTTTTCCAAGTGGTTACCGGAACAGAACATATTTGATGTACATTTGTTTTTGAACTAGTGGTTCCCACATATGTGTCTTACCTCCACAACCTATTTGACGTTTTATTTATCCCAAATTACGTGATTGCTTTTCACCTCTTTGTTCAAGTTGGCTTTCTCCCATTAAACCAGGCTGATGAACGAGCAGTTGTCCGTAGGGTGTTGTGAGTGAAGTAGTGCGAATGATTGAGAGCGTATCGCAGAGAAGCTTCGGTTATCTGTGTTCACTCACTCGCTGGCTAACATGTCACGCATTTCCCCTAAAGAAGAATATGCAAACGCTACGTTTGTTTACGGCGTCTGCGGCGTTAATGCTCCCACTGCTGTCGGAGACACTATCGTAGTGTTTACCAGAGTTTTCAACACTTTATGTAAAACAAGTATTCTTCCACGTTCCCATTTCTCTTGGGAGTGATGTGTGCGGTAATACTTCGATGTGAAAGTGTTAAAACTAATTTTTTTCAATTGATGCATTGTGTAACCCTCGTTGCAATACTCGCTGTTGTACATGTGTAAACCTAACAGCGAATTAAGTCATGCGGAAAATATACAATAATATGCGAGTATGTCATTATAGACTTTCCCGGTGTATACAGTAGCTCTCGGGATTCCAACCGGGTGGCAATATTAACGACACACCCGCTATCTCCCCCCCCCCCCCCCCCCCACACCATCCTCTCCAGCACGCCGGCCTGTCTGTGCGGCAGCCAAGTAGATGGGAGCACACCGCAGATATACACTTTGTGATCAAAAATATCCGGACACCCGGCTGAAAATGACTTAAAAGTTCGTGGTGTCTCCATCCGTAATGCTGGAATTCAATATGGTGTTGGCCCACCCTCAACCTTGATGACAGCTTCCACTTTTGCAGGCATTCATTCAATCAGGTGCTGGAAGGTTTCTTAGGGAGTGGCAGCCCATTCTTCACGGAGTGCTGCACTCAGGAGAGGTATCGATGTCGGTCGGCGAGGCCTGGCACGAAGTCGGCGTTCCAAATCATCCCAATGATGCTCTATAGGATGCAGGTCAGGATTCTGCGCAGGTCAGTTCATTACAGGGATGTTACTGTCGTGCAACCACTCCGTCACAGGCTGTGCATTATGAACAGGTGCTCGATCGCGTTGAAAGATGCAATCACCATCCTCGAATTGCTCTTCAACAGTGGGAGGCAAGAAGGTGCTTAAAACATAAGTGTAGGCCTGTGCTGTGATAGTGTCACGCAAAACAACAAGGGGTGCGAGCCCCCTCCATGAAAAATACGACCACACCATAACTCCAACGCCTCCAAATTTTAATGTTGGCAGTACACACGCTGTCAGATGACGTTCAATGGGCATGCGGCATACCTTCACACCCTCCCATCGGATTGCCACATTATGTACCGTGATTCGTCACTCCACACAAGGTTTTTCCACTGTTCAATCGTCCAATGTTTACGCTCCTTACACCAAGCGAGCCGTCGTTTGATATTTACCGGCGTGATGTGTGGCTTATGAGCAGCCGCTCGACCATGAAGTCCAAGTTTTCTCACCTCCCGCCTAACTGTCATAGTACCTGCAGTGGATCCTGATGCGCTTTGGAAATCCTGAGTGATGGCCTCGATAGCTGTATGCCTATTACACATTACGACCCTCTTCAACTGTCGGCGGTCTCAGTCAACGGACGAGGTCGGCCTGTACGCTTTTGTACTGTACGTGTCACTTCACGTTTCCACTTCACTATCACATCGGAAACAGTGGACCTGCGGACGTTTAGAGGTGTGGAAATCTTATGACACAAGTTACACCCAATCACCTACCTACGTTCGAGGTGAGAGAGTTCCGCGGAGCGCCCCATTCTGCTCTCTCATGTTGTGACTACTGATGTCGCCGATATGGAGTACCTGGCAGTAGGTGGCAGCGCAATGTACGTAATATGAAAAACGTATGTTTTCGAGAGTGTCCGGATACTTTAGACCACATAGCGTAAGTGGAACGTCATCCGTAAAATCTCGATACCTCACCAGAAGATGAGTATATAAGTCCTCGAAATGTCGCCGTTTAATAAATCTGCCACCTGGCTGGAAAACCGAGAGCCTTTCATCGCATATACGAGTGCATTAAATGAGTTCTATCAAGCTAATAATTGGGAATAGTTCATAAATTTAGACATAATTATCCACGGACTACAGTCCTATTTTTAGGTTAATACAACAGTCGAGATCGCAATATTATTTGTTTATTTACCGGTTTTGGCTTATATTAATTCAGAATTTTTGGCCTCTATGGCTGGTGCTGGCGGCTTCTCGCTTTTCTCGTGATGCCACGATCGTGCACTGGGGGCCGAACCGCACAATAACCCTGGGTTCGATGTGGGGCGGCGGTTGGGTGAGTGGACTGCTGTGTGGTTGTAAACCACTGAGGGCTACGGCGGAGACGAAGTCTCTCCGTCGTTTCTAGGTCCCCAGTTCAATACAATACTATACAATACAATAGAATCACTGCCCTCACGCTCTCGTGCAGTCTAACGTCGTCCCACGATCAAATCCGAATGAACCACAAATCTGGATATTGTACGATTCGGTCAGCCGACCAAATAGAGGTCCACAGTAATGCCAGTTTCAACCTCTTTCAGTTACTGACTACGCAGCCTCATACGAGTTTACAGCTTCTCCGTGTACTTCAACAGTTTCCGTGTCCCTTATATACCCTACCAGGCCTGGTATCCACACAAACAACACTAATGCACCCTGATAGCCCTTCTACCGATCACAGAGAATTGCAACTCTAAACATTTACGTATCCGACGATGGTGCATATGTGTACGAAATAACATTGACATCCGACTACACATTGGAGGTTTTTCACCTTTTTATTAGGTAGTGTATACAAAATATCATAATCGATTCATATTATAAAAATGGATGTGTGTGTGTGTGTGTGTTTGTGTGTGTGTGTGTGTGTGTGTGTGTGTGTCTTCCACACCTGTTAATAAACCACTCGATCGATTTCAACGATATGGCAGGAAACAGTCGCTCTGGGGATTGGAACCACATACCTTTCAAAGGGGTGCAGGTGAGGTTGAAAACGACGCGTATCCCGCGACGCGTGAATTCACACAATTTATACATCCAGTGCTCTAGAACTAGAGAACTTAGCGGCTTGGAATAAAAATTACACATTATTTCAAACCCTTAACAATATTTGTCTTACAGACAGCGGTTTCAAAATGATGAAAGGAACAAAGTTTGTTCCTTACTACTTCTCCGCTGTTCATGCAGTAATAGTACCGAATGAAGCAGGATTTATAATTTATTACTTCTTACTTCATCCGACGGCCTTGCAACAATGATAACATCGGTTCCCGTTATACCACCGAAGTTAAGAACTGTCGGGCTTGGCCAGCACTTGGATGGGTCACTGTCCGGGTCTGCCGAGTGTTGTTGGCAAGTGGTGTGCACTCAGCCCCTGTGAGGCCAAATGCGGAGCTACTTGATTAAGAAGAAGCGACACACGTCACGAAAACTCACAGGGACAGGGAGAGCGGTGTGCTGACCACATCCGACCGTATTCGCATTCGGTGACGTCTAAGTACTGAGGAGGACACGGCGGCTGGTTGGTACCGTTGGGCCTTCAAGACCTGTTCAAACGGTGTTTGTTTGCACATCTTTACTAAGTGGTTCAAATGGCTCTGAGCACTATGGGACTTAACATCTGAGGTCATCAGTCCCCTAGAAATTAGAACTACTTAAACCTAACTAACCTAAGGACATCACACACATCCATGCCCGAGGCAGGATTCGAACCTGCGACCGTAGCAGTCGCGCGGTCCCATACTGAAGCGCGTAGAACCGCTCGGCCACAGCGGCCGCCCATCTTTACTACTAAATATATTCGCGACACATTTTACGGACAATATGCACATATACCACTAAATGTAGCTGCAAAATAAAATAATTGTAAAACACGTAGTTCAGGACATATTACCTCGTAAAAATGAGATGCGTGAAAAAATGCCACGTCATGCATGATGTTTAAATTAATTACTTCTTTGCTACCATCTCTATTCGCAGTAAATTCCGCAGATACTATCCACGTATGCCGCTGAATGCACCTACAATATTATGTCACTGCACGATACATTGTTTAGGGGATATGACGTCTTAACTTTAAAGAACAGTTCTGATGCTGCTTTGTACAGGCTTGCACGCACAGCTATATCAATAAATACCTTGGCAATTCCGGGTTTCTCCGCCGGGACAATAATAATTTTTAAAAATCTTAGTAATGTGGTGCTACTTAAAAGTGTGGGAAACAGCGAGCTACATTGGGGGGGGGGTTGCGAGACGGAGGGAGTGGTGATAGGACAAACTGTGACACCTCGCAGAAGCACAGATCCTCACGTATCTGCGATGCATATATAAAACTATGCCGTCGTAGATCAAAATATGCAGAATTCTGACTCCTAAGTCCGCAAAGGGCAGTGTGTACGCGTGGAAGGCGCGAACTGCTGGCAGAGATGGTGTCGCCGGTTATACTACCGCCCGTTCGTACCCCCTGGCGGCTGTAGCCAGCAGGCATCCTTTAATTGAAAGCGAGAGGTCGGTGCCGGTAGGGCAGTAATAAATTAAAAGCGCGCCGCGGGCCGCCGTCGGTAATTAGAGAGTGTGGCTCCGGACCGCTCTCTGGCGTCCGGCCGTGGCAGGCCAGGCCGAGCACGCGAGGGCAGGGCAGCGCTGCCGCCGCTCCTGGAAATCACTTTGTGAACGGGCAGGTAACTCCGCAAACTAACACGCCAGTACTGCAAGGCAAACGTAGCCTTAGCTTAGTTCTCGCAAGGCTAGCAGAGGTACTAAGAAGGACAGTCATTTTTATCAGTTCGAGAACGAAAGGGTATGAGCATGAATCCTGGTGGCGGTTATGCGTATTTTTACATATTCATCCGTCAATGTGATATTTTTTTCTGAACTATTTTTCCGCGATATCGTAGGAATGGAGGGGTGGATTATTAAGTGTCATGGCTGGAATGGAATCAACCTTTTTAATTTCTTTAAATTGTTGTCAGTAATTAAAAAAAACAAGTTGTCCCTGATGTTAGACACACGTCGCCCGCTGTATGATGACAGGAAGCGAACGCCGTCTCGGTCCTGGTGGAGCTCTGGATCTTGGCCGACCTCCGAGGAAGCGCCTCCCGCAACATCGGGTGATGACTTAAACCCCGGCCGTTGCGGCCGAGCGGTTCTAGGCGCTTCAGTCCGGAACCGCGCTTCTGCTACTGTCGTAGGTTCGAATCCTGTCTCGGGCATGGATGTGTGTGATGTCCTTACGTGAGTTAGGTTTAAGTAGTAGTCTAGGGGACTGATGACCTCAAATGTTAAGTCCCATAGTGCTCAGAGCCATTTGAACCCGTTTGTTAAGTCCCATAGTGCTTAGAGCCATTTGAACCATTTGAACTCGAACCCAGACCAAACGTGCAACGCACTGTGGCAGGATCCCTGAAACTAAGACCTCAGTCACTTTCTTCGTCCTGGAAGTTGTTGTTGTTGTGGTCTTCAGTCCTGAGACTGGTTTGATGCAGCTCTCCACGCTACTCTATCCTGTGCAAGCTTCTTCATCTCCCAGTAACTACTGCAACCTACATCCTTCTGAATCTGCTTAGTGTATTCATCTCTTGGTCTCCCTCTAAGGTTTTCACCCTCCACGCTGCCCTCCAGTACTAAATTGGTGATCCCTTGATGCCTCAGAACATGTCGTCCTGGAAGTATCTTAGCGCAAATTTAGCAGCGGACTTGACAGCATAAGTTTTCAATGAACATTGAAATTTTTTATCGGCCCTTTTTAGCTCCAATTGGCGTGGCCTCTGCCCGAAGCTCAAATGCTTACTCCCATAATAAGTATAAATATCGCAGAATAAGAAAGGGCAACAAGGAACTTCAATACTAGTGAAAGGGTTTAACCATAAAACATATAATTGGCAGGCAAAACAGAGTCAGGCTTTAGCAACAAGGTTCTTACATCATGACCTTAATAGTGGTCAAGAGCATGATTAAGCTAACAAAAAAAATGGTTCAAATGGCTCTGAGCACTATGGGACTTAACATCTGACGTCATCAGCCCCCTAGACTTAGAACTACTTAAATCTAACTAACCGAAGGACATCACACACATCCATGCCCGAGGCAGGATTCCAACCTGTGACCGCATCAGCAGCGGGGTTCCGGACTGAAGTACCTAGAACCGTTCGGACACACCGGCCGGCGATTAAGCTAACAGGGCCCAGCTCTGGCCATAAGGCTTTTAAAACTTGCTACACTGAAGTTACTTCATACTGGCCAAGTGGATGATTACATTCAAACAACAAGCTACTATCACCCAGACGTGCTTCACGCTCACAAGGGATTATTCAGAGAACGGAACAGGTTGATTGGTTGGTTGGTTGGTTGTGGGGAGAGGACCAATCAGCGACGTCATCGGTCCCATCGGATTAGGCAAGGATGGAGAAGGGAGTCGGCGTGTGCTTTAAGGAGCCATCCCGGCAGTTGCCTAAAGCGATCTAGGGGAATCACGGAGAACTTAAATCAGGATGGCCGGACGCGGGTTTGAACCGTCGTCCTCCCGAAAGCGAGTCCAGACGCGCACAGGGCCACAACCGCAATGCGACATCTTAAACTTAGGAGCCGTAGCCGCGCAAGCGAGGTCGAACGCTAGCCAGGCTGTGACTGTGCGGACTGCTTGGCTGCCGTACCGTACATGTCCGCGATCAGGACAATGTGTTGCATGGACCCCGGTTAGTGTCTCGTGGCCTATCGCAAGGCGTGATACTGAGTCCTGTACTATATGCTCTGTACGTTGCCGTCTAGAGACTTTGTTCAGCCCCACCGTCAAAGTTCTTCAGTATGCGGACGACGTCAGTACATACATTCATTCACTCGTCGTGCTATTGGGTGGCACGCCTATGGCTTACCGATGCATGTGAAATGTTGGCCGCATGGGAGTTCAAAAGTGGGCTCACTTTGTCACCTGATAAATCGGGTGTTGTGATCTTCACAAGGAAACGGCGTAGCAACTTCTCATCCGAACTTCAGCTTGGCCCGTCCGCATTTCTTGTTCGGTCACATGCTAAGATCCTTGTTATCTACTTCGACAGAAAACTCACGTGGACGCGACATGTTGTGTACCACATAGACAAGATGGAGAACACTATCTTGCGTATGCTTCCCCGAGTAGTTGGGGAGCGGAACTGATTATGCTCTTCACTCTATATAGTTTCTGATTCTTTCTGTCTTAGATTTGGTAGCATTGTCTACAGCAGTGCAACGCAATCAATTATGCTCAAGCTCGATGTCATCCGCTATAGAGTGATTAGTCTTGTCCTTGGAATCATGAAATCAACGTCCACCAAAGCCCCGCTAGCAGAAGCTTCCGTCATGCTGTTGCCTATAAGATGGCCGATGTTGTCTGATATATTTCTCCTCAGTCGATCTTCTGTATCTGATTGTGCCTCTCTTAAGGCGGTGGTTCGATTCTGGAGACGCACACAGGCACCTCAGGCGACGAATGATCAGAACTCCTTTATTAGTTCGCAGCTACGAGAAATTGCACCACCTCTTTCCACTCGTTCTACAGGACACACAACTCTCCTGTTTTCGTTTCTGGTCTAGTCTATTCTTCACTCCACGCCCGCTGGCATACCTGCCGTGCGATTTCAGAACGGAGACCACCATCAGCAATATGGCCGCAGTATGCTCATATCAAACGGAAGGTTCTAAATCTGAGGCCGGTGTGGGATACGGCTTCTTTAGCCCTTCTAGTGGCGCCTGTCAGGTTCTGATATTTACGGATTCTCAAGGTGTGCTGCAGAAATTGCAACATCATACCACGTTTGATAAACAGACCAACAGATATGTTCTGGACGTCTTAGCGGCCATTAGAGGCCCGCAGACCTTGGGCACTGCCGTCTATTTACTCTGGGTTAAAGGACATCGTGGCATTCTTCATAGAGAAACTGTTGACCGCCTTTCCAAGAACATTATTACAGGAGACCAGTTACGCCTAACGCGAATCCCTTATACGGATCTCGCATCGACGATACGAAAAGCTGCTGTTACGCTTAGAACTATGAATAGCATGTCTCTCAGCACTTTACGGGCAGCGATCTGGCGGCCACGCAACCGAACATCTCGACCACGGTTCGCATCGGTAGAGCTTCGTAGACACCATATGACTTCTTTCATTCGCATGAGGCTAGGACACGGGCATTACCCCGCGCACTTATATCTGTTGAAGATTACCACGTCTGGACACTGCGATGAGGACACGACGGCAGCAGCGGATCTTAACCCCATCATATTGGCATGTTTTCAGTAGACGACTGCATAGTCAGACCTGTGTGAAAAACTGGTTGTGAGAGGTTACTCCTTCCCTATCTGTGTTCCAGCTTCAGTCCACCGTTTTGATAAATATAACTGTTTGAAAGCCACTGGCGTCCAAATTTAACCTACGAGTTGCGGAGGTCTTCACTTTCACATGGCATCAACCCGGTTCGTAATCGAGTGCATAATTTCGTGTTTTAATGTGCGTGCAGACCTCCAATTGCACATTAAATTTTCGTTATTGCTCTCTAGTGCATTTTATGTCATTGTTCTACTGGCACTATTGAACATACCGTAGGTTGCACTGTGTTTGTCATTTCCGGTTTCTCTTTTCCTTTCAGTATGTCTGTCTGTATGCTACATTTCTCATTTTGCTATATCATTTTATTTACAATTTTGATCTGCAGCAACTGTTGTACTTACTGTATGTTGTACAGAGTTTGCCCTTTCATGATCTGTCTTTTACTATAAGAGCATATGCACGTTTGTCATAATGTTGCTGTTAAGTGTTGTTTGTAATTCTGCTTCACTGCTATTGACACCGCTGCCGCCGGCTGCTTGGTGTTTGTCTAATTGCGCTTTTATTTTACTGTAAGAGTGTGTTTGCTTGTAATTTGGTAATTTTGTGCTATTTCGCTTTTTTGCGACTATGTTTATTTGGCACTTTATAAGCGTTGTTCGCTGTAAGGTCCTTGTAAACCAAAACCAAAATAAAGAAATTTAAAAGACCGCGTGGAAACTAAGGCGTTGCGCAAACAATATTAAATAAGCTCGTGCGACCAGACCCAGTTCATTAGTTGCGTATAAGCACTCTTTCTCAGAATTTACTAACTACGCACCACTTTAATACGAAAGTCCAAGCTTCAGTTTTTTTTTTTTTTTTAATACAACGTACCCACGCGACAGAACACCAGCACCTCCCCCTTTCAAGTTACATCAGTAGCGACAACCAGATACGAACGATCCAGAATCGCCGCAGCCAAAAATGGTATCACTGCTGAATGACAATCCTTTCCGTCAACTTACTAACAAGGGAATGGTCAGACTTGTCATGTCGAAACCTGTGTTGCTTTTTTTACCACTGTGAGTTAACATTGCAAGAAGTCTGTATGCAGAATTTTAGCTGCTGACATGACTTGGAAGTCTGTAAACAATTTTATGAAGTAAGACATTATTGTCGCATGGTTTCCACGGTTATAACTGCCTCTTGTACAACCCTGACCTCTCTCGCTACGTTATACCAACGCCATCTAGACACAAGGTGGCGTTAGCTACGCGCCGCTCTCTTGCCACAGCGGTGAGAGAGCTGATTCCCCCAGTGAAAGCGATCGTATGATAATTAAACATTCGTTGACAAATATGGCTGATATGTTATCTACGACATTCTTTCCAAATAGCTATGAAATAGACACAAATAAATATACGGTTTAGAACACGTCCAAATTTTATTTCTTGTAATTACCGCAAAAATGTGAAACATTGATACATTGTACAAAACATAGGTTTTTTGTGCACCAAGAACATAAAAATAAAGACGACATATGACAGCCCTGCGAATCACAGAAGTTGTTAGATGTCCGTAGACAAAACTGGGCTGGTGTTACGAATGAATCAGGCCTAATATCAGCAAATTTCGAAGAGTGCCACGCATATTTAATCAAATTCTGAAATCGTGGGGAGGAAAATTGATAATGTACTACCGATTGCAGCTTGAGAATATTGTCACGGTGATAGACAGGAAATTGCAGTGATCAGCACACAATAATTTTCTCTGTTAGTTTTCTGTAAAATGCCTTCCACTGGCGGAAAAATTCTCTGTCTACAGGTTGAATTACGTTGGTTGTGCCTGGTGGAATCTGAAGCATCTCTACTTCTTTGTCAGGGTGGGCTCGAAATACAGCTTTTAATGAATCAGACCTTTTATGACCTGACCACGAATCTAGAAGGAGAAGAGATTTGTTCCCGCAGAACGGAAGAAAAGCATGACGTATGAAAAGTGTAACATTTTCGTTTGCCATTTTTCCAGACTTCGATGCGTCTACTACAAGACTGTTTGCGTAGAAAATTGTTCTTTTGACACGTGGTCCAAAACGTCCAGTTGGTTCTTGAAGACACACATAAATTTTAGGCAGCAATGAACCATCCAGACTAATTATGGGCATTATAGTGTATGAATGGGTGAGTGCAGTCGTGGACTGTGCAATCGCCTTAATATGTTTTTCCCGTTTGAATGACAGTGTTCTTTTCGCACGCATTTCTTTTTGAAAACCTGACTGATCTGCATTGTACACGTATGATTCACTAAAACTAGCGATCTTATTTTTTGCATTCGTAAGAAAAGCTTCTATCATTTCGATTTGTCGATTTGTATCACTTCATTTTCCGACCTGTTTCTCGATACAAATTTTGTTATTTTTCTTGCCACAATTTTATGTGATCTTTTGAAGCGACTAATCCAACTTTGAGAAGCTGTAAATTCTTTAGCGCCTATCGCGTTGGCAATCTCTAACGCCCAGTCACTCAAAGTTGTATTGCTCACACCAAATGACTGTTGTCTGGCATCGGTAAATAACTCAAAAAGTCGCGCATTTATCTCCGTCGCAATTTCCAGTCGACTATTACGTCGTCGAGCGACTTGCTTTTTCCATCTATACAATTCACGTCCAGAACGGACAAAGCGATACTTATTTTGAACAGTACTGACACGTAGGCGTTTCTTACCACTTTCGTTCAACCAATACGTCACCGCTTTTTCTTTGTCTGATAAGGTAATTGTAGTTGCTGGTGTTATTTTCGGAGATAATTGATGATGGTACGCGGCACTATCACTCGAAGAGTCTTCACGAGTGCAATTTTCGTCGGTGTCTGCGCCGTCTGTAGAGTCACAGTCTGCAATATCGAGTGTTCCAGTTGTTTCTAGCCACATGTCTGCGCCACATGCTTGTCTAGAAGTTTAACAACCATGTCGCACAACACATAGTCTTCACGCGTGTTTTCTGTTGATTGCTTCATTTGGCGTCTGTGGTATATCTCTATGGCAAGCAGCAAAACATTTACAGGGTTCGCCATCACCTGTGAGGGGATGCTAAAAAAATCAATACATGTTTCGGCATGACAAGTCTGACCATTCTCTTGTAAGACGGGTCCATATGTTAACACTCCATTGCAACTAACGAAACTTTCGCCACCAATGTGGCCGCCGGAGGCAATCGTTTCTACATCTCACAAAGGCCTCAGGACACCACAGCAAACAAGAAGAATCAAACGCAGCACCTCCAGAACGGTAGCACCTACTCCGTAACTGTCATTTCCATCACTCTACTACGGTGGACATGCTTTTGTATTTCTCCTTAGCAACAAGTAGATTATTAATCACAGCTTTTATTGGAGCCAGTCCTTGCAGTAACTCACAACGGCCGCACCACAAAACAAACGAAGGAAATCAACAGGTCGCACACAGTTGAAGAATAACGCCAACAATTCGCAGTCGTTACTGGGACATTAATACGATAGAAAACACCACCATGAAGCTAAGGAACGAACTTAGCTGTCTTAGCCAGTTCTCTTAGTCAACCACAGTGACAACACTACACAGCTTCTTATTGTCGGCGTGGTCTATCGGCGTTGTCCTCTTAAGGTAGAAATAAACGTTACAATGACGCTATTCACCACTTAACCAAACCCGGGCGGAAACTTTGAAGAAAGACAAGGGGGACAATCAGCAGAGCGTAACCACAAATCTTGGCTACGAAATACACTCTCCAGCATCATGACAAAATCCAACAAATAACCAAAACGATGAACAGCAACGTAGAACTAAACCAGACAGACGTATTTCAACACTGTCGCAGAGCTTAACACCAACGGACACTTGCTGTCAGCAGCCACGATCCTGGCCAATACATCTCTGCCTCGTCGCTGCGGTGCCCCTATGTAACGCTGAGGCCGTAAACATTGGTAGACAAAAACTTAAGCCCGGCCTAGTTTGCACTAACAACTCCACGCCGTCGCCACACCGTCAATCGTGCATCTGGGCAGAACCAACAGCACTTCGTGAAATACAGGGGAACTAGTATAACCGCAACGGCGCGAATTTCAAATTTTCGGAGGAAACCAGCCGGCACACTATGGATTACTTGGCACAGAATTCTGTGTTTTGCTGTTCGACAGTCTCTCCATTTCGGAAAGAACATCTGATCTTACGAGGGAAGAGGAATAAGCCACTGTCAAGAGCGTACTGGGAGGGGTGGGAAGGGGTCTACGGGTGGGGGGGGGGGAGGAAGGGTCAACGGGTGGTGGGACTGGGGAGGGCTTAGCAAAACAAGCAGAATGACATGGGTAGTTGTAGAGCGATTGAAATCGCCGCTTTGCCCTTTGACAGCCGCCCACGATGCTTCAACTTACTGCCATTCGTTTATTGTCGATATCGGTAGCTTGCTCCTGTGAAAATTTAGCCCTCTCGAGCGTAATATACCACCGCACCATGGGTTTCAGATCATACAGTGTGATGGCGATTGACTCGTCACCTTTTATGGTAGTGTTTCCACTCTTTCCTTTGCTCCTTGTGTCGAGGTCATAGTGAAACTACCAGCACTCGTTTCAAGATGATTAGGTGACTCAAGAAGTCTTCCGGATTGCCCTGACACATCTGCAGCATTTCCCCTCGTGCTTTACTTGGGCGTCTTGACTGGTTGAGCGGTGTCACGGAACCTAGTAGACAGCGACGAACGTGATGTCCGAAATGTCATGTAAGATGATTAATGAATAATTGTCGTTCTTTCCATTATCGCCTCAGTTTTGATACGCTACTCTTCGTGCACAGTGGTCTCCTTTCTGCCTTTGATTCCCGGTTCTTCACACAGAGATGGTCCGCCATCTCATTCTTCGTCTTCAGACTCGGTTGCCCGTATGCGAAGCGTCTCCGCCACATGATGTCTTGACTGCGAAATTCGACTGATTACGTACCTGTTCGTAAACATATGGAGCCACCTACCTCCGAAATTTCTAACAAGGACTTACAGATCCATGTCAAACACAATCAGTGCTGTCTTACATTCCAAAGGTTGACTAGCTCGCTATTAAGCACCTGGGTGTAATATTTTGGATCACCTGTCTGTACCTATAAACAAATAAGAAAGAACATGAAAGTTTTCTGAGTATGGTATCCCGTCAAATTCAAAAAAGTTATTGATTACTGATTAAACCAACGCTTTCGACCACGGTTATAGTGGCCGTCTGCTAGAACCTCTAAACCCAGAACAAGGCCTCTCTAACCGTGACCGAAGCTTTGATTTCACGAGTAATAAATGCTTTTAGATTAAGAGGCGACACCATACCAAGAAAGCCTTTATATCAATTGACTCTAGCCGCAGAAGTTCAAAAAATTATAAACAAAAAGGTTTTTTCACGGAGATAATTTAAACTATTTGCCAACCTCTCATAAAAAAGGGTTCAGAACCGGACAGTATCTGATTATAAGATTAGTGGTGAACACCTTAAGCACGTCAGACTGTACTGGTATTTTGTGATAATACTGGGAGACGATTTGAGATGGGGTGATCAATTAAAACTAATATTAAAGATGGCAAATGAAAAAGATTTTTTGGATGAGCCTGGGAGAACTTACGGTTCATCTGTAAAGTAAATAGTAGTGTGATGAATTCTGTAACACTGTTCAAATGTTTGGGAGGCCTTAACAAGTATGCACTACAGCATACTTCGAACGAATTGAGAGACACATTGCTAGAATCGTAAAGGTCGACTTAGCGCATACCAAAGTGTAACAGAAAGGCTCGGGGGGGGGGGGGGGGGTGTTAGATGGGAATCCTTGCAAGAAAGCTGATGTAGTTCTTGCGAAACCGTGTTGCGTAGATTTAAACAAGCCGTATTTGAAGGACACTGCGTGACGCTTAGGCAGCCTCTGTCGTAAACCCACGCGTGGATGACCGGAATAGGAGAGACAGAGCGCATTCGGTACTCTAAACAACGGGATCGTTACTTTGAGAACGGCACTGCAGATATCCTTCCCCATTTCGCTGTTCTCCGTCTCGAATGACCTCGCTGATCGCTGGTGACGAGATATCAAACCCTTTCGTATCAACGCCTCCATCGTTTTTCTGAAGCGGAGCTTTCTTTTATCAGCCGCTTTCATCACTTTTTAGACTCTTCCAGAGAGTGAATGAATAATCCTGGAACAGTCCTTACGCTGCAATGAAGCCGTTGTTTCCAGGAGTTTCAGTCCACGACGTCATGTAGAGGAAGCGTGATGAACACGTTACGGAGAAGCGAATTTCTGTGAGACGGTGGCTTTGAGTCCTATTAGGTGAACTCTCAGAGCTATACTTGCGAAAGCATTTCTCGAAAAAAATGTAAGCATCCGAATGACCACCCCTTCACAGCTTAGCTTATCCCAGTACTACATTGACTTCCCAAACTTCACAGGTTCTGCGTACCTTGCAAAATTAACACTTCTCGAGGAAAGGATGTTGCGGGGAAAACTCTAGATGATTCTTTCCAATATATGAAAGATCTTGGAAGATTGACACGTTGACTGCGAGGAGACCGGAGCACAGCCTCACGGCTGGCCGCCGCCGGCCACACCCTCCTCTTCGTATAGCACACTTTATCTTTCGGTATCTTTCGTATTTGCAATGTATCATTCTCGTGCGACTGCTTCCTGAAACATATACTGTAGGTCAACATCGCCTGTAAAGGCAATTTTCGACTGGCATCTTACTAGTCCAGCCTTACACGCGGTTGTGACTTCTTATAGTTCCACTTGCTGTAGATTTCTTTCACTCCATAGCCCTCACCTTTACCAACATACTCGTTGTCATCAAGACTGCTATCGCTGTCAGTTGAGTCCAGCATCGCATCTTCCTCGTCAGAAAACACCAACAATGCTACATGTCCGATATCAAAGTCTGTTCCTTTCAGTAACTTCAGTAATTCTTCATCAGTAAAACTAGTTCTTTTTAACGTTTACAGTGCCGTGCCGCCCCACCCCTTGACGGTAAGGGATCCTCTTGAGCTAAAGCCACTTTTATTATATTACAATGATCTCACTGTTCACACAGTAACATAAATTAGCAGTGAGCTTCACTGTATATGGATACAGAGAAATGTTGATATCTCGTAAGAGATGGTACGGTAACGACGTTTTTCAGGGCCATTTAAGCTAGGTATATGGTCTTCGTTGTTTTTTGTCTAACACATGAAGGACTGTAATCTCAAAGGTACCTTAATGTGTGTAATACAATTTTCCTTTCAAATGATACAGCACAGCAATCAGTCGTCCTTTTCTTGCAGGTTTTATTCGGTAAATCTAGATTTTGACTAGTGCATAGCCATTATCAAAGCACCATTTCATCGTATCAATGCATGTTCTAGTACGTCAGTCCCCTGTTGTATCAATGGTGCATTGGTAATGGCTAGACACTAGCTGAAATCTAGATTTGCCGAATGAAACCCACAAGAAAAGGACGACTGATTGCTGTGCTCTATCATTTGAAAGTCATATCACAGTCGTTGAATGCACTCACGTTCCTAGTGGAAGGTAACCAGACAATTTTCCTTACTTTTCTGCATCGGTTCATATTTATCACTAAGTGCTACCTTGCAAGTTAGCAGCATGAGGATTGCCTAACTCCACCAAGAAACAATTTAGGCTCTAAATAATGAATACCCCAGCATGACATATAGCATTAAAATGATTACATTTTGTCTGGCTACCTAAATAACAGTCGAGTACTACTGAACGATACTTTAATACTGATACTTCACTAAAATAGATATAAAGGAATGACTGAGGATTGCTGTCACTGTCACCATCACCCGAATTAATACTTCCACATTCGATACCGTTTTGTCAAAATAAGCCAGAACAGAATAAATGCACTCACTGAACTGATACTTGGCTGTGTCTCACTTCTACCCTTGCAAGTAATGGACGTGACCACACACATAGTTTCGTCTCGATTCTGCAACTTTTATGTATAGTAATTTTGCTGGTACACATTTCTAACGTATGATTATGACTGACTGACTTCTTGCGAATCTGTTTTAAACTTCATTACGTAATCATGGCGTAATAACTTTTAACCTGGCAGAAACTGTAGTATGATATGGTTTTTCAAGATTACTACCGTTTGCATACAGTCGAATAAGTGAACTGATATTTTCACAAACACACATCAAAAAAAGTTTTGCATCACTCCGGTTCACAGAACTCCTGAAAACACTCGTTGAGTGTGGATAATTTATCACAGTCACAGTCCCTGTGACTGTTCAGAGATGACACTAAACCCGCCCAAAGAAGTAAACAACCATGGATGAGCAGCGCCAATTAGACGGAGGGGGTCGGACAGCAGATCAGTTCTAGTCATTCCACCAGGAAGGAGGTACACGGCTCGTGTTGTCTGTAGTTTAACCATGCCTAGACCGTCAATACCGCCGTTCGATCACGCCCGCATTGTTACTTTGTGCCAGGAAGGGCTCTCAACAAGGGAAGTGTCCAGGCGTCTCGCAGTGAACCAAAGCGATGTTGTTCGGATATGGAGGTGATACAGAGAGAGACAGGAACTGTCGACGATATGACTCGCTCAGACCGCCCAAAGCATACAACTGCAGTGGATGACCGCTACCTACGGTTTACGGCTCGGAGGAACACTGACCGCACCTCCACCTTGTTTAATAATGCGTTTTGTGCCGCCACAGGACATCGTGTTACCTCTCAAACTGTGCGCAATAGGCTGCGTGATGCGCAACTTCATTCCCGATGTTCATGGCAAGGTCCATCTTTGCAACCACGACACCATGCAGCCCGGTACAGATGGGCCCAGCAACATGCCGAATGGACCGCTCAGGATTGGCATCACGTTCTCTTCACCGATGAACGTCGCATATCCCTTCAATTGAAAATCGTAGCAGATGTGTTTGGAGGCAATCTGGTCAGGCTGAACGCCTTAGACACACTGTCCAGCGAGTGCAGCAAGGTGGAGGTTTCCTGCTGTTTCGGGGTGGCATTATGTGGGGCCGACGTACGCCGCTGATGGTCACGGAAGGCGCAGTAATGGCAACACGATACGTGAATGCCATTCTCCGACCAATAGTGCAACCATAGCGGCAGCATATTGGCGAGGCATTCTTCTTCATGGACGACAATTCGCGCCCCCATCGTGCACATCTTGTGAATGACTTCGTTCATGATAACGACAGCGCTCCAGACATGAACGCTATCGAACATCCCTGGGATGGATTGAAATGGCCTGTTTATGGACGACGTGACCCACTAATTACTTTGGGGGATCTACACCGAATCGCCGTTGAGAAGTGGGACAATCTAGACCAACAGTGTCTTGATGAACTTGGGAATAGTTTCACTATGTAATTAATCTCCAAGAGGAAAAAAAACTGATTTGGTCATCTGAATACAGTTTACAGTCTCCTTTCGAGTAAATATGGTTTTCGTACTTCGTTTCGTTTGTTTTTAGAATAACTGACACTATTTAAATGTCCTCTGAAGTTACCAAAATCTAAAATATCGTCTGTGGTAGTTTAAGTTCACAGAGGAACATTCGTCGATATCTCATGACAAAGACTGCATAAAGGTGTTGGAACGTTTCTCTCACCTGAGATGTAATTGCTGCGAGGGAAGAAGGTAGCTGAATCTGTAGTGCTGCGCCGGCCGTTGTGACCGAGCGGTTCTAGTCGCTTCAGTACGGAACCGCACTGCTGCTACGGTCGCAGGTTCGAATCCTGCCTCGGTCATGGATGTGTGTGATGTTCTTAGGTTAGTTAGGTTTAAGTAGTTCTAAGTCTAGGGGAATGATGACGTCAGATGAAGTCCCATAGTGCTTAGAACCGTTTGAACCATTTTGTAGTGCGGCATGCTTTCCGTTGGCCCCAAGAGTTGCTAATATGGCGACCAGTCCTCAATTAAAACGTTGAAAACTCTAAGAAAGTAAAATTTCTTCCTAGCAGGTGCTTCAAAAATAGAATTTACTTGACAAGTTATAATAAATCACTTCAGAAGGGATGTGGAGGTGGGCATTCTATGAGCTATTTTACGAACACAGTTTTCTGATTTCAACAACAGACACTCACGAAAGCATTTACTGAAGTAACGTAGCGCTACTATTACTTAAAACCTTAACTTGCAGGTCAATGTGTGCTGCGGTCCTTACTGTAAATAATATAAACAAATTTTGCTACGTTCTCAGTCTTTTTTCAGTCACAAAAAGATCGTACAATAGCCACTTTCTACTGTATCTTTCGTGGCACTGGTGTAGCTCACCGTCTCTCCACGACTCTTACTCAAAATAAAATCTGGTAATTAATATGTACGCCGTTACTGACAATGTATCATACACTCGTTTATCTGTGATGAAAAACCGCACGCTGTTTTTGTGCCTCGTCCGTTGCTTTGAAAGCTTTACGTTTCTGCTGTCCTCTTCGTAGATCTTAATAACTCTTCTTGTTTCTGATCTCCAGCCATCGGCTCTTCTATTTCCTCTCTTCTCCGTCGAAAATCTTCAAAGCCAATGTTTCTTCTTGAGATTAAAGTTTCCTTATAACAATTATATAATGATGACTTTCTTGAAGATTCTTCATTACTCTTACGGTGTTCTTCAGAGAATCTTTTCCATCTACTTGTTTCATGTAATCGTCCCTCCTTCTGGTACACCTCTGTGAATTGTTTCCCAATACACATTCGCCTAGAAATTGCCGAACATGTACTTACGCGAACGCGTGACTGACCAATACAACACGCAACTCTCTCTCTCTCTCTCTCTCTCTCTCTCTCTCTCTCTCTCTCATCAAATCATATGTTACGTTTCTGCTTGTATTTACGAGGAAGAAAATCTCTGTCACACCATACAGAACTGACAATACGACAATACACCACAGAACGATTATAAATACACAGTACAATCTCAGATAAGTTGAACAAAGCAGGTTATGCATCGGTTAACACTAGAATAATTGTGAATCAGTACAGAATAATGTGAGAAACAGACGTAAAAATTTCAGAGCGAGAACTCTGAACATTTTAGAGCACTGGAAACTGATGGCATATACTGCAAATTTATAAAACTCCTCTTTGAAAATAATCAACACCCTACTGGCATTGCAACACTCATCCAGATCCTAAGGCACAATAACCATCAGTACTGTTTGTTAAGGCTAGAAGAAAACCTCTACATCCTAAATGTTATTACACGTCTCACTGAAACAAACAGTATTCTGTGACAGAACGTTAATTCCTTTTTCTAAACGAACTATCAAACAACGTATAAAAATACACACATACACACAGAAGTGAACAAAGAAACAGAAAAGTTGAATACACAACTGAACAAATTAAAAACTTCGCCATCGACAAGCGCAAACAAAACAGAGAAACAAACGGCTGGCAACAGCGCGTCTGTATCGTATATACAGTGAAAAGTGCGTCCAAGCGACCACAGTGAAATAAAATCTTTATTCTGCCAACGAATACGAAAACTGTAACAAATCCACTGCACTGCCTGCAAAGAGCATATCGTACCAGATAACGTTCCAAAACAAGACTAACGAAGTTTTACAGACGCCCACAGGTAGTTTTATAGATAATAGTTTTATAGATAACAACTCGTTTAGGTAGTTTCATAGATAACAACTCGTTTAATAGCCAGATACTGATCAACTGCAGCTTTCTATCTGAATATTAGTTATGAGGTTGCATTCTTGGCAAAAAAAATCAATATAGACGTTGCATTAACCCCTTTGTGCTCCAAAAATTTTATATTTGAAAGAAAAAATTAAAGTCAAATTTTGTAACTAGTTATGAAGTGTTTAATGCTACATAATGACAAATCCTAGATATGTTATATCTGTCAGATATAACTGTATATACTGCATTATTGTGACAGACCCGCCTGGTTAGCCGAGAGCGCTAATGCGCTGCTTCCTGGACTCGGGTAGGCGCACCGGCCCCGGATCGAATCCGCCCGGCGAATTACCGTCATCAGTCGGTGTGCCGGCCAGCCTGGATGTGGTTTTTAGGCGGTTTGCCACACCCCACTAGGTGAATACCGGGCTGGTCCCCACGTTCCGCCTCAGTTACACGACTCGCAGACATCTGAACACGCTTACACTATTCCATTACTTACACTCGACGCAGACAGTAGGGGTACACTAATTCCGTCCCAGGGGGTACGGGGTGGTGGCGGGAAGGGCATCCGGCCACCCCTTTCCATTAACCTTGCCAAATCCGTTCCTGACAACGCCGACCCTGCGTCAGCGCGGGACATGGCACCAGTGAAAGAAAGAAAGAAAGACTGCACTATTGCGACAACAGGCGTTTGAGAAATTAAACTCTTACAACACTCCGTTTAGTAAAAGATATGTATTTAACATTTTAATGAGACATTTACATGATTAAAAATACAAAATATATAGTGGCTTACATTTTAAATAATTATGTATAATGCGTTATTAGTGAAACTCTCATAATTTCGACTTGTTTAGACACAGATGAACGTTACACTTAATACACATGAATACTGTGTTTTTTACCATTTGGTCTTGTATCTGTAACCTGAGGCCAGTGATCTGCTCTAACGGTTCACGCATACCTAACTGGAACCAGTTTTGTTAAACCCTGATGCGTCTTGGACAGTAGGTCTACGTCTGTATTGGCTGAAGCCCTAACTCTCTTTTTATTTGTCAAGTCATTTCCTTGCTTGAAGAGTGGCTTTTGCTATTATGGATTTGAATTCTAGTAGATCTTTTTGTTTATTACAGGGAATTTTGAAATTGTCGCAGTCATACGCATACAGTACACCAGATCTGAAATCGCCATTTGCACTTCGTGTTGCATGAAACCTTTGGAATTAATTGCTCATAAAATAAAAGCTTCAGGGTATTAGCGGTTACAATTTCCACATCGCAAGAAAAGTGAAATGTAATGAGTTCTAAGAGTTGACATCGGATGTCCATATGAATTATTGGAAACTTGTAATATACAGGGTGAGTCACCTAACGTTACCGCTGGATATATTTCGTAAACCACATCAAATACTGACGAACCGATTCCACAGACCTAACGTGAGGAGAGGGGCTAGTGTAATTGTTTAATACAAACCATACAAAAATGCACGGAAGTAGTTTTTTAACACAAACCTACGTTTTTTTAAATGGAACCACGTTAGTTTTGTTAGCACATCTGAACATGTAAACAAATACGTAATCAGTGCCGTTTGTTGCATTGTAAAATGTTAATTACATCCGGAGATATTGTAACCTAAAGTTGACGCTTGAGTACCACTCCTCCGCTGTTCGATCGCGTGTATCGGAGAGCACCGAATTACGTAGGGATTCAAAGGGAACGGTGATGGACCTTCGGTACAGAAGAGACTGGAACAGAACATTACGTCCACATGCTAACACATTTTTATTGGTCTTTTTCACTGACGCACATGTAAATTACCATGGGGGGGTGAGGTACACGTACACACGTGGTTTCCGTTTTCAATTACGGTGTGGAATAGAGTGTGTCCCGACATGTCAGGCCAATAGATGTTGAATGTGGTGGCCATCATTTGCTGCACACAACTGCAATCTCTGGCGTAATGAATGTCGTACACGCCGCAGTACAACTGGTGTAATGTCGCCGCAGGCTGCCACAATACGTTGTTTCATATTCTCTGGGATTGTAGGCACATCACGGTGCATATTCTCCTTTAACGTACCCCACAGAAAGAAGTCCAGAGGTGTAAGATCAGGAGAACGGGCTGGCCAATTTGTGTGTCCTCCACGTCCTATGAAACGCCTGTCGAACATCCTGTCAAGGGTCAGCCTAGTGTTAATTGCGGAATGTGCAGGTGCACCATCATGCTGATATCACATACGTCGACGCGTTTCCAGTGGGACATTTTCGAGCAACGTTGGCAGATCATTCTGTAGAAACGCGATGTATGTTGCAGCTGTCTGGGCCCCTGCAATGAAGTGAGGACCAATGAGGTGGTCGCCAATGATTCCGCACCATACATTTACAGTCCACGGTCGCTGTCGCTCTACCTGTCTGAGCCAGCGAGGATTGTCCACGGACCAGTAATGCATGCTCCGTAGATTCACTGCCCCGTGGTTTGTGAAACCCGCTTCATCGGCAAACAGGTAAAACTGCAACGCATTCTCTGTTAAAGCCCATTGACAGAATTGCACTCGATGATTACAGTCATCACCATGTAATTGCTGATGTAGCGACACATGAAACGGGTGAAAGCGGTGACAATGCAGTATGCGCGTGACACTACTTTGACTCAGAGTCCACCGGCTCTCGCAGTGTCCCGTGTACTCATGTGTGGCTTCATGGCAACAGCAGCTAACACACCAACTGCACCCACTTCTCCTGTGACGGGCCTGTTACGGACCCGTTTGCGTGCTACGACCATACCTGTTGCATACAGTTGGCGGTAGATGTTTTGCAATGTGCGGCACGTTGGATGCTCTCTGTCCGGGTACCGTTCTGCATACACCCTGCAGGCTCAGCTGCATTTCGTCGACACTCGCCATAGATGAGTATCATCTCCGCCTTTTCAGAGTTCGAATACACGATGGTCACAGTTCCTACAACACTACACTATCACAGACGTCTGGTAACACGGTGTACTACAGTTGGTCTGCGTGCGGAGACGAATGCAGAATAACAATAGCAGCAAGCGCTACATGCGGACACTGCGACAGCTAGACCAAACCACAACAGTGCACTACAGCCACACTCGTAAACACGGTCGTCATCGTAAACATGTCCCTGCAGATGCTGCTCGCCGACCGTGGCCCGTGTTTGTTACAACACGCAACTGAACGTCGGAGGTTTCAAGCGTCAACTTTAGATTACAATATATCTCTGGATGTAATTAACATTTTACAATGCAAAAAACGGCACTGATTACGTATTTGTTTATATGTTCAGATGTGCTAACAAAACTAACGTGGTTCCATTTAAAAAAACGTAGGTTTGTGTTAAAAAACATACTTCCGTGCATTTTTGTATGGTTTGTATTAAACAATTACACTAGCCCCTCTCCTCACGTTCGGTCTGTGGAATCGGTTCGTCAGTATTTGATGTGGTTTACGAAATATATCCAGCGGTAACGTTAGGTGACTCACCCTGTATATTACAAGTTTCCAATAATTCATATGGACATCCGATGTCAACACTTAGAACTCATTACATTTCACTTTTCTTGCGATGTGGAAATTGTAACCGCTAATACCCTGAAGCTTTTATTTTATGAGCAATTAATTCCAAAGGTTTCATGCAACACGAAGTGCAAATGGCGATTTCAGATCTGGTGTACTGTATGCGTATGACTGCGACAATTTCAAAATTCCCTGTAATAAAAAAAAAGATATATATACGTCTACATCATATTCCGCAAACCACCTAATGGTGTTTGGCAGAGGGTACCTTCGGTACCACCATCTGATACATCCAATACTGTTCCACTCGCGAATAGTGCCTGGGAAGAATTATTGTCGCTAAGCCTCTGTATTGGCTCTGATTTTCACCTCGTGCTCGACGCGCGAGATGTATGTGGGGAGAAGTAATATGTTGCCCGACTCCTCCTGAAAAGTGCTATCGCGAAATGTCAATAGTATATCTCTCCGTGATGCACAACGCCTCTCTTGTAACGTCTGCCAGTGGAGCCTATGCAAATAATGAACACTGATGTAGTCTGGTGCTACAAACCAACGGTGATATTTGATTTCACTTCATTTGATTTCATCTGTGGCATGCTCCCAGAAAGGCACACAAACACCAAATGATGCGTATTTTGCACATACATTATTTTCGACCTGACTTGCACCTGCAATGAGTTTATTACATAAAAATGTGATATATGTCACATCACAAGTATTATTGACAATCAAACAACTTTCATTTAAAAATTTTCTTCTTGTGGGAGTCCAAAGCCTCAACGTGTATTGAGAATGGAAACATTGTCCGAGTAGGCTGTGCTCGTACATCCATTATGCGTGCATGTCCGAAGGAACATTGCGTCGTAATCCGAGATTACACAGGCACTGCAATATCGTATTTATCCACTGACACCGGGCAAGCGACGTTCAATTAAAATGTCTCCCCTTAGGGGAATATACATAGTAGCTTTACGAGTACATGTTGTAGACACTTGATTAACGGCATACGAAAGTTTGGGTGTATCCGTGAGCCGTGCACGGATAGCCAAATGGTAATGCGACCGTTCGCGACAAGCGGAAAATGCGAATTCGAGTCCCGCTCCTGCACAAATTTTCACTGTCATAATTCGATTTCATAGCTGATGGTTGTTCATATTTGCAAATGCGAATACATTTCATGTACGAGGGTTGGAACGTTAATAGTGGCAACTATATATTTACAACACGACAAGATAGTTACGTGTTTCAAAGTTTTACTGACCTTCAAAGTAGTCACCAGCACTGTTCAAAAATGGTTCAAATGGCTCTGAGCACTATGGGACTCAACGGCTCAGGTCATTAGTCCCCTAGAACTTAGAACTAGTTAAACCTAACTAACCTAAGGACATCACAAACATCCATGCCCGAGGCAGGATTCGAACCTGCGACCGTAGCGGTCTTGCGGTTCCAGACTGCAGCGCCTTTAACCGCACGGCCACGTCGGCCGGCTCACCGTTGCCAGCGATGTGGAAGTCGTAGGATACTCTTAGGAGTGCCAGTTGTGTTTACAGTTCGAGCGGCACGGTCTATTGCCCTACGAATATGTAGCAGTTCTGAAGCGAGTACCGTGAAGTGCTTTCTTCAGTTTAGAAATTGAGTTGAACTCACGAGGGCTTAAGTCAGGGGAGTGCAGTTGTTGGTATAGCACTTAGCAGCCCCATCAGTCGAACAAATCAGTAACAGCTTGCACTGTACGTGCTTGAGCGTTGTCCTGCAAAATGATGGTCAGGTCCTGCAGAAAGTGTCATCACTTCTGTCCCTATGCTCTTCATTTTTGGAACACAACCTATGACCAGCTTAGAGACAGAAGTGATGACATTTTTTGTAGGACCTGACCATAATTTTGCAGAACAATGCTCAAGCACGTACAGTGCAAGCTGTTACTGATTTGTTTGACTGATGGGGCTGCTAAGTGCTATACCACCTACTGCCCTCCCCTGACCTGAGCCCTCGCAAGTTCAACTCGATTTCTAAACTGAAGGAAACACTTCGCGGAATTCGCTTCAGTACTGCTACTGATTCGTCGGGCAATAGATCGCGCCGCTCGAACAGTCACAACTGGCACTGCTAAGAGTATCCTACGACTTCCACATCGCTGGCAATGGGTTATACACAATGCTGGTGACTACTTTGTAGGTCAGTAAAACTTTGAAACATGTATCCATTTTGTACGAGCTTTAAATAAATAGTTGCCACCATTAAAGTTCCAACCCTAGTATTTCATAACGGATGTAGTCGCCGCAGTAGCTGTTCCTTCGGACTTGCATGCATGTCGCTACATTGCATGCAGGCACTTTGCGTCCTAATCCGGAATAACTCAGGCATTGCAATATCGTGTCTTGTCAACCAACTGTTTTACAAAGATGTGCACGTTATTACAACGCCCCATGTCACACAACCACAGAATTTTTTACCTCAAAAGGTGTTCCCGTTGTTCCACAATCCCCTATTCACCTGATCTGAGTCCTCGTGATTTTTTTTCTTTTTCGGAATTTGAGAAACGTCTTAAAATGACGTCATCTTTGGTCTCTGTAGAACATTCAAAAGAATGTGACATGTTAAAGGGGCTACCAGGTGAGGCCTTCCAGCACTGTTACCAAGACTGGGAACAACGACGCGGTCGGTGTGTAACTGCCGAGGGGGGACTTGTTTCAAGGGGATAATACTGTTTTCTGAAAACACTTTGGTAGATAAAACATCAGTCTCATTACTTTTCTCACACACCTCGTGTCTTACAGAATCAATAAAAGGAAAACCCTGTGTAGTTCCCACGACTGCCATGGCGTACGTTCGTGTAATAAAACAAGATTTCGTTCTTGCACGAGGACGGACTGTTTTAATTCTTAAGAATTACATTATAGCGGTATATAGGTAGCTATATATTGCCAGTAGGCCCTGAACACGTTTATTTTCGTATCGTATCATGTGGTTGATGTTTTCTGATGTTTCGTCTGCCTTGAATAATTGTGGAATCTGTATTGTAAGAGTGCCTCTCTCTTTCTCTGATTCCCAGTATGTACATGAAGATTTTCTAGACACTTTTAATGCACTTGACATTTCCGATCATGTTCTTGTACCAAATAGCTTAAATAACAGCGATGATGATGTTTGGTTTGTGAAGTGCTCAACTGCGTGGTCTTCAGCGCCTGTGCGAAGTCCTAATTTTTTTACACCGTCCAAACTAGCCACTATCACGAATGATGATGATGATGGTGAAATGATGAGAACAACACAAACACCCAATCCCCGGGCAGAAAAAATCCCCAACCCTGCCGGGAATCGAAGCCGGGACCCCATGATCCAGCGGCAGCAACGCTGTCCACCAGACCACGAGCTGCGGACAAATAACAGCGATGAAAGTATTTCTGTACTGGTACTGCAATCTGCATCCTCGCGATTTCAACACACGGTTTGTTGTGCCATTTTCAGAGAAGGAGGAATAGAAAATTAATCACATGTAATACGACACTGCAGAAAGTTATCAATCACGGAACAAAAGCAAACTGTTCCACATTCTGCAAAGATATGCAGCAATTGAAGAGTTAATCCGAGAGAATTGCATGCGTAGACGAGATTTAATTTCCACATTAATGCGTAAAACTATGTATCTACTGCTACAGAGGGTTTACCCTGCGAAGTGCGTCGATACGCCTATTCTGTACATGGTACGGTGCTAAACACTTCGTACGCACACTGAAACAATTAATGTTCTATTGCAAGTGTTTCGGTTTAATTAGTATTACTATACTTCAGAGGAAACTAACCAAGGACGCACCTGAAACGAGCATTATCATCAAAGTGGCACACTTGCAATATGTGCGGCCGACTTGAAATCAAACAATAGAGGCATCAGCGCTTCGGTAACGAGAGTACAATAATTTGACTTGAGTGGCATCCGTTCCTGTTCTAAGTAATTCGATAGCGAGACAGAGCCATTTCGTCCATTCGTTAGCGATGTTAGGAATGTAATTATTGGACACGTTAACGCAATTGTTAAAACATCCACTGAAAAATAGAAACGGAGTGACAGGGACAAATACTTCAAAATAGCGTCGAAAATTAAATGGACGGTCATAGGCAGTGAGAGAATAGAGGAACGACGAAAACAATGACCGCCTGGTGGTCGATACTATAAAGGGCGTTCAGTAAGTAATGCGACACACGTTTTCCTCTGTCAGTTTCGTTGAAAATATGGAGAACATGTTGCGACTTCATGGAATAATCGTGCTTCAGCCCCTATAATTTCATGAGGTGGCTGGGCTATTCACAGAAATCAAAAACACGTCTGTACCGAAGGTGCTTTCGAACCAGAGAGCTTTTGCCGAAAAATTAGTGCATCGCAGATGCTCATAGGCGCTTTCATAGGCGCTTGCAGTATGTCTGCGGAGACCTGGTAGTGAACAAAAGCACGGTGAGTCGTTGGCCGAGTCATCTGTCATCATCGCAACATGGCCGGGGAAAACTGTTTCATCTTCCGGGTGCCGGCTGGCCACACACAGCTGTGATTCCTGCATTGTTGGAACCGCAGACTCTCTTATTCGAGGTGATCGAGGGATCAGAATTCAATACCTGGCCGCACAATTGCACTTCTATGTTAGTAGCGGTAAATGACACGTACATCAGGTGAGGTGCTCAAAGGTGTGTGCCCAACAGAAGACCGTAAAGATCAACGAAAGACCATCCGTGCGGAAATTTTTTGAGAGTTACGAGCAGTACGTCGATGATGGGGAGGTTATTGTTCCAGCAAGACATTGGCTCCGATATCGAGTAGTAAGGTGGCGCGAGGTCGTACGGAGTTATGCTGAAAGACAGGGATCTGTAGCCAAAGAGTGGGAAATAATATGGTGTACTGGAATCCTGAATAAAATCAACCTGATTTCAGAAAAAAATATATTATGAGCTATTTAATGCACGCTCCCTGTCTGAACCTCACAATTGACGGCGCTGCTACAGCGCTATTAATGCCCACGGTTTGTCAGCGGTGCTTCCAATATGATCTACTGCCGTAACCTCATAGAGCGTGTATATTCATTACTGTACCCGAAAAGATAGGAGGTTGGATCACAAGTTGAAGTTAGTCCCACACGGAGATAGCAAGCTTTGGGAACAATATAAATATCCATCACTACTGTCAACTTGCAAAGTGTTAGTACGTTTATGCCGACTGTTTCCTAAGGGAAACACAAGGATCGCCTTAAAGACTAAATTCTTTTATTGTATTCTTACAGCATCGGGTCATACAACGGTGCGATTATGTCTTATAAAGCCTCCATCAGACGATTTTAAAGCGTCACATAGTTAATTTTTTTCCTTGTGGGTCCTTGGCCACTAAGCATTTTCTGAATGACAACGTGGTTCCACAACTCGTTTCATATACAACCTTTATTTGCGATACCGTAATTTCAGCAGTTAACAGATTTTCAAACGCTTGAACTGAAGCAAGTTTCGACAGCGCTGTGCAAATTACGCAGCTTCAGAGATGAAACGACTTATATTCATTACTGCTCAGAGGAATAACAATCAGTCAAAGAGCTATTGTTTTCAACAGCAGAAAACTTTGGTAGCGACATAACACAACCGTTACAGTAATTAGTGACAAAGCTGTTGCGCTGTTATCAAAGTACTGCAAAACGTCCTGGCGACCTACTGTGCGACGCATTCAGATTGTCTGATGCTTTTATAGAAAGTTTTAAGCCCTGAAAATACCATTTTGTATGACCGGAACCGAGAATGGTGCAGTAGAAGACGTTTGTTAACTAAGAGTCTGTATAGCATAGTTCATTCAGATGGCCGGCCGCGGTGGTCTAGCGGTTCTGGCGCTGCAGTCCGGAACCGCGGGACTGCTACGGTCGCTGGTTCGAATCCTGCTTCGGGCATGGGTGTGTGTGATGTCCTTAGGTTAGTTAGGTTTAAGTAGTTCTAAGTTCTAGGGGACTTATGACCTAAGATGTTGAGTCCCATAGTGCTCAGAGCCATTTGAACCATCACTCAGATGAGCAGAAAGAAGGGAGACGGTGAAGCCTGGAACAGACACATACCCTTCTCCTCTAGCTTAGCATCTAAATCAACTCCTCTATTCAAGGGCATGATTGTCTTTAGTTGTGTCTCATTCCATCAGGCCACAGGATAGTGCATAATTTTTGGATGCTATTGCAACCTACATCCATATAAAACTGCTAACTGAAGCCAAGGACTGATCATTTTCCAAGAGGCTAGGAGGAACCTAAACATAACCTGCAGAGGACGACAACTGACCAACTGCGATACCCCAAAATACCTGGGAGTAAAGCTAGACCATTCCCTCATCTTCAAAGTACACTGAAAGGACAAAAAAAATGAAAGTATCTGCTAGGAACAACATCATTCAGAAATTGACAAGGAAGAGTTGGGGCGCACAACCAGATGTTCTTCGCACATCTGCATTGTCCTTATGCTTCTCCGCTGCTGAATATGCAGCATCCGTGTGGCAGAACTCCAGCCATGCCAAGAAAGTGCCGTTCCTGTGCGCCGCCTCTATCAGTGCAACGCTCTGGCAAATGATGACGCATCCAGAATGAGATTTTCACTCTGCAGCTGAGTGTGTGCTGATATGGAACTTCCTGGCAGGTTAAAACTGTGTGACGCATCGATTCGCGGATATCATTTTCAAAATGGGCAGGTGCTCCGTCCTGCATGAAGTGAAGCTGAGGGTTGTTCCATTGTGAAATTACTGGTGCTATACGATCTTGCAGAATTTCCAGGTATCTTTCGCCACTCATTGTGTTCCGCGGAAAGAACGGGCCAACAACTTCTGATGACGTGATGCCACACCATAGTCTCGCTTTCGGACGCCCCTGTGCTTTTCCAACACATTCGTGTGGGGTTACGGCTGCCAAATAACGGCAGTTATGTATCTGTACTAACCCCCCCACGTGAAAAACTGGCGCATCAATCCACAGAAGAATATTCTCAAAATTTTCGGAACAAATGTCATTAAAAACATAGAAAATTTCTCCAATCACTCACAGTCATCATGAAACAACTGCTGCACATAATGTGGATTCCATGGTGTCAAAGTGAGACCTTTCTTATGAATCGCTGCAACTGCGTAACGTGAAAAACAACTTTCATGAGCTCTGTCGACATTCTCTGGTGTCCTCGAATGTTGATGGGCTACCTAATCTTCTTCCATCGGCGACACACCCTGTTGTTAGTAATTTGGAATGGCAATTTGTAACAGTTTTTGCATTCAGTGATGCATGGATCCCTCGTTCAGCCTTCCACTATCTTCATACTCGCACCACAGGTCCCCAGACCTCACAACGAGCCACTATTTTGGCCGTTCTTCCGCAGTCAACACAGGCGCCATAACCCAACTGAAACAGGAGAAAGAATGACGTTAAACACAACCTCAAGGAGTGCTGTTTCTAACAAAAGCAGTTCTAAGAAAATAAGTTCATAAAGAAATTATAACTGTTTAAGGAGTGACTTATCAGAAGCAGTGTACTCATTGAAGAAGCAATGATGGAAATTAAAAAAGAAGCTGCAAAATTCAAATTTAAGGGATATCAGTGTTAAGATTCGCTGATGAATTGCAATTTTCAGTGAAAGTGAAGAAGAATTACAGGATGCGTTGAATAGAATGATCAGTGTAATGAAAATAGAATATGGATCGACAGTAAATCGAAGAAAGACGAAATTAATGGAATTAGTAGAAATGAGAACAGCGAGGAACTGAACATCAGAATTGGGAGCAAAATAGCACGTGATGGACGGAGAAAGGAGGACGTAAAAAGCAGACTACCACTGGTAAAGGGCATTCCTCGCCAAGAGAAGTCTACTAGTATCGAACATAGGCCTTAATACGAGGAAGAAATTTCTGAGAATGTATCTTTGGAGCACAGCATCGCAAGGTGGTGAAACATTTATGAAACGTCCCCTTTGAACAATTTATACATGTGAAACGTCCACTTAGAACAATTTATACACGACTGTGCTTAACCTGACACACAATAATTTTAGCGCAACGCAATCTGACTATCAAAAATCCCTGCAAAAGAATGGCCCTGAGTAACATTAAACTATACCTTTCAGAAATTACTTACCTCACAAAAATCTTCGTTGCTCGAACTACTGCAATACAGCGAGTGCCACTACTGCCAGCTAAATAAAAGATTCAAACTACTGAAGGCACTAACTACTGATAGGGATAGTTAGCAAATGAAAGATATTAATAGAGAACAAACAATGTATTTACCTTAATATTCATAATTGACATCCAGTATTACAAAACTCCGCCATCTCTCTCCCCACATCCACCACTGCTGGCGGCTCACCTCCAAGTGCCCAACGCTACGCGCTGTTCACATCCAGCTGTAGCAGTTCATGACAACAATGGCAGACAACAATGCAAACTAGCCACATACTGCACACAGCACAGCCAGTGATTTTCATATAGAGCGCTACGTGGCATTACCCATATAAAAATCTAAACAGCCTACTTACATAGCCCCCATGCTCCCCACAAAAAATTTTACAAAATATTTTTGGGCAGTGGCCAATAAAGATTTGATAAAATTTTTCATAATTACAATAACAAAGATATCAAATGCACACACTTATTGATACAATGTTGGTCAACAGCTAAAATTTTTCACAGTCAATGAAGACAGTCCTGATCATTCATCATAAGAGTAAACCTGCAGTTTGTTTGCTCAAAGTCTGAGCAGTAGAATACAATGCACACGGAAGTAGTGGATTTCCATGCAGTCTTGAAGAAGTAGTATTGTCCTTCCAACAGTAAGACAGTGCTGACTCTTGACATGCTGACAGGTAATGGGCCACAACAGAGCAAACCCACAGCAGAGTCAGTCGACGTTTCGAAGAATATTGGTAGGTAGGTCATCACAGAGTAGACCCACTGTAGTCCTGGTAGAAATTGTGGTATTGGTGGACCACCAGAGGTGCAGACCCACTGTTGTCCTTGTAGAAATTGTGGACAGGCCCACTGTAGTCCTGGTAGAGAGTATGGTATTGGTGGGCCACCAGAGGTGCAGACCCACTGTAGTCCTTGTAGAGATGGCCAGCAGCCATCTGTTGCGACTGTGCAGGTGCACAATCACCATTGAAGAGTCTTGTGGATAATAGAGCAAGTCCATAACCACCACTTGTGCACTCACAAAGTTTTTGGAATTGTCCTTAGAACCAGCAATGCTGTTATCCAGTCCCTTGCTGAGTTATTAACACACGTGCAAACACTAACAGTCCCTACTTCTCACATATTGTCACTATGACCAACAGAAACGTGTGCAGTGAAATGGAACTTACAAGTTACTTGATGAACTGCTGTCAATTACAATTTTATAACATAAGAATACGATTACAAAGGTACAAAATACATCATTAAAAACATAACAATACAGATAACATTTGTAGTACAGGCTTTACAAAAGAATCGAAATAGACATATACATCAGTGTTACAGGAGTTATGACATGAGTACATACATAAAAGATCAGAATAACTTTTGAAACATCATGTTCACACATGAGCAACAAAACAGAATAAATAATGTCTCAACATCTTTACAAAGTAAATAACATAGTATTAGAAAAATTCTACAACATAGCTCTCATCAGCTAAACACATAAAGACAGGAAAAACACAAATACACAAAGGTACACAAACATATAGAGGGATGACACAAAAGGAAAGGACAGGGTTTGTTTTACTGCAGTATTTTGCATGGAGATCTCCCTTCGTTCATCATTATTCCCAAAAGTCCTATCTAAGCCTGCTTTCTGTATTCTGTTCACCTCCTCTGTCAAAAATAGTTTTTCTCCACTGTACAGTATCCTTTTTTTTTTTTTTTTTTTGGACAAACCATTTTCTTATAGCTTCTTAATACATTATGCATTTCGTCCAATTCATCATAGTTAGTTTCTTATATAGTCTACCCCCTCTTAAGCTAACTTAAATCTACTGAGCTCAGATATATATACCAAGGGACGAGGCAATGCAGCATCACATAACACAGTTAATATAAACAGCAATGAAAAAAAACGCAGATTTGCGAAGCAAGCAGCATTAAGAAATTAGCAAAAGTCAAATTCAATAACACTATGCCTGGCAAACAGCAGCAACTTATACCTAAACATGACATAGCGCAAGCAGAAAAAATATTACAGTAAAGACAACAATGCAGAAAAGGGAAATGTCTATTCACATCTTAATATCTATGTAATTAAAGTGGTCATCTTAATGTCTATGTAATTAAAGTGGTGCACCACAACAACTTATTGTAAAAAAATATTACCATGTACTTGAAAAGAAAATTATGTGTTACTGTTACTAGTTCCTTCTTATTGTTCTTTCCTTTCCAAGTGCTCCTTTTTTAAAGAATGTGGATCATAAAATAATTATTTAATAGATCTGTTGACAGAAAGAGTTCACATTAGCAAATGCATCTAAGTTTATTTTATAAAACTAATGCTGCAACACAGCTGGAAACCAGATATTAAATGAAATAAGCAACTATGAAAAGCAAAGCATAAAAATATCATTCAATAGTCATGTGACATTTCATAAGTCAGTAGCTCTCAACTCTCGTACAAAGACACTTGTCATAATCAGGTCTGCAGATGTAAAAATATTTCTTGTCATTTTATTAGGCATTTCAGTAAATATCATAAATTACGAGCTCCACAGTATGCTTTCAACAAGGAGATGTCAGTAGCGCGGACAATGGCCTTCCCTTTCCTTTTTTTTCTACCTGTGCTTCTGACGAGGCACTCACACTAATGGCTTGGTCTCCAGGTGTTTGACACAGCTGTGTCCCGACGACGCACGTGCAGGTGGTCAATTAACTTTCTTACGGAAATATTTACGACAGCAGTTTCCGCTACAGTGACAGTCTCATATAAAAATATTTCACAGGTCAAGAATGTGCGTTGCAAATGTGTAGAAACAAAATCCTATGAATATAACCGTGTTCAAAAAATTTTCGCCGGCATTGTGATACATTCACGCATTTACACACCTTTCATAACTCTTAAAGTACGATTCTTGGTTTCCAACATCCTTTTTCACAAGTTCGCGTCCCTAACCACTATTCATTACTCCTTACCTTATTCGTCGACACTTCTTCAATATTGCATCATAACAGATAAGTAGCATAATCAAATAACTCATATAGCATCAGCCTATTAATCATAAACATACCTCAGCAGCATAATACTCATCGTCATCGTAATAATAACATCATAACACCTCAGTCAAATCTCAAAATCGTCGTAGCTTCCTCCAATAATTTCAAAACCTAACAAAATTCTCTGCTCATGTCAGAAGTGTCATCTGCCTCAAACGTACTTTAAAATCATGCTCCCTTACCAAATACATCATTCAAAGCTCTCATAGTATCACAATGGTACCAAAAAAATATGAACAGTGTAAAAGTACAGACAAAATACAATTTCGCAAGTGTGAAGTTACCCAACGGTGTAATTACGTAAACATCTGTCACTGACGTAATAAAAAAGTTTGTCTCTCTCAGTTAAATGATCAGATAGCTGTGTAATTTATGTGTTAGAGAAATATGGTACCGATGTGTAAAGTTGTATAAGCAAATACCATATTAGCTAGGGCTCCTTGTGCTTGCCAAACACATGATACACAAAGTAGGCGTGTACCCCCCTGAGGATTATTGTAATTATACCCTCAGGTGTTACAGATTACAGCAATGGAATGAAATGTATCACAAAAAACTTTCTGTGTAATTCAAAACTCTTTAAAAATAAATGTTTTAAGTACAAAATTAATCACTCAAATACGTGTCCTGTAGCGCTAAATATGCGTCTTGCTGTTAGATAATCTCTGGGAAGTGTGGTAGTTATTGTCCTCCGAAAGCTAAGTTCTGCAGAAGTCAATGTACTTACCTCATGATACACAAAAGTGAAATGCTTTGCGTATAGATAACTTAGTTATTACGCTTATTGCCGTGATGAGGAAAGTACTGTGCTGTAACGTATTGTTGTCCTACGGAAAAGGCTGTCTCCTTGTAGCAATACCACAAAAGTTACTACTAAAACATGTTTTGCTTTCCATAAGGATTCAGAAAAAACTGTGCAGATATAAAACAGATACACCGCAAAAGCAACATTGTAAATTGTCACTCATTAGTAACGTCGTGATATAATCGTAAAGGTGTCACACAAACCAACCACTGTGTCATCTGGCATTTCACAGAAAGCACCTCAAATCCAGAATCCACTCGTAAGCAAACCAAAATGTTGCATGAAAATTTCATTAGCAGTACCAGATATGTTCTAAGTATGTGAGCCTTATATTCATTATGTAATCGTGCAACTAACAAGGAGGAATGTATAAATAACAACACTGTGTCGTCTGTTCGCAATAACAATGCATTCGCAATTACTGTTTAAGTTACCTATGTTCTTGACTGGATGGTTAGTTAGCTTTAAAACATAGTTGCATGTTAACAGTTTCTCAGTGTGACAAATTGTACAAGTGGTGTGAAGTGAAAATTGTAAAGACTAAGTTAAAAAGCAGATTATCTGTCAATAAATGGTTTTACATGAGAAATGTGGTGTAAACCTTTTGCTCTTCTCAGTACGCAGAGTTTCAAATTGAATGCAATTATCATGCGGTATTCGTCCGTAAAGAATACGGGAATTTTGCTCAAGGTTAGCGTCAATGTCATTTTTCTCGGAGCCAGCCGGCGCACGCAGCTGCCTGCGGTGCGAGTCATTGTCTGTTTCTTTGTTGGCGCGCGCCGTTACTGGGATTAGGAGGCCTAACTTCCACAAATTCGCCTTGCCGAGAGGGCCCGGCTCTGTTTAAAACTCGCCAGTTCTGATGCAGTTCAGGTCTGTCGTTACGATCATATCGTCTGTCGTCATGTCGGTAGTTTCGATAGTATCTTTCTTGTCGGTCACGTGGTCGAGAATTTCTTCCTGAATCGTAACTGCGCGCTGGACCGTTGCGTCTGAAGTTATTCTGTCTCCCTTGATAATAATTATTTTGGTTCCCATATTGTCTGTTTCTCTGATTGTCTCTGTGATAGTCATTACTGCGGAGAGGTGATCTTTCCCTGTAATTATTACTACTCTGCCAACGGTTGTCATACGGGTGGTGTCTATTTTGGTCACGATTTGTGTGGTGAGAATAGCCTTGTCGCGTCCAGTTATCGTTTCTGTCGTCACGGAATTGTGACGGATGTGACCTGTAGTGATTGTTTTCCTGTTTTCGCATCCCGCGACTGTCTGTGTCAATTTCTAATTCTTGTAACAGTCCCTGAAAAGCTTCAATGTCGTCTTTGCAACGTCCTGCTAAAATAATATGTCGTAAATGTTCAGGCAGTTTGATTAAGCAAATGCGGATGAGTTCTGAGGGGCTGTATGGGTTTGACAGGTACTGATTCTTGTGCAACATGTCTTCAAAATATTTGACAAGACTGGAAAATTCAGATTGTTCAAAGTGTTTCATCATCATGATGCTATGTTTTACGCGATCTTGTGTAGCTTGTGACCAATATGCTGAGAGGAACGCATGGTAAAATTCTCCTTCACTGTGACAATCGTGAATGACAGATCGCATTCTTACAGCTGGTTCATTCTCCAAGTAGCCACACATAAATTCTAATCTGTGTTCTAATGACCAGTTGGGAGGAAAACAATGAGAGAATTGATGGAGCCACGCTTGTGGATGAATGTCATTGGCAGAATTCTTGAATGTTTTGAATTTACGTGTGGTAATGAACAGCTTATAGTCAAAGTCATCGTGTCGGCGAGTAGCATATCGGTCATTGTTACGTCGTGCCGGCGGTTCCATCTCAAAATTCGGTGTACCTTGCCAATTCCTTTCATAATTACCGAAATGCCCTGTGTTATTATTTTGTGGCTTTTCCGTATTTCTAAGTTCCTCTTCCCGTGTTGGAGCGCGAGTGTCCTCTGAAATATGTAATTCTTGTATCACCTGTGTCAACTGATCTTGTACTTCCCGGATTTCTCTTTTGTACTGTGTATTGATTTGATTTTGATTTTGTCTGAATTTTCTAATTTGTTCATACTCTTCCGTGTCAGTGAAGGCTACGGGTCTTGTGTCATTCAGATCATCATCTACCTTTGTAGATAAGTTAGTGACCTGATCCGAAAGTTCAGCTACTTTCTCCGATAGTGAACACATTTCCTCAGCGTGTTTTTCTGAACCAAGTTTCAGAGTGTCCATTTGTGTTGAAATCGAATCTACTGTGTTCTTTAAGTTTTCCTGAGTTTTTGCCAGTTGCGTAACCGAATCGGTAGATGCAACTGAGTCAATTTTAGCCCACAAGGTCTCATGATTTTCATGAACAATGGTTTGCAGCTCTTTTATGGCTGCTTCGTGATTCTGTAATGCATTTTCATGCCGCGAAAAAATAGTTTGAAAATGCTCACAAATTTGTGTTTTTACGTCATTACAGACCTTTTGACATTTCGATTCAATGTTATGTAACTCAGCAGTTAAATCTTCACGTGTTTGTTCGAGAGTTTGTTCCAATGAGTCTAACTTTTGAAGATTTTGTTCCATCGTGTCTAACTTTTTAAGATTTTGTTCCACTGCGTCTAACTGTTGCTGTGTTTGTCTCTGGTGTTGTTCCATTGTGTCTAACTTCTGAAGCTTTTCTCCCATTTGTTGCATTAATTGTAATAACAATGCATTGGTGTCTGAAACATTTTCCTCAGTGCTTTTCGGCAGTGAATTTGCACCGGCAACATTCACATTTTGACAAGCTGAAAATGTGTCTTGACTTACTTGAGAAAACGGTGAGGACGCAAAACCTGAATCTACAGTATTTGCAAAATTGTGTCCTATCATTTCGGATTCCTGAGGCGAGCTGTTGCCGACCGATCGATCGATAATGCTTCCCTGTTCACTACCTGTTTCACTGCCTACGCCATTGTTTGACGCCCGCTCCATTTCCCTATGCACAGTTACCAAATTACTACTTTGAACATTAGTAAATTCATTACTCGGCGGCGCTGATAAGCTACGCTCGTCGTCACTATTATTTCTCAATTTAGCTTGGAGCCTAGTGTTACGTTTTTCACACGCCATTATTGTCACAATATTTCACACGATAACACAGAAAAGCACAATTTGAATAGCAAAAATAAGAGAACACATTAACATAGCACTGAAAATAATATCTAGTTAATTGCAAGCGTAGCTGCGAAATACTTGGTGCAAATCTATATGCATGCCACAACTGTTTTACTGTACAACAATGAAAGACTGCAACTACCAAGGAGATTCTCTCTACAATTACGCGCTAAAGCTACACTAAATACACAAACTACAAGAAAAAATCAGAAGATTCCAGTGAGGTATCCTAGGCTAAGGGTCGACATATGAAACGTCCCCTTAGAACAATTTATACATGTGAAACGTCCACTTAGAACAATTTATACACGACTGTGCTTAACCTGACACACAATAATTTTAGCGCAACGCAATCTGACTATCAAAAATCCCTGCAAAAGAATGGCCCTGAGTAACATTAAACTATACCTTTCAGAAATTACTTACCTCACAAAAATCTTCGTTGCTCGAACTACTGCAATACAGCGAGTGCCACTACTGCCAGCTAAATAAAAGATTCAAACTACTGAAGGCACTAACTACTGATAGGGATAGTTAGCAAATGAAAGATATTAATAGAGAACAAACAATGTATTTACCTTAATATTCATAATTGACATCCAGTATTACAAAACTCCGCCATCTCTCTCCCCACATCCACCACTGCTGGCGGCTCACCTCCAAGTGCCCAACGCTACGCGCTGTTCACATCCAGCTGTAGCAGTTCATGACAACAATGGCAGACAACAATGCAAACTAGCCACATACTGCACACAGCACAGCCAGTGATTTTCATATAGAGCGCTACGTGGCATTACCCATATAAAAATCTAAACAGCCTACTTACACATTGACTGTGGGAAAACCGCAACAGAAGAGAATCGAAGCATTTGAGATGTGGTACTATCGAAGAATGTTGAAAATTAGGTGGACTGGTAAGGTAAGGAATGAGGAGGTTCTTCGCAGAATCGGCGAGGAAAAGAATATACGGAAAACACTGAAGAGAAGAAAAGTCAAGTGGTATTAAAAGGAGCTATAGAGGGTAAAAATTGTAGGAGGAGGCAGAAATGGGAACACATTCAGCAAATAATTAAGGATGTCGGTTGCAAGAACCGCTCTGAGGTGTTAAGGTTGGCACAGGTGAGGAATTCGCGGCGGGCCGCATCATATCATAAAACCGATGACTAAAAAAAAAGTTCAGAAGAATTAAACTGTTTAACAGAACACGTCCTTTCTCTCAGTATCTGGCGTGTTTAGTTCATCAAATTATTATCGCTTCCAAACAACGCAGATGTCATTCGTCGGGGAGTTGATGAAAAGTAGCATATTTAATTCCGACGAGAAACACAAAATGCGAGGTTTAATGCGATTAGTTCGGAATTCCGCGTTAACAGAATTGTATCCGCCTGGATGAATGAGATCTGTCAGCGCAACAACACGGATTAGTTCACACAATAGAGAGCGCACATGGGCGATAATTTTATCGACCGTCCTACACAGAGGTGAATACGGGCAGGCACGTGGGACGCTGTCCACGTGACGGCCAGGTAGCCGGCCAGATGCGTATGGCAGGCGAATCCCAGCTCTGCCATCACATTATACGCAAAACTGCCGTAGTGTTAGAGTTTCGGTTAAGGGTACGCAATTAAGAAGGAAATGTGAATATCTGCTTAATCCTACATGTTAAATCGTTGTACAGATAAATGCATTTTTTACTGTTAACACATACACAAGAACAAGAGTCCAAAAAGCATTAACTTTGTACGTTAACCCACACATGCGGGAAAGAGTAATGACGCTTTTTAACCTGGTATTTGAATAAAATAGCAAAATTTGTAAAAAATAAGTTGTCAAACTAATGGAATTTCTCTCTTATTGAGGAATGAAACAATAGTCATTGTTGATGGTGGCACGCTTTCTTCCTACTGCATCTACACAAATCTAAAAGGAATGCAATGATTTAAAAGTGAAACTGGCTCCTGAAGCTTTTACTATTTACCAGCCATACTAATTTAACACCATCATCAGTTCTATGGGACCTGTATCTGAGAGAAGCGAGAGCAGCAGATCACAGTTCGTAGACAATGGCCACATCATACGTAAGATTCCCTTGCCCAAAATGATCGCAAGTCTCTGTTAAATGATCTGCAGATAATTTCAGGGACATGTTTTGCTTACAGCACAATGAAATCAATGGCTGAACACGAAAGCCATAGGGGGCATTTGCGTCTCTTTACCATGATCTGCTGAGCTCGCGGTTCCAGATAGCTTTTCTGAAACAAATATTACAAAACCGCAATTCACGTACAACTTAATAACTTCGATGAGAAACTTTATTTATAAATGAAAACAATAACGTAATTCTTTTTTAACATATTTAATTACAAATCACATCTGTATGAACTACAGAGACAAGCAAAATACGTATGCTCAGTTCGATGTAGACAAGAGGAGAAGAGAGGTTCAATTTTCTGAGAGAAGCTTCGCTCATCGCTTTTTTCGTAAAACGTATGAAAATATAATTCCTCCGATTCGTTTCTCTAATATAGTTGGTCTGAATTTACAGTTCATATACGTTTCATTACGTTTATCTTTGACAACTTGAAATATTCCTTTAATAAAAGAGCGCACATTTTCAAGAAAATTACTTTGAAATAGTTATTTCTTAGAACATTTCTCTTGGAGAACAGCGGTTTTTTTAGTACTTTAAGTTTAACATAAACAGTCTCGACCGTAAGAAATTTTTTTTCCTTTTGAGATTACCAGTTTTGGTCTGTTTTAGATCATCTTCAGACTTCATACCATGATAGAAGGCGGTGGCGGTGAACGAAGCAGGCGTTACGACTCCACTAACGCTAACAGAGCTAAAGAAAAAGTAGAAAAAAAATTCCTCCGGTCAAGACTGTTTACGTTCAGTATGAAATAATTTTGTACTTAAAAAAAGATGACAATCCTCAAGTAGTGCTTGAGTACGTATATAGTCGGCCAAGAGTTCAAATACAAAATTCTTCTTCAGTGGTCACGCAGATAACATCATACTCTTTCATAATGAGCACAGTTGTTACCCCACCATTCTTTACGTTTATCGGACTGTATCTAGTCACCAACAAAATAACATCTACACCATGGGCAAGTGTACTTCTTTTCTTTCGTAATCATTTTCCTGAGGAGCTATGAGCAATTTCCTATGTGGAAAATCAGGCTCATTCTGTTTTAGAGCCACAGGTCCTTAGAGTCATTTCCCTACATCACAGGGTCCCAGGTTTGATTCCCGGCCGGATCCGATATTTCTTTGCTTATGTCATCTTTATCTCCAAAATAGTGTCAAATAGAAAGATTGCACCTGCAGGCCAAACAGCTCCAGAAAAGTATGAAAAGGAATCCTCTAAATTTCGGTTACCCGATAAATCTCACGAACCTAAAAGCTGTAAATTGAACTAAATACTTAGGAATTACAATTACAAATAACTTAAATTAAAACGCTCAGATAGATAAGCAAACCAGAGACTGCGATTTATTGGCACAACACTTAGAAAATGCAACAGGTCTGCTAAAGAGACTGCTTAGACTACGCATTTCCGCCCTCTTCTGGAGTACTGCTGTGCGGTGTGGGATCCGCATCAGAAAGGGGTGACGGAGAACATCGAAACAGTTCAAAGAAGGCAGCTCGTTTTGGATAGTCGCGAAATAGGAGAGATTATACCACAGATGTGATGCGCTAATTGTGATGGAAATCATTAAAAGAAAGGCTTTTTCGATGCGGCAGGATCTCCTCATGACATTGCGATCACCAACTATCTTCTCAGAAGATGAAAATTTTGTTGGCATTCACCTACATAGGAATAAACGATTGTGATAGTAAGAGAAATCACAGCTCGCACGCAAAGCTTTAAGTGTTCGTTTCTTAAGAGAGAAACGGCAGAGAAATAGCTTGAGGGTGATTCAATGAACCCTCTGCCAGGGCAGTTAATTGTGAACTTCAGAATAATCATGTAGATTTAGCTGGCGATGTAGATGTAACCCTGATTTTACGGCCGATAGTAATATACGATCATTTCATTAGATTTCTAGAGGATCCGATTTTCTGTGTTATTACTATCCTTAGTTTTTCGTTCTCTTCCTCCTGCTTCTGTTCGATATCATTCTTCACCTGTGAGTGGAGACGATTTTGGAGTTTTGAGCTTTTCCACTTCCTTATGTCAACTGACGACAATTTTGGCAGAGGGCTTATCAGGATAGCACATGTGCGTTTACAAGCTTTTGCCACTGTATTCCACACTGGATGAGTTTCCTACGCTGGACCTCTGCCTCCAGTACGTTATTATGGCAGATGGTTTGGATCTTGCCGTTACACAAGAAGATGCAGACTCTTCCATCAAATAAAGTTTCGCGTTGTATGTGCAGATTTCCATTCTTTAATTCTTTTGCTGCGTTCTTTATTTATGCTGTCCGAAGTAGGGACTTCTGAATTAACCGCCGCAGTCGTGATTGCTCTTTCCAGATAGTTCACGTGTAGAGATCCCACCTCAGACAGACAGCTGACATTCTGTAGGCAAGGGATCAGTAACAGTTAATAAAATGAATTAATTGCTTGTGTATGTTACTTTCGATTGTTCTTCTTCGTCTTCACTGTCGCTTTGGCCTGGGAGATGATAGGAGTTCTCTACAGTTATATTAGTTCCTGACTTTGGTAGTCCATTCTCTTTTCCTCAGGTCCATCACCTCCTCGTTTGTAGGCCCACCGGGAAAAAATTTAGTCAGCCCAATATAAATCATTACAAACACATTTAATACCATGTAATTCCACCCTTGGACTTGTTAAACACCTGGAGTCGGTTCGGAAGTGAGTCCGCAAGATTGTCCAAGTACGTCGCATCCAGGTTTAGCCACTCGCTGAGGATCTGATCATAATACCCACCAAATTGCCATGATGCTGACGACATCGTTTTACCCGCTGTTCCAACATGCCTCATTCATTTCTGTGTGGTTCAAGTCTGGCGATTTTGCAGGATAATCGAGATGTAACAGGGTGTGGGAGTAGGGTAGTGCTCAGAAAAGCAGTCGCATATTCTTCCATTCCGATGAACTTTGCTGTTATCGTTTTTATGTCCCTGTGTGAGCAACGGTCTCTTGTGAGGTGACCAACTTAATGTTCACTGCATTCAGTTCCTGTCGCAATGTTCTCTCGCTAGCAGGTTCGAATAGATCTTCACTCACTGCCTGCGGTAATTTCTGTTGGGTTTGGACTCACAAGCCGTGGAACATGTCTCGTAGTCAATATTTTTTCCCGACCACAATTCTAACGTCGTGTTTCGTGACCACGTTTGTTACACCAGTACTTGGAGGCACGCTGAAGAGTCCGCCGCGAAGCACCAGAAAATCGAGCAACTTCACCCACATTTTTTTTCTTTAGGCCAAACACGATTGCCCCTTTTTGTCACTCTGTCACGTTTAAGTACAATGTCCACATGTCCACTTGGAATATAAGCAAGTGTTCCGCTAATCGCTACTGCCTTTTGCGACTCGATCGCTGCGTCATCTGCAAAAACTTTACGATTCATGTGTCCGTCCATACTGGGGTGACTTTTTGCCCAGTGGGCTTATTACCGTTCTCTCTAGTCCACGGCCTTCCTCGGCCGCTTCTTCTGTCAACGGATAATACTAGTGGTAGTCTTCCCTCTTCCATCCTGATTAAGCGTTCTGCCCACATCCATCTTCCTTTCTCCATCTTTCGGTCAATATTAGCTTGTCAGACACAGATGTTGCAGTAAACACTCGAGGAGTGGTGGAGAAGTTAGAATACAGAACTCCGCCACTGAAACTATCACGTGTGTCATTTGGTAGACACGTGTTCTGGAAACGTCGTATTATCTGAAGAATCTCAATTTGTGCATCGATCAGTCGGTGTGTGGGTATTGCTTTCAGCGTAGGTACAAGAGAGAATGCAAAATGTGTTGCAGGCTCATCCCCTGTCGAAGCAGCTTCTTTCTACTCTCGAAGTATATCGAGTAAAGTTTCTTCATAACTCATCTTCTTCTTCTAATTTGGATTGTGGGAGGTTTGTAGAGAACGATCAACGGATAGCCTTTGAACGTTCTCTGTTTCCTCAGGTTCCTCATCGCTTACTACTAGTTCAGCATTTGCACTTGTTTCACGTACTTCTACGGTTGGTAGAAGAAATAAACATTGATAGTAAAATTTGTAGTTTCGGCGCTTTCCGGCTGGTTGGCCTAACTTGGCAGATTTTTGCTCACCCAACTCTCTTGCAAAGCATGTCCTTAGATTTTTCCATTTTCGTTGTACCTGCGTTACTAGGAAACAAAGGCAATAAACTGAAACACTTGACATTGTTGTAGATTTTAATTTATTTTCATGAAATAAAAATGAAAACTGTTATAATTCAATTACCTTAAATCATTTACGAAACTTCATAAATTATTATAACTTCTTTTGAGTTATCTAGCAACTGGATCAAGTTTCAACGATCTTTCATACAACTTCTTGATTGGTGCTAGCACAATCCGCAAAATAGTGAAAGCAACATGTACTGAAATATGGAATGTTTTGCAACCTATGGTTATGCCAGAGAAAATTGAAGAAGAGTGGCTGCACATTGCTGAACAATTCTAGAAAATCACCCATTTCCCCAGCAACATAGGTGCTGTAGATGTAAAACATTCGAATAATGCAACCTCAAAGTTCTTGCTCAGAATTTTTTAATTGTAAAAAAATCTTTTCTTTGCTGTTGATGGCATGGGTCGATGTTGAATATCAATGTGTCTTCATAGATATTAGTGCAAATGGAGCAGCAGGTGATTCCTCAGTTTTTAATAATTCTAATATGGGCAAAAAGCAGCAAAGTAACCTACCGAACGTACCGAACGACCGAACATTGCCTAACGATCCAGAAGGCGAACCAATGCCTTTTTATTTGGTTTCTGATGAAGTTTTTGGTTTATCGAGGCAAATTTTGCGCCCGTTTGCTAAAAAAACGCTAACCCCAGTAAAGAAAATTTTCAACCATAGGCATGCAACTACTCGTCGTATGGTTGAATGCACGCTTGGCATGCTGGTGAACAAATGATGTATTTACCATACACCTCTTGATGTTACCATCGATTTATGCGATATAATAATCAAAGTATGTTGTGTGCTCAACAATTTTGTGCGCGGAAAAGATGTAATTAACTTTACAGATATGGCTTATGAATGTCGACTGCAGAGTATAGACATGGAACACCAGGCTAGGACTGTATCTGCTGTCAAGGTATGCAACTATTTTGCAACCTATTTTACGTCCCCTGGAGGATCTCTTCCGTGGCAGTACGATGGACTCTGATTTCACTAGGACCCAACAACACTGAAAAACTTCCTTGTTCTATCCTCAAAACATTATTAAGAAGTGTAATAGATTATCAATGTTAAAAATATGTCAATAAAAGCAACTTTGTAAAATAAAAACTTACCAGACTTTTTTTTAGAGAGAGAGAGTTGTCCCTAGATCATACTCCATACGTTTAGACACACTTCTCCCCATTAGTGTCAGAATAATCTTCTTAAGTTTTATTGAAAAAATGGTTCAAATGGCTCTGAGCACTGTGGGACTTAACTACTGAGGTCATCAGTCCCCTAGAACTTAGAACTACTTAAACCTAACTAACCTAAGGACATCACACACATCCATGCCCGAGGCAGGATTCGAACCTGCGACCGTAGCGGTCACGCGGTTCCAAACTGACGCGCTTAGAACCGCACGGCCACACCGGCTGGCTAAGTTTTATTGAACAATGCAGGCTTCTTGTCTACTTCATTTATGAGCAATTCACTGTCGATGTCTTCATCCCTCACAACAGCCATTTTACGAACTTCAAAGTTTCCAACTGCTTACAACAGAGACGGCAGCTACAATGCCGCCCGTGTGCGCGCGCACGTGTAACCTGTGGGAGGGGAGACAGTTGCGTCGCCCATCTGTCGGCAGCCAGAGCAACTGAAAAGTTGTGTCGCTGTCGCGTCACTCCGTGTGCGCTCTTATCGTACTGACTCTGTGGAAAAGACGAGACAGTTGCGCGACAAAACGTCTCCCGTGTGCGCCCGCCCTTTAGACACTCGTGTGCCCGCAAACTCCGTGCACAGCTTACCGTACGTGACATGTTCCTCTTGTGTCTCTCTCACCGACAGCGACCGACTCCTGCCCATGTGGTTAACAAGCCGCTGCAAGAAACTACAACCAAAGAGTCAACTAACAGGCGACCGAAGCGCCTCCCGGCTACTGGACAGAGGGATTGCACCAGCAAGCAAAGATGTAAGAACATAAAACGAGTCGACACGGCTCAGTAGCCAAGTTACCCAACACTATATTGAACTTAAATATCTCATAAATTTGCACGTGATGTTTAAAAATAATTGTACAAAAAATAATACTGCCTTCTCCACGAAAGGTGAATTTGTAGGGTAACCTGAAGGTGTTCAATGACTGAGGCTAAGCTACACTACTGGCCATTAAAATTGCTACACCAAGAAGAAATGCAGATGATAAACGGGTATTCATTGGACAAATATATTATACTAGAAATAAAACGTGATTACATTTTCACTCAATTTGGGTGCATAGATCCTGAGAAATCAGTAAACAGAACAACCACCTCTGGGGCCGTAATAACGGCCTTGATTCGCCTGGACACTGAGTCAAACAGAGCTTGCATGGCGTGTACAGGTACAGCTGCCCATGCAGCTTCAACTCGATACCTCAGTTCATCAAGAGTAGTGACTGGCGTATTGTGACGAGCCAGTTGCTCGGCCACCATTGACCAGACGTTTTCAATTGGTGAGATATCTGCAGAGTGTGCTGGCCAGGGCAGCAGTCGAACATTTTCTGTACCAGAAAGGCCCATACAGGACCTGCAACATGCGGTCGTGCATTATCCTGCTGAAATGTAGGGTTTCGCAGGGATCGAATTAAGGTAGAGCCACGGGTCGTAACACATCTGAAATGTAACGTCCACTGTTCAAAGTGCCGTCAATGCGAACAAGAGGTGACCGAGACGTGTAACCAATGGCACCCCATATCATCACGCCGGGTGATGCGCCAGTATGGCGATGACGAATACACGCTTCCAATGTGTGTTCACCGCGATGTCGCCAAACACGGATGCGACCATCATGATGCTGTAAACAGAACCTGGATTCAACCGAAAAAAATCATGTTTTGCAATTCGTGCACCCAGGTTCGTTGTTGAGTACGCCATCGCAGGCGCTCGTGTCTGTGATGCAGCATCAAGGGTAACCGCAGCCATGATCTCCGAGCTGATAGTCCATACTGCTGCAAACGTTGTCGAACTGTTCGTGCAGATGGTTGTTGTCTTGCAAACGTCCCCATCTGTTGACTCAGGGATCGAGACGTGGCTGCGTGATCCGTTACAGCCATGCGGATAAGATGCCTGTCATCTCCACTGCTAGTGATACGAGGCCGTTGGGATCCAGAACCGCGTTTCCTATTACCCCCCTGAACCCATCGATTCCATATTCTGCTAGCAGTATTGGATCTTGACCAACGCGAGCAACAATGTCGCGATACGATAAACCTCAATCGCGATAGGCTACAATCCGACCTTTATCAAAGTCGGAAACGTGATGGTACGCATTTCTCCTCCTTACACGAGGCATCACAACAATGTTTCACCAGGCAACACCGGTCAACTGCTGTTTGTGTATGAGAAATCGGTTGGAAACTTTCCTCATGTCAGCATGTTGCAGGTGTCGCCACCGGCGCCAACCTTGTGTGAATGCTCTGAAAAGCTAATTATTTGCATATCACAGCATCTTCTTCCTGTCGGTTAAATTTCGCGTCTGTAGCACGTCATCTTCGGGGTGTAGCAATTTCAAAGGCCAGTAGTGTATATAGGTAAATACTGTATTTTGTTAGATACTCTGAAAATGTCTCCCTTCGTGGAATCGTGCTACGTATGTTCATCTGTGTGCGTATGGACAGTTTTATTATGATATTGTTAGTGCCAATGAATGACTCCTCCTGTGTCTCAAGAAATTTGTAGGATCCTGAAACTGTCGTCATGCAGCTGGAGATGCCGGGATTTACCCACTGATATCTGCGGAGGTTTCCAGATTTCGTCATTTTCTCAAAAAGATGCCACATTGATTTTTGGGAACCAACTGGAACAATTATTCCCACTCGAAAGGGAAGCTAAAATTAATAACTTTCGAAAACATTCCTGGAAATTAACAGTGATCTGATACATAATTAAAATATTAATCAGTCTTGATCGCAAGGATTTATTAAAAATTAAGAAACACCGTCAAAATAACCAGTTTCAATTTCATCAAAAATTATCTTCAGGCCATGTCTCTGAAACAAAAACATTAGTATTCTTTAGAGGGAAACAGGCGTCAAAATTACAGATTTCATCCATATAATAAATATAGTTATACCGACCGACTTAATAAAATAAAAGCTTTGTATACCATCAGGTGGTGCTCACGGCCATTCTTCTGTATATTACTCTTGTCAGCAGCTGGATGCTTGAGCTGTTAAGATGACTGTGCGATAATTTTCACATATGTAGGCTATTTCAGTCTTTCGAATTATATGGATGATGTTTATTCGTAAATGTGATGGTATATCGCCATCCTCATACGTTCTACACAACAACGTGAATAATCGTATTGTTGCCACTTCTTCCAATGATTTCAGAAATTCCGATGGAATGTAATCTATCCCATCTGCCTTATTTAATCATAAGCTCTTTTAAATTATGATTCTAATACCAGATCCCCTATCTCTTCTCTATCGACTCCTGTTTCTTGTTTTACCACATCAGACAAGTCCTCCTCATCATAGAGATCTTCAGTGTAATCCATCCAGCTATTCGCTCTTTGCTCTGCATTTAACAATGGAATTCCTATTGCTCTATTAATGTTACCACCTTTGCTTTTAATTTCAACTAAGTTTCTTTTCAATTTTCTACCTGAGACAGTCCTCCGTACAATCATTTCTTCTTCGATTCCTTCACATTTTTCATTCGGACATATCGCCTTAGGTTCCCTGCACTTGCTGTTTATTTCGATTCTAAATGACTTGTATTTCTGTATTCCTGAATAATTTCCCTGAACATTTGTGCACTTCCTTCTTTCGTTGTTCAATGGAAGTATTTATTCTGTCACTGAGGGTTACTTCGCAGCTACCTTCTTTGTACCTACGTTTTTCTTCCCAATTTCTGCAATTACCTTTTTTAGAGATGTGCTTTCCTCTTCAAATGACCTATTCATTATCGCAGTATCTATAGCCTCAGAACTTCAAGCGTATCTCTTTATTCCTTAACACATTCGAATCCCATTTCTTTGCACATTGATTCTTCCTGACTAGTCTCTTAAGCTTCAGCCTACTCTTCATCATTACTAAATTGTGATCTGAGTCTATATCTGCTCCTGGGTTCGCCTTACAGTGCAATATCTGGTTTCGGATTCTCTGCCTGATCATGATGTAATGTAACTGAAATCTTCCCTTATTTTCCTACATCTATCAAAGATAACTGCAAGCCTTGCAGTGATTAGCGACTGATGTCCTAATTTGTACTTTTGGTAACGGCATTTTGTTATCAGTCAGTATTCCTGGAACTTTACCGAACTCAAGTTAACTCTGAGTCAACACTACTTGAAATTTACGCCACCAATTCGGCAAGTCAGTTTGAGAAAAAACGATGAAAAACTATTTGAATGATTTCCAGTTAAACGAGACAAAACGTGACTGAAATTATCAGCGGTGAATGAGTAGGGGACTTTTTATTTATTTTATTTTGAAATGCAGTTAAATATAGTATTACGAGGCGCTAAGTTAGAAATGCCATCACTTTTTTTTTAAGAAAATCTGTTTCTTTTCGCTTATGAATGTCCAATCTGTCGTTGATACAAAGCTTCTAATTTTGATATGCACTTTCCCAGTTTTTGTGTCGGAATTCGTTTTTTCCTAATAAATTGTAACGCATGTGTAGTTGGTTGGCTGGTTGGTTTGGGAAGGAGACCAGACAGCGTGGTCATCGGTCTCATCGGATTAGGGAAGGATGGGGAAGGAAGTCGGCCGTGCCCTTTCAGAGGAACCATCCCGGCATTTGCCTGGAGTGACTTAGGGAAATCACGGAAAACCTAAATCAGGATGGCCGGACGCGGGATTGAACCGTCGTCCTCCCGAATACGAGTCCAGTGTCTAACCACTGCGCCACCCCGCTCGGTGCATGTGTAGTGCGGCGCTTTGTCACACCCGCAGCTTGTAAAAGACACACAGTAGTTTGTTTCCAGTTTTTTGATGAGAGTAGTCCCCCAGTATATAAACTTTCTCCCATAAGCGAACGAAAGACTACGATATTGTTCTCGCTACCTTTCTTCGAAAGTGAGAGACTGCTGGAGATTTGTAGGGGGGCGGGGCTGTAAAAAGAGACCGACTTAGATCGTTCCACCCTGTCTCCACCAACCTGTTAGTTACTGATCTGCAATCTGTTAAAGAGACTGAGGTAAGAAAATTACCGCCGGCCGCGGTGGCCGACCGATTCTAGGCGTTTCAGTCCGGAACCACGCGGCTGCTACGGTCGCAGGTTCAAATCCTGCCTCGGGTACGGATGTCTATGTTGTCCGTAGGTTAGTTAGGTTTAAGTAGTTCTAAGTTTAGAGGACTGATGACCTCAGCTGTTAAGTCCCATAGTGCTTAGAACCATTTCAACCATTTTTGAAAGCAAATTACCTACAGCCTCAGAAAATTTAATACTTTTCGAATTTGACGGTTTTATTTTTAGCAATTTTCCGATTTTCCCCTTATCCCAGTGAGCTCAAATTTGACACAACTCATATTTACATGTAACGGAACCAAACTAAGGTGTGGCCCAAGTAAACTATTAATACATCTGAAAAAGTGTCAAGAAACGCCCTAGCGTACACTGACGAGACAAATGGAAAAATGGAAATGAGCTTACGGCATTGTGGGCCGGGAGTCCCCCATTAAGGGAAGTTCAGCCGCCGAGGGCAAGAACTTACATACAGAGGGTGGTTGTATTGCGTACACAAGGTATAAAAGGACAGCGCATTGGCAGAGCAGTAATTTGTACTCAGGCGATTCATGTGAAAAGGTTTCCGATGTGATTATGGCCACAAGCCGAGAATTAACAGACTTTGAACGCGGAATGGTAGACGCATAGGACATTTCATTTCGGAAATCGCTAGGGAATTCAATATTCCGGGACCCACAGTGTCAAGAGTGTTACGAGAATTTCAAATTTCAGGCATCACTTCTCAACACGTACAACGCAGTGGCCGAAGGCTTTCGCGTTTGACAGCAGCGATGTTTGTGTAAAGTTGTCAGTGCTAACAGACAAGCAACACTGTTTGAAGTAATGGCAGAAATCAATGCGGAGCGCATGACGAACGTGTCCGATAGGACAGTGCGGCTAAATATGGCTATGGCAGCAGACGACCGAGTGCTTGTGCTAACATCGCGACATCACCTGCAGCTCCTCTCCTGGGGTCGTCACCATATTGGTTGGACCTTAGACGACTGAAAACCGTGGCCCGGTCATACGAATCCAGATTTGAGTTGACAAAAGCTGATGGTAGGGTTCTCCTTCTGCTCCTGCCTCTCCTCTTCACTCCCTCTACGTCCATCTCAGCCTGACCGCTTTCGCAGTCCATCTATTCCCCTTTCCTTTCTCTGTCCATTACCTCCTCCCCCCTCCTCTGGCCATCTTCACGCCGTCCCTGTCTATTTCCATTCCGCCTCTCGCTGTCCATTTCCTCTTTCCTCCACATCTCACTCGCAGGTTCGAAACCTGCCTCGGACATGGATGTATGTGATGTCCTTAGGTTAGTTAGGTGTAAGTAGTTCTAAGTTCTAGGGGACTGATGACCTCAGAAGTTAAGTCCCATGGTGCTCAGAGCCATTTGAAGCCATCCCTACAACATTTCTTTCCCAGTAGTAAGTGATACGTATACCATTATTTTCATCATGGCAGCGACAACAGCAACCGTTACGAAATTGTCTTGAATGAAAAACAGCACTAAATTAAGTTTATTTTAAACCTTGAGCATGGTTTATGCAATAATAATATAGCCTTCTTCAGAAGTCATACGCACTAATAAATGAAAAATGTCTTAGCCCTGCGGCTGCATCAAGACCAATAACTTCAAAAGACATAAGCCTGTTTTGAACATAACGTAAGTAAAATTACATATGGCACCGTATGTCCTCCTCCACTACCACTTGCGAGGTGCCGGGGCTAGCAGTGTATTTAACATTAAATTCTTCTAGAATCTACATATGTAAATGATGCTCTAAGCCCCCCCTTTTCTAACTCCGACTTTTGCTGTTGCACAAGGATAAAAAAAAATACGCGAACTGACTCTAATCAACCCTGCCAGTGGAGTAGAAGAGAGTTTGGCACCTGCAATAATTTGATAGTTAAGTTAAATAAACGAAGGTTTCATAAACATAGTGAGGAATGATAGGGTTGCTCTACCGATTAACAGAATGAAAGTTCTGTCCAAAATAACAATATGATTTATTAAGACTAAACACAAAATAATAAACAAAAACACATGAATTCTTTTACAATACATCAAATTGGAGACTCAAACAAACGCTGTGAATGTGAAGTTGTCCTTAAACTAGATTGTGAGGATTATGACGAAGTGGTATGTGCAGCCAATTCCTTGCAACTCAAATCTTAGAGAAAACACATAGCCAACCCAACATTAATTCCTGCTACCCAAGACAGAACAAAGTTAGAAAAAGACGAACAGGCGCGCTCTGCTGAGCTCTGATTATCACCTAGGAAAATCCCTGTCTGCCGGTGCTGCGGACATACCTTACCAAACTGTCTTCTTAACTGCCAGAACACGATCTGGCGTACCGGAGCCGATGGCTGGTTGCTTCGACGTCCTCGACCGAAAGGCGAGAGCCGACTACCTAGAGCACCCATACAGGCCGAACACACAACATTCCCACCCCCACGACAGTGGCCGTGGTTGAACGTTCCAATCACCAACTCGAAAACCGGCGGAAAATTCCCCTCTATTGCCGGAGCACTACCATTCCACCAATGGAGATTCTTGGCGCCAATTTCTGCGCTGATTTTGCTACGTCATGGAGCTATGCCCTGAGCAAGCCAATCACAGTTACTATTTTGCAGAAAGCGCGGGAATTTTCCCGCCACAGCTGCCTGGGTACACAAGTCATTCCCACGCCTCGCTCGTAGCCCGCCAGAAAGTGTTTTCGCTAAGTTTCTGCGAAGTAACGGAACCTCTAGCCCAGCCGCTACTTCAGACCCCTCCGGGCGTGTCTTTCGACAATGTCGGCCTCTGCAAAGCATTCACTCGACTTCCTCACACCCGTCGACTTAATGCTTTCCAGATCAACAGAGCCCGCCTGTCACCGGACCACCCGGGTGATGAGAGATGCTGCGTGGGAAGTCCGCGTGTGAAGGAATAGCGACTTTTCACTGCATGCAATTAGAGAGGAAAATCGTAAGATAGAAATATGAGAGGGGGCTCATGCCACCTCTCGCACTGTTACACTGTCGTGCACTCAGTATAACAGTGGTAGTGGCGGAGGACATATGGTGCCATATGTAATTTTACTTACGGTATGTTCAAACCAGGCTTATTTCTGATGAAGTTATTTTATTGGTCTTGACGCAGCCGCTGGTCTAAGACATTTTTCATTTATTAGTGCGTATGACTTCTGAAGCAGGCTATATTATTATAGCACAAACCACGCTCAAGGTTTAAAATAAGCATAATTTAGTGCAGCTGTGAAATGTTTTTCATTTGAGACGATGATACGTATACCTCATTTCGTTAATATCAGCCAGTGGTTCGTATGTGGAACACAAATACATACACGGTTATTTTACATACACAGTTATCAATAGAAATTTTTGTAGTTTATTCATTTTGAGACGCAAGGATTTAGCAGTTTACAAAATCCACAGACACACGTACAAAGCCATTAACTCTTAGAAAATCAGAGGTAAAATATCTTCGCATCTTTAAAAAATTTTATCTCTTTATTTGTGTCCTCATTTTTTTCTATGTTACTATCGAGTGCATTGTCACTACTTCGGATGCAACCACAGTTTACACTGCTATTTTAGTTATAATGTACAAGCTGAGCTTGTAGCTTTTTTACCCCTGCTTTTTATAAGATTTTTAAATTAAAAAAAAATTTAAATATTTTAATGGTTGTGTATGTGATCTGTGGTTTTTGAAAACCTTTAAATCGCGTCTTAAGTAATCAATTGTATATCAGTTTGGGATAACTGCACCAAATGCACAGTCAGCTTTTACATAGGTACATTGCATAATTAACACCATATGAATAAGTTTTTTAGACCTGCCTTAATTAATTGTTGCCATAATTTTGTAAACATGTGGTGAGGTTCATTTTCGTCGACGTTTTAGCTAGCACATCGTAATCACCTAAATTATTGTAAGGAAGAATACACATGTTACTCTAGTGACATCTGTCGGTCGAGTTGTCACGTCTTTCATTTACCGGTCTAGTGGTGCCTTAGCTGCAATGATGTATTCTGTTGTGAGTGACGTAAGAGATACGTATGCGGTGAAGAACTGTGTATATAGTGTTTTTAATTTTGACATGGCGACGCATCATTTTTCTGGTCTCTTACGTAGCTATCAATTCATGAGACAGAGTACTGCTATTGTAGGAAATATTCTGCAACCTGTCCACCGAGGTATGTTGTATTTTTTGTATTTCTGGATATTTCTGGATTTTTCTTTTATATTGTACTTGATACCATACATTACAATTGTTTTGTATATAGTCACACGGTATAAATGCATTCCAGATCTGACGATGGCAGCATTGATTCCGAATCAGATTATCGAGAATAAAGTTTATATTTGTGATCTTGGCACAGACATTTAGCTTCTCTAATGTAAAAAAAAATATCAGCTGTCAGTCTAAACTTTTGTAGGGAGAAATAATCTCAGTACACTGTTGTAGCCATTTTTTCAGGAGCCTTTATAAAATAAGGGACGGATGGAGAATTACAATCAAGTTTGCTGGACATGTACACTAACCAAATTGCCCCCGTATGTCAACAGCGCGGAGCCTGCGGCGCCCTCGTCCGGCACGGCGGGAGACAACACTGCCGCGACGTCGGCGGTCGGCCGGCAGTCGGCGTCCAGCACGGGTACGGCGGAGCCATCTAGTGGCGACCGCACGAGGCGCCGGCTCGGCGCGAAACGACTGGGTTCCGTGTGGCGGCACTCGTCCACCGCGGAGCCGACAGAGCGCGCGCGTAGCGAGGCCGACGCCGTCGACAAGGAGGAGAGCGTCATAGGCAAGCAAGACTTTCCCTGTCTGTTATACTCCCTACACCCATCTAGGCAGACGTCAAGGATGAAAAACATGCAGAGTAGAAATCAATAACAGGCTAAGTACTAATTTTTTATTTTTTTATTTTTAGTCACGAAAAACCAAGCTATGCTATTGCCAATCACCTGAAAAGCGAACGAAGCGCTATGATCATTTCTAGCTGAGCATATAAAGCCCCAATGACAGCCCAAGCGGTATGTGCTGGCCCCCTGATGAGGCTAACTCAGGCTAAGTGCCACAAAACTTTTTCTTTGCAACGTGTGACAAAGATTTTGCCCAGATTGAAAATCGTAAGAGGCTGCAACATTGTCAGAATGTCAGGTACCGGTACCTATGGACCTTGTAAAAATTGTGGAGAATGCGACACCTAACAACACATTTGTGGTTACTAGGCTCTAACCTGAGGACCCTTCTATTTAAAAAAAAAAAGAAAAACAGTCAATACACATAGTAACACAACGCAAATAAATACTTCCAAATGTATTTGGATCCAAGTGGGGGAAAAAATTCCACCTAGTGACGTCAAGACGAGAACAGTGTTTAACGAAATTGGAGACTTGAATACCTACAAGATTTTCAATAAAACATACCTATTGAGATAATAAAAAGCCTTGTTTCTCGTCACAACAATGTAAAAACAACTTGTCAGCTGAAAAGAAAAGGAATCTGCAGCTGTCGCTGTCGTATTTGAAATTAACTAATAAAACATATTTTGAACCGTTAATTATTTAAAATTGCATTGCACTCTACAAAATTAAAAGAAGGATTAAAAATAAGTTAACGACGGGATAGTGTATCTGTAAAATGTTTATTATTAACAAAACTGATATATGCTTGCGATTTCTTTCATTGGCACTTACTTCGTTTTTGCCGATAGCTTTATGGTGTTTAGCACATTCTTCGTTTTTCAGAATGAAATATTTTTGTTTTCATTGATAAAAGGAAGGAAATAATTGCGTGAGTCTTACTGTAGACAATAATTAAAAATTATTGTTGAGTTTTTTCATTAAAATACAAACATCAAAAAAAGTTTTGCATCACCTCGGTTCCTGGAGTTCAGGAACCTGTACAGAAAATTGGAATAGAGATCAACATAAACATCATTTCAGCCCTTTTTATTGCTCATGAAAACAGCACATTGCATGTTGTACCATCATACAGCGAGACCTTCAAAGGTGCTGGTCCAGATTGCTGTACACACCAGTACATCCAATACCCAATAGTACGTCCTCTTGCATTGATGCATGCCTGTATTCGTCGTGGCATACTATCCACAAGTTCATCAAGGCACTGTTCGTTCAGATTGTCCCACGCCTCAACGGCGATTCGGCGTAGATCCCACAGAGTGGTTGGTGGGTCACGTCGTCCATAAACAGCCCTTTTCAGTCTATCCCAGGCATGTTCGAGAGGGTTCATGTCTGGAGAACATGCTGGCCACTCTGGTCAAGCGATGTCGTTATCCTGAAGGAAGTCATTCACAAGATGTGCACGATGGGGGCGCGAATTGTCGTCCATGAAGACGAATGCCTCGCCAATATGTTGCCGATATGATTTCACTATCGGTCTGAGGATGGCATTGATGTCTCGTAAAGCCGTTACGGCGACTTCCACGACCACCAGTGGCGTACGTCGGCCCCACATAATGCCTCCCCCCCCCCCCCAAAATAGCAGGAAACTTCCACCTTTCTGCACTCGCTGGACAGTGGGTCAAAGGCGTTCGGCCTGACCGGGTTGCGTCTAAACATGTATGCAACAATTGTCTGGTTGAAGGCATATGCGACACTCATCTGTGAAGAGAACGTGATGCCAATCCTGAGCCGGCCGTTGTGACCGAGCGGTTCTAGGCGCTTCAGTCTGGAACCGCGCTGCTGCTACGATCGCAGGTTCCAATCCTGCCTCGGGCATGATGTGTGTGATGTTCTTAGTTAGGTTTAAGTAGTTCTAAGTCTAGGGGACTGATGACCTCAGATGTTAAGTCCCATAGTGATTAGAGCCATTTGAAAAATTCTTGAGACAATCCTGAGAGGTCCATCGGCAAGTTGTTGGGTCCATCTGTAACGTGCTGCATGGTGTCGTGGTTGCAACGATGGACCTCGCCGTGGACATCGGGAGTGAAGATGCGCATCGTGCAGCTTATTGAGCACAGTTTGAGTCATAACACGACGTCATGTGGCTGCGCGAAAAGCATTATTCAACATGGTGGCGTTACCGTCAGGGTTCCTCCGAACCATAATCCGTAGGTAGCGGTCATCCAATGTAGTAGTAGCCCTCGGCCGGCCGGAGCGAGGCATGTCATCGACAGTTCCTGTACGAGGTGCATTCAAGTTCTAAGGCCTCCGATTTTTTTTCTCCAGACTGGAAAGAGATATAAACATGCGCATTGTTTTAAAATGAGGCCGCGTTCATTGTCAATACGTCCCAGAGATGGCAGCACCGTACGGCAGATGGAATTTTACCGCCAGCGGCGAGAATAAGAACTGTTTTAAATACTTAAAATGGCGACGTTTTCCTTCTTGAACAGCGTGCAATCATTTGTTTTCTGAATTTGCTTGGTGTGAAACCAATTGAAATTCATCGACAGATGAAGGAGACATGTGGTGATGGAGTTATGGATGTGTCGGAAGTGCGTTCGTGGGTGCGACAGTTTAATGAAGGCAGAACATCATGTGACAACAAACCGAAACAACCTCGGGTTCGCACAAGCCGGTCTGACGACGTGATCGAGAAAGTGGAGAGAATTGTTTTGGGGGATCGCCGAATGACTGTTGAACAGATCGCCTCCAGAGTTGGCATTTCTGTGTGTTCTGTGCACACAATCCTGCATGACGACCTGAAAATGCGAAAAGTGTCATCCAGGTGGGTGCCACAAATGCTGACGGACGACCACATGGCTGCCCGTGTGGCATGTTGCCAAGCAATGTTGACGCGCAACGTCAGCATGAATGGGACTTTCGTTTCGTCGGTTGTGACAATGGATGAGACGTGGATGCCATTTTTCAATCCAGAAACAAAGCGCCAGTCAGCTCAATGGAAGCACACAGATTCACCGCCACCAAAAAAATTTCGGGTAACCGCCAGTGCTGAAAAATGATGCTGTCCATGTTCTGGGACAGCGATGGCGTAATCGTTACCCATTGCGTTCCAAAGGGCACTACGGTAACAGGTGCATCCTACGAAAATGTTTTGAGGAACAAATTCCTTCCTGCACTGCAACAAAAACGTCCGGTAAGGGCTGCGCGTGTGCTGTTTCACCAAGACAACGCACCTGCACATCGAGCTAACTTTACGCAACAGTTTCTTCCTGCTAACAACTTTGAAGTGATTCCTCATGCTGCCTACTCACCTGACCTGGCTCCTAGTGACTTTTGGCTTTTCCCAACAATGAAAGACAGTCTCCGTGGCCGCACATTCACCAGCCGTGTTGCTATTGCCTCAGCGATTTTCCAGTGGTCAAAACAGACTCCTAAAGAAGCTTTTGCCGCTGCCATGGAATCATGGCGTCAGCGTTGTGAAAAATGTGTACGTCTGCAGGGCGATTACGTCGAGAAGTAACGCCAGTTTCATCGATTTCGGGTGAGTAGTTAATTAGAAAAAAAATCGGAGGCCTTAGAACTTGAATGCACCTCGTATTTCCTCCATGAACATCGCTTTGGTCCACTGCGAAACGCCTGGACACTTTCCTTGTTGACAGCCCTTCCTGGCACAATGTAACAATGCGGACGCGATCGAACTGCGGTACTGACCGTCTAGGCATAGTTGAACTACAGACAACAGGAGCCGTGTACCTCCTTCCCGGTGGAATGACTAGAATTGAACGGCTGTCGGACCCCCTCCGTCTAATATGGTATACCTCACACACACACACACACACACACACACACACACACACACACACACACACACACATACATACATACACATACACCTTAGCAAATGCACGATTCTGTTGAAATATTATCTTGATATCGTCGTAGGGTCGAGCTGCGCACCGCTTGTTTTCGGGCCCAGCTGCTAATCTCGCTGCAAAATAGATTTAACTGATGATCCTTCAGTCTAAATTGTCTAAGTATCGGTAAGTTACACGAATGTAAGTGAAATACAAGGTGATATAAATAAAAAAAATTAATAAAAATCATGAAAAGCGCTGCATTCCTTGAGTAATTGAGTGTACCCAAAACCAAACTAACTGGTAACGAGCTGAATTGAATTGAATGAACTGATAATTTATTCTAACAATATCTACTTTATTAACAGTATATAATTTATTCTAACAGTAAAATAAAAAACACGAGTAAATTGTGGTCCTACAAATATGCGTTTAAGCACGAAATAAAACAACAGCAAAAATCCACTGCAGCAAAAATTGTGTGTTTGTATATTTAAACGGTATCAGATTCCCCAAATACTACTTAAACATCACTGCTTCGCGAAAAACAGAGTTGGATTCTGTTAAAGTGTTCACAAAACAATCGTTAGCCCTCATATTAAAAAACTTCAGTTTGCGGTTATCATATCAAAATTCGCGTAATCGTGAGTAGATTCAAACACGTTAACTAGTAATAATTTAAAAATGCAGCAGAAATAAGTCAGAATTCAAATTTGCCTAACACGTAACACTCGAGGAAAGTTATAAATGGGTCACACATTCTAGATCCCACTCATTTAGAAATTCTTCCAAGCAGGAACGAATGTTAAAGTATTCATGTGGCCCCCGCCTAAAATCGACCACTTTTCATGTTCCAGCAACGCTAACAAGTTACCTCAGTGACCCTCTAAGGCAGAATGACCAATTCCGTTCGTTCGCTCACACTACGCCTTCAGTTAGCCTGCTGAATCTTAAAGCGAACACAAAATACATAAAACGGACCACCATTTAAAGCATTTATAACGCAAAAACACAACAAATGTGTTCAAAGAAACGTCTTTCTCTGCCGGTCCCCCTCAGACCATATGCAGTGTCCTGTATCTAACACTTGATGCACAATTAATTAAAAAGTGAAATATTTACACACGTTATCAATATAAATGACAAATTAATCGTTATTAATACGTGATAAACAGCAAAGATGACTTGCTTAATAGAAGCGTCTCTTTGCGCCCTGTTCATTGGTGGTATCACATGTTACATTCAAAGTACCATTTTCACGAGACCAGTGTCTTTTTTATAGGCCCAATTAACATTTAATTAAATAAAGAAGAACTATACATAAAATACATGGTTATATAGGGAAAAGTAGAAGGAAAGTCGTGCTGTGTTCATTTCTGCGTACATGGAAACAAATAATATTTCTTAGTTACATGGTTACGTGGACATGGCGTGTAATCTCCCACGAACGATTTATGTTTATACTAAACACTCCTCATGTTTTATTAAAAAAAGCGGGTTTGTGCTTATTGGCAGAAAATTGTTTTTCTATTTGATGTAAGCGCAATACCGTGTATTGGGTAGTTTCTGGTACCGGATTCGGGTCTGACAGACGGACTACACAATTTTAAAGAAAAGATTGTATTCTCCTTTTCCTGCTTTACTGTCTGTATTCACATTTGTGGCATATCGCCGGCCGGTTTGGCCGTGCGGTTCTAGGTGCTTCAGTCGTTAACCGCGTGACCGCTACGGTCGCAGGTTCGAATCCTGCCTCGGGCATGGATGTGTGTGATGTCCTTAGGTTAGTTAGGTTTAAGCAGTTCTAAGTTCTAGGGGACTGACGACCACAGATATTAAGTCCCATAGTGCTCAGAGCCATTTGAACCATTTTTTTGTGGCACATCTTTTGTGCCGCTGTGTATATTTTAAGTTTATGCCGCTCGTCATATCGCACAGTTGTTGTGATTGTAACTTTCGACGATGATGGCGCCACATAATACTTCTGAATTTAACTAATACTTTGTGTGCCTTTTATCACTTTAAAGTTTTTGCTATTTGTATAAAGAAAAAAATTTGGCTTATAATAAATTGGTTCACAGCACTCAGGCACGACGTAATAAACGTACAGTAGTTGTGCCTTGGCCCCACTATACGTTTTGTAACGCCGCCTGGCAGCAAAGTTGTCGTCTTCGTCCGCATTCTGCAGAATTATGTCAGCAGTCTGCGAATATTTGTCTCACATACAACTGGAAACTTATATCTAAGTGCAGCAATAGCTCCTGGTGGGTGTATCATAGTTTGTGCCAAATGTTTTTTAATCAAAGTGGAATGCTATAGCCATCCATTATTATGTTTTACAAGATATTTTTGTACCTGACTTTTTGTAGACAGCTCATAATATATAAAATCCGAAACGTGTCGTATCCTCAATAAAGTCATCCTGTGCGTGATTTAATTTTTTACCACTGCGACACAGTACTGCCTCCAGAGAGAATTTATGCCATATTAGAAATAATTCTGCTGTTCGCGTGCGTCTACGTCTAGACGACGCTATTCCACTCCTACAAAAAGGAGAGAAACCTTAACAGTGACTGCCACGTAACTTTTTCGTGCAGAAACCGCCAGATCGTTATGTGTGCCCCTGCACGACCTCCTCCAGGTATCTCGGAAGGTTTCTCAGCAAGAAAGCCACCACGTAGACGTTCTTTTAACTGAGATAGCGGCTCGTAAAACAGCTCATTTTGCGGTAGCGCCACGCACTGCATTGTTCCCACAGCCGCGCAGGACGGAGTTTGCAACTCTGAAGACAAGAGAACGCACGTGACCTCTTGGCGCTGCCGTGACTGCAGACTCCAGCTGGAGGCTGGCACTCGGGTCGCTGCCCTCTGCCCCGAGTGGCTTCCTTCCAGAAGTTGGTCCGTCCCTCGGCACGCGTCCGTCGTCCGCAAATGGCTTCCCACACCCCGGACACAGGTCTACCCCACTTCCTCTGCGGAGAGGTGCAAATCAATAAATCAAGAACACGGAACTGAACAGTTATGTGAAAAAAAAGGGGTGGGTGTTAGCGGCTCGACCTTCCCAGATATTATCATCACCCATAATAGCATCATATAGGTATCTATTAATGGTGCAATAGCAAAGAAATATGAAACGTATTAGCCCAACATTTGGCTGATGTGTTTCAATATAGTGAGTGAACCATAGAGGAATGAATTGAGGAATATCAAAAGAAAAAAAAAATCAGCGTGACGCTTAACATTAAAATTAAGAACTGTTTGGTAGACAGACTGGACTCATTCCGATATGTTGGAAGCAAAATGCCCTAAGATAGATGAAGGGAAAAAAAAAAGTTTGAGGGCTGTTCGGAAAGAAAGGAATGATAGGTCGCGAAAAGGAAACCACAGTGAAAATCGAAACTGTTTTATTTGCAACAGTTACCTACAACTTCCAGGTACTTATCTCCATAGTCGCCGGTCCGACTTGGACGTTTGTCGAAGCGTTGTACCAACTTTCCCATACCCTCGTTATAGAAGGAAGCCGCCAGTGCTTTCCACCAATTCTCTGCGCTGGCCTACAGCTCGTTGTCTGTGCCTAAATGTTGTCTTCATAGCCAGCGGTTCATGTGGGCAGAGATGAAACTCAGTGAGAGACAATTACGGGCTGTATTTTGGGTAATCAAACATTTACGATTGAAAACGATGTAGGAGCATCTTCATTGCCCGTGAAGAATGCGGCTGAGAATTGTCTTGAAGAATCAAACTCACGACAGCTATGTAATGTTGGCTGCATAGCTTCAGGTGAAATTTCTCCCAAGCCCTCGTACTTGGTGGGAGACATTATTTTTCTAGATATCTTCATGTGCTCCCTGTGTGCTCTGAATTAGAAAGAACGGCGTAAAGCGATCGACAGGCATACTAGAGACACTGCCCAACACACCTGTGCAAAACTTCATCGGGTTTTCAGTGTGGTTTCCATTTCGCGACCGGTCGTTCATTACTTTCCGAATAACCCTCGTATGAAGCAGATAAGCACAGGCAAAGGGGTAATTCGTCGTGAAAATACCTATCAGTGTCAAACACAGGCGTTAATCTGCTAAAAACTTTCAGAAAATGTAGATATTAAAATTACATGGACCGGTAATAACTTAATGGCTGTTGGTCCATTACAGCCAGGGGACATCGGCTGGTATGTAGTTTTCAATTCAATAAACTTTACCAACGACCGTACACTTTAAGATATTTTATTGTTTTCTGGAAGCAATCAGTTTCGGCAATTCATTTTGCCATCTTCAGGCTCCATACGCTTATTTGCTATTACGCTTTCGTATGAAGCAGCTGCACAGGGATTGGCGCTTTATGGCGCTATACGATAGGTTCGTTGATTTGAGAAAAGCGTCCATTCCATGTAAACACAACCCACACCATTATCAAGCCACCACCATCATGCACAGTGCCTTGTTGACGACTTGGGTCCATAGCTTCGTGGGGCCTCCACCACACTCGAACTCTACCACCAGCACTTACCAACTCAAATCGGGACTATGTGACCGGTCCATGGTTTTCCAGTCGCCAAGGTTCCAACCGAAACGGTCACGAGCCCAGGAGAGGAGCTGCAAGCAATGTCGCGCTGTTATCGGTGGTATTCGCGTCGGTTGTCTGTTCCCACGGCGCACTAATGCCAGATTTCACCGCACTGTCCTAACGGGTACGTTCGTTGTACGTTCACATTCATTTCTGCGGGTATTTCGCGCAGTGTTACTTGTCTGTTAGCACTGACAACTCTACGCAAACGCCGCTGCTCTCGGTCGTTAAGTGAAGAACGTCAGCCACTGCTTTGTCCGTGGTGAGAGGTAATACTTGAAATTTGGTATTCTCAACACGCTCTTGACAATGCGGATCTCCGAATACTGAATTCCCTAACCATTTCCCAAATGGAAAGTTCCATGTGTCTCGCTGTGGCTACCATTCCACGTTCAATGTCTGTTAATACCCGTCGTGGGGTTATAGTCACTCTGGAAACCTTTTCGCATGAATCACCTGAGTACAAATGACATTTCTGCCAATGCACTGCTCTTTTATACCTTGTGTTCGTGATTCTACCGTCATGTGTAGAAGTGCATATCACTGTCACTTCAGTGCATAACAATACTTGGAAACTACTCATAGAGATCCTGTTTAACAACTCACAGTGGAAAGATGACTGCCTTAGACCCACTCCCCACCATTCCCGTCAAGCTATAAACATATGGCGCGCTGTATGTGGCCATCCATAGAATGAAGGGGATAGCGTAGAACATATAGAAATAAAACCTGGATAAAGACGAAGTGGGACAAAAAAGGTGTAGACTAGTTCATAATGCCTATATCGCCTTACTCAGTGCTAAATTTTGGCTCCTTCTGCCTCAGCCCTTCTACCCCAACTGTCTCTCTCTTTCTCATTGTCTCTCCTTCTCTCTTTCCCCTTCTTACCCCTCTCTCACACACCTCTCTCTCTCTCTCTCTCTCTCTCTCTCTCTCTCTCTCTATCTCTATCTCTATCTCTCCTTCTCTGTTTCCCCTCTCTCTCACTCATCTCCTTCTCTCCTTCTCTCTCTCTCTCTCTCTCTCTCTCTCTCTCTCTCTTTCCCCTCATTTCCTCTCTCTCTCTCTCTCTCTCTCTCTCTCCTTCTCTCTTTCCCCTCTCTTTCACTCATCTCACTCTCTCTCTCTCTCTCTCTCTCTCTCTCTCTCTCTCTCTCTCTCTCTCCTTCTCTCTTTCCCCTTCTTTCCTCTGTCTCTCACTCACCTCTCTCTCTCTCTCTCTCTCCCTCTCCCCTTCATTCTTTCCTCTTCTTTCCTCTTTCCTCTCTCTCTCTCTCTCTCTCTCTCTCTCTCTCTCTCTCTCTCTCTCTCTCTCCCCCCTCTCTTTCACTCATCTCTCTCTCTCTCTCTCTCTCTCTCTCTCTCTCTCTCTCTCTCCTTCCCTCTTTCGCCTTCTTTCCTCTCTCTCTCACTCACCTCTCTCTCTCTCTCTCTCTCTCTCTCTCTCTCTCTCCCTCTCACTCTCACTCACTCTTTCACCTCCATCTCCACAACTCCACCTCATAGTCTTAATAGTGAGCCCTCTATTTTAATAAGTGTACGGTGGCTTTGTTGCTCCGTCTGTGACCAGATGTCGTTGCTTGCCGTGTTGCAGACGTGCTGTCGAGCGTGCACGCGCTGTCGGTGCTGAACATCCTGCACAACGCGCTGACGCTGTACAAGCGCGTGGTGGGCAGCAAGCAGCAGTGCTCTCCCAGCCAGAGGTGAGCAGGTGAGGCTCGCGCCCGCGCAGCGCCACCACGCCACCACCAGCCACCACGCCTCCTCGGCGCGGCTCCCAGCGCCGGAACAGAGATAAGCCAGGCTTCCTGCACGGTTGTTGGTCACGTTGTCATTTCAGAGACACGACGTTTCGAAGCGTTCTATACCACCATCATCAGGTTTGACGATGCTCTCAACACTAAATTCACAAGATAGCTTGGACATTCATAGCCAGTTATATTAGGGATAGCTGCTGTTTTATCGTCACCATAAAACAAATAATCGCCATTTTACGTCACGGACAAGTTGTCAGACATTGTAAAGGTGGCTTGACAATTGAGCAATGAGTAGTTTATTGCACTGGACACTCTCTCTTGGAAGTCGCACAGCCACTGGACTTTTCATACGACACTATGTCAAGTGTATAATGTGGGTATGTAGATCCACCGCTCTGTCACGCCATCTGGAAACACTTCTTCGGTTTGTGATCATAACTACCAACGCTCATATTTATATTTGCTCGATGTGTGGCACAGGGCAAAGATATCTGCATGTGTGCAGGTACTGCGACACTGGATGTTTGTTGCAGATAACCTGCTAATCAGACCTTCATACCTCCTTCACATCTGTGAACATCTATGGACGTAGGTTCAAGGGAAGCAAAGAATGAAAGAATAAGCCTTATGGAGCCAAACACCAACATCACTGTGAAATGATCAGAATTTTTAGTGGGGAAGATATCATTTCACATCTAAGATATCAAAATTATGGTACTGATTCCACAAGGTAATGAAAAAGTTGCTTCTGAAGGCTGCTTCAGTTTTGAACGATAGCTCTCCTGATGATGTCTAGCATGAAAGACGGTTCCAGTAACAGTACACTGCAGGTTTCAGGTGGTCCCATGTGTGCTCAGTTGAGTTTATGTCAACGGGTACCGCAGGCAGGGCAAATAAAAGTGACCTGGAGGGCAGAGTTCCAGCGTACAAGGAAACACGGCAGAGGAAAGGAAATACAGTACTAACCTGACTGTAGCAGATGTTGAAAGTGACCGTCATTCATCTCTTGGGACTTTTGAACCCTGATCAGCAAATTGCTGAAGGAAGATAGAAGCTGGATTGGTGGAATTGCTGCAATCATCAGAAGCGTTCTGTTGCATTTTTTGAACACTATGAGTGTTGTTGCGATACACCTTAGACTTGAGGGTTCCTCGCACAGAGTAATCTGACACTCACAGATCACGTTACCTGGGTGGCCAGCTAGGGCTGAGATCGGATTGACCTCTTCTAACGCCGGCCTGAGTGGCGGTCTGGAACCGCGCGACCTCAGCAGTTAAGTTCCATAGTGCTCAGAGCCATTTGAACCTCTGCTAACAACTCTTTTAAGGGTGAAAAATTGTATAATGTGCTCCATGGTTCGGCCGGCTCCATGGGTAGCTGCTCCATCCTGTTGGAAGTAACTTTAGGTCTTTCCCTCCTCTATGGTCATCAGTCCCCTAGAACTTAGAACTAATTAAACCTAACTAACCTAAGGACATCACACAACACCCAGTCATCACGAGGCAGCAACGGACGTCAGACAAATCTTTCACTTGTCGGTAGAGAGAACCCGATGCGAGTGATCTTTGTAATGTTGCAACAAAAATGTCCAAAGTGTGGGAAATATTCTGAAGAAATAAGGTCTACAAATATCATCCCGCACAAACAACACAGTACCAAAAAAATCTAAACCTTAACGACACCTCCACAGACAAATTTACTACAGCTGGAATCTACCACTTATCTTGTAGGTCATGCCAATCTATTTATATAGGCCAAGCATGCAAAAGTTTTAAAGCTAGTTATTCTGAGCACCTCCGAGGCTAAAAAAGTGACAACAGACAGCCCAGATTTGCGTATCAACTCATAGAGGAAAACCACCATCCAAATGTTATTGAAATTGATCCCAATATCCTCAGAGAAAGCAATAGTTTCTAGTAAAAACTTACAATAGAGGACAACTACGACACACAAAAGCAGTAACGCAAGGAAAGAAAATTTCGAAGAAATACACAACAGTGTGCAACAAACCACTGTCTGCGCATTCCCTCAAATAAAACACAGTATACCAACATCTTCAATTGCCCTAAAACACCTAACTCTCCATCCCATCCCCGCCTCTCCCCATCCTGTTTCTAACTCTCTCTTTCCCTCCCTCCCCCCCCCCCCCTCTCTCTCTCTCTCTCTCTCTCTCTCTCTCTCTCTCTCTCTCTCTCTCTCTCACACACACACACACACACACACACACACACACACACACACAAACACACAAACACAAAAACACAAGTGCACCCGCGGCAGAAGCACCTACACACCAAAATTATTAGCGTCACTGTAAACAGAACAAAAACGATGAGCAAGTGAGCGATGACAACAACACAACTTCTCTCGATGAAAATCTCAAAAAAAAAAAAAATGGTTCAAATGGCTCTGAGCACTATGGGACTCAACTGCTGTGGTCATAAGTCCCCTAGAACTTAGAACTACTTAAACCTAACTAACCTAAGGACAGCACACAACACCCATGAAAATCTCGTTTTTGTCTAAAAAGAGATATGGAACAATGTGAAACCAGGTGAGTGTGAAGCACAAACCCAGGTGGAAAACAGTTTATCGTAATTACGAGGGCTATCCACAAAGGACATTACGTTTTGGAATTAAAAATAAATAAAGTATTGGAAATTTTTTTTATTGTATACAGATGAAAGCCACACTTAAATACTACTTTTCTACATAGTTGCCATTTAAATTAAGGCACTTATCGTAGCGATGGACGAGCTTGGAAATTCCTTCGTCGTAAAATTCGGCCGCCTGCGCCTTCATCTATATATAATAAAAAAAATTTCCAATACTTTATTTATTTTTAATTTCAAAACGTAATGTACTTTGTGGATATCCCTCGTACAACAGGAAAAGAAAACACACCAAACATGTACAACTGTATGATCAACGTAAGTACAGAAAATAAACAGCCACTACCCTCTGCATCTACATCTACATCTACATCTACATGGATACTCTGCAAATCACATTTAAGTGCCTGGCAGAGGGTTCATCGAACCACGTTCACAATTCTCTATTATTCCAATTTCGTGTAGAGCGCGGAAAGAACGAACAACTATAACTTTCCGTGCTATCTCTGATTTCCCTTGTTTTATCATGGTGATCTTTTCTCCCTATGTTGGTCGGTGCCAACAAAATAGTTTCGCATTCAGAGGAGAAAGTTGGTGACTGAAATTGGTGAGGAAATTCCTCCGCAACAAAAAACGCCTTTGTTTTAGTGATGTCCATCCCAAATGCTGTATCATTTCAGTGAAAATCTCTCCCCTATTTCGCGATAATACAAAACGTGCTGCCCTTCTTTGAACTTTTTTGATGCACTCCGTCAGTCCTATCTGGTAAGGATCCCACACCGTGCATCAGTATTCTAAAAGAGGACGGACAGGTGTAGTACAGGCAGTCTCCTTAGTACACCTGTTACATTTTCTAAGTGTCCTGCCAATAAGACGCAGTCTGTGGTTAGCCTTCCCCATAACATTTTCTACTTGTTCCTTCCAATTTGCCGGCCGGTGTGGACGAGCGGTTCTAGGCGCTTCAGTCTGGAACCGCACGACCGCAACGGTCGCATGCTCGAATCCTGCCTCGGGCATGGATGTGTGTGATGTCCTTAGGTTAGTCAGGTTTAAGTAGTTCTAAGTTCTAGGCTACTGATGACCACAGATGTAAGTCCCATAGTGCTCAGAGCCATTTGAACCACTTTGAACCTTCCATATGTTGTTCGTAATTGTAATTCCTAAGTATTTAGTTGAAATTACGGCCTTTGGATTTGACTGATTTATAGTGTAACCGAAATTTAACTGATTCCTTTTAGCATTCATGTGGATGACTTCACACTTTTCGTTATTTAGGGTCAATTGCCAATTTACATACCATACAGATATTTTTATAAGTCGTTTTGCAATACGTTTTGATGTTCTGATGACTTTACTAGTCCATAAACGACAGCGTCATCTGCAAACAACCGAAGATGGCTGCTCAGATTGTCTCCCAAATCGTTTGTATAGATAAGGAACAGCAAAGGGCCTATAAAACTACCTTGGAGAACGCCAGAAATCACTTCTCTTTTACTCGATGACTTTCCGTCAATTACTACGAACTGTGACCCCTCTGACAGGAAATCACGAGTCCAGTCACACAGCTGAGACGATATTCCATAAGCAGGCAATTTCATTACAAGCCGCTTGTGTGGTAAAGTGTCAAAAGCCTTCCGGAAATCCAGAAATAAGGAATCAATTTGAAATCCCTTGTCAATAGCACTGAACACATCGTGCGAGTAAAGAGCTAGTTGGGTTTCACAATAACGATCTTTTCTAAATCCGTGGTGACTGTGTGTCAATAGACCGTTTTCTTCGAGATAAATCATAATGTTCGAACACAATATATGTTCCAAAACCCCCCTGCATATCGACGTTAATGATATGGGCCTGTAATTTAGTAGATTACTCCTACTACGTTTCTTGAATATTGGTGTGACCTGTGCAGCTTTCCAGTCGTTGGGTATGGATCTTTCGTCGAGCGAACGGTTGTATATGATTGTTAAGTATGGAGCTATTGCATCAGCATACTCTGAAAGGAACTTAATTGTTTTACAGTCTGGGCCAGAAGACCTGCTTTTATTAACTGATTTACGTTGCTTCACTATTCCGAGGATATCTACTTCTACGTTACTGACGTTGGCAGCTGTTTAGAAAAAGCAAATTCTTCCGACTACTTCTCAGATTACATGGTGTCAAACGATGAAATGGCATAAAAATAAACCAACTTTTACAAATCCAATTTCAGGCGTATTGCAATTTCAGGAGAGCAATGGACCATAATAAATGAAATGCTCATCTTATAGTTTTTAGGCCTAAAACTGAAAAACAACCATGAACTTTGTATAATATTATATACATATAAATAGAGAACCTTGGAAGGTTACCCAAAGTTGTGTTGGGGTAAACAGATAAATAAATACAGTTCGTTTTGCGGAAGGCGTAGTTTAAAAACCCAAATTTAATTCACAAGCACTTATTAAACTTCATTAGGGGCTCCTATCCGCAGGAAGACGAACATTGCAGAGGTTTCCTTGCCCATGTCCTCCATGAACCATGCTGCTAAGGAGTTTGTGCTGTTGTTCGCTACAGATGCCTGTAAGCCAAATTGATCGTGCGGTGTTGGTTGCGTACTGTCGGGATCGACACAGTCTTTCCAGCTGCCACACAAAATGGGCAGCCTGCAGTTACATTACAGTCTGCTCTGGATACCTGCGAGCCAATATTTGTAGCCATTGGTCACTAGTGTTGTTGGCTGTGGGCGGCGATTGGTAGGCAGTTCTTCAATGTTTCGTGTCTCACAGTAACGGTTAAATGTTAGACTGGCCTCACCGTGGTGGACACCAGTTCGGCTGACAAATTCTCGTACAGTAAAGTGACAATTTGCTCACGGTCTGAATTTAAATGGCACTTCGAGGCATGCTGACAGGTGATAGGCTGAACAGACTATACAAGACACATTCTCTCATTCACGATTGGGGACAAAGTGCTCTCCACTAACTACACTGTGAGAAAGCAGATTTACGTTTCTCTCCAGTGCATTCGTGACTGTATGCAGTAATTCCCTGCGGTCAAAAGAGTATTGAAAAACGTTTTCGATAAATAACATTAAAAATTCAAGTCAAATGGACAGTAAAAAGCTTTTTTTGTACAGTTTGTACTCATAAATTCCCATTTTGGGAGCACCTTTTATCCAGTTTATGTGAATGACATTATTAAAAAGCGCCATAAGAAAACAAACGGTAACAAAGGAATAAAACTAGATAAGGATCTTTATATAAAAAACATTAACATATGGTAACTGCCAAACTATAACAGTCACTATAGAAGAAGAACTGCAAAGAAATGTTTTTAAATTAAACCAAATTGGTAAAAATCATAATTTCAAAAAATTTACAGAGAATACACAAATAGTGGCATTCCAAGGAAAACAGTAGTTGTGAAATACTGGTAGAAAACCAGTTAATCGAACAACTAAGTCATTTCAACTACCTGTCTACGATATTTGTATTGATGATGATAAGCATGTAAAGACTGAAGCAAAAAACATTTCAATGTGTCTGTGGAACAATAAAAATAACATTGAACAACAGGCAACAACAAAAAGGAACTGAAATTCTGCAAAACATTAGCTACTCCACTGCAGTTTTCGCATCTGAGGCTCCCATTGCAAACAAGGAAGACACAGATCGAATGGTGACGTCAGAAATCCAGTTCCTCAGATAAGTTAAAGCGTGTAAACTGTCTACAGTTCAAAAAGTTAGGAATAACAGAAAAAAATCGACACATGTAGGCAGCAATGGAAGGAACGTGTAAAGAGAATGCAACAAGGCGGATATCCTATAGAAGTATTGCAATATATACCCAAACGGGTGAGAGACGTAGGTCGGCGCAGGAAGCGATGTAGCTAAGACGCTAAAGTCGGAGCAGGTTCCACGCACTTAATCCATGAATATAGATGTTGTTGATGATGATGATGATGATGATGATGATGATGATGATGATGACGACGATGATGATTATGATGTTGAATTTACCCTCCAGTTGGCAGTAAATTCTGTTACATTTTTAAAAGTATATTGCTAAGAACACAACAGTGTAACATAGATAATTATGGGATCTCTTCAGTTAGTCGTTATTTTCAAACACTGCGTTGTTGCTGTGCGATTCATCAGCACGGTGTGAAATATACCTCCCTTCATTCTATTCAATGTTGCATTTCGTAAAATTCAGCCAATATTGATGTAACAAGAAGTGGCAAAATTGAATTTGAGTACATGGAATTGAACTTGGGAACTTACCAGAAGACAACAAGCTAAAGCCCAACACGAAGTTTTATCGCAGTCAAATAGCAGAGGTAACTCAGAAACAACATGCCAGTGCTTTTACAAACCGTATTTCACATTGTTATCCATTCGTCAAATGTTTTTCTCAGTACTTCAAAGTATTTTTTTTCATCTTTTGTCAAAAGTAGAGGCCATGTACACAGCAACAGATTTGCAGTGTTTGTTTGCGTTTGAGTGTAAAATTTCCTCATCGTCATCACTAATTTATCATCCACTGCTGGGTGAAGAACGTCCCTAGACTTTACCAGGCAGTCTTAGTCTACAGACACGCCTATCCACATTGCTGTTGCATGTTTTCTAATGTAATTTATGCAAGTAACGTCTCTCATATTTTGGAATCCAATAGGTAATCTCCTTCATCCAAGTAACATCCTTTCGAAACTTCCTGGCAGTTTAAAATTATGTACCCGAACGGAACTCGAAACTGGGACCTCTGCCTTTCACCGGCAAATAGTTTACTGACTAAGATATCCAGGCAAAAATCTTAACCCGCCTTCACAGCTCTACTTCCGCCAGTACCTCATCTCTTATCTTCCAAATTTCATTCTCGAAACTATTCTTTCGTTTGGCTACGTTTACTGCTTATCTCCATTTCATTTTCATTATACTCATAATTTTTTCCTCGAATCCAGTCTGTTGCCTGATGCATTGGTGAATGTTTTGTGCGGCCTAGTATACGCCGACATTTACCTCTCGAATAGTACGCGGCAGGGCCTACAGCCACCACAATATCCTCAATGACATCCTCCTACCATACTGTCTGCTATTGGATATGAGAAAATGATCAAATATGTGTGAAATCTTATGGGACTTAACTGCTAAGGACAGACACACACCCATGCCCGAGGGAGGACTCGAACCTCCGCCGGGACCAGCCGCACAGTCCATAACTGCAGCGGGATATGATAAAATATCCCTTTGTTTTCGTTTTTTTTTTTTTCTTCGCAGTAACGGCTGAGAAACAACTTTCACTTTTTTTTTATAGTGTAACTCTCCCAAATGGACTTACTTGGGTTACAGTGCAATCACTCATCAAACCACACAATAGTGGCTGTAAACGATAGAGAAGTTTTACTCTTTGGACAGCAAACTATCTGACGATAGACGAAGGGGAGAGGACGTAAGATGCAGACTGTTAACAGCAAGAAAATCATTTCTGTAAAGTACAAACGTGTTAGCAGCTGATGTAACTTTAAGCTAACGGAAATCTTTTCCGAAAGTATTTGTCTGGTGTGTAGCCTTGTTCGAAAATGAAACATGTACGTTAAGCAGTTCAGAAAAGAAGAGCAGCTTTTGAAATATTGTGCTGCGAGGAATGTTGAAGATTAGACGGGTATTTTTTTAGATCTGATAACTACGAACTGACCTCTTTGTTATGTCCCACAAATATTCAACGGGATTCATGTCAGGCGATCTGTATGGCCAAGTCATTCTCTCGAGCTGTCCAGAATGTTCTGACATGGTACATAGTCATCCATAAGAAATCCATATTTGTTTTGGAACATGAAGTCTCACACATGTTCATTGGGATTCATGTCGGGTGATCTAGATGCCGAAATCAGTCGCTCGAATTATCCAGAACCCAGTCGTGAACAATTGTGTCCCAGTGACATGTTTTGGAACATGAAGTCTATGAATGGGTGAAAATGGTCTCCAAGTAGTTGAACTTAACCATGTACAGTCAATGCTAGGTTCTTTTGAACCAGAAGACCTAGCCCATTCCATTTAAACACAGGCCGCACCAGTATGGAGGCACCACAAGCTTGCACAGTGCCTTGTTCACAACTTCGGTCCATGGCTTCGTGGGATTGCACCACACATGAACCATACTATCAGCTCTTACAAACTGAAATCAGGCCTCACCTGACGAGGCCACTGTTTTCCAGTCGCCTTTTTATCATCTGCATTTCTTCTTGGTGTAGCAATTTTAGCCGGCCGAAGTGGCCGTGCGGTTAAAGGCGCTGCAGTCTGGAACCGCAAGACCGCTACGGTCGCAGGTTCGAATCATGCCTCGGGCATGGATGTTTGTGATGTCCTTAGGTTAGTTAGGTTTAACTTGTTCTAAGTTCTAGGGGACTAATGACCTCATCAGTTGAGTCCCATAGTGCTCAGAGCCATTTGAACCATTTGTAGCAATTTTAATGGCCGGTAGTGTAATATGGCCATAGCTCTCAAAGGAATACCAATTCCTAATAAATGACTTTTTTCTGTTATGTTATGTTATTATGTGAAACTATTACACCCTACATAAATATCTATAAAAAATAAAAAATAAATGTGCTTAATAAGCTGGAGACCCAGGTTCAAGTCCCGGCCTTGTCAGAAATTTTAATTCATTATTTCAGTTTCTGTCTTTATCGTAGGTATTATTCGCTTTCGTCAGCACTGTACTCGACTGTGTAGCTTGCTGTCCCTTGGCGCGCTGCTGGTGTAGTGTAGAACAGACGCGAGGGTCGTGAATGTATGTGTGTCAGAGTGTAGTGGTATAGGCTGTACGCTGCCACTGCGCAGTGTCGCAGAGGTGTCGGAAGGCTGAGGCCCTGGGTGTTGCCGCTGTGCAGGTGGCGGCACTGCAGCTACCACTGCCTGCAGATCCTGGCGGCGCGCGCGCTGCTCTTCATGGTGGAGGGGCCCTCGGTGCAGGCGCAGCTGGCGCAGGAGCCGCAGCTGCGTATCCTCGCCGCAGCGCTCGACTCCACGCACGATCCGGTGAGTGCTGCCGCCCGTTCACCTGCCTCTTCCACTCACTCGCGCCTCACATTCTCCTCTTGTAACCATAATACAGAGTGACACACGGGAGACGTACGGTTTTTAATGAAATAATACTCAGCCAACTTTAAAATTAATGCATGTTTGTTTACACAAAATCAAAGCTCATTGTTTGATATTTTAGTTAACAAAGTTATTTGTGAAAAATAATGTCGTCAAGGTAATGTCCATCATTTCGAATGCAGGACTCAAGTCTGTTCTCAAAATCTTCCATCACACGGACTAAAATCTCTGCAGGCATGGCAGCAATTTCATGAATGATTACGTTCTCCAAATTTCGTGGTTTGTGGTTATAGACACAGTTCTTAAGGTACACCCACAGAAAAAGTCACATACTGACAAGTCGGGAGACTTGCCAAAACGTGAGATAATCCGGCCAGAAAACATGCGTCTAGGAACTGTTTTTGAAGTATTTGCGGTGTGCGATGTTGCCCCATCCTGCTGGAACCAAATGCGTTTTAAAGGGATTCGTATTCTTATTAGTTCTGGTTTCAAGAATGCTTCAAGCTTACGAATGTAACGAACCGAATTAACAGTAACTGTGGCCCCGTTCTCTTCAAAAAAATAAGGTCCAATAATGCCAACAGAGCCAAGAGCACACCAGACGGTTACTTTTTCTGAGTGTAGAGGACGCTGGTGGATAAGGTGTGGATGCTCTGGAGCCCAGTAACGTAGGTTTCGCTTATTCACGGTCCCGTTTAAATGAAAATGAGCTTCATAGCTCATCAATAAAATTTCATTTTCATTCGATCCCAAAATCGCTTGCATTCTGTAAGCGAAGTCTTCTCGTCCAGCAAAATCAGTTTCCATAAGTTGTTGGACAATGAGCATTTTGTAGGGATTGAATTTGAATTCTTTATGCAAAATTCGTCTAACCGATTCACGATTGATATGTAACTCACTAGCATGACGTCTAGCTGACAGTCGTTGGCTTCTGACTGCCGCTTGCCTTACCCTTTCAACATTTCCTCATGTCGTTACTCTGCGTCTTGGGTCAGGATGCTTCTTATCCAGTATGTTTCCAGTTGATCTGAAGTTTTCCACCCATCTGAGGATTGTGTTACGGCTCGGAACAGCTCCATGTCGACCGACATTAAACCGCGCTCGAAACAATCGCTGCGTAGCAATGATAGACTCACCACTTTTCACCAAACTGTCATAGACAAACACTCGACGTTGCAACTCCCACTGCTCCATAGTGACTGAGTAAATGAAATGGCGTCTCGTGTGGATCAGAACTATCCCCACCACGACCACCTCCCACCACCGCGCCCTCAGTACTACGCAGTTCAAAACCGTCCGTCTCCCGTGTGTCACCCTGTATAATGTAAAACATCACAGGATGGTTAGCAGATAGCAGTCAAGGAAATTATCATATTATCATTTTTCTTCACTCTCTGTATCTGTTCAAGGGTAACTGATCATTTCAGTTCATGTAATTTGCTGTAAAATGTTCAGTTTGGATCTGAATGGATTAAATAAAGAGTTGCGAAAGCTAGCCATCTTCTTTGGTTTAATTAAGGCCTTTGATTGTGTTGATCTCCGAATGTTACTGCAGAAGTTGGACCATTGTGGAATAAGGGGAGTAGCTTACAACTGGTTCACCTCTTACTTTAATTCTTAACAGTAGAGGGGCATTCTCTGCAGTACTGAGAATGGCTACGACGTGCAGCCCCAGTGGGGCTCAGCTTAGTGAGAGGTGCCCCAGGGGTCTGTGCTGGGGTCGCTACAGTTTCTTCTTTATATAAATGACATGATTTCCACTACTACAGGTGATTATAAAATATTCCTGTTTGCTAATGATACCAGCCTGGTAGTGAAGGATGTTGTCTGCTGTGTTGTCACTGTATAAAATACTGCAGTTCAAGACATAAGCTCATAGCAAAAAAAAAAACTGTCGCTAAATCACAGTAAGACTCAATTTTTGACTGTTTCTAACACACAATTGAACAAAAACTGACATTCTGTTTATACAGAATGGGCATATGATTAATTGGACTGAACAGTTCAGATTCCTAGGCGTTCAGATACATGGTAAGCTGTCGTCGAAAGCACATGTTCCGGAACTTGTCCAAAAACTAAATGCTGTTTTATTTACCATTAGAACAATATCTGAAATAAGTAACAGGTCATTACGAAAAGTAGTCTAATTTTCTTATTTTCATTCGCTTACGAAGTATGGTACTATTTTTGGTATAGCTCATCTGATGCAAAATGGGTATTTTTGTCACAGAAAGGGCCGGTTCGAGCAGTATGTGGTGTAGCTTCGCAAACCTCTTGTCAAGCCCAGTTCAGTAGACTGGGAATTTTGCAATGACCTCTCAATACATATTTTCTTTAATGTCGTTTGTTCTTGAAAATATCAGCTTATTCCCAAGAGTTAGCAGCTTTCACTCAGTTAATACTAGGCAGAAATCCAGCCTGCGTTTGAAACGCACCTCTGTGATTTCAGTGCAGAAAGACTTGCAGTATTCTGCTTCGTCCATTTTCAATAAACTGCCACAAGAATTCAAAAATCTTTGTAGTAACCCATGCTCTTTCAAGTCAAAACAGAATAGTTTCCTCATGGCTAATTTCTTCTAATCTGTCGAGGATTACTGGAAAAATTAAAAAAATGTGCTAATTCCTGTGTTACGTTGTTGATTGTGTTTATTTAAACTTATAGCTTGTCGTCTGCGTAGGGCACGTTTCATTTGATCTATTATTACTCTTCTATTACAGTTTCATGTACTCACTCCTTCTATGACCATGAAGACTTGCTCCTCAATTTGGTCCTACGGAAAATGATATATAAAATAAAAATGAAAAATAAATAAAAGGGAAAGTGGCATGTGTATGGGGGAACCATTTAATAGATGGAACATGGGTGTTGGAAGGAGAGCAGGTTTCTAGTTACCCAGGACGACGGGTGCTTGGAACCTTCATATGATTAAGGATGCGTGGAGTATGCTATGGCTGTTCAAATTTATTAATTAAAATTACCCTGGAAAGGATGTGGTGTGTTTCGAGATGGTGGAAAAGTGGGATGTGTTGGTATAGGAGCCACAATAGTCTGGTTCTTCAAGGAAAGGAAAAGCATGGTGTGTTTGGATTGTCTCTTGCCAACTGTAAGACAAGAGAGTGGAGAGTGGTCCAGGTGTTTCAGAAGGTGTGGGAATATTATAACGTGATACAGAATGTGGATGGAATAAGTCGGTGGAATAGGGAAAGCAAGACTGCATGCACGCCGTTCGAGATTAATCGAGTGTTAGGACAATTAAGCAGCTGAGCAAGTTACATTGTAACCTACTATCTTACGCAGAAAAATAGAGATTGCAATCTGAGTAATTATAAAGACCCTGGTGTAGACGGTATATTTGGAGAGATGATCAATGAAATGGGGCAGTTAGATGATGTGCTGCATCCATTGTATAAAAAATACGGCGAACACTGTTCGATGTCTCTTTTCATCTCACTAAACAGGGAAGAGTCACTAAGAAACTGCTCGAACTTCAGAACATTTGGTCTCATGTCTCAAGCAGGCAAAATTTTGCTCTACATCCTGAACCACCCGTTTGAAGTAAGTTTTGTTCAAGGAAGAGGAACTCGTGAACAGATCCTCAACATTCTACAGATAACGCGAGAGTTCTGTGTTCATGTTTCCATCTGCTTTCTTGAGTATAGGATAGCCATTGACAATGTACTCTGGGAAACGGTGTGACAGGTACTTGCAGAGTTTGGTGTCCCACCACACTTGATAGCACTGATCGGAAGTCTATATAATAATCACCTTGCAACTGTGAAGACAAGTACTGACACGTCTTACTTCAATGTATCAAAGGTGTCAGACAGGGTTGTGTCCCATTCCCCAAATTCATAACATCTGTACCGATCACGTCATTAGAAAAGCTAGTGATGGCTGGACTAAAGATACCTCAATTGGTGCAATAACTATTAACAACCTCCTATTTGCTGACGAAAACGTGGTTTTAACCAACAGTGGAAATGAACTTGCTGAGTTACTAACAAAACTAAAGAATGTTACCCTTTCACATGGGTTAGACGTCAGTCTCAGCAAGTGCAGACTCATGATAACATATAGAGGAGCACAGGTCCAATTCATATGTCGGTTAAAGGAACTGGAAGTAGTCCGTTCTTTCATCTATCTTGGGTCATCCACCTGAGTCACAGGAAATTGTCAAGATCAGATAACAAGATGTATCGTGCTAGGACGAGTGGCTATGAAGTAGCTGACCAAGATCCAGTAGAACAGAGAGATAACGAATAGCAGCAGGCTTGTTAAACACTTTTGTTTTCCGTATTTTTTATGATTGTGAAAAGTGGACCCTTAAGGTCAAAGATAAACAGCGTGTTTTATGTCCATCTTTTGTGCTCGTGCAGGATACTGCACACAAAATTGAAAAAAGTTATGTGTCCATTATTAAGCAACTCATTATCTCAAGGCACATTTCTTATCATGTCAACCAAAACATTTTCCAGTACTTTAACAGTGTTGTAAGAAGAGATGGAAAAATCTGGAGAAAAGAACTACGGAAGGAAGCATCGAGGGCACGAGGGCGAGAGGAGAAGCATTGAGCAGGTTGAATAAATCAAATCAAGATCTGCAATTTACCTCTTCAGTAGGATCTCCGAGAAGCTGGCAAGCGTCCAGAATGGAGACGTTTGCTGCATGCTGTTACGACACTCAGCAATAAGCATAACGAATTGTGATTATGATGACTTGGGAGAGGCGGTGACCCAAGTAACATTTGCATACATGGAATGGAATGACTGCGGCTCATATATAATTCTGCGGTCATTCGCGGTCGTTGTCTTTGTTGATAAGAGTTTCTGCGAGATTACGCTGCGTCTTACCCGTTCTTCAATTTTCGGTATTTCACCCTTCTGATGTGATCTTGCTCGGGAGTGCTCTGGTGGGTCCCACGTGACTATAGGTGCAGATCCTGTTGGTTTCTGAGTGAGCAGCTGTGCGAGGTGTTTCAGTGGTTTGCTTTTGTGGAACTGACTATTGTCGGTTGTCAGATAGCGATTGCATACAGTTGTGAAGGCAATCGTACAATCAGCTCAACAGCTAATGCTTGCAAGTTGATGACAAAAATAATATACCGAAGAGTCGAAAGGAAAAATTAGAATCTGTTAGACGATTATCAATTTGAATTTCAGTGTCTTGTTGCGACGTTGCGATTGGCGATGGAAGCAACACATAAGAAAAATCAAGAAAAGTTTATAGGATTTGTCGTCATGGAAAGAGACCTCGACACTGCGAAACAGTGCAAGATTTTCGAAACGGTGAGAAAAGCAGTTGTAGGCCATAGGGAAAGACGGCTAATTGTACAAACCCGAGATGGAACGATAAGAATGAAAGACCAAGAAAAATGTTCTCGTAATGAAAAAAGGTGTGAGAGAGGGCCACAGTGTTTCGCTCCTGCTGTTCAATCTATACATCGAAGAAATGCTGATGGACGTAAAAGGAAGGTTTGGGACTGGGATTAAAATCCAGTCTGAAAGGATATCAATGGTGAGGTTCGCTGATGACATTGCTGTCCTCAGTGCCAAGAAGTACATGGTCTGTTGAATACAATAAACAAAATATTACTTGAGGTTAAGGCGAATAATGACGAAGTTAATGAGTGGCAGAAATGAGATTACCAATAATCTCGATTAGCAATAATCTCGACGTCGATAATAGGGACCACGAAGAAGACGAAGGCCATAGGCCATAGGGCCATAGGGAAAGACGGCTAATTGTACAAACCCGAGATGGAACGATAAGAATGAAAGACCAAGAAAAATGTTCTCGTAATGAAAAAAGGTGTGAGACAGGGCCACAGTGTTTCGCTCCTGCTGTTCAATCTATACATCGAAGAAGTGCTGATGGACGTAAAAGGAAGGTTTGGGACTGGGATTAAAATCCAGTCTGAAAGGATATCAATGGTGAGGTTCGCTGATGACATTGCTGTCTGTTGAATACAATAAACAAAATATGACTTGAGGTTAAGGCGAATAATGACGAAGTTAATGAGTGGCAGAAATGAGATTACCAATAATCTCGATTAGCAATAATCTCGACGTAGATAATAGGGACCACGAAGAAGACGAAGTTAAGGAATTCTGCTGCCAAGAAGATAGAATAACACAGGACGAACGAAGCAAGGAGACATCAAAGCAGACTATTACTGGCAAAAAGATGTCTAGAGCCAAAAGATATCTAATAGTATCAAACATCGGCCTTAATTTTGAGAAGAAATTTGTAGGAATGTACATCTGGAGAGCAACATCGCATGGCACTGAATAATGAACCGGAATCAGTCCAGGAGAAGAAGAGAATCAAGGTGATTGTGGTGTGGTGCTACGGAAAGATGTTGAATATTAGATGGTCTGATAAGGAACGGAATGAGGAGGTTCTCTGCAGAATAGGCGGGAAAAGGAACACATGCAGAACACTGAAAATAAGAAGGCACCAAATGATAGGACATGTGCTATTGTAACCTCCCCCTTACTAATCTGCCTATCCTGCTTGCGATATAAAATATGATTGCGTGTATACCTAATGGAATTTTTCTAATTGGATAAGGCTATCTTTCCCGAAAAAGTAATACCAATAAGTAGACGGAAAGTGTACAACCGATCTTTCTGATAGAAAAGTCTACTAAAAATAAGAAAGTAATCAAACCCAAAAATTTAGAAAAATGGAAGTTATTTTGTTAATTAACTCACGAACAACACTTGACAGAAAAGGGGTACCACTGATCATGAATCCAAAAGTTACACTAATGAACAAAAAGGAAATACTTACGGTCGCCAGCCCACTAGGGCGGTTTACATCCAAAATCCTGTACAAGATGATGGGAAAGAAAAACATTTATTATTAAATACCGACGTGGCAACTGAAGGTTGTCACGTTTTTTAACACTAATTTTAAGTGAGTATGTAATGATAAAGAAAAATGAGAAATCACTTTTACGTTAAGTTTGTCACTAAATTTTGAAAAAGGCAATCGAGTAATTATTTGAAAATATCCACTTAAACTGTATGTAAGTATTGAACTTCGTTACGTGAACAATGACTTTCAGGGACCATAACATAACGTCATCAAAGAAATTTAGAGAAAAGCAAGCACTTTTTACTTTGCAGTTACTTAATTTTCAAATTGGATTTCATATTATTGTCTGAACAACCGAGCCTTTTTTTTTTCACTGACTTGAACAGAATTAAATTTACTAGAATACGTACGAAACCAAACAGCCATGTGCTCCAAGCTATATGTAAAATAAATAAAACTTCCGCACTCTTAATTTTTTCCAGTGATAGATTCTCAAACTTCGTTTAGCATGTAAGGAAAAAAGGGAACAACGATCCTGCTTGGTAACAATGTCTGGGGGCAATGAGGACACAATCGCCGTGAATTTAACAGATTATTATTTAAATAAAGTTCATTAATCAAATTACATTAAGTTGTGCTGCTGGGTTAGCCGTTAATACTTTCTACCAATAAACAGTCTTACATCAGTGCCGACGAAACTCGGAGCCGACGACGAATCTGTGTTGCTGGAACTGCTGCTGTTGTTGAAGATGGTAGCATCTTGTGGGGCCACGGATAATTACAGGAACGGGCAATCGTAATTAATACAGTCTCTTCCGCCCGTCCACTGTCCTTCCTCCTGTTACTAAAGTGCGCGTCATTTATGTTGGCGGCCGAGTTTAGGTTCGTTCTGCGCATCTGACGTCACAAAACGCAGTCAGCCAATGAACAGAGAACGACGTTGCCACATCTCGACTGCAGTGCAGAGCATGGACGAGTGTCTTCAGTTTTAGAAACGTTCAGTCATAAATAAAGTAATAGAACAAAAGCAATGTCTTGATAGCAGACATTCTTTTATAGAAAGTTTGGAAAAATCATTCTTTATACCAATTGCTTCATATTCTATTAATTAATTAAACCAAACAAGCAATAAGACTCCTAATTCAGGCGATAGCAAGGAAAGGTGTTTGTATCACTCTTACGAACCGCTTTTTCGCAATAAAAAACAGCGGAATTGTTTATTTCCTATTGTACTTCGACGAAGCGTGAGTAATCCATAGTCATACCAACAGTGTTTGTCAGTATTTTGCGTAACGTGTTATAGTGCATACATGGCGGTATGTAATCAGATGAGGTGCGTTAGCGTAACGGTTAAGGTGTTGGGCTGCTACGCGAAAGGTTATGAATTCAAACCTTGTGCGGTGCTTAATACTTTCATTATTTAAAAACAATATCGAAGTGCCTTACTTCACGAATTATATTCGTTTGAATGCAATTTTTTGAAATTTCTAGTGCTTTGTCTCTTCATTAACCCTTTCGCTGCTGCAGACACATGCTCGCCGCATTCCGCGCTGTGCGCGATTTTGTCATCACTGCACTGCTCGCCTGTGCAGACACATGGTGTTCCCACTGCTTTGACACACTTATCATTCGATTTCACAAAAACTATTTGGCCCAAAAATTTGATTTTTACACGTCTTCTTGACTGATACCTTCCCCCCATAAATGACTTAATTTTGTTTCGATGTTCAACACAGTTATTATGCAGCGTTAAATGTAGTAAACCATTGCACGAAATTTTGAAGCGTTTGCAGAGGTAGAAGTCCACAGCGTATACTTTCCGTACGGTCGATTTTAGTTGCCACAATGTTGAGAATGAAAAGTGGACAAGATACCTAAATTTCATATAAAATTTACTGTATAACAATATCTCATTTAATTTAAGTACGACATAGGTGTCGTATGTAATATTGAGAAATATTCCGTCTTTCGCGACCTTAATAAAAGTATTATTTACACCGGACGCGTTTGGCTTTATTTTAAAGCACTTCAATCAAGGAAAGGTATGGCACATACACAATGGTACTCATGTTCTCTTTCTTGTTTTTGTTCCACAGTCGCAGTTTTACCAATGGTACTGAAATATATTCCTCTTCTGCAACTGTAATAAGGGACTTATTTAGACCAGACACGTTTCTCTTTTTTGAAGCATCTTCAGTGGACAGTATTTTGTCTCCTCCATTGCCAAGTCACCTTTCGTAGTTTTGTGCTGCGGTAACACAATATTCAACGTTTGTGTTGGCAGATCAGTGTTTTAGCAAATAAATGATGTTTGTGTGTGCCACACACAAAAATTATATTTGGCGTAGCTCAGAGCACTTCACTGATAGACGGTATATTCAAGTCCTAATGTTTTTGTAAGTCCACAGTTTTGTTTAATGTATTTTGTCTACTTCCTTTTGATTGATTGAAGTGCTTTAAAATAAAGCCAAACGTGCACAGTGTAAACAAAACTTTTGTTACAGTTGCGAAAAACGGAATATTTCTGAATGTTACATACCACACCAATGTGGTACTTAAATGAGCTATTGTTATAAAGTAAATTTTATATGAAATTTAGGTATCTTGTCCACATTTCATTCTCAACATTGTGGCAACTAAAATCGACCATACGGAAGGTATACTCTATGGACTTTTACCTCTGCAAACTCTTCAAAATTTCGTGCAATGGCTTACTATATTTAATGCTGCATAACAACTGCGTTGAACATCGAAACAAAATTAAGTCCTTTATGGGGTGAAGGTATCAGTCAAGAAGATGTGTAAAAATCTAATTTTTGGGCCAAATAGTTTTTGTGGAATCGATTGATAAGAGTGTCAAAGCAGTCGGAACACGATGTGTCTGCACAGGCGAGCAGTGCAGTGACAAAATCGCGCACAGCGCGGAATGCTGGGAGCATGTCTTTGTAGCAGCGAAAGGGTTAATGCGGCCGTGGTGGCTTTACTTCATGAACTGCGCGCTCCCCCCTAAACGTAAGCTTGTGAACTATGCTATACTATGGCGCTGCTTCTATTGGCGCGTGCGTCGTGTGCAACTGGCAACGCAGCAGTCTCCTGCGTCTGGGCGGGCATGCGCGAGCCGCCAAGATAAAAGAATTGAACTATAGTCATCTGGCCAGCGCACATACATGATGCGGCCGAAATGGTACTCTCTACTGCGAGACCAGACTTCCGCACACTACAAGCGCTGGAACTCGTCCCCCACTATCTCCGCGCGTTCTGCGCAACAACCCCCTACCCAAAGATTTTACAACGCACAAGCACTGGTATTATCGGTGCTAGTCGATGCAAATAACAATTTCTTTGGCTTTTTCCCAGAGCTAATAAGTTTGACAGTAAAACACAGATAAATACAATGAAACATCAACAGACTTCTACCTAAATGTATACATACAGTGAAAAATGTCCTTACTTATTAAAAGAAAGCTTTTAAATTACAAATATTTACCTACAATTTAAAAAAAATTATATATAGGTAGCAGGTGCCATGCATCCTGCATTTTCAGTGTTACTCTATGACTTCAGGGAAAATTACAACGGTAGAAGAGGGACCTTAGAGTGTAAAGACCGTAGGGGATCAAAGAGGACATTTGCCATGGCATCAGGGAAGAATTTCCATGGTAGTTGAAACAGATTAGAGGGTACACACTGTAGAGGAAATCAGAATTTGGACTATATCCAACAAGTAATTGAGGATGTCGGGGTTGAACTGGAGAGAGTTGGGCTTATTGGAGGGAGAGATGGGTAGCAAATGATTAGATACTGACACCCTATTCTTCTGCTGGGTTTGTGTACACTGTGATAGTTTTGTAGTGTTCGTCACACTGTTGAACTGCTACAGTATGTTGGGCGTTGCCATAGCAACTGCTGGTGCTGGTGCTGCAAATCGTGGCGACGCTGGCGCTGGAGCCGGCGCACCACCGCGCGCTGCTGGACCAGGGGCTGCCCGACGTGCTGAGCCAGCTGCTGCTGCCGTCGGACGAGTGGTACTACACCAACCACAGCACGCGCTACGCCAAGTACGTCAAGCACCACGCGGCGCGCGCGCTCGTCTACCTGGGCCTGCAGCACCGAGTCAACCTGCGCTTCAGCGTCTACGACATCCTGCAAGGTAACGCTTTCCTGCCAAGAGCCACATCTCATACCAACGGCTAGATTACAGTACTTATAGCTGGTTTCCATGAGAGGATGAGCTGCATGTTTGTGCAGACGTATCTACACTAGAAGGAGGCAGGATTGCATATGTGGAAGCATACAGCCATCTACACCCTCCCACGGTGGGTCTCCCCGGCTTCTCGACTGGGTTTAAATCTGGGGAATCCAGTGGTCATGGGAATACGGTAAATTCTACTTGGTGCTTTTCGGACCACACACGTACAGTGAAATCAGTGCGACATGTTGCTTGTTCCTGCTGGTAGAAGCCTTCGTGCCAAAGAAAAACAACCTGCATGTAGCTGGACCCTTCCGACGATTGTTCCAGAACCGTGCGCATCAACGGCAATCTGTCCTGTGGAGCCGGCCGCGGTGGTCTAGCGGTTCTGGCGCTGCAGTCCGGAACCGCGGGACTGCTACGGTCGCAGGTTCGAATCCTGCCTCGGGCATGGGTGTGTGTGATGTCCTTAGGTTAGTTAGGTTTAAGTAGTTCTAAGTTCTAGGGGACTTATGACCTAAGATGTTGAGTCCCATAGTGCTCAGAACCATTTGAACCATTTTGTCCTGTGGAGCATAAAAACTGACTCGTCTGAAATGGCCACCTCTCGCACTCAGTGGACGTTCATTTGCGACACTGGCCTACAAATTTCATCCTTCGTCGTCGATGAACAGCAGTCAACAAGGGTGTATGAACCAGGCGCCTCCTGCGGAGACCCATATGCAGCAGCGTCCACTGAACTATTGGTAGCCTTTTGGTGCATATGAGCGGTCAGTTGTTCAACAGTTGTACATCTGTTCGCCCGTACACATGTCCGCAGCTGTCGTTCACCGTTATCATCTATCTCCCGTGATGCACCACAGTAGCCTCGGTGCCGGTTATGCATAGCGCCATTTTGCCGTGCAAGGCATACTTCAACAATGGCGGCTCGCAAACATTTTACAAACTTAGCCGTATCGGTATTGCTTCCTCCCTTGGTGCGAAAGACAATGATAATGCCTTTTCGGTAGTCAGATAAATCGCTCCCTTTCCACACGACAACAACGACTGCACTGTTATCCGCAACCCCCAGACAAGTTATATATGTTCCCTCCATTGGTACTGCTGGCACCTATCGCCTGTGAGTGGTTACTGCACGTTGAAGTCAGACGTAGGCGATGGTTACATTTCTGTTAGTGGACCGTATATTTTCCTTTTACAATAATCTTGACAGGTATTACATCACCTCCGATGCTGATGTTTAGGACCTAATGTAGCACTTCATCAGCTTTGTGTTTGAACAGACGAAATCCAGGAAGTAGTGCCCTAACTATGGTACGGCAGACAGACCGCGCACTCTGGGTTCCATTCCCGTTGTTGAGCATTTTTGTAACGGGCGGAAAAAGCAGGAGCGACAATAGAAAAGGGGAAGTGCGAGGGTGCATTATCAGAGGAGCAAGGAAGAAATAGTGGTAGTAGAAGAAAAAGGATGGGTGGAGGGGGGCATTAAAATACGAATGACTGGAGATGCATGAAAGCATCATTGAAGAGAATCGAATTAGTCTGTACTAAGCAATTCTTCCATAAAACCTACCCCCAGGGGTCAAGAGACGTTTGTTTCTTCTTCCCGGCTACAAGTAGGAGTCACTCTAGTTACGCCAAGTGAGCCAGCGCAATGACAGTGTGAAGAGTACATTGTTTTCTTAGTTATGGGTTTTCATTGTTGGCCAATGAAACAATGAGAACGGAATCGCTTTACTGTTACAAGCAGTTCCACTTTGTTTTGTTGATATTCAGTGATTGGAACTGACCACGCAAAAAAGTAATTATTAAAATCTGTATACTTTAGTTCATTGTAAAATAATGCAGATCTTAACAACAGAGTAAGCGCAAACCGGCTGAGTGTTTGCAGACGACCTGCCGCCGCCGACGCCGCTCACGGAGTCGGTGGAGGACGCGTACATCACGGCGACGTCGGCGCCCCCGGCCATCGTGCACTGCCCGCGGACCAACAACGTACTGGGCCTGTCCGTCGAGGGCGCCGTCATGCACGTACTCCGCACTCTAGAGGTGAGTCTCTGCATGCGCTTGTCTCGCTGAGCTGGGCTTCCTGCTTCACGTTATCTGATATTCCGTTTCATACAACTCCGTAACACTACTGTATACTCTTGGAGCATATATAAAGGGTGTAAATTTTAAGTTAACAAACCAGAATAACTCGAAAAATTAGCTTCACACGAAAAAATGTGTACAATTCATAACTGATTATTTTCGAGGCGGACATCTGCTGATGCTAAAATTAGCCCGCCACAGCAGCCCCCTGGGGGTAGGGCGGGCGGCAACTTTAAAATTTCAAATGGGAACCGCCATTTTTTATTGCAGAATCAGATTCTACATAAAAAAGTATGTACATTTTGCCTTAAACATTTGTTTTGATTCTTGGTAGTTGGAGCTGTAATTCAAGAAAACCAATGTCTCCTTTTTTGCGTGGAAAATGGTTATGGATAAATAAAATATACTTATTTACTAAGTAAATTTTGAATCGTTAAATCCAAAACTCTCCCTGTCTCCCCATAGGGTGGGGTTTGAGAGAGAGGAATTATAGTTTTACAAATGTTGACCCAAATATTAATTTTTTCCGCAGATTCGAATAAGTTTAGTTTGTTTCGTGGTCACGAGGCCACACAACTTTTAATTATGAAACAAATCATCTGACTAGCTAACTAACCAACCAAACATCCTAAGAAGTAAATAAGTAATTTTATTTATCGCTAACCATTTTCTAGGCAAAAATGAGAACATGGATTTTATTGAATTACACCACCAACTACCAAGAATCAAAACGAATGTTTAAGACAAAATGTACGTAGTTTTTTATGTAGAATCTGATTCTGCAATAAGAAATGGGGGTTCTCCTTTGAAATTTTAAAGTTGCCTCCCACCCCACCCCAGGGGCATGGGCTGGCGGGCTAATTTTAGTACCGACAGATGTCCCCCTCCAAAATAATCAACTTTGGATTCTACATATTTTTTCGCGTGAAGCTTATTTTTCGAGTTATTCTGGAATGTCAACCTAAAATTTACACCCTGTATATTACTAAAAGTCTACAATGGGTACGGTTTATAATCTCCCCCCTCCTTCATAATTTCATCTATTGTCCACATTAAGCAAAGTCTTTTATGAAAAATCTGAGAGGAGCGAAGATTACAATGAACTTTCTAGTTTACTTAGCTTTTCGTGTAGAGTTGGCTCCAGTTCTTCTTGTCTACAGGTCTCATTCTTGAGGCTGAAATTCTAACATTTTAGGTCCTCATGGTTGAATTGATCTAAATAAATTTGAAGATTGTTGCTGCAGAATTTTTGTTGTTACTTTAATATATTTTGTCACATTTTAGTATATCATACAGTCTTTTGAATTTTCGCATTGACAAAGACTAAATTACATGGTTCGCCCAAAATACAAAAATACGCCCAATCGCATCAGATGCACGCTTATTACTACCTCACTCAGCGAAAATAACAATATTCCTAAGGGTTTACAAGTTTTCTTGACAAATGAATTTCCATTAGTTTTGATTATTATGTCTTAAATGGATCCAGAAATAAACATACTAAACAGTACTAGACTGCGTAATTAATAATATAAATTTTAAGTGTGCCAAATAATTCGTAATTTCAAATGTTTTTTAAAAAAAAAAGTAATTTTAACTGTACATTCAGAGCTAGTACTTATCGATTGTAACATCGAAAATAAAGTAATTCCTTTTCATAAATTTTAGCTTGAAATATAACATACTGTGTATAAAAATGTGTGGAAGGTATCAGGAAAGCAGCTGAATAGTACGGACCTGTCCAAAATTTGAAAAATATTACTGATATCGACAACTACTGTTGAGGAAAAGTATTGCTAGAGGAGGATGTCACGTCACAGGTTGCATATCGCCTATCTAATGACTTCTAAATGCATCAAAAGTTGTTTTCAGTATTTCATATTATTCTTCATCAAATTCAAAAACTACGTGTTGTCAGTGTGTACCTTTTAGGGCAATATCAATGTCCTCTCCCGATAATGTTACATTTAGCATATTTATATCCCATTTTCTCAGTAACTATCCAAGGTAATAGCACAAAACTTTGCCAGGATATAGACTCATGTTATACAAGTACTGAGCTACTATCAAGTATTTAACTTTGATAGGAAGAAAGATATGATTTTGTTAATACAGGTCTTAAAAATATTTTTGTGATCGACCTATGCGTGCTATCTCTACCATTGTAGATCCATATAAGCATAATACCACTGTCAATACGAAGTATAAGTCAGATCTTTATCTTAAGTAATTTATGAGATAATGATAAACATTTGGAAAAAAATAGTTCTCAGGAATCGCACTTGAATGAAACAACGGAAAGCTCACTACTGAATGAAGAGACAGCTTGAAACTCTCCCGCGTTGTGAACTTTATCTTCTTGAGGACCTTCAGATGCAGTCAGTTTTAATCTCTGAGGCATCTTGTTGTTTCTCTTGGATTTTTACCATAATTTCTGCCTTGGAGACTCGCTGTCTATCGAGTTCTTGAAGGAAAGCTTCTGTTTTATGGCGAGACTTAATTCCAAATTGCTTCAAAGTCTTTATTCTACCTTCATTCCCATCATTTAAGGAGATCACAGCATCGTTTCCCCCCAGTCTTCAGCGTTTTGAAGACCACAAATACGTTTTTGGGCAGCCTGGTCGATACAATATTGTTGAAAGATTCATTTACTTTCTGAGTTTATCCTGTGAGGTATTTCTTGAAAAGATATGGATGTGCTGCATCTCTATATACTGGCTTTATTACCGCTCCAGCTGCTTCATGTTTGGTGTTCCTACGAGTATATTCGGGTCCTGCTGCCTCAGCTTTGCTGTACTTAATCCAGTCTCTTGATGTAAAATTCCAACAATACTTGTTCGTTACAATCTACTTCCCTTATTTCTTCTCCTTTTAAATATTCCCATTTGTGGAGAAATATTAAACGGAGAAACACAACTCAATGAGCAACATGTCCAAACGCACACAACGCGAGGTGTAATGAACCTTACAAAACGTGGATGATACCGTGCAATATACCATAAACAGGAAGTGATACCACAGCAACGAGTGTAGCCAACCTATGCAGCAGGATTTCTAATGTAAATCAACATAAATCACCACCTTTTAGAGTAAACAGTTCCCGAGATATCTTGTCGTAACTGAACAAGTGCTCATGGACCCTGTATGTGCAGTAAATTATTTTAAAATAAATTAAAAATAGTTACAGTCATCCAAAATCAACAGAACATACATCAGCTGAAAGAGGAAACTCCAAACAACAATTTTCCACAAAAAACTAGAAATCAATGTTTTATACCAACACCTCCTTTTGTACTCCACTTAAGAGATATAATCTAAGATTAAAGGTTTAACACAATGAATCGATTATACAAAGTGTTTCAGATACATACATCCAGATCTAGGTTTGCCTTGGGTGCTTGAAATGCTTGAAGTCATTTCACGTAACACACAGAAAGGTTCCTATGAAATAGCCAAGTTAGATTTTCGGCTTTGTCCTTCCCAAAGCCGAGCTTGTATTCTGTCCCTAATGACTTGGTCGTCGACGGGACATAATTCCATAATATTCTATCCTTCGGCACCGTATGTCATATTTTTATAGCTGGGTTGAATTACGTTTTCTTCTGTATCGTTCGAATAGCGAATCTATCGATTCACTGTTAAGAAAACTGTCAGTTGTTGTTTATAATTGAACTTTATCACAGTCACACTAAAGAGTGAATTTCGTAGTTTTCTTTTTAAGAAGTGTCCAAAGCTTTTTGTCTCATGATGCAGCATTTTTGTTTTTCTGTTTCTGATCTTTACTTAACAAAGTGTGTTTGACGTAAAATGTTGTTTAATCCTTTACTTTCTCTTTATGTTAATGTATAGTTAAAACAAGCGCATGTTTTCGGCCAGCGTCTCGTGACTTCCTTTATGGAAGACTGAGCCTCAGGACGAAGAGACAGTGTTATATGAAATGCCGGCCTCAATTCCGTTCGAGGCCGTACCGCTGAAGTCCCATGCAGCACTTATCCACTCAGTTATGATTGAAGTGAAAGGAAAATTCAAATCTCAATTCATTTCCGCTCATAGGAAATGACAGCAATATACTATCTGCAGAGCCAAACTGTTCACTTGGTGAAGTCACAGTTATCAGATCTGAGAAGATTTGAAAAAAATTATCATTTCCTCAGTAACGGAGACATACAGAGAAACTTGGGTGTTTTTAGTCACACGGAGCAGAATTTTGAACGCAAAACTCTAATAAAGTGCGTTACACTAGGGGAAGCGGGTGCAAATGGAGAGGTTATGTCTGAAGTTATTTCCTCCTAAAACCTATTGGTGGACGCTGATATGGGCACAGATATGTCCACCCATCGCCTATTAGGGTCGCTTAAACTCTACCAGGCACACTTTCAGTGAGATATCTGGATGGCTGTGGAAGAATTGCAGACCATTCTTTCTTAAGAGCCGAATTCAGAGAGGGTAGCTGGGATCTGAAGTGAAGTCGATGTTGTAACACATCCCGAAAGTGTACCATTGAGTTCAGTTCTAGAGTCGGAGCAGGCCAATCTATTTCAGCAACTTTATTGTCAACTAATCGTTGCCTCATAAATGCTGCCCTATCACGTGGTGCATTGTCATACTGATAACAATCATCCGCCCCGAACTGTTCCACCGCTTTGTGAAAAAAGTCGCTATACTGTAGCGTATCCTCCTCCAAACTTCACTATTGACACTACACTCAACGACAAGTAACGTTCTCCAGCTATTCACTAAACCGAAGTCTTTCCATCGGATTGCCACAGGATACAGCGTGATTCGTCACTCCACACGTATGATTCCTTCCACTGATTTCACGTGATTTCTTATAACCATCCTACACAATGCTCGACAGTTCCAGTGCTTCGGTACATGAGGTCTGCCTGGCGTTGTTTTAGTTGTTGGTCTTTCTTCGCGTTTCCACCTCATATTCACATCCTCAATAATCCATTGGGGCAGCTTTAGAAGGATTTAAACGTGCCCGATGTATATGTTACTCAGGTAACTAGTCCACCTTGGAAGTTACTGAGACCTCCCGATCGACACGTTATGGTGTTATTACTTCTGTACTGACAACACAGTGCTCCCTGCCTCGTCTTCTACTAGCTGATCCGCCTCAAGTTACATGTAGCGGTCAGTCCCTTATTACGTACGTCTGTTTGGGTACTTTTGGTCAGTTTGTATCTCCTATCGACGGAATGAAATAACTATATGTTGCTAGTCTCATAGGTTAAATGCAGGCTGCAGTACTGTTTTTACGTATTTGTAGAAATTGAAGTCACAATAAACTGTTAGTATCTCTTTCTTTTTATTCTTGTTACACTTTTAAAAGATTGAGGGTCGTCATAAGTAATCCTTTACTCTGGAGCGGATTATTCGATTTTGCGTAGTTTCCAAGTGAGAAATGTTGCGACAGAATTAAAGTTGCGATGGACGGTTATCAGAACTGCTTGGATATCTCAGACGATACGAACATGGCCTGTGAAAGGCAACGGCCTCAGGTTGAAGTCCCGGTCCAGCGAAAAGTTTTAATTCGTCAGCTTGTTTCACTTAATGGTCATGGTCATGCAGTCGTTAAGAATACGCTGCAATTAATTCGGTTCAATAATCATGAGCATTTCAGTTGGCCTAAACAATAAAGACGACTCAGATTAAACCAGTTTCACATTCATGATCATTCCACAATATTCTATGGGAAGTAGTAATGTATTTCCTAGGCTGCTCTGAAATGTGACTACAACTTGACTAGAAGAAGGGATCGGTTGGTAGGACATGTTCTGAGGCATCAGGGGATCACCAATTTAGTATTGCAGCGAAGCGTGGAGGGTAAAAATCGTAGAGGGAGACCAAGGGATGAATACACTAAGCAAATTCAGAAGGATGTAGGCTGCAGCACCTACTGGGAAATGAAGCAGCTTGCACAGGATAGAGTAGCATGGAGAGCTGCATCAAACCAGTCTCAGGACTGAAGACCACAACAACAACAACAACAACAACAAGACTTCCAAATACTATCTTTTTCGCGGTGAACACCCTAGGTTTATCTTTGGCACTGAACACCATTCTCTGTGGTTAAAACAACTGAAGTTACACATCCCTTCTTTTAACTTACTTTAACTTAATGTAGTAAATTATTGAAGAATCTTACAGTTTCTCATGGTACACAGAGACCGTGAAAAAAATATATTTTACGAATGAAAGTCCGTCGACTGTAATTCGGTTCTTAATTTCGACATATATTTGGAATGTTATGTTGTAGAGAAAACAGAAAAGTATGTGATCATAAAATACCAGTATTTTGTGAGAATCTGCTTCACTGACGGTCTATGGTGAAAGTCTTACTGGTTATTCGGTTTTTATTGTCCATTTATCATTAACAAACTGAAGTATGAAAACATTTAAAATATACTTTTTCTGTGGCCAGAGATATTTGCTTCTAATAATTCTACTCTATCGATGTGATGCACTGGAGAAACAAATTTTCTGCCATTTTTATTATTACGGGAAATTGAATCAATAGTAATGAAAAACATTACAGAGTGTGTCTTCTTTCCTCTTTTTAGTGATGAGATGGGTTGTTTTTGAAGGAACATAAGGAGATAAGATTAAATTAGAGGAATACTTCAAGAAAACATATGTTGGAAGCAATGACAGCTCTGGTGTATTCGTTGTCTTTTCGTTAGGTTTGATGTGACTGCGTAATTTTGAACCTGAAAAATCTTTAAACGTTATAGGATTCTCAGTTCTCCGTTTTTGTTCTGTAAGTACATGAAAGACTTTTAAGTAGTTAATACTCCTTCCAGTTTCAGATAAACAGGTAGCTACCAATGGCCTATTTTCTCGTCGATCACGAAGAACTGCAGGAAGTTGCTTAAAGAGCTTTTTAAAAATTCCTGCCACTTTGACTTATATTGAAATGGTCGTAGTTTCAGCAGTTGATGTTATATATTTCATAGTCTGCCAGTTTGTCTGTGTTATTTGACCTCTTTTCTTTCTGAACAAACACATGTATTTACATTTCATTGTTTGAAAATGTTATTTTATATGAGAAACCTGCCAACAAACTGCAGACACGGATTTCTTTTTGTGACGTCGCAGGATGTGTCTTTCTTTGAATAGACAGAAACTATTCTGTATGAGGTGTTGTCATTACTTTAAGTAATGTTTTGATAATGTTTATGTCGAAATGTGTGAGAAATCTTATGGGACTTAACTGCTAAGGTCATCAGTCCCTAATCTTACACACTACTTAATCTAAATTATCCTAAGGGCAAACACACACACACCCATGCCTGAGGGAGGACTCGAACCTCCGCGGGGATCAGCCGCACAGTCCATGACTGCAGCGCCTCAGACCGCTCGGCTAATCCCGTGCGGCTAATGTTTATGCATAAAACGTAATACAGTCCATATTTTGAATTCTTGCACTATAGTAATAAAATTGAAGAATAGCCCAGACGAGAATTTTGCAGTGAACTCTTTCACATATCATCATAAAATGTTTTTAATTCTTGGAATACATTTCTATCATCTACATCTGCATTTATGAATTACGTATTTATATAACAATCACGTTAAGTCTCTCCGGACGATAGTATCTTAACTGTTTCGTCACTGTTTTTACTAGAGATTTCTCAGCACGTCGTACGACATGAAAATACGTTCAAGAACTACGACATTAAAAAGAGAAGCCATTTATTTCAGGCCTGGAGAACATAAAAATTATCAGTTCCAGGAATGCGTTGCCGCTACACTGTTTAGTGCGCAACAAAACAGCTATGTGGCAGTGTACAATGATGACAGCGAATTAAAATCGTCGCGCTGCGTTGCTCTTTAGCAGTGCGGCGCCTCCATCCGAGGACATCGATTTATGTACTAATTATATTTGCTGATTACCCAGTGAGCATACTAATTCCTGTTCGCGTAAATCAGGCGGTGAACTATGTCCGTGAAATGACGCACGGTACGCACACAAACGGTATATCTCGCTCTTTTCCCCTCGTTTTGCCGCCGTTTCGCCAGGCAGCATATAATGACGCTTTAAACCACAAATCCTCCATTCTGCACCGTGTATTCTCGTTCTGTTGTTCGCGCGCACGAATACGTTTGTAATGGTGATACTGGCAATCGTTGGCGTCATTAATTAATTTATGACAGCACGAATATGCCACTATTAATACCGTCACTCACTGCCCATGTAAACAGATTTGTCTACATCATTAGAGACAGTTAAATGTTTTATACGTATGTAAAAAATACCTGCCTTTAACTTTAGGGGGGCGAGGAGGGAGGCGGCGGGGGTTCGTAAGCCCTTCCCTGATTTCTTTTTTGTAGAAGCTTCTAAGTACGAAGGGGAGCCGGCCGCAGTGGCCTTGCGGTTCTAGGCGCTTCAGTCCGGAACCGCGGGACTGCTACGGTCGCAGGTTCGAATCCTGCCTCGAGCATGGATGTATGTGATGTCCTTAGGTTAGTTAGGTTTAAGTAGTTCTAAGTTCTAGGGGACTGATGACCACAGATGTTAAGTCCCATAGTGCTCAGAGCCATTTGAACCATTTTACGAAAGGGAATTTTTGTTTTTTGGAAGGAATTTTATTAATTCGTCCGCATCAGTATTATAGTAGTAGCGGTAGTAGTTTTAACCATCCATAGATCACCCTTACAAGAATAACTCATATGTCTTGTGATTACGATTTAAAACAACAAAAGTAACGTAATTTGTGTACACAGGCATTTACGAGGGTCGCCCGGAAAGTGATGTACCATTTTTTTTTCTTAGCCTATAACAATGGTACCAATGCAAAACTTTAGGTACGCATTATTTGAAGTCTCCGCAATGTGCCTGAAAATTTTCCGTTTGCTCCGACAGGCAGCGTAGCTTCAGCAATGTTTCAAAATGGCGTCCGTAAGTGATATACGTTACAAGAAGCGTGTCGTCATTGAATTTCACACTGCGGAGAAAGAAACTGTTATGAACAGTTACAAACGTTTGTGTACAGTTTATGGAGAAACTGCAGTTGACGAAAGTACGGTTAGTCGCTGGACAAAGAGGTTGAGGCCACTACGAGAAGGCGGTTCGGTAGGGCTCCAAGATTTACAGTGGTCGGGGAGGCTGTCCACAGTCGTCACCTGGCAACTTGCAGCTTTCGGATTTGTTCATTCGTGAGCCAAAAGACAGCATCATTAATTCTGAAGCATTTGTGAACACATTAACTTAATTCAATAGATGCTTCCAGCGACTTCGGCACCATAACAACTTAGTTGATTGTTTGATTCGACATGGTAACGCTCGGCCTGACACTTGTCTGAAGGCTTCGAAACACATCATTAAACACGGTTGGACAATGTTATCCCATCCACTCTACAACTGAGAACTGGCTCTCTCTTCTCAGCCTGATCGAACCCTTAAAGGATGCCATTCGTGGAAGACATTTTGAAGATGCCGAAGAGGTAACTCGTAAAGAGGAAGAAATCGCTTTGTGACCAGAACAAGAAGTGGTACCGAGAGAATACACGCCCTTGTGTCTCACTTGAAGAAAGTCGTAGAACGGGAAGGGAATTAAGTGAAAAATAGGCAATGTAGAAGAAACATCATTCTTTCTTGTGTGTACGTTTCATCGTGTTCATACAGGTCCAATTTGACAAAGATTGGGCTGGTGATCTTATAGTAGGAACCATCCCGGCAGTTGCCTGAAGTATTTTAGGGAAACCATGGAAAACCTAAATCAAGATGGCCGGATGAAGATTAGAGATTTCACCCAGCTGAATCAATGACAATCATTTTGAAACACTGCTGCCTCATTCGGTTTATTTCTCGTGTGAAATTCTGTTTGCAAAGAAGTTGTTCTTTATTGTAAATGGTCTATGCTACACTGTTCATTCATTTCTCACTTCCATTCACTTTAAGAACGTTCCTTCACACAGGAGCACTTCACACACTACCAGCTGACGTCAGGACCATAGCGACGATGTCTTGTGTACCGCAACCTCCCATTTGCGAACCTGAAAAACTGGGCCAATAAGTGAGTGAGCTGTTGAGCTGTTAATGTTATAAATTGCATTACTTTGGAAGTAAAGAAGTCAGTAAGAAAAGAATAGGAACATAGTGTGAAAGTGTTATGGAAGTGATAGTTGTTTTATTATCATTATTATTGTTTATTTGTGTTGCTTTTTTTACCACGTCTCTACTTTGTTTTTTCTAAATAACCCGTCACTGTATAGAATGTACTGCGTTACATGTGTATTTTAACTTTCTCTTTGAATAAGTTTGTTTTAGTAAACTCGTTAGTCTTCTTCGACAATTCGTTGTACAGTTTTATTTCTCGGCGCCATAACAACCTAGTTGATTGTTTGATTCAACATGGTAACGCTCTTCGTGACACATGTCTGAAGACTTTGGAACACATCATTCAACACGGTTGAGTTTTATGTTATTCTTTCTTGGTAATTCTAAGTTCATTGTAGATATTGTTCGATGGCATGGACTGAGTGCAGTAATTGTGAACGTTATTCGATGCGTACAGTTGATTGGTACATGTTGTGCATAAGATCCTTAGTGTTTTGAACAGATCTTTACAATGATATCGACTACTATTTTTGGTTTTTACTCTTACGGTCCATTTCTGTAGTTTTGAAATTTTCCGAGAAAATAGTCCTCATTCGATATTACTCACTCATACCAACGCTTTCTCCAATCCCCGGAAAACTTCCGGACATCTTTTAACTCTCTTGGTGATGCATACTTACTGTCATTTATGCTTTTAAAATGACGACATTTTAAATTTTTCTATTTTCCCGGAACATTTAAAAGGCACATGGGAATATGGAGGCTGGGGCAAAATGACGTCATTGGTTATGGCCAAAAACTCACAACAAGTAACTAAGTGTGAGCAAGTGAATTATTTCGGTACAAAAGCCATGATTTTTTTCTCTACAAATCCATGAGTTTCTTTTATGACTGCGTCACATAAACCACGTTGAGCTTGTGAGAGGACCTCATGTGTGGTGTGCTGTTAAAATCGAAGAAATCTGTGAGCGTAACCACCACATTTCCACACTTCTCAAGCATTTTTCGGTCTTGATCCCGAATGCTTCCAGTGAGATGACTGTCCGTTATTTTCAACGTCCTATACTTGAACCTATGTTTCATCACCCGTTACGACACGTTTCAGTAGTTCTGCGTAATTGTGGACTTCATCTTCCGACTCTTGACCGCTTTGTTCCATATTCAATAATCTTGGAACAAATTTTACTGTCACACTTCATGCCCAAAACATCTTAAAAAGTTTCATGCAATGAACGAATTTATGTGTCAGAATCCATAGTAACTTCTCTGTGTTCCGGCGAACGTTCATAAACATTTCTCCCGCTTTTTCTATGATTTCATCATTGATGATGTGCTGGGGCGTCCAGGCCTCTCGTAATCTTCAACATTTTCACGGCCTTCTCCACTGCGCTGTTTGCCAAGTCGAGCAGAAATGGGCTTTGTTGTGCTCCACATTTTACGTTGCTTTTGTGAAGTATACTAGCACTACACTCTTCTTCTTGGGACTCTAATGTAAAAGGTGTCACGAAACCAGCTAAGTACAAATTCCGTGCAGTTCACACCTATTTACTTATATCAACACATATAAGACAACTTTCGGTATTTCCTTTACGTCCGAGTAAAATTACGTGTGTCAGATAAATTAACGCTTCGGAAACCTAGATCCAAAAACTTTACCTCATATTTAAACGTGCTTTTCGTGTTGATTACGTCAAAACTCGTGCGAGAGTTGTGATATTACGTGTACTTTCCTTCGCTGATGTCACGAATTTCAGTCTGCGTCTTTTTGAATAAACGTATGTTTTAGAGATTTTTCGAAGATATGATTCTTGTGCATGACCTATTACGTAATAAGTAGTTGTTTGTGATCCACAGTTACTGTTTACACATATTAAAACTAATGTATCGTGTTATTTCTCTCTTTCAGGAGAAGCGTATACTGTCTGCATTTATCGTAAATTAACGCTACTTCGAGTTTTTCAGAAAAAAATCTCCATATTTAGTGACTTTTGTCCCAGCGTCTTCTGTTGCCGGCTTACAAAATAAATTAATGCTGTAAAACATACACAGTGTTGCGCTTTTCATTTGTGGTCAGGTTACTGGGAAAACTGTAAAAGCCACTTTATGTCAAATCCTCAGGTGATGGAGCACGCTCCCTGTTTAACCGGTGAAGTTGTCTGGTCGATAGAGCAGCATCTGGTCTGTCTTTGTCCTACAGTAGAATGACATCTGTTGACAACCATTTCTTTCGCTTGTTTTGAATATACCTGCAAAGCCTTCGTCATGTCTCATAAAAAATAAACACATTGATTAAAGTCCCAGGTGTCACAAAGTCAAGACCATAGCACCATTCTAGTCCAAAAAGATCGTCACCTATAGTTGTTGTTGCTGAATCTGCTCGAAAAAAACTTTTGCTTGTTTTGGGAAGTGGGCACGCATTGATTGTTGTTTCGTTTCTGGAGTTGTGAGAGAAATCCGTCATCCATCGTCGCAGTTCTGTCCAAAAAGGCCCCAAATTTCTCGTAACATTGAACATGTTGTAACATTAACTGCATTTGCCGAGAATTGTTATTTTAAGTCCAGATGTTTTGTACCCAACGTACACGAAGTGTACGGTATCCAAGAGTGTGCCACTTGGTGACCCAGAAAGGTTTGCGAAGTGATTCTTGAACTGAGACTTCATAGCTCTCCGCTTGCCTCCAACGACTTGTTCTGGTCACTGCGTAAGATCATCATCCGCCGCCGACTACCGTCCATAGCAATCGTCATCATACCTATCACTTCGACCTTTCCTGACCACTTCCGCAGCACACCTCGTTCAAAATGTAGTAACCACATAGGGATTGCATCCTACGGTGAATTTGTGGTGTAATCTATTCTTGCGACCTCAAAAATCGAATAATATTACACTCCTTTAACTTGGCCGAATCGATCATTACAATGCTCGCAATAAAGTTCGTACTGAAGAGTGGGCCGCTCAAGGCAAAGCGGCAGCGGCAAACGGAACGACTTCTGCCATGTATCAGTAACATGGTGTAATTGTAGGAGACCTTAAAAAACAAAAAAATCTCGTATATGTGTACTGCATAAACTAATGAGATCAAGGTAGTAAAGAAAGTAATTTTCATCACCTCCTCTATTAAATTCATCGTTTACATTGCGCAGCGTTTACTGACGCAGAACCACAACGGTTCACAAATTCAAACGGATGCAATGTCAGCGAAAAATCCCGGTCAGCTCATGTTAGCCAAAACGAGGTTCCAAATGTTTCCAGTCCATAACCACAAGCCAGGTTCATGTACAGCAGACAGGTAAGCACTGTGAGCCAGTGTCCAACACTCGTACGGCGCACAGCACTCTAGGGTCTAAGTAGCTCTGTAATCAAAGTTAAACTAGCTTTTTAGTCGGTTTGGCGGTTCCGGTTATACCGATCACTCTGGTACCGTGGGATCAGCCCACGTGATATGAATCATGCACCTTCTGCTGGTGCCATTGTGGAACATTTTTCTCTGTTGGATTGATGTGAGTCACTAAACTGAGTACCGTATAGCTGGCGTCCGGATGAAATCTGTCATTTGATTGTGGTGCCTGACTGATCTGCACAAGGTCTAGGTTAAGTTGAAAGATGATATCTTGGTTGTGAGTTTGCGAAGCCAACGAATCTAAATACCAAATTAACATTGTGGAAACAATTTCCCTGTGGCGTTGCCTAATGTTTACGATCGCGCCACATGTCAGCCGAACGTCAGTTGTGCTGTACTCATTTCAGTTGCCCGTAGCCTCGATAAGTGTTGTGCTGTAGTGATTATCTCAGGCTGGACGCCTCCTGCCGGAATCTTGTGCACTTCAGTCCTTTCGCAATCGCTGTGCGAGCCGTTGCTATCTCGGCGGGAACAATATCCTCTATTAGTGTTGCCTAACTTTCTTATTTTTGAATTAAATTTGTAGATTGAGATGTGATTTACTCTCCCCATAAATGATGGTAAATCTGAATATAAAGTCCCCTTGCCCTTAATTTTACCACTGTGGAGAATGTACCGTGGCTCAGAGGACGCCTCTCTCTGTTCCTGTTGCAGACATCACTCAGCCAAGGCACGACGTCATCATCGGACTGGGCGACACCGCACTGGGCTCTCAGCGGCAGCAGCTACTCGCAGACTCCGCAGAAGGGTGCGTACCACAGCCGCCTGCAGTTCAGCAAGTTACAATTATTTAACTGTAGAGTCACACTTGCGTGTTCTTAAACATCTCATCAACTGCGATAAACCATTATCTTAGATAAATGAGCTCTTACTTCTAACTCGTGAGATCGTAAGACAACGCAACCTAAAAGTTTTCCACGCTACCATTCTAATTCTGTGCTTTTTTAGGTGACATAATCCGCCTTTAGAGCAATGTACTGTGGCATTTTCCCAGCAGGGTCTTTCAAAATGATACTGAGAAGATTGCAGATACCTCAAAAATACGATTCTGAAAGGACTGAAAAGATATACTTTTACCATAACCACATCACAGGATGAAGAAAGTTTTAGCCATAAATTTTAATTCGTGAGGACACAGGATGAAGGCAAAGGGTACCAAATCAGGCGACATGATTGCAACAATTCATAAAAATCCCTCAGCTTTTTCCTTAAGAAGGCACCTTAGTATGTTGTTCTGACGAAAACTAGCTTCTTTGTATTGAAGTACACTTACCTTCTCAGTTACGTGTCTAATTTGTCGGATAGTTAGCAGTGTTGAGTTGTTGTCTTGCCTTTTTCATAATCATTAACAAAACAAATCCATTTCATCTCCCAGAAAAGCAATGGCTATGTATAATCTTTCCGGCATATAAAATCGAGTTCATCAGTTTCGATGCAGCAAATCCAACTTTAAACCTCTACCTTGATAGCTGTTTCATATGTTTCGTGTAAAGTTGTGGAAGCAAGTTACAGCCATCGCAAGAGGCCTGCGAAAAAATTTCAGATACTTTCATTATTAAAATAATTCAGCAGTTTTTCTCTATATTTTAGTCACAATGAAACAAACAGTTTACGCATCATGTAAAATGTACTACACTCTCTCATCTGATTTCACCTGGTATTAATATTTCAGAAGGAAAGTTGCTACTCACCATATAGCGGAGATGCTGAGTCGCAGATAGGCACAACGAAACGATTTTCACACTTAAAGCTTTCGGCGAATGGCCTTTGTCAACAATATACACATACACACACACACACACACACACACACACACATATATATATATATATATATATATATATATATATATATATATATATATATATATGCGCGCGCGCGCACACACACACACACACACACACACACGCGCGCGCGCGCGATTGCAGACCGAGGCAACTGAAAACGGCTTCAGTTGCCTGGGACTGCAGTCGTGTGTATGAGTTGTGTTTACGTGAGTTTGTGTGTGTGTGAGTAAGTGTGTCTATTCTTGACAAAGGCCATTGGCCGAAAGCTGTAAGTTAGAAAATATTTTTGTTGAGCTTATCTGCGACTCAGCATCTCCGCTATATGGTGAGTAGCAACTTCCCTTCTGAAATATTGTTACATTCCATCCTGCCTTTTCCATTGTTTGATTTTTACTTGGTATTAGCTAGTTCATATACATTTTAGTCACCAGTCATCCAATATAATTTTCTAGATGGTGTTCATCTGTAAGTCACATAAATCTTCAGGAACGCTACAGACATGTATTAATTTAGCCATCCATTCCTTAACAGTTGAAAATGAAGCATCAGCTACCTTACACACTTTCACTAACTTTGTATTAATGTCTGTTGCTGATAGACTGTACCTAAAAAAGACACTGCATTGACTTTAAAGGCTGCAGCAGGCAGTAATGTACAGCTGTGTCAGCTGAGCGTGTAATGGGGGAGGTGGAGGGGGGGAGGGGGAGCTCATAGCTACATGATCTGCTGGCAATGGATGCCGTTTGTGCTATTGCCAACTGTGTAGTTTCTCCCTGTATAGTTTTCTTATTCATGAACCGTTCTCGCTGCACTCTTCATATAAGGAAAAACGTAGCCTGTATACCTCATTTAATATCTCAGACAAGAATATGCACTTCAATCTCCTATTCCTTTTGCCAACAATGCTCTGCACCTCACGAACAGTGACGCCCCCAAAGAAGTTGGTCTTGCAAGTTCTGGAATCAATGACTCTAAAGAATACTTACAAGCTGCGCAAGCCTAGGCACGTTGCAGGGTAGGTAAACTCCCTGCTGATTGGGCTGGTGTCATGTATGATGTGCATGCTATCAACGGTTTTCCAGCTGCTGCACTGGCTACTGAGACAGTGGTTGTCATAGCATGAAACGTGTGCCAGATGAGGAATGCCACAGGATAGCTGAGCTTTGGTGCATGTTAAGCTGGCTTACATGCTGTCTGTGAAGTTGCCAGTGTTGAGGCAGTTGCTACTGCTGCATAAGCAAACAGCCACAGTGGCTACACCCCTGGCTATTCCACAGCTGCTAAGACGGGCATTTGTGAGTGAGGTATGTTACAGGGGGGAAGAACTGGATGTTGCGCAGACTGCTGTTTGTACTGACGCCAATAATGCTTGTATTGCAGTAGCCATAGTGAGACAGCTGTGCAAGCTGAGGCATGCTGCAGTTTGGACAAGCTCATTGCTGCGTACACTGCTGATGCAGATGCTGAGAAAGCAGTATGAGATACCTGTGTGCATCAAGGCTTGTTGCACAAAACAGAAGCTCGCTGTTGCACGGGCTACTAATGCTGCTGCTGATGTAAGTAATGTAAGACCCCTGTGTGAGCTGAGGCATACTGCAGTTTGAACTAATTCATTGCTGAATGCACTGCTGATTAAGGCACTGAGACAGGCAGTGTGAGCTGTGCAAGCCAACGCATGTTTGAGTTTGGGCAGGCTCATTGCTGTACAGGCTGCGGATGCAGGTGCTGAGATAAGCAGTGAGAGACAACTTTGTGAGCTGGGGGAAGTTGGGTTTTGGACGAGCTCATTGCCTCATGGGCTACTGATGCAGCTGCTGAGATAGGCATAGTGAGATAGCTGTGCAACCTGAGGCATGTTGCAATTTGGATAAGCTCATTGCTGTGCAGGCTACTGATGCAGGTGCTGAGATAGGCAGTGTGAGACAGTTGTGTGAGTTGAGGCATGGTGTATTTTGGATGAGCTCACTGCTGCACAGGTTGCTGAGGCAGGTGCTGAGACAGGCAGTGTGTAAGAGCTCTGCGAGGCAATGCATGTTGCAGTTAGGACTATCTCATTGCTACATGGTCTGCTGACAAATGCTGAGAAAGGGAGACAGCTGTGCGAGCCGAGGCACTTTGCAATTTGGACGAGTTCATTGCTGCATGGTCTGCTGGCAGAAGTGCTGAGAAAGGGAGACAGCTGGCCAGGCCGAGGCATGTTGCAGCTTGGACGACCTCATTCCTGCGTGGGCTGCTGACACAGGTGCTGAGGTAGGCAAAGTGAGACAGCTGTGCAAGCTGAGGCATGTTGCAGTTTGGACAAGCTCATTGCTGCGCAGGCTGCTGGCGCAGGTGCTGAGACAGGCGGCGCGAGACAGCTGTGCGAGCCGAGGCATGTTGCAGGGCAGGCGAGCTCGCTGCTGCACGGGCTGCTGGCGTGCATGCCGTGCGTGCTGTCGCCGGTGGTGCTGCTGCGGCTGCTGCTGCACCGGCTGCTCACCACGGCGGCGCCGCACCTGGCGCGCTGGCGCAGCTGCGCCTCCAGGTCGTCCTTCGCCTCCGCCGGACACGCCGAGGGCCCGCGCACGCCGCGTAGCAGGGCTTCCTCCACCGACACCGAGCCCAGCTCCCTGCGCAAGAGGAGGAAGGTACCAGCACCTTCGCCACTGTTCTCCATTTGTTTTAACATTTCATTGTCCAGCATAGTCACAGGTAGCTTCGCTCAAAAGCAAGAAATCATAAGATGGAACAGTAGTTCACTTACGAACACATTAATCTAGTGAGTGGACAACTGCTTAGCCTTATTATGTTAAGAGCATAGGAGATAGCCAAAAGGCGTAACTTACTTTTGTAGTCTCACAGGTTTTACACTGACCACAAACCATTTCCAATAGAATTTTGTCACTTGGAGACGTCTCTATCATGACCTAAATACCGTTATTTCCACTCTTCAAGCCGGCCGTGGTGGCCAAGCGGTTAAAGGCGCTACAGTCTGGAACCGCGCGGCCGCTACGGTCGCAGGTTCGAATCCTGCCTCGGGCATGGATGTGTGTGATGTCCTTAGGTTAGTTAGGTTTAAGTAGTTCTAAATTCTAGGGGACTGATGACCTTAGAAGGTAAGTCCCATAGTGCTCAGAGCCATTTGAACCATTTTTCCACTCTTCATTTTCATGGTCCAGTCTCCTTATTTTTACAAATATCTAGTTTAGGGAACTACATCTTTATGCGCTCTGGGGAAGTATGTTCACTTTCGGTAATGGAAAGGGCATATAAACTTACTTTGTGTTCTGCCTTACGGCAGGTCTTATCATGGGGCAAGCCTCGTTAGAGAGTTCCTCCGCATGAGGGTCTAGGGAAGTGATTCCAGTGGTGGTTTCCCATTGCCTTCCACTGGTGATGATGAAATGATAACGAGGACAACAAAACACCCAGTCCCTGAACGGAGAAGATCTCCGACCCAGCCTGGAATCGAACCCGGGTCCCTTGGCATGACAGACCGCCGCACTGACCACTCAGCTATCGAGGCGGACAAGGGCATTATGGAAAGACAGTACAAGCATTGGGCAGTGATAGTGGTCAATGACAACAATGATTAACAGCAATGTGGGACGTACAATGTTTGAACTGTGTATTGAACTTGGAAACATGTGTCTGATTAAGTGAAAGACCAGTCTGGTGTGAGGTATTTTTGTCAAGTTAGACACGAGATCAGAAACTTTTAATGAGGTAATATTTAAACGATAGAATTATTCGTCGTGTGAAGATGAGACATGTTAATGAGTCTCGCCAAACTAGTTTTAAAACACAGATTGCACACACGCTCCCGCCCCCCTCTTCCCCCCTCTTCCCCCCCCCCTCCCCATCCCCCCACTCCGCCACTACAGGCCGCAGAAGAAAGGTGGCGTGAAACTGAAAATTACCACCGAGACATTCTGATGGTTTCGCTGTGCTCTTAAACGTACAATTCCATTTTACAACTGTCCCAGTCTCGCCGAAGGTCATCAATCGCTATAACAAACGTATGCAAGCTACAGTCCTTGTAAATGTCTTACTTTTCATTATGATGATTGCAATGAATCTCAGTGTGGCGTCTGTCTTCCCTAAATGACGTTTCAGATGGCCATTCTCCTTTAAATCTCTTCGGATGCTTGCTTCGTAAATGTATCGTTGACTGTTTCCAGAAACTGATCTACATTTGTCTGTTCATTCAGAAATGCACGTTTCCATCTGTTTATGTGAAATTTGTTACACTTGTACATGTTAAACGCCATTTAACAGACGCTGCACCAATTGTCGATCCTCCCCAGGTAGCATTTGGCTACAGTTATCTGGCGTTACAACTTTCCTATAAACAATAGCACCAGTTGCAGCTGCATAGCAGCGAATTTTTCTCTTCGGTTTTCTTTCCCGTCAGTTTTCCGATAATTTGATGTGACCCTATCCAATTTCTTCTCCGGCGCAAAAGTCTAGAGCTTACACCAAAAACTTTAATGTAAAAATGCACATAAGAATGAGAATAAATTCTCGAAACGCGTTGTGCTAAGCACTAAAACATAAATAAACAGTGCAGTTTTTCATTATTAAATCATGAAAGTGTTTGGTACATTGCTTTTCAAATTTTGTATTGGGTAACTGGTAGTGATATGGCAGTGATAGCGCCTCTAGCCCATCACTAGTGTATAGGTTCCGACTAACTCAAGCACATGACTCACTGCGTGATCGTGACCGACAGGCTTAAGTCAACAAAGCACCTGTTGCGCCTGTGGACGCGCAAGGTAAACAGCTTCCCGCAAGCTGGACAAAGATAGATGAGAGAAACTAACGAGACCAAGCCTTGCTAGGATCATTCTGTTTGGAGCTTTCAGTGCCGATCTGCTAAGTAAATGAAAAGTCTTGTGCATTAGGCTCTACGTTATTATTTTTGTAATAAGTGAAGTGTTTAGCTACAGGAAACATCAGAATATCAGTGATGTTAATAGCATGTGAAGCGGTTCTATACAAAAAGGCTAATGGTTTTTCGTGTGCAGTTCGACACCTGTATTTGTTCTTTACATAGAATGACGGAAGAAGTGCTTACCGCTTGTCACTGCTTGTAGTATGGACTTGTTGCAAAGTAGATTATTTGTAGTTTCTTCGGCTTCGGAAATGTCTCTGCAATTGTTTAGCAATACACCGCCTTGACGGCGGCTTACAAAACCTTGTTCTGTACATTGGTCCAGATTGTAGTCACGTAGGGTGCCCTATCACGTTTTTGGGACATTTCATGTTTCCGTTTGATGTACTGCACATTCAAAGAACTGGTGCCTAATATTTTAAAAACAGGTCGCAAATTTTAAAATTTTTGTTGTGATAACATAAATTGCTTCTTATTCTAAGCAAATACATTTTTCAGGCAAAAAATTCGAAGTAATAGTAATGGTACAGAGAAAAATTAAGTTAATTAACGAAAACGAATGGTGTTAAATAAGAATTTTAGTATTTTGTTGAAACTTAAGGAAGTTTAATGATAAGAAAGATTAGAGATGAGTTGTAGATTCCCGCCGCTACATTCAAGCAGGGGTGGTGGGAGGGAGATAATACTGCATGCTAAACGTTCTACGTGATTCTACAATAACCAATTATCTGTGGCGGCTGACGTAGTACGTAGTCAAAGAATTAGGCACGATCCTCTGTACTGCTTCTTGGATCAATTTCGCCATCTGCCTTTGAGTTGGCCGGTCGTTGTGGCCGAGCGATTCTAGGCGCATTGGTCTGGAACCGCGCTGCTGCTACGGTCGCAAGTTCTCATCCTGACTCAGGCAAGGATGTGTGTGATGTCCTTAGGTTAGTTAGGTTTAAGTAGTTCTAAGTCTAGGGGACTGATGACCTCAGATGTTAAGTCCCATGGTGCTTAGAGCCATTTGAATCATTTTGAACCTCTGTGTTGTTTGTCATGTTGATTGTTCGTTGTGTCTTGGGTCTCATGTCAGGTACATTTTGTCGTCCATTTGCATACCAAATGTGCAAGCCTTTGAGGTCGAGCTTGTCGTGCTGTCGACTTCTTTCCATGCTTTTCCGTCTCTAATGTGTGCTGTAGTCGTCTGGCCTGTGTGAAAAGTGTACAGTGTATTATGGCTTGCTCTGGAGAATCTCTCTCCCCACAAGTATATTTTTACCTGGCACTGAGGTGAATGCAGTGCAAATGCATTGGGTAAGGTCCATGCCCAGTCAGAAAGTGGACTATGCATCTGCTCTGGTTGATAGGTCTCATTCCTAAGCTTTCCTGCTGGTGGGGAATATCGTATCAGCTCTCCAGCTCTTATCACTACTATTCCATTCCCGCTGCCAGCTATCCGTCTGCTACCGCTTTAAGTGACCTTCGTTCATATTTCTTCCCCTCTTATGGTACTTATCTTGTCCAATCTTCCTATCTTGAGCCAATACTCTGAGGCCCGATATCTTATGGTGTTCTCTATCGGGTAGACTCCCACGACCACAGGTCTTCGAGAGATTCGGTCCGAAATCCCCCGACAACCTGAGCAACAGCATATTTCTTTACCTTCGGCTAACATCTGTACTGTTAGTAACAAAGCTAAGGCGGTGTGCCCGTGTACTCGCCACAAGCCCTACTATCGACTCAAAGATCGTGCAGTGATATTTGCGCAGTGTAACGGATAGTAATCGAACGTGTTCATTGTTTAACCTGGCTAGTTTGTCTATTAATTGTTCGGGCTTATCACACGTTATCTGCGTGTGGTTTCAAAAGTTTTGTCGTTCGCCGGACGGAGTGGCCGTGCGGTTCTAGGCGCTACAGTCTGGAACCGAGCGACCGCTACGGTCGCAGGTTCGAATCCTGCCTCGGGCATGGATGTGTGTGATGTCCTTAGGTTAGTTCGGTTTAATTCGTTCTAAGTTCTAGGCGACTGATGACCTCAGAAGTTAAGTCGCATAGTGCTCAGAGCCACTTAGTCGTTCGTCAGTTTGTATGCCAGAGTACCTTGTTGTCGTATTGCGTTTTTTGTTTGATCATGAGCTTACTTTGTAGTTTGCTTTTTAAGGTTATTTGCTTTGTTTTGTTGGTTGCTACGTTAAATTTATTGTTTTTACACCAATTCACTTTTTGGATGCTTTTTTAATTTTTTTAAAAATTTTATTTGCTGCTACCTAATGACAAAGACAGGCCGTGTTTTTACAATAAGGAATTTGTACATGCATAATAGGAAGTTCTTATTATTCTAATAAAGTTTTAGCAATATTTAAACTTCAAATGCTTGTAAGTTTAAAACTACTTATGAAACGGAAATGCTTAATCTTATGAGTTACGTGTTAATAAGATAGGGAAATAGGAAGATAGAAATAGTTTAGATTTATAGAATGCCACGACCGATCCCAGCACAGGCGGGAAACCTCAGAAAGACTGCCCTCTCTACTCCCGCACCCCCATCACCACCCCGGTCTGCTACTACTCGCCATCCGAGGTAGGGATGGAAAACCGACTTGTTAAAACCGATATTGGTTCTGAATAATCGGTGTTTTCGGTATTTGTTTGTTCTCGTTTGTTTTAGTTTTTCGATTTTTTACTAATAACCGAGTAAAAAACCGGCATATCTATTTGCACAGCAGCAGTGCTAAAATCTTTTTTTTTTAAGAAAACTGTTTTATACAATAATATTCATTATTAAAATTTCCGTTGCTTTTAAATGTTGGATTATTATAGACATTGGTAACAGCAACTAGAATTATTTTGAAAACAACGCCTACAGTAAGTTGGAGACCAGCAACAAGCACATGACATAGAATCTCTGCAGCAGTGAAGAGGCAATAATGAATCTGTCGCCGCGTGGCATGGCCTAGAAGCGTGCAATACTTCCTCTCCCTCTCCCCCTCCACCTGGTCTATGCGGTAGTTTTGCGATGATGATGATGATGATGTTTGGTTTGTGGGGCGCTCAACAGCGCGGTTATCAGCGCCCGTACAATTTCCCAACCTTTGCTCAGTCCAATTTCGCCACTTTCCTGGATGATGATGAAAAGATGAGGACAACACAAACACCCAGTCATCTCGAGGCAGGTGAAAATCCCTGACCCCGCCGGGAATCGAACCCGGGACCCCGTGCTCGGAAAGTGAGAACGCTACCGCGAGACCACGAGGGTAGTTTTGCGCTCTCGTCCTTAGACATCACCTGTGTTGTTGCAGGAGAGTACCATGAACGATTTGGAGGTGTTTTTCGAAGTGCGGCCTCTATGAAATACACTGTTCCATTTGCTTTAAAATTTTAAAAACGAGAGGAGGCACAAGAAACTTGCGATATCATATAAGCAAGAAACATCCACAGTGATCCTTGGACGATGAGATAGATTTCACTGATATACCTATAATTCTACAGACGTGGTATAAACTCGGGATAATAGCTGGGCCCTTAATTTTGTGGTTGCTTCAGGATGAAAATTTGATAGCATCCAAAAGTGAAGATGCGGGGAAGTCGTCAACTTGTGGCCTTCAACTCTCGTGGCAGGCGCGCCCGTCTTGTTCACCTTCGTAACCTTTGTTGGAGACAATGAGACTAATTTCCACCGCCATCTCAAAGTATGTCGATCATGATCTCCTACTGCTTCACCGTCGTTTTCACTTTTCAGTCTTCGTTCGAAGTCTATGTTAATCACTGGAAGTAATAGCAATGAAAGCCGAAAAATCGGTTATTTCAGAAACCGGTTTTTTGGCGCTTTTAACAAGTCTGGTTAAACTGGAAATGAGAACGACCGGTGTAACCGAAAACCGGTTGTTTCACCGATAACCGCCATCCTTATCTGAGGACGATGACCTCAGCACTACTTCGTGCTTCTCGGCCACAGATAGCGTGATCCTATAACTAGGTACCTGTTATGTTTACTAGCATAAAGGAATGAGTTTCTATTATCTGTTCACTATTACTGCTTGTTACAAGGTCAAGTTTGAGCGTTCTATGTAGGACGCAGCAATTTTACTATTCGTGTAGCTGTCACCGGACTTAGCTCTATACTGTGCGGCTGGTGCCGGCGGAGGTTCGAGTCCTCCCTCGGGCATGGGTGTGTGTGTTTGTCCTTAGGATAATTTAGGTTAAGTAATGTGTAAGCATAGGGACTGATGACCTTAGCAGTTAAGTCCCATAAGATATCACACACATTTGAACATTTTTGAACTTAGCTCTATGTGTTGTGTGTGTCTTGTTTGTGTTGTACACTCCTGGAAATGGAAAAAAGAACACATTGACACCGGTGTGTCAGACCCACCATACTTGCTCCGGACACTGCGAGAGGGCTGTACAAGCAATGATCACACGCACGGCACAGCGGACACACCAGGAACCGCGGTGTTGGCCGTCGAATGGCGCTAGCTGCGCAGCATTTGTGCACCGCCGCCGTCAGTGTCAGCCAGTTTGCCGTGGCATACGGAGCTCCATCGCAGTCTTTAACACTGGTAGCATGCCGCGACAGCGTGGACGTGAACCGTATGTGCAGTTGACGGACTTTGAGCGAGGGCGTATAGTGGGCATGCGGGAGGCCGGGTGGACGTACTGCCGAATTGCTCAACACGTGGGGCGTGAGGTCTCCACAGTACATCGATGTTGTCGCCAGTGGTCGGCGGAAGGTGCACGTGCCCGTCGACCTGGGACCGGACCGCAGCGACGCACGGATGCACGCCAAGACCGTAGGATCCTACGCAGTGCCGTAGGGGACCGCACCGCCACTTCCCAGCAAATTAGGGACACTGTTGCTCCTGGGGTATCGGCGAGGACCATTCGCAACCGTCTCCATGAAGCTGGGCTACGGTCCCGCACACCGTTAGGCCGTCTTCCGCTCACGCCCCAACATCGCGCAGCCCGCCTCCAGTGGTGTCGCGACAGGCGTGAATGGAGGGACGAATGGAGACGTGTCGTCTTCAGCGATGAGAGTCGCTTCTGCCTTGGTGCCAATGATGGTCGTATGCGTGTTTGGCGCCGTGCAGGTGAGCGCCACAATCAGGACTGCATACGACCGAGGCACACAGGGCCAACACCCGGCATCATGGCGTGGGGAGCGATCTCCTACACTGGCCGTACACCACTGGTGATCGTCGAGGGGACACTGAATAGTGCACGGTACATCAAAACCGTCATCGAACCCATCGTTCTACCATTCCTAGACCGGCAAGGGAACTTGCTGTTCCAACAGGACAATGCACGTCCGCATGTATCCCGTGCCACCCAACGTGCTCTAGAAGGTGTAAGTCAACTACCCTGGCCAGCAAGATCTCCGGATCTGTCCCCCATTGAGCATGTTTGGGACTGGATGAAGCGTCGTCTCACGCGGTCTGCACGTCCAGCACGAACGCTGGTCCAACTGAGGCGCCAGGTGGAAATGGCATGGCAAGCCGTTCCACTGGACTACATCCAGCATCTCTACGATCGTCTCCATGGGAGAATAGCAGCCTGCATTGCTGCGAAAGGTGGATATACACTGTACTAGTGCCGACATTGTGCATGCTCTGTTGCCTGTGTCTATGTGCCTGTGGTTCTGTCAGTGTGATCATGTGATGTATCTGACCCCAGGAATGTGTCAATAAAGTTTCCCCTTCCTGGGACAATGAATTCACGGTGTTCTTATTTCAATTTCCAGGAGTGTATGTTTAACAAAACTAACTGTGCCTTTTTCCTTAAGCGTTACACAAGTTGTTTGCAGGTATTTGTTATATCCATACAATAATAGTTGTTCTAAATCTATAATTCTTAATATTATTTTATGTATAGATCTTTCGCTGTACGTCATTATCACTTTCTTCTTCGATATCTGAGTCTGTCTTAGGTGCATCCATTCATGCTTTATGGAATAATGGGACAACAGCGACTATACCGGGTGGTTATAATTAAACTTTCCCTATTTGACACATTACAATATGGAAATTAATTACCGCACGAGTAGCAAACTAAGTGGCGTTAATATCCAGAATATGGGGTGCATGATATCCATGCGTCAGAGCGCCACCGTCCATTTGCAACTATGGCAACGAGGTGCCGTGATCAGTCATCGTGGTTCATAGTCTCACAAACAGCTGACCAGTCGCAGTGCACTTGTTGATGTGTCAACATGAGCTTGGACAAAAGAAGCGCGGCATTATCGGTGAAGCTCTATTGTCAAAACAACAGTAATAACCCCATCTGTAAGGATTACGGAAGGGTCCTCTTCCTCCACCTACTGTGCACAGCATGATGAAGAAGTTCGAATCAATTGGAGAACTGGGCTTCGCTCCGGGAAGATGCCGACGACCGGTTGCACCACAGGCGGTTGATGAAATCGCTGTTGCTATGGCAGACAACGCTGCGCGCATTTCCCGATCGTCAGGCAGTGCGCGTGCTGTGTCACAACAGTTGAACATCCCGTGGTCCACTGTACGGAAGGTGCTTCGAACCATTCTCAAATGCTATCCGTATAATATTCATATCGTGCAGCAGCTTGCACCACAGGACGCACAACGTTGCGTTAACTTCGCTCTCCACTTTCTCGCAAGGATTGAAGTTGACGAGGGCTGGCCCTGGACCATCCTGTGGACAGACGAAGCTCATTTTTTTTCTGACGAGTGGGTTGAACACACAGAACTGCCGGGTGTGGGGAACTTCACCTCCAGTCGCTGTACATGAAGTTTCTCTGTATGGTGAACATGACACCATATGGTGTGGTTTCACGGCTACGTTCATCATTACCCCATTCTGACGTGCAGTGTGACTGACAAGCGTTACTGTGAAATGCTTCGCCAGCTTGTCATACCCGCCCTACAGGAGAGAGACGCAAGGAACTCATCAGTTTTCATGCAAGATGGGGCGCCACTATACATCGCTGGTGAAGTTCACCTGCTTCTCCGAAACACATTTGGAAACGATCGAATTCGAAGCCGATCGTCTCCAAATGCTTGGACAGCACGATCACCCGACCTATCTCCTCGTGATTTCTGTGTGTGGGTCTACCTGAAGAAACATTCACATATGTGCTGATCTGAAGCGCAGCATATCGAGAGAGGTAGTCAGCATACCTATGGACATGCTCGTTCGTCTGTGCAGAATGCAATCCTGCGTTTTCAGACCCTTTTGGACACTGGTGGGCGCCATACTGAGCCCCTTTTGTAACAGAAATGAAACCGGTGTGTAATGGTATGATGTACCATAACAGTATATTAAAAGTCTTTCAGTTGAACTGATTCTGCATTATTTCTCTTTCCGATGTCCTTAACATTAATGCTACCAAGTTTGGTAGTCGTACGGTGATTAGTTTCTGTGTTAGTAACGTGTTAAATGGGGAAAGTGTAATGGAAAAATGGAAATGAGCGTTTGGCGTCATTGGCCGGGAGGCCCCTTGTGGGGCAAGTCCGGCCGCCTTGGTGCGCGTCTTATTACATTCAACACCACACTGGGCGACCGGCGCGCCGGATGGGGATGAAATGATGATGAAGACAGCACAACACCAAGTACCTGAGCGGAGAAAATCCCCGACAGAGCCGGGAATCGAACCCGGGCCCGTAGGACGCCAATCCGGCACGTTGACCACTCAGCTAGCAGGGCGGAGGGGGAAAGTGTAATTATAACCACCTGGTACATTAAAAAAATCTAGAACACTATCAGCTGTAATTTCACATCCCGTTCATTGGGTATCGGTTTCGAGGCTACACTACGCCATCCGCAGGCCTTGTGTATCAGATAGCGGCTGAATCGCCTCACCGATAGCAGTATGTACTTCATATGTAAAAATAAGCACCAGCTGCGTTTGCATACGACAACACCTCGAACGCAACAGGATCGAAATTTTGCCAGTATTAATATTGATAACAGGCAAAAATCGTCGAAATTATCGATTCAAGGGATATATGAACAGAGTATACACATAATTAAACTTGTACGGAACCCTCAGAGCGCGTGCCCTAATCGCTCTTGGCCAATGTTTTTAATGATCGCTTCATTTGCTGACTCCCATACTCAGTTGGCAGTGCTTCATTAAGTAAGTCTGTCAAAAACTGGATAAACTGTTGTGCGATCTTTTTATGGCTACAGAGTGTACTCCAAAAGCTCCAACAGCTCTGACGAACACTGTGACCCCTTACCCCGTGATGTATGAGGAGGCATCCTGCTGGATTAGTGAGGAGGGCGATGTGGTGTGCAGGTGAACCTGACCGTGGACTGCACGACTGGGCTGGAGGGCGGCGCCGAAGACGCGGCGGTGAGCACCAGCCGGTCCCGCGGGCTGCACCGGCCGTCGTTCACCCAGCAGGGATCCAGCCTGCCCGTGCACCAGCCTCTGGAGCGCGCCTCTTCGCTGGTGCCCGCGCCCAGGGACAGCCTGGGGCTCGAGCCCGCCATGCAGGTAAATGCGGTCGGTACATTGCACAGAGGAAGCATCATACGGGATGTCGCAAGGGTCAATATTAGGACCTCTTGGTCTTAACCTACGTATCTACATTTACACTCATGCTCATAAGTTAAGGACAATGCTGATACATGGTGAAACAACGCATGGTGGGCGGTTTGAGGGTTTAAATCACCTCGGGGTATGACCATGCGGTTCATTTGACCTGCAATCGTCGCACGGTGGCGCTGGCAGCAGTCCACATACGCAGAGGTGGGTTGGTGCATGACAGAGTATGGTGCAGCGAGTAAGTGTGTAGACGTTTTCAGACGTACTAATGGTGACTGTGTGTTGAAAACGATTGCAGCAGAGAGGAAACGTGTCCAGGCGCTACAGCACGGGACGTCCACAGTGTACAACACCACAAGAAGCCCGATATTTCACCATCAGTGCCCGAAGACGGCCACGGATTACTGTAGGTAGCCTTGCTCGGGACCTTACCGCAGCCACTGGAACAGTTGTTTCCAGACACACACACGGATAAGGTTTATTCGCCTGGAGACCTGCAAGGTGCATTCCACTGACCCCTGGTCATACCAGAGCCCGTAAAGCCTGGTGTCAAGAACATAGTACATAGTCACTGGAACAGTAGTCCCAGGTTATGTTCACAGACGTGTCCAGGTATAGTCTGGACAGTGATTCTCCCCAGGTTTTCATCTGGCGTGAACCAGGAACCAGATACCAACCCCTTAATGTCCTTGATAGGGACCTGTATGGAGGTCGTGGTTTGATGGTGTGGGGTGGGATTATGATTGGTGCACGTACACACCTCCATGTCTTTGACAGAGGAACTGTAACAGGTCAGGTGTATCGGGACGTCATTTTGCACCAGTATGTCCGCCTTTTCAGGGGTTCAGTGGGTCCCACCTTCCTCCTGAAGGATGATAACGCACGGCCCCACCGAGGTGCCATCTTGGAGGAGTACCTTGAAACAGAAGATGATATCAGGCGAATGGAGTGGCCTGCCTGTTCTCCAGATTTAAACCCCATCGAGCACGTCTGGGATGCTCTCGATCGACGTATGGTTTCGCATCTTCAAACCCCTAGAACACTTCAGGAGCTCAGACAGGCAGTAGTGTAAGAATGGGAGGCTATAACCCAGCAGCTGCTCGACCACCTGATCCAGAGTATGCCAACCCGTTGTGCGGCCTGAGTACATGTGCATGATGATCGTATCCCAAACTGATGTCGGGGTACATGCGCAGGAAACAGTAGCGTTTTGTAGCACGTGTGTTTCGGGACAGTTTTCTCAAATTATCGCCAATACCGTGGACTGACAGATCCGTGTCATGTGTGTTCGCTATGTGCCCATGCTATTAGTGCCAGTTCTGTGTAGTGCCACGTTGTGTGGAACCACATTCTGCAATAATCTTTAATTTATGGGCATGAGTGTATATCCACATACATATTCCGCAGGCCAACGTAAGATGTATCGCGGAGGGTACCCAGTACCACTACCATTAATTTCCTCTCCTGTTTCACTCGCAAACAGAACGAGAGAAACCGACTGTATGTACGCCTATGTATGAGCCCTAATTTCTGGTATCTTATATTCGTGGTCCTTACACGCTATGAATGTTGGAGGCAACAGTATTGTTCTGCAATCTCCTTCAAATGTCGGTTCTCTAAATTTTCTCATTGACGAAAAGAACGTCGACTTCCCGCCAGGAACTCCCATTTCAGTTCTTGAAGTATCTCCGTCATACTTGGGTGTTGTTCGTCCCTACCAGTAACAAATATAGCAGCCTGTCTCTGAGTTGCTTCGATGTCTTCCTTTAATCCGATCTGGTACGGATCCCAAACAATCGAGCACTATTCAAGAATGGGTCGAACTAGCTTCCTATATGTGCTCTCCTTTACAGATGAGCCACACTTTCCCACAATTCTCCCAACAAACCGACGTCAACCATTCGCCTTTCCTGCTCTAATCCTCACATCCTCGTTCCATTTCATGTCACTTTTCAACTTTACGTCCAGATATTTAAACGACGTTGCTGTGTCAAGCACGTCTCTACTTATGCTGTATCCGACCATTGCAGGTTTGTTTTCCCTACTCATCCGCATTAACTTACATTTATCTACATTTAGAGCTAGTTGCCATTCATCACAACAACTAGAAATTTTGTCTACCTCATCTTGTATCCTCCTAAGTCACTAAACGACAAAACCTTCCCATACACCATAGCATCATTAGCAACCGGCCGTAGATTCCTGTTCATCCTGTCCACCAGAGCATTTATGTATTTAGAATCCTCTCACTCTTCCACTCGCCGTCGAGGACAACTTACTACGTCCTGTTACTTAAGAAGTCTTCGAGCCACTCACATACACTTTGTGATCAAAAGTAATCAGACACCTAGCTGACAATAGTTTGCAAGTTCGTTGCGCCCTGCATCGGTAATGCTGGAATTCAGAATAGTGTTGGCCCACCCCAGCCTTGATGACAGCTTCCACTCTCGCAGGCATACATTCAGTCAGGTCAAGTGCTGGAAGGTTTCTTGGGGATTGGCAGCCCATTCTTTACGGAGTGCTGCACTGAGGAGAGGTATCAATGTGGGTCGGAGAGGCCTGGCACGAAGTCGGAGTTCCAAAATATCCCAAAGGTATTCTACAGGATTCAGTTCAGGATTCTGTGCGGGCCTGTCCATTAGACGGATATTATTGTCTTGTAACCTCTCCGCCGCGGGCCGTGCATTATGAACAGGTGCTCGATCGTGTTGAAAGATGTGATCGCCATCCCGAATTGCTCTTCAACAGTGGGAAACAAGAAGGTGCTTAAAACATCACTGTAGGCCTGTGCTGTGATTCTGTCATGCAAAACAACAAGGGGTGCAAGCCCGCTACATGAAAAACACGACCACACCGTAACACCACCACCTCCGAATTTTACTTTTGGCACTACACACGCTGGCAGATGACGTCCACCGGGCATTCGCCATACCCACTCCCTGCCATCGGATCGCCACATTGTGTATCGTGATTCTTTACTCCACAAAACGTTTTTCCACTGTTCAATCGTCCGATGTTTACGTTCCTTACATCAAACGAGCCGTCGTTTGGCATTTACCGGCGTGACGTGTGGCTTATGAGCAGCCGCTCGACCATGAAATCCAAGTTTTCTCACCTCCCGCCTGACTATCATAGTACTTGTAGTGGATCCTGATGCAGTTTGGAATTCCTGTACGATGGTCTGGATAGATGTCTGCCTATCGCACGTTACGACCCTCTTCAAGTGTCGGCGGTCTCTGTCAGTCAACAGACGAGATCGGCCTGTACGCTTTTGTGGTGTACGTGTCCCTTCACGTTTCCACTTCACTGTCGCATCGGAAACAGTGGACTTAGGGATGTTTAGGAGGGGGGAAATCTCGCTTATAGACGTATGACACAAGTGACACCCAATCATCTGACCACATTCGAAGTCCGTGAGTTCCGCGGAGCAGCCCATTCTGCTCTCTCACGATGTCTAAGGAGTGCTGAGGTCGCTGATATGGAGTACCTGGTAGTAGGTGGCAGCACAATGCTCCTAAAATGAAAAACGTATGTTTTTGGGGGTTTCCGGATACTTTTGATCACAAAGTGTATCTGGGAAACTATTCCGTATTAATCCGGGCACCGTATCAAATGCTTTCCGGAAATCTAGAAATATGGAATTTGCCTGTTGCCCTTTATCCATAATTCGCAGGACATGACGTGACAAAAGGGCAATTCGGGTATTTCGCGAGCGGTGCTTTCTAAAACCGTGCTGACTCGTGGACAGAGGTTTTTACGTCTCAAGGTAATTTATTATATTCGAAGTGAGAATATGTTCAAGGATCCTGCAACAGCTGATGTTAAGGATCTTGATCTGTAATTTTATGGGTCCACTATTTTACCCGTCACGGGAGTCACCCTCGCTTTTTTCCAGTCGCTTGTTACTTCGGGCTGACCGAGAGATTCGCTATAAATAAATAGTCTTTGTAGAATTTCAAGTGGAGGTTCAAAATCTTTAATGTTTCTAATGACTCAGTAATAGTGATCAAGGTTCCAAATTCAGCCATCGTAGACAAAGCACAGATGACAAGTAAACAGGCCTACAAGTGACTCACTATTGTTTAAATCTTAATCTCACAAAGACTCAAAGTGTGCGGTTTCAAACAAGCACTGATGACCTGTGAGCATCAGAAGTAGAATTAATAGTCATCCGCAAAATCAAAAAAATTTTGTAAAAATCTTTGGGGATATTGTTGTATAACAAGCAAGGCGTCTGGTATCAAAACCAACAAAGTCACTGAAGGCATCTTTTTCAGTTTGAGAGGAAACGATGATAAATCACAAAAGCTTTTCATTCATAGTTACATCGGTAATGGTATAATATTTAAGTTCTATTGTTTTGTGAAATCTATTTTAATATGAAATCTTTCTTTTTTGGGTAATTTAAATTTTGACTTGGCCGCTTTTGTTACAATTTCATACAATTTTACTCTCTTTTTTATAAAATTGCACTCTTTTTAAATTCCAAATTCTTATGAAAAAGCAGTTAAATGAAAATAAAGTAACACTGTAATTACTTTTCCTTATAGCAATAAAAAATCATTTCAATATAGACTGGATAATAACATATCTAGGAAAACTGAGGAGAACACAAAGCAAGATTTCTCTCACTAGAAGTCTGTAGTTCATTTAGATCCAGAACACTGTAAAAAGAAAACGATCTGAAAATAATCAAGTATGTTAACACAATCATTATGACACACGTTGTTCACACATACTGAGTAATATTGTTGTTTTCAGTCTTCAGTTTGCTCTCATTTACGTTGAAACGTCTGGAATTTCATTTGTACCATTGACGCAGATTTCGGAGATTCTGCAAGCTGTTTCACAAACTACTATTATTGTTTTATGAAACTGCAACGACTGAAGATCTTCCCATCTTGAGCCAGTGAGTTTCTGCTGAAGACTTGTTTTAAATACAGGAAGAGCAATGCCTGTGTGTAGTGTCAATAGAGCCAACGATTTTTCTCTTTTTCACAGACTTTCGTACTCCTCACTACTTACGTTGTTATAATCCTGTTCCTTTTCTGTTTCCTGCGTAATAATTCGTTTGGTCTTGGCTATTGGAAAATTCTATTTAGAAGGAGGCTTCAATATATTAGCAGCCTGTGATTTCCAGTCGCGCATCTCACTAGCCACACACAGATGCAAGCCAGTTTAGATAACATTTCTTCATATTCACCAGGAAATAGGATTGCTTTCGCAACATTTACGGTAAGAATCCTTCGAATATGGAAATTGGTGGACAGGACTGGTGTTGCCAAAGTACAAATGAAATACTGTGATTTCAAAGAATATACAATATGAAGAATTATTTTACCTGCTGATATGGTCACGTTCTTGCGTAATCTAATAACAGCAGATTCCAGAGAAAAACGCTGCAACATGATGATTGTTGCTCGTTCCTTGACATGGCCAGATACGAATGCACAACCTTCAAGACTTGGCCCATTTTGTTGTAGAACCAAGAATTCAGTGCTCTGCAACACGAAAACACGGAAAATTTATTATCATATTTTCGTTTCACATCTTATTGATATCCTTGTGTTTAAATTGATAACTTGAATTAATTTTCGTAATTTTTGTGACCTGGCCCTCTTTGATACTAGACGCCACAAGTAGTAATGGTACAGATAAATTAATCACAAAGCACAGTTCACTGTGTTATGTCAACAGAAGTTTATCTCACTTAGGTGACATACATAATTTCCTTGTCTTAAGGAATTACATTGTCTGATCAAAAGTACCGAAGCACTTATTAGCGGAAATTAATGTGGGATGTGTCCACCCTTTGACTTTGTGATGGCTTGAAATCTGCTAGGGACACTTTCAATAAAGTGTCTAAATGAAATGTCGTTTGACTAGGGCCTCCCGTCGGGTAGACCGTTAGCCTGGTGCAAGTCTTTCGATTTGACGCCACTTCGGCGACCTGCGCTCGATGGGGATGAAATGATGATGATTAGGACAACACAACACCCAGTCCCTGAGTGGAGAAAATCTCCGACCCGGCCAGGAATCGAACCCGGGCTCTTAGGATATCACGCTGACCACTCAGCTACCGGGGAAGTGTCTAAATGTCTGTGTACGAATAGCAGCCCATTCTTCTTCAAGAGCCGAATACAGAGGAAGTAGAGATAACAGGTTTCTTGTAGTGGCCATTTTGGCAGCAACTGTCTATAAATTGCAGATGTTTGAAAGAAAATGCCTTTTTTGCATGCTTCACATCGAAATTTTTATTTTTATTTGTGCACCCAGACGCGTTTCGCCTTTTTTACAAGGCAACTTCAGTGGGTGTCCTGAAATATTACACGATTTGTCCATTTCTACACATAGGTTATGGGTTCACATCGAGGTTATAGATTTAAAAACTTTTGATGAAATGGAAAGGTTCTTACATGTAACTTCTAATTCATTGCATCTAAGCAAACCGCTTTTTGTCATCTGGCAACCAGGTGGACATCCTAGAGCTCACTTTAAGTTCACTGTTTACGTTACACATCACTGTAACCGCCATGCCGGCCGGAGGGGCCAAGTGGTTAAAGGCGCTACAGTCTGGAACCGCACGACCGCTACGGTCGAAGGTTCGAATCCTGCCTCGGGCATGGATGTGTGTGATGTCCTTAGGTTAGTTAGGTTTAAGTAGTTCTAAGTTCTAGGGGACTTATGAGCACAGCAGTTGAGTCCCATAGTGCTCAGAGCCATTTGAACCATTTTGTAACCGCCATCTTTTTAATACAGAGATTCATTTGTTTTTCTAAGTGTTACCAACATTCTCAGTTTTCTGCATGCAACTGTTTTGTGAATGGGTGTGTGTGTGTGTGTGTGTGTGTGTGTGTGTGTGTGTGCGCGCGTGATTGTGTGTATGTGTGTGTTTTAAGGAAATAAAAATCTCTCCCGCTCTGTAATACATATACACACACACAGAGAGACAGAGAGAGAGAAAGAGCTGAAGAACACCGGCTTGAAGGGCTTGCAGTCAATGGAATACATACTATGTGGAAAAATCCAGCTCCGCTGATTGCAGCATTCCTGTCTAACGTTTGCCGAAAGTGAAGTACGCCCCTGCCAGATCTGTTGATGTAGAACGTTCTCTTCTTCCTATATAAATTAATGCTGACTGTCAAGCGTCATAGTTTTTCTCTGGAAAACCTAAAAAAGTTTTGTTCTTTCTCGTGAAGCCAAATATGGTCTGGATGTTTGAAACAACGATTTATCCAGCATTTATTAAATTACCTATTACACCTATTTCAACATGTCAACATGCATTTTTTTTTTTTTTTTGAAAAACTGAAAAGGTTTGGAATCAATTTGAGCATTACAGTCGTATAATGTTTCCTGCATTGTGAAACTGTTCATATTTTTATTTTCCTTGTTTTTAATGATTAATGATATGTTCATACACCAATACTGCGTTTTTTACATTAGTTTTAGTTTTTATGAGTGATACGTTTTAGGACCTGTTTCAGGTTTTATATAGCCTAAATGAGGTACTGAAGGAGCCTTTTTTAGATACATAAAATGCACTTTTTACAACCTAATGATACGCGGTTTAGTAATAACCATATACAATGAATGACTTTAGACTCGCATTAATTCTACACGGTTACAGCTTGTTGCTGTGCAGCGGGGTGAGAGATTCTGAGAACGGTTATTGTATACCCGAAACAGGTAATATTATTCAAAAGACTTTACGATCAAGACAATTAAATAAAGAATTACGTCGAAACCTGTGGCTTATGAGGAACTTGAGGAACTGCTCGACAACTGTACGCATTTCTCTTTCACTCCGTACGCATAGTCATTGTCGTGGCTGGACTGCAGGTAACACTTAGGAACTCACGAGTGATTGCTGCCGTTGTTTCCATGAAAGTTGTTACAGCCACCTCCGACTATGGTCGACGGTCCCTGTTGGTCAGTGTATTAGGTCTGCCCGGTCTTTGTTTAGCTGTCTTTTCCTTGGTGTTTTCCTCTTCACAGTCACAACACCAAGGCAGCTTTAGAAGGGTTCAAATGCCCCTGATTGATTTCTTACTCAAGTGATATTCAGTGATTAGTCCACCTTCAAAGTATTTGAGCTCTCTGTGCTGACCCATTCCTGCTGTTACAGCTTCTCTTCTGTCAAAGTACTCCACACCTTCTTTTATACTGGCGAATCGGCCTCTCGTGATATCTAGTGGTTAACTCTACATTACGTTAGGGTGTCCGGATCCTTTTGTTCAAATAGTGTATCTTCTGGGGCCGTGCACCTGAAGTGTATATAAAGTGTTTATTCAGCTGAAATGATCAGTAAGAATGTAGTGTAAGGCGAAGCACAGTACATCTGACTGAAGTCTTTATAAGTATTTTGGGAATCATATACGCACTTCCTAATACATTTATCTTTTAGTGGGTTTCGTTGCTGAGAATAAAAATCAGTTTCTGCAGAACTCTAACTTACAAAATCGCAATACAAGTAAAATCTTTTACAAATTCTCAGTACATTTGAAATTTAACTCGACACTTGATTGTAAATAACATTTTAGTTACCCTAAAGGATAAAAATTAGTACATTCGTAAATAAATAAAACTGGTGCGTAGTGTGATTCGCGTAAGCTATTCAGCTCAAAGATTTTTTGTACCGCTTAAATCGTGGTTCTGTTTTGACTACGACTATTTGTAAGAAAACCCTCATAAATCGACATAGTCTCTTGCTGTAGCTGAATTAATTGCAGAGGTTGCATGAACGTTGCTTTTACAGACGGAACTGCCAGAAGACTCAGAGATCTCAAAGAGGCAAATTAAAGACCGTTTTATTATGTTAAAACGTTAAATAGCGGAACCTGCTCAGATGCCGTTATATTTCATCTGGATCAATGATTTTAGTTAATTAGTTCACTTTCTACATTTTCCCATCACATACATATAAATCTGCCTTGCTCTGAAGCTCAAACTTAAGTGCTTGGCAGAGGGTCCATAAAACCACATTTACACTATTTTTCTACTGATGCATTGTCGAATAATAGTGGGAGAAATTAATACCGAAAGCTTTCTGGGTGGGCTATGATTTCCACTGTTTTATTACAATGGTCATTTTTCCCTTAGCGGGTGGAATTAAACTGATATACACAAGGACCTCACACTACTGTTCTTGTCAATTGCCAGTTTTATTACTCTAGGAATATCTCATTTAAATCATTCTGCAACTCTTTCTGATGTTCTCATGACTTTACGTCATCATCTGCCAACAGTCTAAGAGAGCTGCTCAGATTATCTCCAAAATATTTTATATAGACTGATAACAATGTATGGTCAATAACGCTACCTTCAGGAACCTGAGAGGTAGCTAATGCTCCACTGGATGACTTCCCTTCAGTTACTACGAACTGTGAAACAGCCGCAGAGCAGACACAATACTCTTTAGCCACGTAATTTGATTAGAAGGTTCTTTGTGAAGAACGGCGTTGAAAATCTTTTGAAAATTTAGAAATATGGAACTAACTTGAAAACCTCTGGCAACAGCACTCATAACTTCAGGCGAATAAAGAGCCATTTGTGTTTCACAAGAATAGTATTTTCTGAATCCGTTGATTTCATCAAGGTACTTTGTAGTGTTGCAACAAAGAATGAAGGGTGTTTGTTACAGGTGCAAGCAAAACGCTGGGTAAGGGACAATGAAAAAAGCGTATAATGACACTAGACATAGGTCCAGAATGCGATGACTGCCCTGGTACAACTTTTACATATGAACACTTCATAACAGAGTATTTGGGTGATGTTGCTTACGGTGAAAAGATGTGTGTGTGGTACATTTCCATGTGTTTTTTGTATGTGGGTATTTAAAAGCTTTGATTTATTCCAGCTCTGAACTTAAAGTCGATTAACTCCGGGTATTCGCTGTTGATAGCTGTCAGTTCACGTGCAAAAAGATCATTTCATTCTCCAAACAATAATTGGACAAGTACAAACAATATATAAAATATCTCTTTTATGGCTTTAAAAATTAGCTTTTTTCCTGCCTGCAATTCTGCTAGGCGAGGGCATTCATGGATTTTAATTTTTCAGAACTGCTGTTAAAATACTTTACATCTATTTGACTGTATGATAGCAACTCTGCTGGTCCACATCCATGCAGGGCTTCCGTATAGAACTTTAAGTTCACAAATTTTGCAAATGAGTGTCCTTTAAATGTAGTTATTCCGTCAATTTTAAACGGTTGTTCTGATGCTAGGTGCACAGCATTCAGTGGTACACATTTGGATGGTATATAACTGTCTTTTTAAGGCAGTTTAACTGGGAGTGGAGCTTCTGAAGCAGATTTTTTCATATACCTTTCAGCGTGGTAAACGTTATCGATTTCACTGATTTCGTCCAGTATTCTGTCTCGTGACCAATTTCCATTTCTGTTTATTGAAAATTCAGATATTTTATATTAGCCAGTTGTAGCCAGCTTTCTCTATAATGTGCGAACAAAGAAATATGTCAACCCTGCTTTCCCATTTGCAATAACTTCTCCTTTCGCTATTTGCAATTTATATTCCTCCTTTATGGCAGCTGTTTTCTTTGCATACTCCATTTCATCTTTTGCTTTCGGTGTCCTCATTTCAGTTTTACTTTTCGTACACGCAACGCAATAACTGGACTTAAAGCAGTATTCTCTTTAACGGAAAATAGCTTACGCCTGTGCAATGCATTTGCCTTTTTCTAAAAGCTTGTGGAATAACATTGTTTGTGGGTACCTGTCATAAGTCGGCTATATCTATATCTGACTGTGTTGCGGAGAAAATGTTCTGGATTGAAATAAATATGTTTCTCTTGCTTTAATATCACACTTCCGTGTAATACTTACATTGTCTTTGTTGGTGTCAGTATCAAGAATCTCCACGTACTTCACTGGTAGATAGTAAAACTGTATACCTACAGAACATAATTTATAAGCTGTTTTCGGTCTGGAGTGTCTCGAAGGTTTAGTTGTAACCAGTAAATATTCGGGTATTCTAATTAGTGTAGCAGACAAACTGCAGAACATTGCCAAAGGCCATACAGCAGCTGTTCTGAAGTTACTCGTTATCTGACCCTGCGTGGGTGTAATTGGCACATAGAACAGTGGGGCACATTAGAAATACTTTTTGTTAGCGTTTCAAGCACTTAAATATTCTTGTACGAGATCAAACACACGATCCATCCTTTAGTTATATGTTGTAGCCTCGAGCCTGGTAGTAACATATTCTTTGTCGAGGAGGACGTAAAATTTTCTTGTAGTCGCTTGCCTGGACATCTTATGAAACCTCTAAGGTGGTTACTAATAACTTTGTTCACACGTGGACTTATCATTGGTCATATAAATGTATCACGTATCTTACCCCACAATTAGTGGTAATCCACTTTAAACAGTCTATTCGCACTGTATTATAATTGTCCACAATCACATTGATGTTTCTCTGGCAGCCTCCTTCCTTGCAGAAGTTATGGTTTGATATCAATAGTCGTACATCTCTGTTTTATTAAAAATTCCGGCAAAATCTTGTGTTATGTCCAAATCCTTTCTCATATATAAAAATGCAACCCTGAAAGAAGCACATGAGGAAGCAGTGCAATGTCAGAATAATTTTGACTACTGAATGTACCATATACCAAGACTTTTAGGTCGGTACGCCCATGTAACATTATGCCTCCCCACACCATAAGAAAAACACCATCAAAACGATCACGTTCTAGAATGTTCCCGGGTGCAGTACATGTTCTCACCGTATGAGACTACTTCCACAATAATTGCTCAGCCTGAAACTGCTCTCATCCGAGACGGGCACACGATCCCAGTTCTCTTTGGTACAGTCCCTATGCTGTTGAGACCATTGTAAATGGTGCCACTGATGTGCAGATGTCAACGGAACACAATCTAATGGTTATCAGGGAAAGAGACCAACCACCTAGAGTCTCTGTACCGCTCTATAACGTGAGACTGGGTGTATTGCAATACTGTTAAGTGTGGTTGCAGTTACACCTGCTGTCCGATGTCGGACTGTTCTTGAGGTTGGAGAATATAGTGTTGGTCTGCTCCTGTAGTTGAGCTTATCCTTCGGGAAGCAGTGCCTGTGGTTCAGAACACTCCCCAGGTGCGTGAAACAATGATGTGAGTAAAACCAAACTACTGTGGTCCACTAGTGACAGTTGTCCTTGTTCCAGTTTCTCGATTATTCTTCCCAGTGTGAAGTCATCCGAATGTTGTCTGTGGGCCATCCTGTAATGAAGAACACCACCATAGAGCACCCTAATGCTCTCTCATTGACATACTGAAACGTCCCCTTAGAAAAACTAATGAATTACTGTGCTAATAACCCCCTACGTTATTTGATTTTGAAACAGCTGAGCAGAACTGAACGTACTCAGACATTTCGCTCTGTACCTATTCTGCTAAACACTAAACTGACACACAATATTTTTTAGCGCAACGCAATCTGACTTTCAAAAATCCCTACAAAAGAATGGCCCTGACTAACAATAACCTACACCTTTCATGAATCACTTACCTGAATGATATTTTCACTCTGCAGCGGAGTGTGCGCTGATATGAAATTTCCTGGCAGATTAAAACTGTGTGCCCGACCGAGACTCGAACTCGGGACCTTTGCCTTTCGCGGGCAAGTGCTCTACCAACTTTTTTTTTTTTTTTAAACCTAATGAACCGCTGCAGGAGCAGGACGACGGGTAGGGCAGGGGTCGACACCCGAAGCCTGGCCATCCCGCCGCCACGCCCAAGCAACGTGTTCGAGTTCGAGGATCGAAGGATCAGGAAGAGGATGTAGTGTGTTTGTCGATGTTGTTTTATTTATTTATTTATTTATTTAATTTTTATAACATTTTGTTTATAGATTTATTTGTGTTTCATTACAAAGAGAGATCCTACAACTGCCGTAGCCGTGCGTCCGAGTCGTCTTCTCGTCTGTTGGGAGGGGTTCCCCCCTAGTCCGTCCGTAGAGGATCAATATGCTCCAGGATTCTTCTTCATTTTCAGCGTCTCATACCCGGAACGCCCCAGTGAGCAGGAGGATCCACAAATAATGAACCTAAATAATTTGCGAAACGAGTTCTGTACTTCGGGTGGCGGCTGAAAGCTGCATGTGTCGTTATCAATAGGGACCAAAAGTCGAGTGTGCCTTTGGGACCAACTGAGCTACCGAAGCACGACTCACGCCCGGTACCCACACTGATACTGGCAGAAGTAAAGCTGTGGGTACCGGGCGTGAGTCGTGCTTCGGTAGCTCAGTTGGTAGAGCACTTGACTGCGAAAGGCAAAGGTCCCGAGTTCGAGTCTCGGTCGGGCACACAGTTTTAATCTGCCAGGAAGTTTCATGTCAGCGCACACTCCGCTGCAGAGTGAAAATCTCATTCTGGAAATATCCCCCCGGCTGTGGCTAAGCCATGTCTCCGCTATATCCTTTTTTTAAGGAGTGCTAGTTCTGCAAGGTTCGCAGGAGAATTTCTGTAAAGTTTGGAGGGTAGGAGACGAGATACTGGCATAAGTAAAGCTGTGGGTACCGGGCGTGAGTCGTGCTTCGGTAGCTCAGTTGGTAGAGAACTTGCCCGCGAAAGGCAAAGGTCCCGAGTTAGAGTCTCAATCACTTACCTCACAAAAATCTTCGTTACTCGAACTAAGCAATACAGCGAGCGCAAATACTGCCAGCTAAATAAAAGATTCTAACTACTGATAGGCATACTTAGCAAATGAAATATTTTAATAGAGAACAAACAATGTATTTACCTTAATAGTGTTGAAAAATCATAATATTTATATATATATATATATATCAGTTCATGACATCCGTCGTTACAAATGTACTGTCTATGATGGACACACGTCCAGATCATCCGGTCTCAAAACTCCACCATCTCTTTCCCCACATCCACCACTGCGCAACGCTTCGCGCTGTTCACATCCAACTGCGCAACACTACAGCAGCGACTATTCCAACAATGTCAAGCAGCCACAGACTTCACACAGCACAGTCAGTGATTTTCATATAGAGCGCTAGGTGGCGTTACCAACATAAAAACCTAAACAGCCTACTTACAATACAGTGTCTCTTCCTGTTCCTTCAACTGCCAGCCCATTTGGTGTAGTAGCCTCGCTGACCTCACACCACATGACGTCCAGCTTTCTGTGCACAACTATGACATGTCTGGCAACATGGTCCTCCACTGAGGTGATAATATTTTTTTCTTACTCTGTCTACGACGTCTTCAAGTTTTCCAGAGCAGTGTAGTATTGAGACTGAAGTGAGAGGCAGATGCACTAACGGCAGAGCGGACGGTGACGCTGAGTGTGCCGCGTGTTGTGTGGTGCCCAGGCGACGCTGTTCGCGTTCTCGCACATGCTGCGGCACGCGCCGAGCCGCGACTCGCTGCAGAGCAGCAGCGACGGCCGGGGCTCGGCGCCCGGCTCGCCGTCGCTGGTGGTGGTGCCGGTGCCGCAGCAGCTGCCGCTCGGCCTCAGCCTGGGGCTGGGCGCCCACAAGCCGCGCCGCGCCTCCTTCCGCTTCTCCAGCCTCCACAAGCGCCGCTCCAAGTCGCAGGCCAACATCGCCGCCGTCGCCGCCGCCACCGCCGCCGCCGCACACGCCAAGGTAGCACACTCTTCCTCCGCGACTCGCAGAAACGCATACTTCTTAGCCTTGCGGCCGCCTATTTGCACGATAAAGCTGAATATCACATCCGTAAAGTACGGCATTATGAAGGCTACGGCTGTTTATATAACAGGGATTCAAATGTAAACAGAACACTCGCCAAAATAGGACCTTGGAACAGTTCCATTTAAAAGTAACCACGACACGCTTGATGACATTTACAGGGTGTTACAAAAAGGTACGGCCAAACTTTCAGGAAACATTCCTCACACACAAAGAAAGAAAATATGTTATGTGGACATGTGTCCGGAAACGCTTACTTTCCGTGTTAGAGCTCATTTTATTACTTCTCTTTAAATCACATTAATCATGGAATGGAAACACACAGCAACAGAACGTACCAGCGTGACTTCAAACACTTTGTTACAGGAAATGTTCAAAATGTCCTCCGTTAGCGAGGATACATGCATCCACCCTCCGTCGCATGGAATCCCTGATGCGCTGATGCAGCCCTGGAGAATGGCGTATTGTATCACAGACGTCCACAATACGAGCACGAAGATTCTCTACATTTGGTACCGGGGTTGCGTAGAAAAGAGCTTTCAAATGCCCCCATAAATGAAAGTCAAGAGGGTTGAGGTCAGGAGAGCGTGGAGGCCACGGAATTGGTCCGCCTCTACCAATCCATCGGTCACCGAATCAATTGTTGAGAAGCGTACGAACACTTCGACTGAAATGTGCAGGAGCTCCATCGTGCATGAACCACATGTTGTGTCGTACTTGTAAAGGCACATGTTCTACCAGCACAGGTAGAGTATCCCGTATGAAATCATGATAACGTGCTCCACTGAGCGTAGGTACAAGAACATGGGGCCCAATCAAGACATCACCAACAATGCCTGCCCAAACGTGCACAGAAAATCTGTGTTGATGACGTGATTGCACAATTGCGTGCGGATTCTCGTCAGCCCACACATGTTGATGGTGAAAATTTACAATTTGATCACGTTGGAATGAAGCCCCATCCGTAAAGAGAACATTTGCACTGAAATGAGGATTGACACATTGTTGGGTGAACCATTCGCTGAAGTGTACCCGTGGAGGCCAATCAGCTGCTGATAGTGCCTGCACACGCTGTACATGGTACGGAAACAACTGGTTCTCCCGCAGCACTCTCCATACAGTGACGTGGTCAACGTTACCTTGTACAGCAACTTCTCTGACGCTGACATTAGTGTTATCGTCAACTGCACGAAGAATTGCCTCGTCCATTGCAGGTGTCCTCGTCGTTCTAGGTCTTCCCCAGTCGCGAGTCATAGGCTGGAATGTTCCGTGCTCCCTAAGACGCCCATCAATTGCTTCGAACGTCTTCCTGTCGGGACACCTTCGTTCTGGAAATCTGTCTTGATACCTTTTTGTAACACCCTGTATTCCACTGGTAGACGAGACGATCAATTTGCAAGAGGTGACTATTAAGACGGCTTGAGTAGATTTGGTTCTGTATCAGGAGGCACTCTCCCATTTGCTCCTTGCCAGTTTTCCTCAGAAGGATGTAGTGGCCTGTGGTCGCCAGTAGACTCATGAGGGGACCTTGTGGGAGATGCATCGCGTTATGAGCTCCCACTTCGCCTGCTTATAGTGTGGGTAGGCACCTGTCACACCCTAACATTGTAGGTGCCATTGCGGCCTCGTTTTTGAAATATTGCCTGTTAAATTTTCGGCAGCTCTTTATATACAGGGAAGTTTCACTATTGTGGCACGTGAGCCAGTAGCCGACCCTGGAAGGAACACACATCAAGGATTTACTGAATGATTAATTTTGGTCTGGGAAATGGTGATGAGGAACCTCAGGCTGCAGAAGAAGAAAATGCGCATGCTGAACTGCCACCAGTTGAAGGGGACAGTGAAGGTGCTAAATTGTGCTACTGCTAAAGCCTCACTATGATTGCTCATTCTTTGAATGCTGTGATTTATGACTGAAATTATTTGTCACCTTATTTATGTCATTTCATTGTAGCCATTTTTGTTACTGTTTTTGTGAAAAAAAAGTGGCAAGCGAGCGAGACCCCCGTCCAGGCGCTCCTGGTTCGAGACCCGTCTATGCTACTTTTGTTTTTCCAAATGCTTGTTTTAATTTCCAATTACTCATGAAAATTACGCAAGGAATTGATTACAAGGAATTACAAGCCTCTATAAATCAAAATTACAAATTGAATGTCACATTTTGTTTCAATCTTTTGCGTTTATTTTTATTTTCACAGGAAATCAACCGTAATCAAAACGTTGGCATACATAAATTTGCCTATTTACCTGAAAATTGAGAGAAGTTGTTAAAATATTTCTTCTAAAATAGTCATAAAGCCGTCATTCAAATGTTATACCTGTCAGATCGTTGACGCGTCGTCGCGCCTAAATCCTGTTTATGGTCTGTGACCGTTGGCGTTTCCCTTTTTGTACCTGCCGTTCCACGAATAAAGGGACTCTACTGTCTGTGTACGTGAGTAGTGACAGTTATAACTGCCCAATAAACGTCTCTCGTCCGTTGAAAGCTTGGTTTTGAAGTGTGCAGACGTTTATCCTATAAAATTGAGCAAAAAGTGCAAGCTGTTCACGAGTTGCCAGTCAGTGCAATTTTGATAATATTGAACATTTGGTGGAAGACCAAGGAGGTATTTTGTGGGCTCCACCTAACAATGAAAAACGGTAGGAGTTAACAAATTTTGACAAAAGTTGACATTCGATGTGTAATTTTGATTTGTAGAGGCTTGTAATTCTTTTTAATCAATTCCTTGCGGAATTTTGATCATTAATTATAAATTAAAAAAGGCATTTAAAAAAAGTGAAAAAAGTAGCATTGACGGGTCTCGAACCAGGGTCGCCTGGACGGTAGTCTCGCTCCCTTGTCACTTTTTTTTAACTTCTTTTTTTTTTAAATCTCATTTTGTTCGTCTTCGTTCTTTGTATCTGCTCGGGGCGGGCGTCGCAAAACACCAGTTTCAGTTCGTCATTGATCCATCCTTTAATACAGAGGGCAGCTAACCCTCTGACCGAACACGCTGAGTTACCGTGCCGGCGACGTCACTCGGCTACTCGCTCACTTGGGACAACAGTGAAACTTTTCTGTATATAAAGAGCTGCCGAAACTTTAACAGGCAATATTTCAAAAACGAGGCCGCATTGGCACCTACAATTTTAGGGTGTGATAGGTACCTACCCACACTATAAGCAGGCGAAGTGGGAGCTCATAACGAGATGCACCTCGCACAGGATCCCCTCATCAGTGAAAGAAGTTCCAGAATTAGTTATTTATTTCCATAAAAATACGGGTATCGTCTTGACTCGTGGTTGGCATCGTCTGCCAATTCCCGCTGCGGAATCGCGTCGGAAGCGGCCTTAGGCCCGCTCACGGCGGCTGACACGGCACACCTCGTTCCAGCCGGCTGCTGCACTGGCGGTTCGCCGCTTGTGGTACCCGCGGCTCCGGCTGCACCGCAACGCCGCGGTACAGCCGCGCTGAAATACGCCGATTCTGTGAATACAGAGACGCCAGCGGCGTACTGAAATTCCACACGCCGACTTGGGAGGTGGTCTGTCACCTCTCGCTGACCACTCTTATTCGTCATCCATCGTACCGCTATGACGGTTGCCATGTAACCGTGGAGTTCGACGATATTTGCCTGCCGTCCACATACGCCCTATTCAGTCTGCCGGAATGTCAGGGACTTAAGTGCCGTGATCCTGGTGGAACAGAAAGGCCTCCAGGTCTGCGACAGAGGCAGATTGTGGTGATGAGCTCTGCGACTGGTGATGATGGCGAGATAGCCATCTGTTCCAGTAGCCGCTGTTATTGTGCATGGCATGCCGGAAATCTACAGCAAACTTTTGCCAGACATCACTTTGTTGCAATCAGGGAATCGAGTGGGAACATCTTGTACGCCCGCATCTCGTGGTCGTGCGGTAGCGTTCTCGCTTCCCGCGCCCGGGTTCCCGGGTTCGATTCCCGGCGGGGTCAGGGATTTTCTCTGCCTCGTGATGGCTGGGTGTTGTGTGCTGTCCTTAGGTTAGTTAGGTTTAAGTAGTTTTAAGTTCTAGGGGACTGATGACCATAGATGTTAAGTTCCATAGTGCTCAGAGCCATTTGAACCATTTTTGAACATCATATACGCCACATGTCCTGTCTATACATACACTCCTGGAAATGGAAAAAAGAACACATTGACACCGGTGTGTCAGACCCACCATACTTGCTCCGGACACTGCGAGAGGGCTGTACAAGCAATGATCACACGCACGGTACAGCGGACACACCAGGAACCGCGGTGTTGGCCGTCGAATGGCGCTAGCTGCGCAGCATTTGTGCACCGCCGCCGTCAGTGTCAGCCAGTTTGCCGTGGCATACGGAGCTCCATCGCAGTCTTTAACACTGGTAGCATGCCGCGACAGCGTGGACGTGAACAGTATGTGCAGTTGACGGACTTTGAGCGAGGGCGTATAGTGGGCATGGGGGAGGCCGGGTGGACGTACCGCCGAATTGCTCAACACGTGGGGCGTGAGGTCTCCACAGTACATCGATGTTGTCGCCAGTGGTCGGCGGAAGGTGCACGTGCCCGTCGACCTGGGACCGGACCGCAGCGACGCACGGATGCACGCCAAGACCGTAGGATCCTACGCAGTGCCGTAGGGGACCGCACCGCCACTTCCCAGCAAATTAGGGACACTGTTGCTCCTGGGGTATCGGCGAGGACCATTCGCAACCGTCTCCATGAAGCTGGGCTACGGTCCCGCACGCCGTTAGGCCGTCTTCCGCTCACGCCCCAACATCGTGCAGCCCGCCTCCAGTGGTGTCGCGACAGGCGTGAATGGAGGGACGAATGGAGACGTGTCGTCTTCAGCGATGAGAGTCGCTTCTGCCTTGGTGCCAATGATGGTCGTATGCGTGTTTGGCGCCGTGCAGGTGAGCGCCACAATCAGGACTGCATACGACCGAGGCACACAGGGCCAACACCCGGCATCATGGTGTGGGGAGCGATCTCCTACACTGGCCGTACACCACTGGTGATCGTCGAGGGGACACTGAATAGTGCACGGTACATCCAAACCGTCATCGAACCCATCGTTCTACCATTCCTAGACCGGCAAGGGAACTTGCTGTTCCAACAGGACAATGCACGTCCGCATGTATCCCGTGCCACCCAACGTGCTCTAGAAGGTGTAAGTCAACTACCCTGGCCAGCAAGATCTCCGGATCTGTCCCCCATTGAGCATGTTTGGGACTGGATGTAGCGTCGTCTCACGCGGTCTGCACGTCCAGCACGAACGCTGGTCCAACTGAGACGCCAGGTGGAAATGGCATGGCAAGCCTTTCCACAGGACTACATCCAGCATCTCTACGATCGTCTCCATGGGAGAATAGCAGCCTGCATTGCTGCGAAAGGTGGATATACACTGTACTAGTGCCGACATTGTGCATGCTCTGTTGCCTGTGTCTATGTGCCTGTGGTTCTGTCAGTGTGATCATGTGATGTATCTGACCCCAGGAATGTGTCAATAAAGTTTCCCCTTCCTGGGACAATGAATTCACGGTGTTCTTATTTCAATTTCCAGGAGTGTATTATGTGTCTTTAATGCTGTGGTATCCATTGCCTTCTCCATCCTCATGCTGTTGATCATTGCTGATTCTTCAGCATTTTAGAGACAGTTTCCCACCCCAAGGGCAAAAGAGGGTCCTGAACCTCAACCCGCTCCTCCGCCCTTTTTACATGCCCGTTGGTAGGGCGACAGTGACTCCTTATGCCGGAAGTCTTCGTATGTCATTGATTATAATTTTTATCCAAAATACAAACACTTGCTGGATTCGAATCGAGGACCCAGAACGTTTTGATAGGTAGTCAATACGCTACCCCTACACCACGGGTGTACATCCTAGCCCCAGACAGATTCATAACGCTATACAGATAGTCGTGAAAATCTGTGCTTGTGAATTTTTAATAGCTAAAATCTGAAACGGGAAACGTGGAGTGCATGCAGTAGGTAATTGACGTATGAGTAGTTCAGCTAAGTAACTAATTTTATTGCACTGCAGAATGAGTGTTGCGTGATTTTGCTCACTGACACCTACTCTCTACATTCCTTACTGTAATCTATTGCGTTCGCCCCATGCTTTTCGTTTTAAATCTCACAAGTATTATGAAACGTCCCCTTAGAAAAATTATACATGACTGTGCTTAAACTGACACACAATATTTTTAGCGCAACGCAGTCTGACTGTCAATAAGCCCTACAAAAGAATGGCCCTGACTAACATTAACCTATACGTTTCACAAATCACTTACCTCACAAAAATCTTGGTTACTCGAACTACTGCAATACAGCGAGCGCCACTACTGCCAGCTAAATAAAAGATTCAAACTACGGAATGCACTAACTACTGATAGGTATAGTTAGCAAATGAAAGATTTTAATAGAGAACAAACAATGTATTTACCTTAATAGTCATCAAAAGTCATAATATATATATCAGTTCATGACATCCAGTCTTACAAATTTCAAAATTCCGCCATTTCTCTCCCCACATCCACCACTGCTGGCGGCTCACCTCCAACTGCGCAACGCTACGCGCTGTTAACATCCAGCTGCCCAACACTACGATGGCCAACAAGAATGCAAACCAGCCACAGACTGCACACAGCACAGCCAGTGATTTTCAGAGGGCTACATGGCGTTACCAATATAAGAACCTAAACAGCCTACTTACAGTATTGTCATAAAAAATTCACACGCACAAAAAGTTTCAGGTCTATTTGTGATGTGCTAGGAATCTGTACCGGGCTAGGAGGAATTGTTTTATGGTTTTAGTCCGTTTTAAAATATGTTAGATTAGAAAACTGTACACGTAATTAACGCCTACTTTTTAGTATTGTCTGTCTGAAGTTTTCAATTGCTTTCAAACCTTTTTATGAAATTACAACAAAGACATGTGAGTCAGCCAATATATTGCTTCCTCCTACGTATATCTCGTAAAAATATTGTGAAAGTAAAAGTTAGAGAGAATCGAGCTCACACGGAGGTTCATCATCAGTCGTTCTTACGGCGAAATATTCATGACTGGGACAGGAATAGGGGAAAACAGCAGTGGCACACGTAGTACCCTCCACCACACAACAGACAAGAAAGCGAGTTCACATTACATTGTCATCAAGTTCTGACCTATGTTGATGTTTTCAAGCCTCTACCACATCAGGAAGTTAGCTTCAAATCAACTACAAAATTTGTACCGTACAAGCAAACAGATAAGACAGTGACCTAATAGAAACACGTTAAATAAAAAGAGACCAGATCGTAATAAATGCTAAGAAAAATATAACGTACTACAAAAAAAATCTCCTGTGTATATTTAAATCGCATCCACCGTTATTGTACCTTCGAGTGTAGGTGTCGTAATGGTCAAAAAATTGAAAACGCTGGTCCCATTCCTACAGATGCACATCACAGTTTTTAAAACTTCCATCATATTCAACATATTGCAGCACAATGTTTAATGTGGCCATGCGACTGCAAAACAGCTGTTGCAGAGAACTAACGCTAAAGTATACACAGGTACACAAAGTCGATGTAGTCCGCTTACAAAGATGATGCATATGGATGTGTCATAAATATTTGCTAATGGTGAAATAACGAAATTGTACAGTCTAAAGGAAAAATGACAGCTGCTGGCGGCATGCAATCATTTAAACACTTTATCGCAGCTGCTGGCGGCATGCAATCATTTAAACACTTTATCGCAGCTGCTGGCGGCATGCAATCATTTAAACACTTTATCGCAATTGAGGACCCAATCGCAATGAAGAAAGCATTTCTTTGTTATAAAAAAATAAGCACGTAAACTCGTATCTCATACATACTGTATTACGCAGTCAGGACCTGTCTCAAGACAAGACCTTCTCACTTCCTTTGAAGGAGTATTTCGTTGGAGGGCCCTTATCAGGCAAACAGTTTTTTTTTAATGAACGTTCCGCAACTACAGTTTTTAATTTTGTTTATTGATCTCATTACCGATCCAGCTACAAGTTTCAAATTACCATTCCTGCCATCAGCGAAGCTGTTAGTCAGAAATACGGTATCTCCAAACTATGATCAATGGTGACCATTCTCCAGCAGTCATTCCTGCCAACAGTCAAGCTGTCACCCTGCAATTTGAAATCACTGTTTTCAAGCAGTCTTTCCTGTCGAAAGCCAAGCTCTCAAGCTGGGATCTAGGGTCACCATTCTGAAGTACTCATCCCCACTAAGAGCCGAGTTGTACACCTGGTTCTGTTGTCACTATTTTTAAGCAGTCATTCATGTCAACAGCCAAGCTACCACACCAGGAACCGGAATCACTCCTGCCATAGCCAAGCCGTCTAGCTATGATCTGGCATTACCGTTTTCAAGTAATTATTCTTGTCAACAGCCAAGCTACCACACTGGGACCCAAAATCACCAGTTCCAAATAATCATTCCTTCCATAGCCAAGCTGACAGGCGCGGATTTGGCATCACCATCGGTCATGGCCAAACTAGCCACAGACAAAGTATGAACACTGGTGACCATTTCCAGGCAGTCATCTTAGAATAGTATTGTGATCGGTACAAAAAATGGTTCAGATGGCTCTGAGTACTATGGGACTCAACTGCTGTGGTCATCAGTCCCCTAGAACTTAGAACTACTTAAACCTAACTAACCTAAGGACATCACACACACCCATGCCCGAGGCAGGATTCGAACCTGCGACCGTAGCAGCAGCGCGGCTCCGGACTGGAGCGCCTAGAACCGCACGGCCACGTCGGCCGGCTGTGATCGGTACAGCAACTTACATAGAAACTTAAAAGGGATTGCCACAGAGACACTACAAGACACATTCAGTCGCGAAGGCAAATGGGAAGTATTATTTTTTTCTGTGTGGGCACCACAGCCTCAATAAATCTGAAGAATGATATTTCTCCACCAGGATATATATATTTCGCACTACCGGTTTGAGGCAATGTGTATTCTCAAGTGTGTCTCCAGTAACTAACGTGGCAAAACCGTCGTTATTAATTTAAAAATCGCGTGCCACGCACAACTTTGCAAAGCACAGTCGTCAAACATCCTCATCTTGGAATATTTCCTACGAAACATGTGTATAGCCTCACTCAACTAACTCAGTTGAATGAGGTTATACAGTGCCTTTCCTGGGATATACTGCAAGATGAGGACGTTCGACGAAAGTGGTTTGCAAGGTTGTGCGTGGCAAGCAATTTTGAAATGAATGACGACGATTTAATAACGTATATTACTGAAGACACAATTGAGGATGGGCAATGCTCGAAACCGGTAATGCGAAAGATAAAAAAATTTATACACGGTCTGATGGCAAAATGTCATTCTTCAAATGAGAGCTATCACACAAACACACAGATCACATCCCCAAAACTGAACACACTATCTACAAAGAAATGAGCCTTATCGACATCGTGTTAGACGACGGTGAGACGAATAAGTTAGCCTAGATAAAGACTGCAGCACAAATGATTCCTCTGACATTAACACCAGCGACAAGACAAATGAACAGTAATAGACAGCCCTACGCGACATTAAATGACGAAATAAAAATACACAGCCAAGCTAGAATGTTGATTTATTAAATAGGGCAGTTGGTGGCCGGTTATTTACCAGGTGCCACGTAAAACATGGAACTGATTACATCAACAAAGAAAAACTGTAGAACAGGTAATTTAGACAATTAGCCCGCATATTATGCGCGCCAAAAATAGCACTCAACACGCACAACAAACGACACTAGACGTAGAAATAGTAGCACACAGATAAAGTAGAATAGGAAACTGTCAATAAGTTTACTATGATAGATTGTTGGCCAGTTATTGTAGCAGGCGCCACGTTAAACCTGTAATCGGACAGCATTAACTGTAACACAAGTAATCTATCTAACCAACACACACACACATTACAAAAACAACAACAAAACTTAGTTATTAGAACAGTTATGCTAGAGGTGTCTCGAATCGTGACATCAGTATCGTGAATGATCTCGTGTGATAAACTAACAGTGGAACGTGCTGTGCATGGACGTCGGGATCGGTGACGCATTCCGAGACCACTCCCCCCCCCCCCTCCCTCCCCAGCAGCGCCGGTGGGGAGACACTTTCCCATTTCCTTTTCTTTCTGTTCTTAAAAATTAAAATTTTATATTTTTCCGTTTCGAAATTTCATGTACTATAATTCCAAAAAGTAATGATAGCTGTATCATAAACAAAAAAGGATACAAGATCGGCACACAGCCCCTCCTCCACGGGAAGCCGCAAGGGCAACGGTTCCCGCGGCCTCAGCTGCGTAACCAAATTTCATTGCGCGTTTGGGGTCGTGGGAACGGCTAAGAGGATTGGGTGAATCACTACAACCGCGCAAAATTTCTCAGATAGCGGGCGCTAGTTGTCTTTATGCAGACTTGAAAAAAAAAACCTTCTTCGCCAACAGCGAAGCCATCCAGAGGGATTCGTCATCACCATTTTCAAGTAAATCTTTGTCCTCGATGGTGAGTGTTCATCGGAGGTGAGGGTATCACCTGGAGTGCCCCAGGGAAGTGTGGTAGGTCCGCTGATTGTTTTCTATCTACATAAATGATCTTTTGGATAGGGTGGATAGCAACGTGTGACTGTTTGCTGATGATGCTGTGGTGTACGGGAAGGTGTCGTCGTTGAGTGACTGTAGGAGGATACAAGATGACTTGGACAGGATTTGTGATTGGTGTAAAGAATGGCAGATAACTCTAAATATAGATAAATGTAAATTAATGCAGATGAATAGGAAAAAGTATCCAGTAATGTTTGAATACTCCATTAGCAGTGAAGCGCTTGACACAGTTACGTTGATTAAATATTTGTGCTTAACAGTGCAGAGCGATATGAAGTTGGACAAGCATGTAATGGCAGTTGTGGGGAAGGCGGATAGTCGTCTTCGGTTCATTGGTAGAATTTTGGGAAGATGTGGTTCATCTGTAAAGGAGACCGCTTATAAAACACTAATACGACCTATTCTTGAGTACTGCTCGAGAGTTTGGGATCCCTATGAGGGAGGACATAGAAGCAATTCAGAGGCGGGCTGCTAGATTTGTTACTGGTAGGTTTGATCATCACGCGAGTGTTACGGAAATGCTTCAGGAACTCGGGTGGGAGTCTCTAGAGGAAAGGAGGCGTTCTTTTCGTGAATCGCTACTGAGGAAATTTAGAGAACCAGCATTTGAGGCTGACTGCAGTACAATTCTACTGCCGCCAAATTACATTTCGCGGAAAGACCACAAAGATAAGATAAGAGAGATTAGGGCTCGTGCAGAGGCATATAGGCAGTCATTTTCCCTCGTTCTGTTTGGGATCGGAACAGGGAGAGAAGATGCTAGTTGTGGTACGAGGTACCCTCCGCGACGCATCGTATAGTGGATTGCGGAGTATGTATGTAGATGCAGATGTAATCATTCCCGCCAACAGCCAAGCCGACAGGTTACGATCTAGCGTCGCGGACAGTCATACTTTGGATTGACCAGTGGTGATGCTGACGGCTTGCCTCATAGTAAGAATGATTGCTGACAACTTCTGTTTACAAAAGTTACACTGTATGTAGACGAAAGAATAAGAGGAGACCCACCTGAGAGTCGCTCTGTATGTGCCTGTCTGCAGGGGTCGCACCGACGCGGCGACACGCCAGAGCAGGAGATCCTGGCGTTCCAGAAGCAGCTGCAGAACCTGCCCGACTTCGACTCTCCGGACCACCCGGACCCGGTGGCGGCGGCGGCCGAGTTCCTCGCCGGCCGGCCGCACCTCCGGCCGCGCTCGCGCTCCATGCCGCGCGTCTCCTACGAGAACTCGTCGTCGCGCTACCTCACGCTGCCCGACGCGTGGACGCCGTGGCCCGGCGGCGGGGGCGGCGGGGGCGGCCGCCTGCACAGGGGCCGGTCTGCGGGGGCGCTGCCCGGCGCGGGCGACCACAGCCCGGCCGCCGCCACCACGCCCGTCGAGGAGCGCGCCGCCGTGGGGCTGGCTCCGGTGGCCGTGTCGGGGGCCGGCTCGGGGGCGGCGCCTGGCGCGGGGACGGCGGCGGGGGGCGGCGGGGGCGGCGACCGCGGCGGCTCCGGCAGCCGGCGGTCCAGCCTCAGCCCCTCGGACCGGTCCGGCCGCCGCCGCGACAGCCCCGCCTGCATCCTGGTGGAGGTGCCTCCCTGGCACAGGGCCATCCTCAACTTTCTTGAGGTGAGTGTAGCTTCCTGTAATACAAGTGGTTCTTAGTGTTTAACGTCCCGTCGACAACGAGGTCATTAGAGACGGAGCGCAAGCTCGGCTGAGGGAAGGATGGGGAAGGAAATCGGCCGTGCCCTTTCAAAGGAACCATCCCGACATTTGCCTGAAGCGATTTAGGGAAATCACGGAAAACCTAAATCAGGATGGCCGGAGACGGGATTGAACCGTCGTCCTCCCGAATGCGAGTCCAGTGTGCTAACCACTGCGCCACCTCGCTCGGTTCCTGTAATACAAGACAACGCTGTAGAGTCAGATAGCTGTGAGTGAGAAACAAATTAAAGAAAATATTGTAAGAAATGAAATGAAAGGTTTGTATGGTATTATTGGGTGGGAGAACCCGTGGTTGTTAGGCATCGTGGTGTAACTCTTTCTATTGGGTTACTGGATAAGTTTGTAGCGTTTTTCCCTAAGTTTAGTAAACACAAAAGATAAACATAACAAAGACTTTTGTCACCAACATTATATCGATGAGCCAAAATATTATTACCACCTAGTTATAAGCGTTTGGTCCACTTCTGAAACGCAGTTCAGCAGTGATTCTGCGTGCGATGGACTCGACAAGTACTTAATAGGTTTCCAGAGGTTTGTGCCACCAGATGCCTACACTAAAGTCGCAGACTTCACTTACTTTACGGGCGCTTGGTTTGTGGGCACGGAGCTGGCGCCCGATACTGTCCCACTTGCGTTCCATCGGATATAGATAAGCCGAATGTGATGGCCAAGACATCAACTCACTGTCACGTTTCTCAAACCGCTGCACCACGATTCTGGGCTTTTGACACGGACAGTTATCCTGCTGGACGATTACCATCGCTGTTGACGAAGACATCAAGGGGTGACAGGTGGTCCCGAATAATGTTGACTTAGTCCACAGCTATCATGGTGCCTTCAATTACTACCGCAGGTCCCATGGCAGCCCAGGTGAATGTCTCCCAAAACATAATACTGCGTCCATGGCGCGCTGCATGTTTCGAGCAAACGTTCGCCTCGATTACGGCGTATCTCAACACGGCCATCGACCTGGTTTAGCAGTGAATGGGCTTCATCCGGCCAGGTGACACGATTCCCTTGATCCACAGTCGTATCTCGATGATCCTGTGCCCACTGTAATCGTACCTGACGGTGTTGTTGGGTCAACGTGGGAACGCGTAGGGGTCCTCTGTTGGGAAACACCATGGTTAACATTCTGCGCTGAAGGGTGAGCTCCAAAACAGTTGCGCCTGCTCCAGCACTGTACTCTGTCGACAGATGTGCAACAGATCGCCGCCTATCCAACTTTACAAAGCGAGCAAGCCCCCGACCGCTATGTTCTGTGATGAGATATGGATGTCCAACTTCTTGTTGCCTACTCATGGTTTTAGGATCCTTCAACCACTTTCCATAGATGCTCATGACAGTAGCACGCAAACAGCCGAGCCGAACAGCTTCGCCATTTCCGAGATGCTCGCGTCCCAGACGCTGGGCCACAACGATCTTGCTTTTATGGAAGTCGCCTAAGTCGGCAGATTTCCACATTTGCGCCACTTCTCGCCGCTAGAATGATTCCCCATTCGCCTCTGCTCCGCTCATACACTTCTCTTACCGCGTCACGTGTGCTCAGCGCCACCATGCAGCACAAAACCTTGTGGTGGACAATGGTCACAATGTTTTGGGTCATTAGTGTTTATTCTCCTTCACTGTTTCTAATTGTCTGTCAACGCTGAGGTAACTTTTCGATTCCACGGCCGTAGAAATCACGTGGTTTTGAGGTGAAGAGCGCGTCGAACAATATTCGGAGCGAATTTTCAGCCGGAAAAAGAGTTTCTTGAAGTTGCTTCTATAGAGAATGGAAAAAGGTGAGAATATGAGGACGCAAGATCAGTGAATAAAGCGGGTGCGGAATGACTTCCCAGCACAATTCCTGTGTAAGGGGAGAGAGGAGTTATCGCTGAGTAGCATCACTTGACGCGATCTTCCTGGTCATTGTTCTTGGATTGCCTGTGCTGCTAATAAACGTTAGCAGTGATAGTTACACCTCGAGGAAGTAATTCGTAGTACATCAAATCGTCGCTGTTCCACCATATGTATAACATCATCTTTAAAGGATGCGCACAGGTCTTTATACGTGGAGTTGTTGCTTTTTTCGGGCTCAGCCATCCCTTTCTTTTCCTTATATGTTAGCTTAAATGCAACGTTTCTCGCCAACAGTATAGGAATTGTCGGTTTTGTTCACGAACCAGTTGATGACAAGCAAGCAGACATGCACGTTGGCCACCTTCTGATTTCTGTGATTTTGGCGTAGAGCACGAATTTCCCATGTACCCGATTTTAGAACCTTCTCTATTATATGCAAATCTCGCACGATGGTGGAATGATCACAGTTCGTCACATTTGCATATTCTAGAGTGCACTGACATGGTTCATTGTGTATTATTGTGTTTAAAAGATCTTCATCAAACCGTGAAGGTCTTCCTAAAAGTGGAGGGCTACTAATGCCAAAACGATCCTCCTTAAAACGAGAAAAACATTTGCTAATCGTTCTCTGTTCAATGGCATTGTTCCCATACACGATGAAAATGTATCCGGTTGCCTCCGCTTCTGTCACCCCTCTACTGAACTCAAACAGAAGGCCATGTGGGAAACGTTGGCACTCCATTTTCTAGCGTCTGCAGCTCCATTCACTATCTCCAAATAACAAAATGACTGTATGTAAGCTCAAACAGCAAAAATGACAATCGATAAATGAACCCACAGCAACCGAAATACCGACATGTAAAACAAAAACGCTACGAACCTAAGAACCAACTTTATATTTGACGTCATTTCACTTGGCGACTTGCACATCAATGATGATGATGATGATGATGATGATATGAAATTACGATGATGACACAAACACGCAGACTCGGAGCGAAAAGAAAACACTCAGATCCATCCGGGTGTCAAACCTAATCTAGAGGCAGCGATACTAACCTTTAGACCACTTTCAGTTTCTTTGGCCTCCGTCTTCCCCTCTCATAACCTCTTTCGCTCACCATATTTCGGTTTCTCGGCCAGGCTTCACTGCTGTTCTCTCCGTGTAGTCCCTCTATAATGATAGTTTTTTCTTATAAAAATAAAACTCAAAATTTTTCATCCGTCCTTGAGGGAAAAATGTACTACTATAAATAAACTTAGCTTCTCTGAAGTAAGTTGTGACGTATTAAATTTTGAAGACCTCTTCCGCTGCGAAAATTGTATTCTTCTTGCAGTAATATGTAATTATTTCCTGGGGTAGACGGAAATTCCGTTTTTTGTCAGTAAAAATGTTACATTCTTTAAGTATACCTTCTCTTTGTGCTGGTTAATGTAGTCTTCTTCCTTGATATCTGAGATTAACAGATAGTAAGTAACAGAAATTTCCTTCTGCGATTTAGCTCTGAAAGAACATATAATTAAAAGGTGCCTACATCATTAACAAATTAACATCTCTATTCTTAATCGAAGTTTCTTGATTCATTTATTTGCGGTCACTACTCTTCTGCTTATGCACTGGGGACGTAATCTTTTATATGTTCCTGCACTGTAATAGTCTGTGCCGCTAAGTTTTTTGTAAGTATTTATCTTTCTCTTTTTGATGCCAGCGTTTTCATACGTATCTTACATAGAACGAGTCTCTCGAACATATTCAAGTGAACAATGGTACAAATTTATTGCAATCACAATATCGGTATCAACATTCTGCAACAATATATGTGGAGCATTAAATATCTTCAATATCACTGAGAAAAAAATTGTCATTATCGCAGTTTCCAGACTCTGCAGACTACCCAGTATTCCAGTCACCTCTCATCTTAGTCAAACTTTTTGAGTTTCGTCGTCCTGAATAATTTCCAAAGCCCATATTATTTATACCTAGTTATCATTGAGACTATAGCCCCCTGACCAGCATATTTCTGAAGTTCGTTTTACGGAGACTGAACTGCTTAATTTTGACTCGTCTCAGCAGAGAAGCTGCATACGATTCTTCTATGTTAAAGTAGTGAGCTGCACACAGAATGTAAACAGCAAGATGGCTGATTTGTTTAATACTAGCTTGGAGACCAGCGTAAGTTCCAGGTACATTATTCGCATTGTCATGTGACAGACCTCTGCGTAAGTGAATGTCCAAATCATATTTACTTAATAAATTTGTTAGTGAATAAGGTAATTCTACTGCATTTGGAACAAAACAGGTAAATCTTTCAACGGGAAGCCCATCTTTTGATAAATATCTTATAACAAAAGACAGCTGACCCACATTTGTAACATCGAGGGTGAGTCTAATGTGGTGTAAAAATATTTAATTTCCTTCACTACATCTACATTGTAATTCACTACCCTTTCTGCTAGAACTGATATAAACTCTTCACATTTTTGAAAAGAAAGATTGGATGCGCTACCCTTTCCTTGTTTCCACGTTCTATATTTTAAATTAGAAAAAGATCGAAATTTCCGCAATGTGTTGGCCCAAACCCATAGTTGTGAACGCTGACAGATGAACCTTGAATGGAATAGCTCCTGACCACGGCAACAACTCGTTTTAAGACTTCCTTCCAATATTTTACATCTGTCTGAAGCTGAGATGTTAGTTTCTTATCTATTCTCCACGTGATTTTTCCTCTAGTTTTTAAAGTTATCACACATTTCCTACATTCAGATGAATTTTCACGGGCAGTTAATCGAGACTGACTGTTTTGCCAGTCATTAAATCCCGTATTAGGTTTGGCAGACTGTGATGTTAGATTAAACAATAAACATAGGACACAAAATACATTACCCTTGCTTTGAGAGTGTACTAAAAATAGTCTTCGTTGTTTCACGCCATTCCTTATCGTTCTGAAAAGCAATCCTTTATTTAAGTACCTCGGAAAGTCAATTTATTGCCTGCACGAATTACTGAAATTACGATCCATATTCTGTGCCACATGACCTTGTTTAGCGACGTGATCGCGAAGGTATCACTGTCGTCATTCACTTTATATTCGTCTTATGGGTCCACTGAAATTTTTTCTAATCTCGAAAACACTTGACTGAGATAAACCATATGCTGCACTGTTTTCGATACTGTTCACCGTATCGCCGGCCGCGGTGGCCAAGCGATTAAAGGCGCTACAGTCTGGAACCGAGCGGCCGCTACGGTCGCAGGTTCGAATCCTGCCTCGGGCATGGGTGTGTGTGATGTCCTTAGGTTAGTTAGGTTTAAGTAGTTCTAAGTTCTAGGGGACTGATGACCTTAGAAATTAAGTCCCATTGTGCTCAGAGCCATTTGAATCATTTGTTCACCATATCATTGCAGTCTGATGTTTCTAGACCTGAGCGCGAGCTGAAACTAGCTGGCTTTGTTTTTATATATCACACCGGTTTTTGCACTCTTTCTCACAATTTCCTCTTTCTTTATTGCCTTATCTTTCGCGAGTTTCCGCCATTGAGAACCACTTTATCTTCCTCGAGTGTCACTCATTTTAATTAATACTGAAAGATAAATTATGAACTAAACAATTGTACCCCTTAGAGTTTCGAATTAAACTGAACTGCCAGCCAGGCGCCAGTCTGCTAGAATGACTGGCGGTATTTTCTTTGAGTTTGAAGGGGCATTGTTGAGTGTCAACACTGGTTTTTCCTACGACAGCGCTAACACTGTATCCCACCACAAAGCTCAGTTGGTGAGCAGCGAGATCTGCCTTCCTAACGTATACCACAGGAGAAGGCACTGATCTCATTGTCACAACGTAACGTCATTACCAAAGCAAAACCCGTCCTTTTCTCGTTGCCTGACTATACCATTCATGAGATCTGAGATGATTGATGCCAATGTTATCCATATCCATTTCATTGTGAGTTAAGTTGCATTTTTTTTACAAGAGCTGCTAATGAAATGTTTAAAAAAAAAAAGAACAGCAGCGCAGAGCGGCGCAGAGGATGCGGAACCGCATAGTATCGAGCGGAGTCCTCGTAAGTCCGTAACAACGTTCCAGTGTGTGCGCGCCCGTCAGTAAAAATGAGAAACGAGAAATGCTGTCCAAACAGAGCTGTGCACGAAAGAACTATTTCCTTTGATGTGCCGACACTGCGCGGAACTGGTTGGTTGTTGCGCAGAGCGGCGCAGTTTCACTCCTCACCGGCTGCTCTGCGATTCGCCGAACCTCATTTCTTGGTTTTTCGTGGCGCGCCGTAGCCGATGTGGACGCGGCATCTTAAACCATCCTTAAAATCCACCGTCCTAGGCAGCCACCTAGTCCGCCTGGGCCTAAATACGCCCGTGGCTGGGAGGCAGCAGCGACGATTTCTCTCGCAGGTGCTATGATTCTTCGTGAAAAGATTGCCGCTATTCGCATTGGCTGTAATAATTCTACGACAATTTATTTACCCGGGATGCTAAAGTAAGGAATGAGGAAGTTCTGCGCAGAATCGCAGAGGAAAGGAATATGTGGAAAACACTGATAAGGAGAAGGGACAGATGACAGGACGTCTGTTAAGACATGAGGGAATGACTTCCATGGTACTAGAGGGAAGTGTAGAGGGCAGAAACTGTAGAGGAAGACAGAGATTGGAATACATCCAGCAAATAATTGAGGACGTAGGTTGCAAGTGCTGCTCTGAGATGGAGAGGTTAACACAGAAGAGGAATTCGTGGCGGGCTGCATCAAACCAGTGAGAAGATTGCCGACTGATGACCAAAAACAAAAAAAAAAGAACTATGAAGGGGCGTTCCGTAGAGACGTTTACAAAATTACGTTGTGGATGACGCGAAGCAGCTGTGCTCAGCATGTAGAAACTGTCCAGAATCTATGTAAGACTGTTTCATAATTTCAAAGGTGTTTTCACGATTATGTGAGAATGAATTTTTTTACATTACATTACACACACGGTTCATCTTTTGTTTTCGGTTCTAACAGAAAATTGTCAAAATATCAGCTAGTGTGTGTACAATTGCAACTTACTTCGCTGAATGCAATACAAAACACACATTTCATGCGTGAGAAGCAGGTATTTCTGTTGTGGTCAAAAACCCCACAGTTTGTCTAGTTCGAATGCTCCCTCTTTCCTATTGAATTGTTATGTTCTTTTGTATTTTTATGGCCTCTCTGTACATCCTAGTGTAGCAATAATTAGATCTTACTGAAATCACAGTATCAGAGAAATGAATTTGTTGGTTTTCCGGTCCTAGTGCTTGATCTGCTGCCTACCCAGGCTACAATTGGATTTTTATCCTTTGAGGCGGGTACTAATGCTTCCATTTGTAGTTCCCATGTACACTTGTCCGCAAGTGCAAGGGATTTCCTATACTCCTGCAAGCGACGGGTATAAGTCCTTCGCAGCGTAACAAAATCCTTGCACCTTTCTTGTTGGTTGAAATGCTGTATCAATAACGCGTTTTCTGAGTGCTTTGCTGATACGATCTGTGACAGCTTTTACAAATGAACGGAAAAGTTTGCCTCTCGTTGGTTCTTTTTCTCGGTAGAAGCTCTAGACCCTTTTAGATGCAGTATCCTGTTTATTTCTTTGTCGGAGCAGCCGTTTCTTCTGAAGGCCGTTCTTAAATGATCGAGCTAATCTTCCAGGCTCTTTTAGCCAGGTCCACCAATGTTTCGTTCACTTCTGTTTTCTGTTCGAAATGATGACTGGAATTTCCGTGGAGATGTATATCCTTGTGACCAGACTTTCTGTAGACTTTATGCCCTAAAGTTCCGATTGAAGAGACAATTTTCCTCTCATGGATCACATCAGCAAAACATTCAGAAAACGTTGTATTGATACAGTGTTTATGCCAACAGGAAAGGTGCACGAATATTTGACCACTGCAAAGGACCTGTACCCGCCGCTTGCCACAGCGGGAGTATATATTATAAGGGGCGATCAAAAACTTTCCATTCGAAGGCCGTACAGCCCAGAATCGGTATGCTAACCAGGCAAAATCGCCCTGAATACTGAGGCAATCATCTCACCGACGCACAGGGGTGAAGATATCAGTTTGGTAAAACACCGTGTCCTGCTACGTGAAGAGGTCCGTAACTGCCTGCTGCACATTCTCGTCCGACAGGGATCGTCGATCCTTCAGGGCCTAATTTATGGGACCGAAGGCGTGAAAATCGCATGGGGAGAGATTAAGGCTATAGGGCGGGACCTCAAATGTCTACCACTCGAGTTGGCGTAACTTCTGCGTTACGAGATTTGCGATATGAGGATTTGCGTTACTATGAAGCACCAGCACCCCTTGTCGTTCACCATTCCATAACGGTGGTTTTCGACAGACATTCTGCCTTATACAAGTTCTTCACTCCCCACTGAGTGTCTACTGGTGCTTCTCCTTCGAAAGCCAAGAAAATAACAACACCTCGTTGATCCTGTTTGGACGCACTTGGTAATAAAGTCGCCAGTCGCTATAGTTCACATTCCCGCATTTAGTGTACGCACATGGAAAGACACGAATGCTACACGAGTCTCGTGCCTACATTCGGTGTTAATTGACCCTCATTGAAGCCAACCTACATTGCATATATGCTACAGCAACACCCTCAAACAGAAAATTTCTTATCGTCCCTGATATAAGCAGGGCTCTGCCCCTGCGTATTCGGCCACCACAGTCGTGGATATGCTTCGCGGGCCTGGCACGGCCCCTACCTTACCTCAGGAGGTTGTTTGTCAACGGAGGATTCTGTGAGCTGTTTACCGCCAAGCCTCGTGCAGCCGCCTTAGCGTCTGGTGCCACAAACCGTGCCGATACATGGCGTGCACTGCAGTCTGGAACCGCGGGACTGCTACGGTCGCAGGTTCGAATCCTGCCTCGGGCATGGGTGTGTGTGATGTCCTTAGGTTAGTTAGGTTTAAGTAGTTCTAAGTTCTAAGGGACTTATGACCTAAGATGTTGAGTCCCATAGTGCTCAGAGCCATTTTTTTTTTTTTAACGTGGCGTGCAGATCGCGGTAAACAGCAATGCAATCCCAGGCACCTCTTCACGTCTGCGTGGCCACGTGACCACGTGACACTGCGACACCGCTTCTGTATTCCTCCGCTGGCAAGTACCTCGGTCGCCGCTCAGCCCCTATAAGCCCAGTTCAGCTCCGCCTCAAGACCAATCGACAGCCCATGGCACGAACCATGACGCCTGCCGCTGCTGCTACCCAACCGACTGTACAGCACGCTTCATCGACAGGTATATGAATGCGTGGCGTCTGTTCTTTCGGACATGTCCGAAACAACGGATACCACGCGTTCATGTTATTTGATAGGTCTAGCTGGGGAGTCGATCCACCATTTTCAGTGGGGATTCACAAATACGTCTGACCTGTGAGAATCTCGGAGAGCGAACATGGAGGATAGGAACTGCAGATAGGTGGCGCTCGATGGGAATGTCCTTCGTCGGTGAGACGTGCCGAGATAGTCCGTGCAGTTGCTATAACGCTGTGTTCCGGATGGCGCTGTGGTTACCGCACCTGCCTAATGAGCACGAGATCCCGGGTTCGAATCCCGATCCGCTACAGATTTTCACTCACCACCACTGATTTCGCATAATGTCAGTGCAGCGGCAGCAGTGATCCACTCCCCTCCCTTTCCTTTCTTCCCCTCTCCATCTTAAATTTGCATGAAATGTCCGTAAGTGACGAACTGTAGCAGGTGCGACTATGACTTCGTCGGTAGTGGCGATGAACCTACGAAGCGGGGCCTTCCGGAGCGGCTGGGAACCTATCGATGGGTAGCAGCAGCGGTAGGCATCTTGGTTTGCGAACAGGCTGATGATTGGTCTAGAGGCGAAGCTGAACTGGCTATAGAGGGGCTGTGGAGCGACCGTAGGACTCGTTAGCGGAGGAACACACAAGCGGTGTCACGCGGTCACGTGGCCACACAGACGTAAAGAGGTGCCTACGACTGTAGTGCTGTTTACCGCTACTTGCGCGCCATGTTCCTGCGCGGCTTGCGCCCCCAGACACAGTGGCGGCTGCACGAGGCTTGGCGATCAACAGCCCAGAGAATCCTCCATTGATAATAAACCGCCTGAGGTAAGCAGGGGCGCGCCAGGCCCGCGGAGAATGTGCACGAATGTGGTGGCTGAATATGCAGGGGCACAGCAAGTTAGCTCGACTCCAATGAGAGTGAATAAACACAGACTGTAGGCAAGAGACTAGTGTGGAATTCATGTTTTCCCAACGTGCGTGCAGTAAATGCGAAAATGTGAACTGTGTTGACGTTATTACCAAATGCGCCCAAACAGGATCAACGTGGTGTCATTCTTTTCTTTGCTGCGAAGGACAAACACCGGTCGACATCCATCGAAGGGTTATTGCACTTGTCGTGTTCTGCTCGTGAATTTAGGTAATGGTCAGTAAGCAAACAGTGTTATGCCAAGCGTCTATATCAGTCACCACCTAGGTGCACCACTCGCCACGATACTTCAGAGTATATGCAGTCGCTTACACTTGTGGCCAAATGTACGTAGAAACCATTAACGCCTGCCTTAAGAAATGCAAGGGCATTTATTGTCTGGATAAGACAGATGTATCAGCTGTAGCACATCATGCAGTAGAACCAGGAAACCCCCAAATTTGTTTCTCGGACTCTGTGATTTTGGCAAAACCTAATAACTGCAACGCTAGGATGTGGGGAGACGCCATGGAAAATCGCTGAGAAAACTATTAATGGTCCACAACCATGCACATTATATCATAAATTAGAAACTCCCAACAACAGACTTAGTTCTGTATAGAATAAAGTGATGCAGAGCCATAAATCACAGAGCAGAATAACATCACTCTTAAATTAAATGGAAGCACTATAAACGATCAGTCACAGTAGCATATATGTTTGATAACCGTTTCTTAAATGTTGTAGAAAGTATACGGAAAAATAATTGGAGAGTAAAATCACAGCGTTATGTTGAAAAAGGAGCTGTTATAAAATTCAGTCGTATGAATATGTCGCCAACTTCTTCTTTTGAAATTAAGAAAATTATATTGTTTTTGTTGTTGTTATTGTGATCTTGAATCCAGAGACTGGTTTGATGCAACTCTCCATCCTACTCTATCCTGTGCAAGCTTCTTCATCTCCCACTATCTACTGCAACCTACATCCTTGTGAATCTGCTTAGTGTATTCATCTTTTGGTCTCCCTCTACGATTTTTACCCTCCACGCTGCCCTCCAATACTAAACTGGTGATCCCTTGATGCCTCAGAACATGTCCTACCAGCCGATCCCTTCTTCTAGCCAAGTTGTGCCACAAATTCCTCTTCTCCCCAATTCTATTCAATACCTCCTCATTAGTTATGTGATTTACCCATCTAGTTTTCAGAATTCTTCTGTAGCGCCATATATAGAAAGCTTCTATTCTCTTCTTGTCTTAACTATTAATCGTCCACGTTTCATTATATACATGGGTACACTCCACACAAATACTTTCAGAAACGACTTCCTGACATTTAGATCTATACTCGATGTTAACACATTTCTCTTTTTCAGAAGCGCTTTCCTTGCCATTGCCAGTCTACATTTTATTTCCTCTCTACTTCGACCATCATCAGCCATTTTGCTCCAGAAACAGAAAAACTCATTTGCTACTTTAAGTGTCTCATTTCCTAATCTAATTCCGGCAGCATCACCCGATTTAATTCGACTACATTCCATTATCCTCGTTTTGCATTTCTTGATGTTCATCTTATATCCTCCTTTCAAGACACTGTCGATACTGTTCAACTGCTCTTCCAGCTCCTTTGCTGTCTCTGACAGAATTACAATGTCATCGGCAAACCTCGAAGTTTTTATTTCTTTTCCATGGATTTTAATTCCTACTACGAATTTTTCTTTTGTTTCCTATACTGCTTGCTTAATATACAAATTGTTAACATCGCCGATAGGCTGCAATCCTGTCACATTCCATTCCCAACCACTGCTTCCCTTTCATGCACCTCGACTCTTATAACTGTCATCTGGCTTCTGTACAAATTGTAAATGGCCTTTCGCTCCCTGTATTTTACCCCTGCCACCTTCAGAATTTGAAGGAAAGTATTCCAGTCAACATTGTCAAAAGCTTTCGCTAAGTCTACAAATGCTAAAAACGTAGGTTTTCCTTTCCTTAACATATTTTCTAAGTGAAGTCGTAGGGTCAGTATTGCCTCACGTGTTCCAACATTTCTACGGAATCCAAACTGATGTTCCCCGAGGTCGGCTTCTATCAGTTTTTCCATTCGTCTGTAAAGAATTCGTGTTAGTATTTTGCAGCCGTGACTATTATCTGATAGTTCGATAATTTTCACATCTGTCAACACCTGCTTTCTTTGGGATTGGAATTATTATATTCTTCTTGAAGTCTGAGGGTATTTGGCCTGTCTCATACATCTTGCTCATCAGATGGTAGAGTTTTGTCAGGACTGGCTCTCCCAAGGCTGTCAGTAGTTCTAATGGAATGTTGTCTTCTCCCGGAGCCTTGTTTCGACTTAGGTCTTTCAGTGCTCTGTCAAACTCTTCACGTAGTATCATTTCTCCCATTTCATTTTCATCTACATCCTCTTCCATTTCCATAATATTGTCCTCAAGTACATCGCCCTTGTATAGACCCTCTATATATTCCTCCCACCTTTCTGCTTTCCCTTCTTTCCTTCTTTGCCTACAACTGGGTTTCCATCTGAGCTCTTGATATTCATATTAGTGGCTCTCTTCTCTCCAAAGGTCTCTTTAATTTTCCTGTAGGCTGTATCTATCTTACTCCTAGTGATATATGTTCTACATCCTTTCATTTGTCCTCTAGCCATCCCTGCTTAGACGTTTTGTACTTCCTGTCGATCTCATTTTTGAGACGTTTGTATTTCTTTTTGCCTGCTTCATTTACTGGATTTTTATTTTTGCTCCTTCTATCACTTAAATTCAATATATCTTCTGTTACCCAAGGATTTCTACTAGCCCTCGTCTTTTTATCTACTCGATCCTCTGCTGCCTTCACTATTTCATTTCTCAAAGCTACCCATTCTTCTTCTACTGTATTCCTTTCCTCCATTCTTGTCAACCTTTTCCTAATGCTCTCAATGAAAATCTCTACATCCTCTGGTTCTTTCAGTTTACCCTGGTCCCATCTCCTTAAATTTTCAACTTTTTGCAGTTTCTTCAGTTTTAATCTACAGTTCATAACCAATAGATTGTGGTCAGAGTCCACATCTGCCCCTAGAAATGTCTTACAATTTAAAACCTGATTCCTAAATCTCTGTCTCATCATTATTTAGTCTATCTGAAACCTTCCAGTTCCTCCAGGCCTCTTCCATGCTTACAACCTTCTTTCATGATTCTTGAACCAAGTATTAGCTATGATTAAGTTATGCTCTGTGCAAAATTCTACCAGGCGGCTTCCTCTTTCATTCCTTCCTCCTCCTCCATATTCACCTACTACGTTTCTTTCCATTCCTTTTCTTACTGTCGAATTCCAGTCACCCATGACTATTAAATTTTCGTCTCCCTTTACTATCTGAATAATTTCATTTACCTCTTCATACATTTGATCAATCTCTTCTTCATCTGCGGAGCTAGTTGGCATATAAACTTGTACTACTGTGGTAGGCGTGGGCTTCGTGTCTACCTAGGCCACAATAATGCGTACACTATCCTGTTTGTAGTAGATTTTTTATTCGTTATTAAACCTACTCCTGCATTACCCCTATTTGATATTTTATTTATAACCCCGTATTCACCTGACCAGAAGTCTTGTTCCTCCTGCCACCGAAATTCACTAATTCCCAATTCTAACTTTAACCTATCCATTTCCCTTTTTAAATTATCTAACCTACCTGCCCGATTAAGGGATCTGACATTCCTCTCTCAGATGTGTAGAACGTCTGCTTTCTTTCTCCTGATAACGACGTGCTCCTGAGTAGTCTCCGTCTGGAGATCCGAATGGGGGACTTTTTTACCTCCGGAATATTTTACCCAAGAGGATTCAATAATCATTTAACCATAGAGTAAAGCTGCATGCCCTCGGGAAAATTTACGGCTGTAGTTTCCCCCTGCTTTCAGCCGTTCGCAGTACCAGCATAGCAAGGCCGTTTTGGTTAGTGGATGTTACAAGGCCAGATCAGTCTATCATCCAGACTGTTGCCCCTGCAACTACTGAAAAGGCTGCTGCCCCTCTTCAAGAACCACACGTTTGTCCGGCCTCTCAACCGATACCCCTCTGTTGTGTTTGCACCTACGGTACGGCTATCTGTATCGCTGAGGCACGCAAGCGTCCCCACCAACGGCAAGGTCCATGGTTCATGGGGGGGGATTATATATTCTCCCGAAAATAGAGAGGAGATTTCATTTTCGAGAAAATTATATATTCTCGCGAAAATAAAATCACATCCCGATTTTGTGGCGTTTCCAACAGAGTGCTAAAGACTTACTCTCATGCAATAAGCCCTGTCGTTTCTGTAATATGTACCGCATCACTAACTCAGGGCACTTTTCCTGAGAGATTGAAATTCGCCATTGTTAAGCCCTCTGTAGGAAAGATGACAGAATAGATGACAGGAACTACCGTCCCATTTCACTACTGACATCATTATCCAAATTTTTTGATAATGTGATATATTTGCAGCATAGTGTCTCGCCTGAACAGCAATAATATACTCAGCAAACACTGTTTGGATTTCAGAAGAGTTGCGCAACTGAGAATGCCATTTACATGCTCAGTCACCAAATTTTACAACCATTAAATAACAAAATAGCGTCAGTTGGTATTTTGTGTGGCTTATCTAAAGTATTTTATTGTGGGAATCACAATATTCTCCGAGGTAAGCCGAGGTTTTATGGAACTAATGGTATAGCCAACCAATGCGTACTGTCATATCTAACCAAAAGAATGCTGAAAGTTGTATTTAATAACTCAGACAATGAAATTAGGGGAGATTCTTCTGACTGGGGAGAGTCCAAGTCTCAATCTTAGATCCACTATTGTCGCTCACATATGTAAACGGCCTTCCGTCTAACACACAACAAGCAGCATTAGTTCTTTTTGCGGATGACACTAGTACTGTTATCAATCCAAGCATAAAAACAGCAACAGAAGGAATAGTGAATAATGTTAAAAATACTATTGAGTGATTTTCTGAGAATGGTCTCGCACTCAGTTTCAAAACGAAGGAAGTTATTCAGTTCTGGTTACCTCACATGACCTTTCAGTGCAGGAGGTGATCTATAATTTTGTACTGTAGACTTCTTTTGAAAAGCCATTTATTTGCCAAGGTCACTATGTTAACACTATTACTGGATTACTAATTTCTGCAGTATGTACTGACATCCTCATATCTATAAAAAGAAAATATGTCGAGATTACACCAACAGTCAAAAAATAAAGAATATAGTAGGGCATACACAAAAGCTCAATGAAGAAAATTACATGCCCATAAAATTTGACAGTAGTAGTTACATGATTAATACCTCTAATAAGTAATTCTCTTTGTTTTTAAAAAAAGAACATATCACAAAAATCAGGCATTACAATGACAAGCGAAGTATTTTGTCGTAAAGTATGTACAACTTTGGCTACACTTGGATCGAACAAGACAGATACATGCCACGTCTTGCCGCTCAGTGGTGTAAGGCCATGTTGGCTGCGACAGAGTACTAACGACAGAATTTGGAATATAGCGGGAGCTACTGCTGAGAGGCACCACCACATGCTGGTCTGCACTGTTTGACATCAATTACAACTAATGTAACACGGCCACTCTTTTGTTTAACATTGATATTAATAGAAGAAGTGCAAAAATCAAATCAGAATACACCATATAATAATAACGGCGAAGTTCACACAAATTCTATAAAAATAAACAGTATGCTGTAAATTGTCATGGATGGCTGCCTACATTACCAAATAAAAATAGGATAAATTGTGACGTAACGATGACATAACAGATTATATACATTAACAAGTTCATGCCATATAACACACGTAACAGAAATAGGTTTAGAGGAAAGCTACACAGTCGAAACTTACAGACTTATGAAATAGGATTTGACCTTATTGGTTGATTTCGCTGCAACCGAAAGATGAAAATTAAAAATTTTGTAATAGAATATCGTAAAACAAGCCCCCACACTATGTGGGATTCTAACGTAAAGTTTAGTGCACGTATAAAATGTTTATATTACTGAAAATATGTGCTAATATAAAACTACACATAAAAAACCTTTTATTTTTATATTCTTTTATATTTACATCGATGTGCCATCACTCTATGAGTAAAACTGGAGTTGGCTTATAACAATTAGACTCCATCTCTGAGGTTACATAATAATACTACATATGACGGAAGTTATCAGCTGACTAAGTTGTATAAACAGCAGTGGTATCTTGCTTTCATATCCTACATCAATCAGCATCAAGACAAAATTACTTAATTTAGATCTAATAATGATGTGGCCATGTGCTTCGATTGTGTAGGTCATGATGCTCTGTTAGAAGAACTAATGTTTTATGGAATTGAAATTGATGGCTTCCCTCACAGCCAGTCTGAATCATACTTGAAAAACAGAATGCAAAAGGTAATGCTGAATGATTCAGAGAGTATCGGAAAGATAGAACATTTGAGAACTGCAGTAAAAAAAAAAAAAAAGGGAAGGGGGGGGGGGGCCACGAAGGAGTCCCATAGGGCTCAATTTTGAGTCCATTCGTATTCCTTATACATGTGAATGACCTACCATTTAACATTCAACAAGCAAAATTGGTATTTTTTGCAGACGATACCAACTTTATAGTAAATCCCATTAGAGAAAGCAACAGAAGAGTTAGTAAATGATACTCCCAAAAAAATTATTAAGTAGTTCAGCGAAAATAGACTCTCCCACAATTTTGAAAAAAATCATTACATTCAGTTCTGTGCAACAAATAGAGTCATACCAACAATTGATGTAGCACATGAGCAGAAGTCAGTAAACAGAGTAGAATGCTCCAAATTTTCTGGTGTAGATATTGATGAGAAGCGTATTACAGACATTTTCAAACAATTAAATTCAGCTACTTTCTCTCTTCGCGTAATTGCTAATGCTGGAACAAACGTATCAGGCTCCATAGGTATCTTGCATATTTCCACTCAACAATGTCGTACATAATTATTTTCTGCGGTAAGTCAACACTTAGAAAGAAAGTACTGATTGCACAAAAGCGAGCAGTAAGAATAATATGTGGTGTTCACTTCCAGACGTGATGTAGATATCTCTTCAAGGAGCTAGCTATTTTAACTGCGCGGTCACAATACGTATTTTCGCTAATGAAATTCGTCGGAGGTAATCCATCACAGTTTGAGAACAACAGTGAAAAACATATCTACAGCGCTAGAGTAAAAGTTACCCTTTGCTAAAGCTGTCAGTGGCTCAAAGTGGAGGTCAATATGCAACACTAAAAATTGTTAGACATGTCTGATAGGAAGCGATGTAAGTTTTAATTGTAATTAAAATAATTTCTCCTGGACAACTCCTTCTATTCCAGTGAAGAATTTCTGCTTTAAAACTAGTAACGAAAAAAAGAAAAACAACTTGTTTTTATGTGTAGTTGCATGAGTGGGTATAAAATGATAATGTGTTCGTTACTGTTTGAACTTGCCATGTATAAATATCCCGTAAACTGACTCGTTCCACATCATTTCGATAAAAGAGTCGCCCAAATTATCTGTGGAACATGTGACTTACTTCGCTCGACGCCACGGAAGTTCCGACGCACGGACGAAAGGAACGTTTCAGAATGAGAACGTCTACAAAGGTGAGAGCAGTCTGGGGACCCCGTGCGTCTTCCATGCGGCATCTGCACGACGCCGTTTGGCAGAGGGTGACACAATAGACAGTCAGCATCGTGCCGTCTTCTGCGCCTCATCGTGGAGTAGTGACACTGTTTCTCCTCACCTGTTACCTTACCAGCTGCAACTAGAGTAGTGATGTTTTCGTGTCAGCACTTGGCAGCGTTTCAGCCCGGCCTGCCTGCGCCGTGTTGCAGGAGTGGCTGCGCGTGTCGCGGGTGGAGCTGGACCGCAACCCGCCGCTGTGCCGCGAGCTGCGAGACTTCCTCACCAAGGTGTCCGGCTGCGGGCCGCCCTATCAGCAGTGGTGCGCCGAGCTGCGCCAGGAGCACCCCGCCCTCGTGAGTAACGCCGCCTGCAGTCTGAGCCAACTGTCACCCCGCCTTCACGCACTTAAGCAGAACGTCGGCGCTTGTAATATGATCTGCGGCACTGTCGCCAGATCTGATCGTTGTCGTCAGCAAGGATACGAGGAAGTCAGCGTCTGTAGGGACTAGGGTTGCCAGATTAAATTAACAAAATTACCGAACATTGCCTGGCGAAAGGATTTGCTGACCTGAGGGCTGAGGGTGGAAACGATAAAACACCTAGTAAACTCTAAAAATTGTATTTGTTATTAGTAATTACAGTCTTGGATACATTTTTGTTACCTTTAACTTATGGTAAAAGTTGCCTGTTATAAACTTTAAATTACAACGAATGTATAATTCTGCATTTGCCATATCAACACTCAGTTTGATTCGTGTGACTGACGACTATTTCCACATAGGCATTGATTGCTTCATGGAACCGCCATTATTCACTTTGTGGATATAGGCACTTGTAATTGTTCCAAATGCAGCATCGTCGGCTGGCAACAGACACCAAATTGTTACTGGCATGATTTTGCAAATAAAGAAACAAATTAATAATATGAATGGCATTCTAGGAGAACCGAACCACTCATACTTCGGTTCCGAACGCCGAACACCGGGTTGAAATACCGAATACTTGGGCAAAAAAACCTAATACCTGGTAACCTGAGACCATAACGCCTGACTGCAATCTGGTATTAGGTAGTCCTCTTTCCTGCCCCTCCCCCCCCCCCCCCCCACCGCATTCCCTACCTTCACCTACATTAGCGTTTAACTAAACTAAACTAAACAATGAAAAAGATTTTCTTTTAAAACTTTCATTTTTGACATGGGCAACGGCCTTGACGCAGTGGCTACACCGGTTCCCGTGCGATCACCGAAGTTAAGCGCTGTCGGGCGTGGTGGCCATTTTTCGGGGTGTACTCAGCCTCGTGATGCCAATTGAGGAGCTACTCGACCGACTAGTAGCGGCTTCGGTCAAGAATACCATCATAACGACCGGGAGAGCCGTGTGCTGACCCCACGCCCCTCCTATCCGCACCTTCCTCTGAGGATGACACGGCGGTCGGATGGTCCCGGTAGGCCACTCGTGGCCTGAAGATGGAGTGCTTTATTTTTGAAATGACGAAAGATACACAGTATTTAGTTTTCATATGTGCTTTATTAAATCAAAGACTAGTGAGTTATCAGGCGCTACTGTTTATTTCTAAGAACCTTTTCATAGCCTGATAAAGCAGGTCCCAATGCGGCGCGACTACTAACTCAAGTTCCCCCTCAGAGAAGAATGCTAACTGTCCACATTGGCGATAGGCGATGTTACAACACATGCTTCCACTCCACTATTCCTATCCCCAGCGACACTTGGTTCACTCACATTGTGCTCCCCAATTTCAAGTCAACCATAGTTACTGTTTGTAAATCACTTGAATGTCGAACTTTTTACCACCGAACAGGCAGATACTGGAAGATTTCAAACTGCCGATGCTTTGTGGCTGATGACTGCCATTATAATAACAATATTAATAATAACGATGTTAATAATAACTATAATAACAATAATACTTTGTAGGTCTTACGGGAATGTAGTTACTCATAGTTGCTATTCTTTTGGGTTGTCAATTAGTTCGTTTGTATTTTTCGAAATGAATAATGAAATAATTTTTCGTCCATTGCAAGAACTATCTATAAGCTAGAGAAGACGTTATCATAAATATAGCAGACAGGGTGTACATGTCTCAATTTTACTGTTATAGATGCATGGTACAAAGTAAATTTGTGGTGGGATGACGATTTGAGGAAGATGTTGTTCATACAGGGTGGTTATTATTAAACTTTAGCTACTTGAGAGGGACCCCCATCAAAAAGGAGTATGTAGGACAATGAGAATTTGTTGCAACATTTACAAGGACATGCTGAAGATAAATAACGAATAAGTCACTGAAATAAACACGTATTAATTTCCACATGAGAGGGTAATGCTTGTTAATTATGTACCATATTTACGTTCGAGGTTACAGACATTGTTCAGTGTGACGCTCATCTGCACCCACGACAGCCTGGAACCGCACTAGAGGCACCATTTCACAAACTGTTCGCAGCACTTTTCGAACGGGGGACCATAGAATGTTCAGCTGCCGTGACACAGCCGGTGCACCGCTTGAAGACAGCATATGGCTTCCAACATTCCCAGCCACGGCTACAGTAATAACTGGTGACGCAATTGGCAGTCGGCCGCTCCGAGGAGCAGTTCACAAATCTCCAGTTAATTCGAAGTTATCTCTCCAGTTAATTCGAAGCTATGAATCATCTCTTTCAACGCCGGTGCGGAAAGAGCGCCCTCAGTACTCCTGTAATGCGTCGATAGTCGCAAGTTGCATCAGCTCTATAGCTATTGGTTTGATAAAATAGCTTTACGAGTAAGGCGCTGCTCACCTTGTCCGGACCCATGGTGACTGTCTGCAACTGCAATTCACACTGATGCTTGTGTTTCAACCCTAAATCGCCGTACCATCACCGGCGCCTAGCGGCAAGTCATGACTAACACTAATAGCAACGCAAATCCTGCAGCGCACAGTATGAACATCATTCCCAAAAGTTGGGTACCCATACGGTAAACACTTGTTTGTCCACACTGGCTCAAGCAGCGAAAGTTTAAGTACAACTACCCTGTAAACATATTCTCTACTGAAATTAGTTGCAAACACGCCATTACAGATAAAAACGAATTACATGGATGTAAAGCCGATAAAATGCGTAACATAACCTTCATAATTCTTCTTTCACGTCTGTGTTTTGCTGAAAAAGGTTAATGATGCGACGAAAGCATTGTTTGATTACCTACCAAATGAAGTAAAATTTTGATAATCAGCGTAGATAGGTTTAAATAAAAAAAACGCAAAAAGCTATTCGTGTCAATTGCTTAACGTTAATAGGCGATTATTTGGAATGTGTTTTGTTGATGTAATGCGTTTGTTTCGTTTTGATTGCGCTCATGAGTAAATGGTTATCACGTACCGATGCACAAACTTTTAAGTACGACAGTAGCTTGTAAACTAAATGGTTCCACATCAGTGCAACAGGCTACACAAAAAGTTTGTGAAGCATAACTTGAAAACTAACTATTAGAGAAGTTGTAATATCTGTATTTACAGTCAGAAGATGTTCTTACGAATACGGGATATTTGCACTGAGATGACAAAAGTCATGGGATATCCTCCTAATATAGTGTCGGATTGCATTTTGCCCGGTGTAGTGCAGCAACGCGACGTGGAATGGACTCAGTAAGTTTTTGGAAGTCCCCTGTAGAAATATTGAGCCACACTGCCTCTATAGCCGTCCATAATTGCGAAAGTCCTGCCGGTGCAGGAGTTTGTGCACGAACTGACCTCTCGATTACGTCACATATATGTTCGATGGGATTCATGTCGGGAGGCCTCCGTGGCCAAATTATTCACTCAAACTGTCCAAAATGTTCTTCGTGCCAATCGCGAATAATCGTGCCCCTGTGAGAACGCGCATTGTCATTCACAAACAAGCTATCGTTGCTTGGGAACATGAGGCCCATGATGTTTTCCAGTGTCTAGGATCCAGCCGATATGATCGCGAGCCCAGAAGAGGCGCTGCAGGTGATATCGTGCTCTTAGCAAAGGCGATCGCGCCGGTCGTCTGCTGCCATACCCCAATGGCGCAAAATTTCGCCACATTGTTCTATCGGATACGTTCGTCGTACGTCCCGCGCTGGATTCTGCGGTTTCACGCAGTGTTACTTGTCTGTTAGCACTGGCAACTCTACGCAAACGCCTCTGCTCTCGCTAGTTGGCCGTCGGCCACTGCTTTGTCCGTGGTGAGAGTTAAAGTCTGAAATTTGGTATTCTGGGAACCTGTGGAACTCGGATTACTGAATTCACAAACAATTTCTGAAATGGAATAATGCATGTGTCTAATTCCAACTACCATTCCGCTCTCAGAGCCTATTAATTTCCGTCGTGCGACCATAATGACCTCAGACATCTTTTCACATGAATCACTTGAATACAAATGACAACTCCGCCAATGTACTGCCCTTTTTTACCTTTTGTACGCGATACTGCCGCCATATCTGTATATGTGCGTCTCACTGTCCCATGACTGTTGTCACCTCAGTGCACGTACTCGTATTCAGAATAACTGTTAACAAAGGATCTTCGTGTTGCAGGCCCGTGACCCCGACCTCGACAGTGCGGATGACTTGGAGGAGACCGACCGAGAATACTGCCAGGTAGGACTGCATCAATTACGCATGCGCACCCCCTGTCCTCTGCCGCGAAAACGCAAAGCGCATAGCTTTATCCCTGCACCTCAAGAGCATCCGAAATAACATACGTCCCCTCACGTATTCTAGTATGTACAGCAGTGCTGTTATTCTCCGTCCAGTGGCGAGTACTGAAAGATAAACGTAATTTTCCGATCTTCACTGCAGTAACTATAGGGTGGCAAACCGTCATCCCATCACCAATAATTCTTCGCTACAACATGTGCGCAGGTTTACTTCTTCTCTGAAGGTAAGTACTTAACGAACACGATGCAAAATAGTGTTGTGACATACTACTGTGGACATATGGAATCTTCATTTGCAACAGCGTATCACATGTTTATCTAATCGTCTTACAGCATTCTTTGAGAGATGTTCCGTCTCAGCTCTGGCTTCACTATGGAATCACCATCTGCAACCAAGAATCATATACTTGTCTAACAGTCTCAGAGGATCTTTTGAGAAATGTTTCCGTCTCAACTCTGACTTAACTACTATATCAGCTCATAGCTAAGAGGATAAAATGCCGATTATTGCGTAAAAACGAATAAATACTCATCAGACCACCACTGAAGTTTTATAGCGACTGATCATTAACAGAAAGAATAACGGCTGTAAAGTTAACGGTGGTACAGGTCCTCCTAGATTAAAAATTTGAGGTTATATGCGCAATGAAACGTCTCTCTCTCTCTCTCTCTCTCTCTCTCTCTCTCTCTCTCTCTCTCCCTCTTATTTAAAGTCTGAGATGTTTTAAATAAAAGTTTTCTCAGTAAGTCACGGTAAGAAGAGGATATAACTCCTAAAACGTCTTTTGTAACTACAACAACAAGAAAGTGATACCCCCAATGAGACGTAACTAACCTATATCTTTAGATTAAAAAAAAACTGATGAAATTCCTGACATTTATAATCAGCGTTTAATTTCTAAATTATCTCTTGGAGCCGGAGACATCAAGTCAATGGAGCGACTGACGACATCATTGTTCACTAACAAATGACGGATCAACCTAACCAACTTTTTAGTACAAAAATGTACGTAAAAGCTGGAAGAAATGACCGGTAAGTCAATCTCAGGGTGTTTCTGTCCTGGTGATGAACCAATAACAAAAGTGCACTTAATGTGTCCGATCGTTATACCGCCAAACAATCCGTCCCCAATATTTTCTTTACGGCCTATGAAAAGATGCAGAAGTACACAAAAATTATCTTTATTTACATGGGACTCAAACATGACAAGTATTACGAAGTATAGAATTAGATATTACAACCTTTAAGTGCATTATCAGCACAACGAAACTTAACAGGCTTACGGTACAACAACAGATCGAGAAAAGGTGCTTCTAGAAGCTTGGCCTAGTAGTAAGAGTATCTGGCCATAAAACTTTACTTTCATTTGACAACATTGATTATTTTATAGATGAAGCGGAAACGAATTTACATATCATTGCAGTTATTACATAGATTTATTTCATTGTATGTTTTTTATAATTTCGCGTACGATGCTGAAGTATTTTTCTTGGGTCTCATGGGGAACATTATAGCACCTCTCACGGAAAAATAGAGACTGCGTGCCTCAGCGTAGCCAGTTTTTCCTAAGGAAGCTGAGTTAAACTAACAAACATTGTTGAGATTGACGTACATTTTTACGACTTCATAGTGAACACTGACAACGAAAAAGAATTGTGAATATTCTGCAACGTCTCATTATTTGACAGAATTTTCTCATCTCGAGAAATTAGAACGAGCGATTTACTTTTCACTCGATGAAAAAACTTTCAGTAGCCAGATCACATGAATTAGACTTAATTTCTGACAACCGATTTCGACATATATGCTATCTTCTGGTCTGTAACATAATGCATTTAAACTGAATACATCTCCTATCATGATCCGTCAACTAATATTTGAGAAAAAATTTTGTTTGACGTTACAGCCGGCCGGGGTGGCCGAGCGGTTCTAGGCGCTACAGTCTGGATCCGCGCGACCGCTACGGTCACAGGTTCGAATCCTGCCTCGGGCATGAAGGTGTGTGATGTCCTTAGGTTAGTTATGTTTAAGTAGTTCTAAGTTCTAGGGGACTGATGACCTCAGCAGTTAAGTCCCATAGTGCCCAGAGCCGCTTGAACCATTTTTTTGACATTACAAAAAATGGAAACGCAGACATACATTAGCATACATTCAAAGAATTTTTGTTGAAATACTTGTTCCCTTTGAGTTGGAACCTCATGCCACGTTGTCATTATGGTGGAAAAAATATAGCACACTATACAAAGATTTGTCAGAAATTAAGCGTTTTACAGTTAAGAAGCACATCTTGCACCTGGCCATGTTCGCATACGTAGCGCTCACGGATGATTGTTGATTCTTAAAAATCAGAATATACCGTAAAATGCACAATTTGAGTTGCATCATATACCTCGTCTAAAGTGGGTCCTCAGTCTATCGAACATATCACGCAAAGGCTAGCAGAATAGCAAATGTGCATTTTAATGTGTATTATGAGTTTGAAGAATTAACAATCATCCGTGAGCACTATGAATGCGAACATTGCCAGGTGCTCAAGGTGCTTTTCAACTGTAAATGTTTTATTTCTGACAAACTTTTAGGTATATAATGCGTACTGTATTTTCGCCGCTACGATGACAACATGGTATGAGGCTCTAACTCAGAATGAACAGGTTTTGTAAAAAAACTTTTTTGAAGATATGTAAATGTACATTTTCCATTTCGATTTTTTTAATGTCAAATTTTTTTCTCAAATATTATGTCACAAATCATGATAAGAGATACATGCACGTCTATGCATTATAGTTCAGACCAGAAGATCACAGTTTTGTCGATATCGGTTGTCAAAAATAAAGAAGAATTTGTGCAGTCTTGGCGATTGAAAGGCTTTTATCTCATCCTCTGGCCGTGTCTATGTGCTCTTCCTTTAGCTGTTGTCTGTGACAGGTCAGCTTCTGAGGGAAGGAGAATTTCTTCAGCTTGGAGCTGAATAATCCTCCTAAATGGGTTGCGCCCGGAGCCTACATGGCTGACTCACAGGGCGAGAAATTTCGCATTCACGGCCAGTGTTTCCAACATCCATGGCAGATAAACTCCTAGAAATCCTACCAGAGAGAAATTTTGCACAGAAGCACTGTTAAAGGGAACAGGAAATGGCCTGCATTCTGATCCTAAGCCATTCTGATCGGAGCGTTTGGGAGCCCGGGGAATCGAGGAATCGCCTGCGGCTTTCGTGGGTTGTAGAAGCCGTGTGCCTCTTGGGATGGAGGTGGTGTTTTCGTTGTGCAATTCTGCAGTCGGTAGTAATTGATCCTTCTTAATTAATTGGTACTGCAATACCGAAGACTGACAGAATCCTAAATGTCTTTCCAGGCGCGCCCGTGGGTTTCTGCTCGGCCTCTTTTCCATTTTCTCGGCTGATGTTCCGGTCTACTTAGCGTGGACTTGTTCGGTAAAGGGAGAGACCTCAGAGCAGAGTGTTGAGACGTTGGCTTGGTTGACGTAGTCTTCGATAAGAGTGACGGAATAGGCTAGAATTGATTCATACAAATTCTCCGTGCAAATTTGCGTCATGAGTGCAAGAGTTTTGTTTGTGACTCAGCTATGTTCCGAAGATTTACGATTTGGAGTATTTATATCAAGTAAACGGCAAGTGCTGTGCACGACCGTATTTGATTTAGTTCTCAATCTGGACATTAAAGTTGCTTGCTTGTCCGGTCCGGTGCCTTCCGGTAGTTACACCTAATCAGAGATACATTCTAAGAAGCTTTTGTATATCCAGCGCGACATCAAAGAAATGTCTTTCCGGAGATTCACAAATCTGGTTTCTGTCTTGCCATGTTCATAATACATTCTGCTAAACACGAATACGTGGGAACACCGGCAGACACCGAACAAAATTCAGCAGCTCTAAAAGATTGCTTTGGGGTGTGTTAACGTTTCGACACTGGCGTTTCTGCTATGACGCAGCTTCATTAAGAAGACAAGAGCGAGCAGTGTTGACTGCGCGCAGGGCAGGAAACACTGTGACTCAGAGTTCACGGTACGGCTCCCCGTATGCTCGGCCAAGTTGTTCCTTACAAGCGGACCCTCCCACTGCGCAGTTCGCTTCCGGTGAATCAGTTTCCAGATTTTGCGTCGGAATGAATAGCGGCCACTGTTGCCCGAGAGTGTGGATCGAGCAATGGCGTGTGAAGGAAATGCACGCCTCCAGAGGAATGTGGTGAAATCTTCCAGCAAACTGTAATATACGAGGGAATAACCAAAATGTTTTAATTATAACCTCGAAAAATAAAGGTATGTACTCAATTTTTTGTTCGCCCGGAGTCGTGGTAGACATTGAAAGCCCCCTGTCACAGTAGCGGAGCCCGCTGCAACAAAATAAGGGGGGGAGAGGGGGGGGGCTAGCTTATCCCCGCTTTATCAACGGAGTACATATGCCCCACTAGGCACCTACTACCCTCCCCAATCATGTGCAATGTGTTACATTTGAGCCTAGTTGGAAAAGGACGTGACCGAAACGCTTGCATTACAAATAAATTTATAGTAACTGGTTCAGTGTTTCTTATTAAAGTCAGTGTTCAATTTTTCTTGACCAGTACAAATAATCTTTTGCCCATAATGAAATACTGTAGTAAGCGAGGAGCTAGCGAGCGGTAAGGCACTAGCCTACAAAACCGTAACACACAATCCAGAAAAGACTTTATTAAATAAAAAAATTTATTTCCTTTTCTGCCTTTAAACACACGAACCTTAAAAATTGCAATTAAATGTAAGAAAAACAGCAAAATAATTTAGCAATTGAAAATTGAGAAAATTTCAGATCATATTTAAAAAAACTTTACCAATTCTTACTAAATATAAGAAAACAAGTGATTATACAATAACTGAAAAATTGAGAAAGTTTCAGTTGACGTTTGGATGCACTAGATAGCGTGAATCTCCCGTCAAATCGGTTTCAAATGGCACAGTATGAAATCAATACTTTACTAGAGCACACCGTGAAGGGCTCAGTTAATACATGTTCCAAGAAAAAGTATACACTAGTAGCCAGTGCATCAATTGAGACCTATAAATCCAGCAAATGAGAAGATGGAGTGAGCAATCGTTAAACATAAGCTTGCTAAATCAAGAAAATCGAACTCAAAGACTGAGTGAGCAATCGTTAAACATAAGCTTGCTAAATCAAGAAAATGGAACTGAAACTCTTTAGGTAAAATGGAAATGGGTCAGGCTGGTTGCATGAAAGAATATATGAATGAAATTTGAACTACAATGCCGACAAAGCATCCACAAAAACAACAAGCTGTTAAATTAATCCTGAGTACAAAAGATAAGCACACATAAGCAGCAAGAATACTGACAAATTATAAAACCGAACACAAATCCTCCATACAAGAGCAAACAGACAGAAACCTTTAGTAACATATGTATGTTACCCACCGGTAAAGCTTTAAAATGAAAAGAAATTACCTCAAGCCTAATATGCATTATATGATGATACCTGCAACCCAGGGAATACTTCGAAATGTTCGTATAGTCTACTTGCTACTGTGCTCACCAAGCGAGTCCAACGGGCACCAGTGCCTGCAATTCTGTAATTCCACTTTGCGTGTGAATTCTGTTGTCATAAATAGCAGATTAAGTTCAAGGACTTTCATCGACCAAATCCGACGGACGCTCTGCTGGGGCGTATAAGGTGACTGTATAGCAATGCCCACTCGTTCGAAATAACATTTCTGCTCGTGGCATCCATGTCCCACATGACTGCCAGGACTTGCCATTGGATGGCGACCCTCCTTCTATCGGTGGTAAACGACTGATAAGGAAACAGCACCAAGCACCAACTTGAGCTCGTATTTTAAGGAGAAAAAACGCACTGACATGATATCAGCACCAGAAAACGATTCGGCGCCAGAAGTTGGATCATAATTCTCATACTACGCAGTTGTGATCGTCAGAAGGCATAGCTTTAAACTTCGCGCGTACCAGGTGTTTGCCACTGGCTCCGCTCACTGCAGCTGCCTAATTCACCAGCTCGAAATTTCTCATTTTGTTTTCATTTTCATTTATTGCATATTTAAATATCTGTTACATAGTATTTTAAAACAGATCGTGCATATTTCATCATGTTATAATATGATATTTCCCATTATACTGGCACATATTATTTACAGCGAAGAGAAAGTATAACAATATAGAAACTGCAAATTGGTTAGAAAAAGGTGGTCGCTAAGAAAAAAGTTAGAAACAAAAGGAAACAATGGCCGCCCATGACAGTCAGTAATCCGAAGGAAAAATCTCGGAACTGCATAGAGCCTTCTTCTTTCTGTTTCACATTACAAGTTTTATATATAATATCATTATATATTAAGAGTTAGTGTCCTACATTAATTACTTTTTGAAAAGATAACCTTAGGTAACAATAGTTGATCATTGTTCACAGACATTGTTTCTGTGATTTCCTTATAAGACGTGTCAGGAAGGCAGAGCTTGGAATGAGGTCACTGAATGTGCATTTGTCCTTCGTTTATAAGTTTCTACGTAGCTGTGTTTGTAAGTCTTTCTATCTCTAATATTATCCTATATATCTGTGAAGTTTTGAAACTACATTGTTTTATGTGTTACCTTGGATTAGGATGTATCTGCTTCATCTTCTGATTCACTGTATGATCTTTTCAAATGTTCAAATGTGTGTGACTTTTTATGGGACCAAACTGCTTAGATCATCCGCCCCTAGACTTACACACTACTTAAAGTAACTTAAACTGACTTATGCTAAGAACAACACACACACCCATGCCCGAGGGAGGACTCGAACCTCCGGCGGGAAGGGGCCGCGCAGTCAGTGACACGGCGCCTATAACAGCGCGGCCACTCCGCGCGGCTATGATTCTCTGTTATCACAGCTGTAATTTAGTGTTATTATTATGTCTGGAATGAGTGCGGCGACTCTCCTGCGTATTCTTCTTGTAATAGTCTTGAAATAGTGTTCGCTGTTCTGTCTAGGTATGACCATTTGTGTTATTGAAGGAGTTGTCTATGTTGTCGCGTGTTATATTTTTTCGTCTGGCCTGTGTATGCACAACGCAGTGTACTATTACATGTTCGGGGGAGCCAATTTCCCCAGAAGCGCATTCTGGACTTGGACGGATGTTCATCCGATGTAAGTGTGTAGGATATGGACAACGTCCTGTTAGGAAATGTATCATTCTGCGGTCTGGGCGAGCTTGTATTTTTCCTAATCTTTCCCTTATGTTTGTGTAGAAATCATAGACTCTCCGGCCCAATGCCATTGTCAGGTATTCACTGGTTGTCTTCTAAGATCGTCTTTATCGGTGATATCTTCTTCAATGATTGATCGTTATTTTGTCCCTGAAGCCATCTTCATACAGTACTTTGCAACACGGTGCTGCGGGGCGGGGTCGGTCGGTCGTTCTTTCGTCTTCTTACTCTCTCTCCCAGTCACTTTCATCGAACAGTTCACCTTCCTCTATAATTCTTCCTTCCGACGTCCCTTCACTCTGCATTAGTAGATACACGCTAGGCAGTGTAAAGCATCTACATCTACATCTACATTTATACTCCGCAAGCCACCCAACGGTGTGTGGCGGAGGGCACTTTACGTGCCACTGTCATTATCTCCCTTTCCTGTTCCAGTCGCGTATGGTTCGCGGGAAGAACGACTGTCTGAAAGCCTCTGTGCGCGCTCTAATCTCTCTAATTTTACATTCGTGATCTCCTCGGGAGGTATAAGTAGGGGGAAGCAATATATTCGATACCTCATCCAGAAACGCACCCTCTCGAAACCTGGCGAGCAAGCTGCACCGCGATGCAGAGCGCCTCTCTTGCAGAGTCTGCCACTTGAGTTTGTTAAACATCTCCGTAACGCTATCACGGTTACCAAATAACCCTGTGACGAAACGCGCCGCTCTTCTTTGGATCTTCTCTATCTCCTCCGTCAACCCGATCTGGTACGGATCCCACACTGATGAGCAATACTCAAGTATAGGTCGAACGAGTGTTTTGTAAGCCACCTCCTTTGTTGATGGACTACATTTTCTAAGGACTCTCCCAATGAATCTCAACCTGGTACCCGCCTTACCAACAATTAATTTTATATGATCATTCCACTTCAAATCGTTCCGCACGCATACTCCCAGATATTTTACAGAAGTAACTGCTACCAGTGTTTGTTCCGCTATCATATAATCATACAATAAAGGATCCTTCTTTCTATGTATTCGCAATACATTACATTTGTCTATGTTAAGGGTCAGTTGCCACTCCCTGCACCAAGTGCCTATCCGCTGCAGATCTTCCTGCATTTCGCTACAATTTTCTAATGCTGCAACTTCTCTGTATACTACAGCATCATCCGCGAAAAGCCGCATGGAACTTCCGACACTATCTACTAGGTCATTTATATATATTGTGAAAAGCAATGGTCCCATAACACTCCCCTGTGGCACGCCAGAGGTTACTTTAACGTCTGCAGATGTCTCTCCATTGAGAACAACATGCTGTGTTCTGTTTGCTAAAAACTCTTCAATCCAGCCACACAGCTGGTCTGATATTCCGTAGGCTCTTACTTTGTTTATCAGGCGACAGTGCGGAACTGTATCGAACGCCTTCCGGAAGTCAAGGAAAATGGCATCTACCTGTGAGCCTGTATCTAATATTTTCTGGGTCTCATGAACAAATAAAGCGAGTTGGGTTTCACACGATCGCTGTTTCCGGAATCCATGTTGATTCCTACATAGTAGATTCTGAGTTTCCAAAAACGACATGATACTCGAGCAAAAGACATGTTCTAAAATTCTACAACAGATCGACGTCAGAGAGATAGGTCTATAGTTTTGCGCATCTGCTCGACGACCCTTCTTGAAGACTGGGACTACCTGTGCTCTTTTCCAATCATTTGGAACCTTCTGTTCCTCTAGAGACTTGCGGTACACGGCTGTTAGAAGGGGGGAAAGTTCTTTCGCGTACTCTGTGTAGAATCGAATTGGTATCCCGTCAGGTCCAGTGGACTTTCCTCTGTTGAGTGATTCCAGTTGCTTTTCTATTCCTTGGACACTTATTTCAATGTCAGACATTTTTTCGTTGGTGCGAGGATTTAGAGAAGGAACTGCAGTGCGGTCTTCCTCTGTGAAACAGCTTTGGAAAAAGGTGTTTAGTATTTCAGCTTTACGCTTGTCATCCTCTGTTTCAATGCCATCATCATCCCGGAGTGTCTGGACATGATGTTTCGAGCCACTTACTGATTTAACGTAAGACCAGAACTTCCTAGGATTTTCTGTCAAGTCGGTACCTAGTATTTTACTTTCGAATTCACTGAACGCTTCACGCATAGCCCTCCTTACGCTAACTTTGACATCGTTTAGCTTCTGTTTGTCTGAGAGGTTTTGGCTGCGTTTAAACTTGGAGTGAAGCTCTCTTTGCTTTCGCAGTAGTTTCCTAACTTTGTTGTTGTACCACGGTGGGTTTTTCCCGTCCCTCACAGTTTTGCTCGGCACGTACCTGTCTAAAACGCATTTTACGATTGCCTTGAACTTTTTCCATAAACACTCAACATTGTCAGTGTCTGAACAGAAATTTTCGTTTTGATCTGTTAGGTAGTCTGAAATCTGCCTTCTATTACTCTTGCTAAACAGATAAACCTTCCTCCCTTTTTTATATTCCTATTAACTTCCATATTCAGGGATGCTGCAACGGCCTTATGATCACTGATTCCCTGTTCTGCACTTACAGAGTCGAAAAGTTCGGGTCTGTTTGTTATCAGTAGGTCCAAGATGTTATCTCCACGAGTCGGTTCTCTGTTTAATTGCTCGAGGTAATTTTCGGATAGTGCACTCAGTATAATGTCACTCGATGCTCTGTCCCTACCACCCGTCCTAAACATCTGAGTGTCCCAGTCTATATCTGGTAAATTGAAATCTCCACCTAAGACCATAACATGCTGAGAAAATTTATGTGAAATGTATTCCAAATTTTCTCTCAGTTGTTCTGCCACTAATGCTGCTGAGTCGGGGGGTCGGTAAAAGGAGCCAATTATTAACCTAGCTCGGTTGTTGAGTGTAACCTCCACCCATAATAATTCACAGGAACTATCCACTTCTACTTCACTACAGGATAAATTACTACTAACAGCGACGAACACTCCACCACCGGTTGCATGCAATCTATCCTTTCTAAACACCGTCTGTGCCTTTGTAAAAATTTCGGCAGAATTTATCTCTGGCTTCAGCCAGCTTTCTGTACCTATAACGATTTCAGCTTCAGTGCTTTCTATCAGCGCTTGAAGTTCCGGTACTTTACCAACGCAGCTTCGACAGTTTACAATTACAATACCGATTGCTGCTTGGTCCCCGCATGTCCTGACTTTGCCCCGCACCCGTTGAGGCTGTTGCCCTTTCTGCACTTGCCCGAGGCCATCTAACCTAAAAAACCGCCCAGCCCACGCCACACAACCCCTGCTACCCGTGTAGCCGCTTGTTGCGTGTAGTGGACTCCTGACCTATCCAGCGGAACCCGAAACCCCACCACCCTATGGCGCAAGTCGAGGAATCTGCAGCCCACATGGTCGCAGAACCGTCTCAGCCTCTGATTCAGACCCTCCACTCGGCTCTGTACCAAAGGTCCGCAGTCAGTCCTGTCGACGATGCTGCAGATGGTGAGCTCTGCTTTCATCCCGCTAGCGAGACTGGCAGTCTTCACCAAATCAGATAGCCGCCGGAAGCCAGAGAGGATTTCCTGCGATCCATAGCGACACACATCATTGGTGCCGACATGAGCGACCACCTGCAGATGGGTGCACCCTGTACCCTTCATGGCATCCGGAAGGACCCTTTCCACATCTGGAATGACTCCCCCCGGTATGCACACGGAGTGCACTTTGGTTTTCTTCCCCTCCCTTGCTGCCATATCCCTAAGGGGCCCCATTACGCGCCTGACGTTGGAGCTCCCAACTACCAGTAAGCCCACCCTCTGCGACTGCCCGGATCTTGCAGACTGAGGGGCAACCTCTGGAACAGGACAAGCAGCCATGTCAGGCTGAAGATCAGTATCAGCCTGAGACAGAGCCTGAAACCGGTTCGTCAGACAAACTGGAGAGGCCTTCCGTTCAGCCCTCCGGAATGTCTTTCGCCCACTGCCACACCTTGATACGACCTCCCACTCTACCACAGGTGAGGGATCAGCCTCAATGCGGGCAGTATCCCGGGCAACCACAGTCGTAGTCCGATCGGGGGATGCGTGGGACGAGCTGGCCGTCCCCGACAAACCCCCATCCGGACCCCCACAGTGATGCCCATTGGCAACAGCCTCAAGCTGTGTGACCGAAGCCAACACTGCCTGAAGCTGGGAGCGAAGGGATGCCAACTCAGCCTGCATCCGAACACAGCAGTTGCAGTCCCTATCCATGCTAAAAACTTGTGCAAAGAACGTCTGAACTAATCTACAGAGAGCGCAAACAAAACGACACAAAATTGAAGCGGTTATTAAAATACAAGATTGCCTAGTAAATGCAGTAATGCTGCCACTTGTGCACTGCTGACACACTGCTCGGCGGCGGAAGGAGACTACGCGATTTAACACTATTCGAGTACTAAAACGTGATGCTACAACTCTCAAATACTATAATACGCCCGAAATTTATGAATTAAACAATGCAAGTACCAAAAACACGCAAAGAAATTAAGAATTAAACTATGTAACAAATGAGTGAGCTAGGAGTATACGACTTGCTGCTGCAGCTGCTTATCCAACGGCGGCAGGGAGCACACTGACTGTGACCAACCGACACTGGCCGTTCAAAACAAAAACAGATGACAGACGACTACGCGAATTTACACTATTCAGGTACTAAAACGCGATGCTACAACTCTCAAATACTATAATACGCCCGAAATTTATGAATTAAACAATGCAAGTACCAAAAACACGCAAAGAAATTAAGAATTAAACTATGTAACAAATGAGTGAGCTAGGAGTATACGACTTGCTGCTGCAGCTGCTTATCCAACGGCGGCAGGGAGCACACTGACTGTGACCAACCGACACTGGCCGTTCAAAACAAAAACAGATGACAGACGACTACGCGAATTTACACTATTCAGGTACTAAAACGCGATGCTACAACTCTCAAATACTATAATACGCCCGAAATTTATGAATTAAACAATGCAAGTACCAAAAACGCGCAAAGAAATTAAGAATTAAACTATGTAACAAATGAGTGAGCTAGGAGTATACGACTTGCTGCTGCAGCTGCTTATCCAACGGCGGCAGCGTTGATGAAACCACTCTCTAATACACTACTGGCCATTAAAATTGCTACACCACGAAGATGACTTGCTACAGACGCGAAATTTAATGGACAGGAAGAAGATGCTGTGATATGCAAATGATTAACTTTTCAGAGCCTTCACACAAGGTTGCTGCCGGTGGCGACAACTATAACGTGCTGACATGAGGAAAGTTTCCAACCGATTTCTGATACACAAACAGCAGTTGACCGGCGTTGCCTGGTGAAACGTTGTTGTGATGCCTCGTGTAAGGAGGAGAAATGCGTACCATCACGTTTCCGACTTTGATAAGGGTCGGATTGTAGCCTATCGAGATTGCGTTTAATCGTATCGCAACATTCCTGCTCGCGTTGGTCGAGATCCAATGACTGTTAGCAGAATATGGAATCGGTGGGTTCAGGAGGGTAATACGGAACACCGAGCTGGATCACAACGCCCTCGTATCACTAGCAGTCGAAATGACAGGCATCTTATCCGCATGGCTGTAACGGATCGTGCAGCCACGTCTCGATCCCTGAGTCAACATATGGGGATGTTTGCAAGACAACAACCACCTGCACGAACAGTTCGACGACGTTTGCAGTAGCATGGACTATCAGCTCGTAGACCGCGGCTGCGGCTACCCTTGACGCTGCATCACAGACAGGAGTGCCTGCGATGGTGTACTCAACGAACCTGGGTGAACGAATGGCAAAACGTCATTTTTTCGGATGTTTGCAGCATCATCATGGCCGCATCTGTGTTTGGCGACATCGCGGTGAACGCACTTTGGACGTGTGTATTCGTCATCGCCATACTGGCGTATCACCCGGCGTGATGGTATGGGGTGCCATTTGTTACACGTCTCGGTCACCTCTTGTTCGCATTGACGGCACTTTGAACAGTAGACGTTACATTTCAGATGTGTTACGACCCGTGGATCTACCCTTCATTCGATCCCTGCGAAACCCTACATTTCAGCAGGATAATGTACGACCGCATCTTACAGGTCCTGTAAGGGCCTTTCTGGATACAGAAAATGTTCGAGTGCTGCCCTGGCCAGCACATTCTCCGATCTCTCACCAATTGAAAACGTCTGGTTAATGGTGGCCGAGCAACTGGTTCGCCACAATACGGCAGTCACTACTCTTGATGAACTGTGGTATTGTGTTGAAGCTGCATGGGCAGCTGCACCTGTACACGCCATCCAAGCTCTGTTTAACTCAATGCCCAGGCGTATCAAGGCCGTTATTACGGCCAGAGGTGGTTGTTCTGGGTACTGATTTCTCAAAATCTATGCACCCAAACTGCATGAAAATGTAATCACATGTCAGTTCTAGCATAATATATTTGTCCAATGAATAACCGTTTATTTCTTCCTTCTGACGTCCATTCAAAATGGTTCAAATGGCCCCAAGTACTATGGGACTTAACATCTGAGGTCATCAGTCCCCTAGCCTTAGAACTACTTAAACCTAACTAACCTAAGAACATCACACACATCCATGCCCGAGGCAGGTTTCGAACCTGCGACCGTAGCAGCAGTTCGGTTTAGGGCTGAAGCGCCTAGAACCGCTCGGCCTCAGCGGCCGACGACGTCCCTACAGTCTGCAGTACTAGATACACGCTAGGCAGTGTAAAGCAGCGTTAATGAAACCACTAGCTAATACCTACCACACAGTGGTCGTGTAACTCAGCTTGCAAATCAGTTCCTGTAGTTTTATTTTCACAAATTTCAGGCGGTAGGAGAATGCAGTTTAATTGCAGTAAGCATTTGAAAATTCTATTAACGCCCTTTTTATTCATAAAGAAGCACATGAAATAGCTATCAAATCCGAATTTAATAATGCAAATGCTCTATCATTCGAAGTTCACTGTTTGTAACAACATATTTCATGCGTAAAAGCAGCCAGAATTCCTGCAAGTCCGACCCGATTAAAGTTTGCGATCTAACAGTCACTGACCGAGCACTATTAGCAAGTTGAACACTCGGTCGTTTCAGTAGTCTTCTATGTTAGAAGTACTTGCCAAAGAACACGGAATATGCCACGTGGAATTGTCACTGTGACCGAAAATTTCGCACGCTCATAAAACTTCAACTAATTAATTCCGAAATATAACACTTTCATCAAAATGTTCGTAACTTAAGCTGTTTTAGTCACGACGCGTTCTAAACACAATGAACTCCCGAGTTCCTTACTTTATATACTATTTTCACGGAGACATCTGGGTTAGCAGGCGACCACTCTATGCTCCTCTCCTCTCTGCCTATCTAATTATCTGCGCGCGGGAACCGCTTAACGCTGATTGGCTATTGATTTGAATGACCTATCAGAATGATCCCTCCAGATCATTCTCGCGGCAAAACTTGCCTTATCCAACCACTAATCAGATAGTCATTTACGTCATTACAATTTCAATTTCTAATATATTGTTTAATAAAATAGAACAAAATGCAAAATGTTCTTTAAATTAATACAGAAACTTATTCCGCTCCACACTCTTATTCTGGCTGCTCTCTTACAAAAGCAAGCACACATCGACGTATGTCATCAGCATCGTGGTTGCAACACAATTTTCCTACGGTTCAATTTTATAATGTTTTACATAAAAATGAGAGTAATATTCGTATGTCCCGCATACACTTTCTCATTCATTCCCAGTTATTCACACAAAAAAACAATAAGTAAACAATAATTTTGAATCATTTTTATACTACATAACGTAGAGTAATTAAAGTGCAAGGCACCATGATGACCAAGGAATGTCGTACACTTGTTGCATACAACGTACACCCCTTCATGAAGATCACGTTTCCTGACAGCAGTGACGTTTTTCAACAAGAGTGATAGAGTGGTTCGAGGAACATAATGAAGAGATCAAATTGGTGTGCCCCCCCCCCCCCCCCTTCCGCCAACTCTCCAGATCTGCACCCAATGGAACACAATGGGATGTGACTGAACGAGAGCTCATCGCTCCCCTCCTCGGAATGTATCGGAATTAGGTGACTTGTGTGTGTAGATGTGGTGCCAACTCCCCCCAGTGACGTACCAAGCCGGCCGATGTGGCCGAGCGATTCTAGGCGCTTCAGTCTGGAATCGCGCAACCTCTAAGGTCGAAAGTTCGAATCCTGCCTCGGGCATGGATGTGTGTGATGTCCTTAGGTTAGTTATGTTGTGTCTAGACAAGACAGTCTAGACACAAGGCGGAGATACCGAAAGGGCACGCGTCAACTCACGCCGACTGGCGTGAATTCTGGAACAGGATACGTAATTAATGCTATAAAGAAAAGTACGTAGCTTGTATAATACTTATCTTTAATCCATCATTGTGGTACATCGCTCTTGACGATACAAAAGAGACTTTAATTACAAGCACTGTAAGGCTAATGGCGCCTTGCTAGGTCGTAGCCATGGACTTAGCTGAAGGCTATTCTAACTGTCTCTCGGCAAATGAGAGAAAGGCTTCGTCAGTGTAGTCGCTAGCAAAGTCGTCGTACAACTGGGGCGAGTGCTAGTACGTCTTTCTAGACCTGCCGTGTGGTGGCGCTAGGTCTGCAATTACTGACAGTGGCGACACGCGGGTCCGACATGTACTAATGGACCGCGGCCGATTTAAAGCTACCACCTAGCAAGTGTGGTGTCTGGCAGTGACACCACAAGTTAGGTTTAAGTAGTTGTAAGTTCTAAGGGACTGATGACTCCAGATGTTAAGTCCCATAGTGCTCAGAGCCATTTGAACCAAGGCCTCATTACTTCCATGCCACGAGGAGCCGTCTTTGTTATTCGTGACAAAAGTGAACATACCGGCTATCAGTTACATAGTCATAATGCTCTGTTTGATCAGTGTCTGCCTCGAAATCAGAACAAATAACCTTAAGGAAATGAAGAATTATTATGAACTAGAGTCACCAAGTTACGATTTACATTTTGATAATGCCAATCACGCTTAAGAATAGCGCAACTCTTGTAAATGTACCTCAGTTTAAGATTTTCATCTTTCCAGTCTAAATAAAATTACGCACAATAGCGATGTTAATAATTAGACAGAGTTACTTTACTTCTTTGACGATACGTTCAACCTGTTTGCATTTTTGAATCGAAGCATACCAGGGGCTACAGGTTAGAAAATGCGAAGTTTGAAAAAGAAAAAGCGCTATCTCTTTCAGTTCACTGACACTATGAATGCAAACCTCAAGTATTGTATCTGGGGACCTACAAACGACGGAGAGGCTTCGTCCCCGCCGTAGCCCGCAGTGATCCACAGCCCCACAGCAGGCTACAGCAGTCCACTCACCCACTGCCGCCCCACAACGAACCCAGGTTTATTGGGCCGGTCAACGGATGTTTAGAACCAAGTACAGTAAGAAGCCACCAACAAGGAAGGCCATTTACCACTGGCACAACGAATCAGTTACGACGGGTTTTTTGTGTCCGACAAAGAGAAGCGGACGTCCCAGTGTGAGTGAAGTGAATGTGGAGCGCGGACGAGAGACATTCATAAGGAGCCCAAAGAAACCGTTGCGTCGTTTATCCCGTGAACTCGAAATGACTCCAATGACAGTGTTTAAAGCCCTGCGACAGAAGCTGTCTATGAAACCATCCAAATTGGTGCTAGTGCAGAATCTCAATGACGATGACAAAGACAAGCGTTTTGAGTTTTGTTCGCACTTGCAACAATTGAATGAGGATGGGGATGGCATTGTTGATCGCTAAATGTTTGGCGACGGAGCCACTTTTCACATTATTGGGAAGTGAACAGTCATAATTGTCGAAACTGGGGTACAAAGCGCCCACACGAATGCAATGAATTTGAGCGTGATTCCCCAAAAGTAAATGTTTTCCGTGCCTTGTCACGTCGACAACTGTAGGGGCCGTTCTTCGCAGAGAGCACTGTCACTGGATGTTCCTACTTGGACATGTTGCAGCAATGGCTGATTGCCTCAAATGCAATCGGACTCTCCATTCATCTTTCAGCAGGATGGGGCTCCATTCCATATTCGTCGTGAAGTGCGTGGGTACCTGAACAAGGAGCTGCCGCATCGATGAATGGGCTGTGCTACAGAACGGGACAGCTGTTTCATTAAATGGCCTCCCCCAACACAAGATCTCACTTCATGTGACTTTTTTCTGTGGGGACACAGTAAAGATCCGGTGTACATACCGCCTCTAGCACGTGATGTAGTAGAGCTCCGGAAGAGAACATGGGAAGCGACTGCCACAGACGACGATGCCATGCTGGAACGGGTATGCCAAGAATTCGATTACCGTATTGACGTCTGCCGGCTCACTCATGGTTCGCATATAGAATGTTTGTATGAGGGCGCACACAACCCATAACGCAGAAGCGGTATGAATCATATATTTGATTGGTAAACTGTTTAGACCGGAACAGCGGGAAGCAATAGAAGAACGGAGATGGAACCATGACAACACTAAAGTCTATTCACCGAGAGCTGGGACGAAACATAAACAGTGTCACGTGAGCGACTACGCTCGTTTCCAGAGAAAGCATTCGGTGTTCACGTGATACGTAGGGGTGTGGAAAACCCTTGGCGCACGCTTTGCAGCTGGCGGCGTTCGGCTGGCTGCCGAGCTGTCACAGCGGACTGTGAGAAACCTGGGCAACAATGTACGAAATAAATTTAACAACAATGTTAAAATAATGTTAAACTGAGTTCATTCTGTCGAAGCAGATTTATTTTCATTCAGGTTTCTAACAAAACGCTCCATTAAAACACAATTAATAGTTAATTTTAATAACAATACCAGTAATAGTAATGAGAAATGACGAAACAAGGTTCACTCTGTCGAACTTGAACTGTTCTCATTGAAGTTTATAATAAACCGCTCCTCTCTCTCCTCTATAATGCAATCTAATTTCCACATTTGAGTTTCCACTTTTTCTACGACATGGAGGACGCACTTGTTCCAATCCTCTGCAGTCACTGTTCTTACTGCTTCTTCTAGCAGTACTTTAACTTCCGGCATTTTGTATGTTTTGTTTTTCGCTGCAACATAGCCTTTGATTCTGGCCCACACTAACTCGATGGCGTTTAATTCACAGTGGTACGGAGCAATTCTGAGAACAGTTTTCCCTGCATTCTTCGCCATTTCATCTATTGCGTATTCGTTGTGCGCTGTTCTGCGATTTTTAACTATATCTAAAAGTTCTTTCTTCAACATACCGTCTTCGAAATCGATGTTTTTAGATTTTAGCCACTCTGATATTTCGTGCTTATTGGAATTCGCATTGGGAACTTTTTCTTTTCTCCGAGAATGGTACGGCGCGTTATCAAGAACAATAACTGCATTTTCCTGAAGCCGAGGAAGAACATCTTGAAACCACTTGTCGAAGGTTTCGGCGCACGTCTCCTCATGATAATCTCCACTTTTCTTGGATTCAAAAGTCCACAAACATCCTTCAACGATCCCTGCTTTGCTGCCAATGTGTGCGATAATCAGACGTTTCCCTTTACCTGATGGGCCCTTGCTTCCGGTGGATAACCCGGACAGAAACGCTTGTTTTGAGGAATTTATAGTGTCATCTACTCAGACGTAACTTCGGGTATGTCCTACGTTCATCCACGTCTCGTCCAAATAGTAAATGGGTCGCCTTCATCTCTCAACCGTTTAATGGTTCGAAGATAACGCCGCCTCCATAAAAAGATGTCATCCCTGTCTATTAGCATGCTATCGCGCCCACGCCGGACATATTTGAAATTCATTTCTCTCAATAACTTATAAAATGTAGTTCTCCAAAAATTGCCCAGAGCTGCATCTTCGTTCACGACTCTAAGCACTTTGTCAATTGATGGCAATTCGTTACGAAAAAAGAAATTTGTGTACTTTCCTTCGTATCGCATTTCTATCGAAGTCATCAACATTTTCAGAAAGTTTGTCGTAATTTTCCTTTCTTGGGAGACTTCAAAGAGTGTGTGGCCTTGTACTCACTTATCACACGATGCACTGAAGAACGTCCAACACGTGTAGCTGCAGCTGTTTTCGAAACAATGTCACTCATCGACTGCTCTGGATGTAAAAGTTCCGTTTTACACACATTAAGCACCATGTGCTTCTCAGAAGAGCTTAATGATTTCTTCTTTGCTCGTTTCTTTGGTAGACTTAGAACTGACACGTCGACCTCGCTCGCTGAATCCGTGGATGAGATAATGAGGACAGCCGTATGAACTTAAGATATCCTGAAATCACCGCTGTACAACACCCACTAAGGAGCTCACACCTGCAACTGAGACGGCCACACTTACTGAGCGCCGCGCCTGCGAACCGCACAATGCATCGCTCATAAGGACAAACGGTTGCACCCATCGCATTCGAACAAACTACAAAATTAAATTCAAACCTTTCTGAAACTTTTCTCGCTTACACCCCCACAAAAGAATGTAAAGGGAAAAAGTTTGTCGCTTACTATATCTCGGACGATGATTTGGTAACAGTTCTATATCAGACGTGAGATTTTAATTCATTGATTCACTATTACTGACTCTATTGAGCAGAAAATTTGCAGACGTCATCAACATATACACTCCTGGAAATTGAAATAAGAACACCGTGAATTCATTGTCCCAGGAAGGGGAAACTTTATTGACACATTCCTGGGGTCAGATACATCACATGATCACACTGACAGAACCACAGGCACATAGACACAGGCAACAGAGCATGCACAATGTCGGCACTAGTACAGTGTATATCCACCTTTCGCAGCAATGCAGGCTGCTATTCTCCCATGGAGACGATCGTAGAGATGCTGGATGTAGTCCTGTGGAACGGCTTGCCATGCCATTTCCACCTGGCGCCTCAGGTGGACCAGCGTTCGTGCTGGACGTGCAGACCGCGTGAGACGACGCTTCATCCAGTCCCAAACATGCTCAATGGGGGACAGATCCGGAGATCTTGCTGGCCAGGGTAGTTGACTTACACCTTCTAGAGCACGTTGGGTGGCACGGGATACATGCGGACGTGCATTGTCCTGTTGGAACAGCAAGTTCCCTTGCCGGTCTAGGAATGGTAGAACGATGGGTTCGATGACGGTTTGGATGTACCGTGCACTATTCAGTGTCCCCTCGACGATCACCAGTGGTGTACGGCCAGTGTAGGAGATCGCTCCCCACACCATGATGCCGGGTGTTGGCCCTGTGTGCCTCGGTCGTATGCAGTCCTGATTGTGGCGCTCACCTGCACGGCGCCAAACAGGCATACGACCATCATTGGCACCAAGGCAGAAGCGACTGTCATCGCTGAAGACGACACGTCTCCATTCGTCCCTCCATTCACGCCTGTCGCGACACCACTGGAGGCGGGCTGCACGATGTTGGGGCGTGAGCGGAAGACGGCCTAACGGTGTGCGGGACCGTAGCCCAGCTTCATGGAGACGGTTGCGAATGGTCCTCGCCGATACCCCAGGAGCAACAGTGTCCCTAATTTGCTGGGAAGTGCCGGTGCGGTCCCCTACGGCACTGCGTAGGATCCTACGGTCTTGGCGTGCATCCGTGCGTCGCTGCGGTCCGGTCCCAGGTCGACGGGCACGTGCACCTTCCGCCGACCACTGGCGACAACATCGATGTACTGTGGAGACCTCACGCCCCACGTGTTGAGCAATTCGGCGGTACGTCCACCCGGCCTCCCGCATGCCCACTATACGCCCTCGCTCAAAGTCCGTCAACTGCACATACGGTTCACGTCCACGCTGTCGCGGCATGCTACCAGTGTTAAAGACTGCGATGGAGCTCCGTATGCCACGGCAAACTGGCTGACACTGACGGCGGCGGTGCACAAATGCTGCGCAGCTAGCGCCATTCGACGGCCAACACCGCGGTTCCTGGTGTGTCCGCTGTGCCGTGCGTGTGATCATTGCTTGTACAGCCCTCTCGCAGTGTCCGGAGCAAGTATGGTGGGTCTGACACACCGGTGTCAATGTGTTCTTTTTTCCATTTCCAGGAGTGTAGTACTGAAGGCAATTATAAAATTATTTTGCTGTGTGACACACAGTTTAGGAGATATGGCGTGATAAATATAGAGTAACGCGAAAAAACAACTTTTCCTGAAAGCTTAAATATTTCTCTTTTTGAGTGACAATAAATTTTAATGTAATGTAAATGTGTCGGAAGGTAGTTCTCGGATCTCTTTATCATGTTCAGGTGCCATATTATAAAAAACACGACTTTCATTTTTTTAATTTCTGACGCCCCTGCCTTGTACACCCCTCGACGGCAGCGCTGTGGTCATGCGCCTTGCCGTGTTTACAGTACGTCTCTTGTTTCAGTGAATGGAGTATAGGAGGGAAGAGAAACGAGGAAAGATATTACGTTCCACACACTCACCTTAACTTGCCTAAATAATGTCATAATGAACTAAAATATTTTCGTGATAGCGGTCAGTACATTTGTTTGGATCTCACATTTTTTATCATTCTGGTGAGTTCTGTGTCCTGTCGTGACGTCGGTTTTTTGGGATTTTTCTCACTCTTCTGACACGGAACTTTTTGCTCCGTGACAACATTGGGGAGTGGATGACCTTAGCTGCTTAAGTGATTTTATTTTTAAGCAACGTAATACACTCTTTTTTTTATTTTAAAAAATTTAACTGTATAATTCTTATCTGACATTTTTTAAAGCTCGAGTATTCGCTCCCATTTTGTTGTTGCACAATATGTTCACTATTATAGTTTACACCAGACGATGGAACTTTAGGTGTTCCGACACCGGTCGTGTATGCAATGGAAGACTGTTGATTCAGCAACTGTTGTGAGGTTTCTTCGTTTTACGGAATATACTTGTACAGCTGCGGCTGCCCCACAAGAAGAACTCTTTACAGCTCATTACGTTTTTTTATTCTATAATTCACTTCTTCTCCTCAAGACCTGTTCAGAACCGTATCACAGTGCACCAGTCGAGTAAACATGACGTTGTTAAGAGTGTAACACAAAATAGACATCGACGGTCTTATACTATCACGCAGTACAGGAATAATGGTGTAATGTAACTCGTCCGCTTGCTGGAGTTAACAGCAAATAAATAGCAACTCAAGGAAAATACATACCGGCCAGTCAATCGACTGTCTTCAGCTGAAGACTTGTATGAATACAGTGCACATAAGCGAAGAGAATGTAGAAATCTTACTCGTCTTTGGAGAATATAAGTTAGCAGAACAGTAATTGCAATAATGTTTTCCTACCTACAATATGAGTACATGTAGTACAGAAATGAAGTACATTTAAACGGTATGTTGTCTGGACTGAAGGCATTCCGTCATTAAGAACTACATTAACACTACTTTTATTTTATTGTGACTGACGGTGGGTGTAATGCTTACCTATTCAAAGGAACTGTACAGAATCATTGTCCGAGAGATGTGATTCAGCGGCCATACCAATACTACTAAAGGGTTTTCAATGACACTAGCAGCATCTGGGCATCGAAATGAATCGGTTCCATTCTTTCACTGCGGCTGCATATCAAGCCCCATCGATCTCTTGTGGGAATCTGAAATGGCGTGTGAGTGGTTCACGGTTAGGTGATAGTATGCTACCAGTGTGTAACAGGTTAGAAATATAGGTAGGATGGGAACAGTATTTGGTTGGCCGAGGGAGTTGAGGCAACTGCTCGTGGGAGATCCGGGTTCGAGTCCCGACCCGACACAAATTTTCACCTGTTACCATAGACTCATTTCGATGCCCAAATGCGGCTAATGTTACTGAGAACCTTTAAACCGTACAGAATATCTTGCCATTGGACAGTAATGATGAAAGTATGCAACGCATACCACCAATCGTGCCTGTAAGTCCACTCAGAGAAAAAGATTTCTAGCTACAAATCAGAAAGGGCCGAGCTTTTTAGTCAAACTAAGTGGTGTCACGCCAGTTTATATCTCATCTGGCTGCCCAAGAACTTGACACATGGAGACTCATATAGTATACCTCCACTCATCTCTATTTCCGGCACCCGTAAATCATTTTGACTGAAGAGGCCCGAATGCCTCAGTAACGAAACTACTACGTGTGAGCACAAAGTTCTGCAATTATCGCTGGCAGATATTCATTAGTCAGTTGACAGTTTGCCAAAAACTCGAGTAACCGCTCGCGTCGCAGCTGACCATTGCGTTTTTATACTCGCACTACTTCACACCTTAATAAATTATACTTTTATCATTCCTCTCGTAATGCAGCATTGACTACACAGCAATTACTATCATCACAAGTCGATTTAATGTTCCTCCTCAGTAAACACTACATACACTCTGTACTCGTCACCGAGTAACTCATAACTAAAACAACGCTTCACTGCTGCCTTACACGTCCACACAGGCCTCACAATCAGTGCCTCATAACTGAACATTATCTGCTCCGATGACTGACGCGGCGATACTGCGTAGTGGTTATACATAGTTTCTCTAAAACGATTAATATGATTTCCCTCCCCATAGTAGACCATATCGAGTGCTCCTCTTATGATCGAATTGTCGGCTGCACGTTAAACCATTACCATGATTTCCTAAACGTCAGTGATAATGAGATATGGTACTCCATTCGATTCTTCAAGAAGACAGCTATTACCGCCAAACCATTATAAGCACTTCTAAAAGTTCACAGTCGCTATTCTCAGTAATTATTTCAGGCACTGTATGTAACGCCGTTGTGTGGCTGTACTTACCGCTGTTGTTTCAGTCTTGACCATGTGGGGAAGCTGGGAGACTGAGATGACGTTACACACACGTAAAAAAGTGATATTCGGCGACAGTGGGAGACACACTGAAGAATTACAGTTATCGTAGATACGCTTAACAAACGAACAACGTGTAATTATCACATAAAGTAGTCGTGAAATTACATGTATCAGAGATCCGCATCGCAATATCGGAAACATTCAGTTCGATTTACAGTACTATAAAATCTAATAAAATCGACCGTCCTGTGTAAAACCCAGTGTCACGTCACGCCTTCTGTCAGCCTGGAGATATGGGTACCAACAAAAAGATAACTTACAAACGTGGCGTAAAACGCTTCCATTCCCTCAGTATGAATCACACTGTTGAATAAGAGCTACCTTAAGCCTTGGCCCGTAACGCCAACAGGCGGCATTTAATCTGCCTGTGAGAAGAGGTCCTAATTCTTTGCCGGCCGCGGTGGCCGTGCGGTTCTAGGCGCTGCAGTCAGGAACCGCGGGACTGCTACGGTCGCAGGTTCGAATCCTGCCTTGGGCATGGGTGTGTGTGATGCCCTTAGGTTAGTTAGGTTTAAGTAGTTCTAAGTTCTAGGGGACTGATGACCTCAGATGTTAAGTCCCATAGTGCTCAGAGTCATTTGAACCATTTGAATTTCAACATCTTGCACCACTTGACATTGTCGGACGCTTCTTCTAGGTCGACAAATCGTATTAGTGTGTGTGTGTTACAGACTAACACCGAAATATATCACCATCAAACTGGGTGTTGCATTTAGCGAGTTGCACCACTAAGTGTTTCTCGACTGCTGGTAGAAGGATGCCGGTAGCGGGATTTTGAATTTTTCCAGTAAATACGATCATTGGATTGTTCCGTCCAGAGTCGACGAAGTCTGCGAATTTTGCACCATTATTTCATAGGGATCTGAACACGTCCGTAGCAGCCTTTGATAGAGCAACTTCACACAAGAGTTCTGAATAGAAGGTTCGCTAATAAACTGCCCCCCAAGGGACCCTCTTACTTGAAGCGTATCCCTGGTCCAGATGCATAGGCCACCTTGAGCTTAAACTGTTGTATCTCCTACAAATGCGAATAACTACACGGCATCGAAAATTTAAATGAAATCCTGTGGGTGTTACACCACATCATTGTGAAACAGTACACTATAAAGCCGGCGTTTCGCCCGCTTTTGCAGCGATCCACTTCAGGGGACTTTAACCGTCCTGAAGAAGAACATTTAAAAAGACTCTCGAAACGTCGGCTTTCACAGTTTGTAGTTTCACAATGAAGCAGCCTGACACTCAAAAGATGTTATTAAAACTGCGGCTGCCAATATGAAACAATTTCAGTTATTAGCAAGCTGCACCTTAGCTTTGTGGTAAAAGGCGGAAAAACGACATTCGTTATTCCTTGTCCGTTCATGAACAATGAATAAATTTTTCCAATCAGTTCCCAGGATGAAACATTAGACTAGCCATAAAAAAGCTAAGAACAAGTGCATTAGTTAGTCCAGAAATTTTATAATAGCCATTCAGGTGGAGAAAGTATGAAAGGTTACGTTCTGTACCATTTCAGCTATAGAAACGCAATTTCAGTTGCCCCTTACAGTGTTTACTTTTAATCAAAACTACTACCGTGTTTGATCCGGCCAGAGTGTCTGCAATCTAACAGGTAAAAAGACGACTGCAAAACCACACGCACGGCTGCTGGAAGGAAAGAAAGCTACAAACGTGACTAGCAAGCGTTTACTGTTCCTTCCGGTGCTGCTGCCGTCCGCAGGCCAGAATCCTGCTTCGCGGCGACGGTGGCGCCGCCCTAGACTTTAATCTCGGCGGTCCGTAAAACCCGCGGATCCCCCGCGACCGGGCCTGTGAGAAACGCTGCGCTTTAGATGAGGTCCCGGCGGCGGCGCTGAAAGGCGCCAGTGCCTGTGAAAGGGCCGCCGCCATAATTACGGCTGCCGACTCGACTGTAGCGTCCTCCGCCTCCGCCGCCGCCTCCGCCCCACTGCCGCCCCCAGCGCCCCCGGCCGCCTAGCAGGCTGGAGGCGCCACGCTGCGTAACGCGCTCGTATCGGCCCCGGCACTGCCAACACAGTACGCACTCTGTCGCCGACTAATGACGGTGGGGAAGGTCGGCGCGCTGATGGTGCCTCATCAGCACTCTGAGGCTGTTCTGGTCGCAGGGAGGCCAGTCGCTGTGGTCTCCAGATGTGCAGATACACACACCATCAAGGAGGCCGCAGATGAGAGGCTCTGCCGCTAGCGACTGTCGTTGTGTTTCGCTACAACTCTAACTGCATGTTCCTCATCTGTAGCTGCGAATCCCGGAAACGCACCCTATACTCATCTACTTTGGGTTTAATTCATGGTTCTTACACAATTTACTCAACATTCAAAGCAGATATATGTAACTTCTTTTCAGTATTCAAATATCTATCATTCTAAAGTAGACGCAGCGCTGTCTTATAATATACATAGCTTCTTTCTGTTACTCACCTTAATGCCTGACCTTATGCCATGTGTTCACACAGTTGACAGGTCGTTCTGAATTAGGCTGTTGTTTGTGGTAGAGGGTGGCTGGATGCTCCTCCTGTCGCTACACTTCCCCCCGCCCCTATCAACACTAGGGACGAATTTTGTGTACTCAGTGTGTCTGTGTCTAGTGTTATCCCATATGAAAGTGCGAGAAATGCTTGTGAATTGTGGAACTGAGACTGGATGTGGGTGCCTAGTTGGATGTAGGAAACTGCCTAAACTAAATATACTTGTCATTAAACTGCCACATAGAATCGATCCAGGGTCTCTGTACATCTCCAAATCCTGGAAGTAGCATGCTAACATGAACAGCTATCCAGCCATGTCTGTTGTATTTTTATCTATTTTATATATGTAAAGTAGAGTGTATGTGTGTATGTGCAGGATCTTCTCCCAAACTCCTGGATCGATTTCAATCAAATTTGGCACAGAAACACCTGGCCTTATGATATTCAATACTGTGAGATTTATAGCCTCTTATTTCCAATAGGAGCAGGGATGCAGACAAAACGTGTTTTGACTAACACCTGGCATACAGGCTGCCCTCTGCAACAAGCATGTTGTGTTCGAGCAGTATTGGTCTCTCAGATCAACTTGTTTTGCAGGATAGCCTGCATGTCAGGGACAAGAAATGGGTTTGCAGGCTCTGTTATGTAGCCTGCTCTGCATGTCAGCATGTTGTCTGGAGTAGCAGCAGCCTGTTCATCAGGAATAAATAAATGATTTTCAAACCTGCCTGAATGACTGGCATATTGTCAGATTAGTTTTGGTCTACTTTATTGAGGTGTGCCGATAACCACGGCTGTGGGCAGGTTGAGATGGACAGAAGAGGCGATGAACAGAGTGAGGGAAAGGAGGAAATGGACAGAGAGAGGGGAGGAGAGAGAGATGCATGAGGCAGGTTGGAGGTGTAGAAATGTGTTGGGCAGGTGGACTAAGGACAAGTTATGTCAGAACATGCTGACTAATCATCCACTCCATATTGCGACACCTGCAGACAGGCAGCCCAGTGAACAGCTTCACGAAGTGGGCTGCTGTCAATACACATTTCCAGGCGACTTCAGTGAGTTGCACATGCTCTTCCGCCAGTATTGACGTTTGCCATGTCAAAAATGGTGTTCATTTTGAGTACCTGAAGTTGGAGTTACAAACTTGGAGAGACGCTCTATCCACTGTATATACGTCTTTTTTCTGTATGTCTTGCAGCGTGTATGCAGTCATCTTCTGAAACCCTTGAGCTACTTATGAATAATTCTGTATTTACGTAAAAGACAGTTGTAACTGTTAAGATGATAAAAGATATCAATCTTCTTAGCTTAAGAGCATTTTCTATGTCACATATGATGAGTTATTTCATTGTTGCATATTGTATTAGTTATCTAACGAGCAATGAGATAGTAAATGTAACTTCATTTTCAGATAATGTTTTCTTTGATATGTATAACGGTGACCACCTTGAAAAGCAGTTAATATGAATATTTTCAGCCTATACACTTATTGCTCTATAACGTTCTTCCATTTAAAGTCAAAGGCTTTTTCTCAGTCTATGAATCCCAAATTGCTAATTGTTACGTACTCCTCCATTCAGTAATACTGCTCGTTACTAAAGGGTCAGTTGTGCTGTATCCACTTTTAGGCCATGTTGATTCCTTTATCTGACTATAATTCAAGTCTTTAGTACACGGTATTCTTACACTATTCGCCTATTTTAAATATTAGCGCCTCTTACGTCGCTTTTGGCGGTATTCCGGCGGTATTTCTAAATATTACAAGGCTTCTCTAGATTAAGACAAATATATCAAGACCGTTGGTAAAAAAAAAAACTGTGTTACAGTACACGTTTTATTAGGCTAAGTATAGTTTTCTTTGAGCTGCGTTATTTATGCCGAAGTTCAGAAGATGTCATCTTCAGGCACATTTAACGAGCCGGCCGCGTTGGTCTAGCAGTTCTAGGCGCTCAGTCCGGAACCGCGCGACTGCTACGGTCGCAGGTTCGAATCCTGCCTCGGGTATGGATGTGTGTGATGTCCTTAGGTTAGTTAGGTTTAAGTAGTTCTAAGTTCTAGGGGACTGATGACCCCAGGTGCTAAGTCCCATAGTGCTCAGAGCCATTTGGCACATTTAACGGCTGTTCCACGTAATCAAGAATGAAAAGCTTGAAACTTTCTTAGGAAACCAGAGATAATGAGAGCATCCAGCGACTCTGGAATAAAATCGACATCTGATGGTTAACACTTACTTGCGTCAGCAAACTGTCGTGTCTGTATCAGAGCAACATGAGAGTAGTGCTCGAATGTGTGGTTCTGATTGAGACAGGACGTGTTGCAGAAGCAGCTACATAGATCTGCATATGATCCAGGGAGTTCGTAACTAGTCATCTATTAAAAATGTGTATGTGAGACTGAAAAATAAACGACATTGTTTGAAATATCAACACAGTTGCTGTTCTCTCGCGACGAATATGTCGGCTGTAGTGAAAAATTAATGAATCATAGTCATATAGACACGCCAAAGTACTAGGCGACTGGATTGACTGATTTCATTCGGCTACTCTGACATACTGGTTTCACTCAAAAGAATGACTGGGCAGTTGAACGGACACGTAAAGCTTACGTCCACAAATCAGCACGGTTTTACAAAGCATCACTGGTGCGAAACAAAGCTTGCCCGTTTCTCACATGATATATTGCGGACTATGGACGAAGGGCAACAGGCACATTTAATACTGAAACATCCCCTTAGGAATATTTATGAATTACTGTGCTGGTAAACCCCTTACGTTATCTGATTTTCAAACAGCTCAGCAAAACTGAACGTACTCAGACATTCCTCTCTTTGCTTATTTTGATCATCACTAAACGGACACACAATATTTTTAGCGCAACGCAATCTGACTTTCAATTATCCCTACAAAACAATGGCCGTGACTAACAATAATCTATACCCTTCACGAATCACTTACCTGACAAAAATCTTCGTTACTCGAACTACTTCAATACAGCGAGCGCCGATACTGCCAGCTAAATAAAGGATTCTAAGTACTGATAGGCATAGTTAGCAAATGAAACACTTTTATAGAGAACAAACAATGTATTTACCTTAATAACATTCAAAAGCCATCATATATATATCAGTTCATGATATACAGTATTACAAATTTACTCTTTCTCATGGACACACGTCCAGATCGTCCGCTCTCAAAACTGCTCACATCCACCACTGCTGGCGGCTCACCTCCAACTGCGCAACACTACGCGCTGTTTACATCCAACTGCCCAACACTACAATAGCAAATATTCCAAAAATGCAAACCAGCCACAGACTGCACACGGCACAGTCAGTGATTTTCATACAGAGCGCTACGTGGCGTTACCAACATAAAAACCTAAACAGCCTACTTACAATATTCCTATATTTCGGAAAAGCATTTTACACAGTGCCGCACTGCAGATTATTAACGAAGGTACGAGCGTATAAATAAGTTTCCAGATATGTGACTGGCTTAAAGACCTCTTAAGTAATACAACCCAGTATGTTGTCCGCGATTGCGAGTGCTCATCAGAGACAAGGTTATCACCAGAAGTTCAAATGGCTCTGAGCACTATGGGACTTAACATCTCAGGTCATCAGTCCCCTAGAACTTAGAACTACTTAAACCCAACTAACCTAAGGAGATCACACACATCCATGGCCAAGGCAGGATTCGAACCTGCGACCGTAGTGGTCGCGCGGTTCCAGACTGAAGCGCCTAGAACCGGTCGGCCACCAGCGGCCGGCTATCATCAGAAGTGCCCCATGTAAGTGTGATAGGACCGATGCTATTCTCTATATACGTATAAATTATCTGACTTACTCTGCATCATTTCACTTCCCCATGTTCTTGACATTAACGCTACCCAGTTTGATAGTCGTTCGGTAATTAGTTTTCGTGTCATAACGTGTTAAATAGGGAAAGTTTAGTCATAACCAACCGGTAGATGTACGAGGTGCATTCAAGTTCTAAGGCCTCCGATTTTTTTTCTCTGGACTGGAAAGAGATAGAAACATGCGCATTGTTTTAAAATGAGGCCGCGTTCATTGCCAATACGTCCCAGAGATAGTAGCACCGTACGGCAGATGGAATTTTACCGCCAGCGGCGAGAATGAGAACTGTTTTAAATACTTAAAATGGCGACGTTTTCCTTACTTGAACAGTGTGCAATCATTTGTTTTCTGAATTTGCGTGGTATGAAACCAATTGAAATTCATCGACAGTTGAAGCAGACATGTGGTGATGAAGTTATGGATGTGTCGAAAGTGCGTTCGTGGGTGCGACAGTTTAATGAAGGCAGAACATCGTGTGACAACAAACCGATACAACCTCGGGCTCACACAAGCCGGTCTGACGACATGATCGAGAAAGTGGAGAGAATTGTTTTGGGGGATCACCGAATGACTGTTAAACAGATCGCCTCCAGAGTTGGCATTTCTCTGGGTTCTGTGCACACAATCCTGCATGACGACCTGAAAACGCGAAAAGTGTCATCCAGGTGGGTGCCACGAATGCTGACGGACGACTACGTGGCTGCCCGTGTGGCATGTTGCCAAGCAATGTTGACGCGCAACGACAGCATGAATGGGACTTTCTTTTCGTCGGTTGTGACAATGGATGAGACGTGGATGCCATTTTTCAATCCAGAAACAAAGCGCCAGTCAGCTCAATGGAAGCACACATTCACCGCCACCAAAAAAATTTCCGGTAACCGCCAGTGCTGAAAAAATGGTGGTGTCCATGTTCTGGGACAGCGAGGGCGTAATCCTTACCCATTGCGTTCCAAAGGGCACTACGGTAACAGGTGCATCCTACGAAAATTTTTTGAAGAACAAATTCCTTCCTGCACTGCAACAAAAACGTCCTGGAAGGGCTGCGCGTGTGCTGTTTCACCAAGACAACGCACCCACACATCGAGCTAATGTTACGCAACAGTTTCTTCGTGATAACAACTTTGACGTGATTCCTCATGCTCCCTACTCACCTGACCTGGCCCCTAGTGACTTTTGGCTTTTTCTAACAATGAAAGACACTCTCCGTGGCCGCACATTCACCAGCCGTGCTGCTATTGCCTCAGCGATTTTCCAGTGGTCAAAACAGACTCCTAAAGAAGCCTTGGCCGCTGCCATGGAATCATGGCGTCAGCGCTGTGAAAAATGTGTACGTCTGCAGGGCGATTACGTCGAGAAGTAACGCCAGTTTCATCGATTTCGGGTGAGTAGTTAATTAGAAAAAAATCGGAGGCCTTAGAACATGAATGCACCTCGTATGTATAAATTATCTGACTGATTCTGCATCATTTCTCTTCCCCATGTCCTTGACATTAACGCTACCAAGTTAGGTAGTCGTGCGCTAATTAGTTTTCGTGTTATAACGTGTTAAATAGGGAAAGTTTAGTCATAACCACTCGGTAGATGTAGATGTATGAGCAGCGCAGGCAGTCGTTTCTCGGCTCAAAGGCGCGAGGTGACCCCGCAACGCTTCCGTCCGGAGCGGACAGGAACACGCTGACGGTCGGCCCTCTGGGGAGTGACGAACGGTAAGTGGCGACGGGTAAGCCGGTGGGTGGGGCGAGCGGAGATGGCTGTGAAGAGGGCGCGGCGGGGCTCGTTATGTCGGGGGCGTTACGTCAGCTGGCGATGGCGGCCGGCAGATAGCGAGTCCGGTGGTCGCTCGCTCGCTCGCGCGCGGCAGTGGTCGACGCGGCCGCGGACGCGGACGAGGCCGTCATGGCAGACGGCGCCAGCCAGGGCCGCCACGGACACCGAGAGCCGCAAGCCGGCGACGCCGGGGCGCTAGCGGGCCCCCAGCCGGCGGTAAGCAGCTACACTTCCCGTCACAGCGCCAGCGCCGTCTGTGTGCGGCGCTACTGGCCTTAAGGTGTGTCATGAAGCCGTACAGGAGGCCTGCAACCGGGACGTTAACGTCAGAGGACTTACATCAGTGCAGACTAGGTCGCCAGAAACGAGATGATCAGTTGCAAAGATATTTTTTTTTTCTGTCAACTCGTCTCGGGCGCAGGCCATCTTCAGAACATCAAATGGAATAGCCTTCATACGAACTACAGATTCGCATGCGCACATCCTCACCATCGGTGCTCAGAAATGGATAATTTGTATGAAGGCTATTCTACAGAGTGGTCCAGAGAAAACTAGACTGTAGTATCCTCGTCGCCACTGTAGTGTCTTATACCAAGGAAGCAAGGGAGAGGATGTTATTATGGCTGGCCGAGATCATCTTCCTACAACACAAGTGCACGCGTGGATTAACACGGTTCTTTATTTGCATGAACAGATAGCTGCTACTTACCTTTGATAGAGTCCATGTGATGTCGTACAAGCTCTTCCACAATACGCCTCTTGCTATTACAGATCTGAGACTGGCTGCTAGTCTCGATCTCGTCGCTATGCACTATCGTAGGTTGTGACCCACTCTGCGAATAAGTGACAGACGCCAAACTGGAGTGTTAGTTAGGCAGTGACTGAGATAGTGCCTGAGGCCCTCCAGTCAGCGGCGGCGGTCTAAATACTTGCTGTCGAGAGGGCGTTGGCGGATTGTTTCTTAGTGGTGTGTCTGTGGCCTCTCTCGTGATAGGCGCGCTTGACCCAGCGCGTACTGTCGATCTTCGCGCTATATCTTTGCCGAACGCTGTTTTAGAGACACCTTACGCCGACATATAGATGCTCTTTGATAGTATCTTTTGAACAAAATGACATATCGTTTCAGTTTTGTGGGGCAGCGTAGTCCTTTGTTTCCTCGACAGATCTCGGCGCGCGTTTTCTGGCAGGTGAGAGTAAATGAACGTTACAGCAACACGAGGCCATATTGAACATGATGGAGGTACAACCGCAATGGTGTAATGTGTATAGCACAGAGCAGGTACAATGATTTATCGTATTCGGGATAAATTTGAAGCCGACGTTACTGTTCAGGCTGCGCATAAGGAAAGGCCTGGCCAACCAAAAACATCAGCCAGTCCAGTTTCCAGAGCTGCTGTGTTGCAACATTTTACTAGGTCACCTCACCTGTCCGCAGTGACCAAGCGGTTCTAGGCGCTTCAGACCGGAACTCCGCTGCTGCTACGGTCGCAGGTTCGAATCCTGCCTCGGGTATGGACGTGTGTGATGTCCTGAGGTTAGTTAGCTTTAAGTAGTTCTAAGTCTAGCGAACGGACTTGACGCACTAGTAACACCGGTTCCCGTCAGATCACTGAAGTTAAGGGCTATCGGGCTGGGCTAGCAATTGGATGGGTGACCATCCAGTCTGCCGAGCGCTGTTGGCAAGCGGGGTGCACTCAGCCCTTGAGCCCTTGTGAGGCAAACTGAAGAGTTACTTGATTGAGAAGTAGCGGCTCCGGTCTCGGAAACTGACATACGGCTGGGAGAGCGGCGTGCTGACCACATGCCCCTCCATAACCGCATCCAGTGACGCCTTGGGCTGCGGATGACACGGCGGCCGGTCGGTACCTATGGGCCTTCATGGCCTGTACGGGAGGAGAGTTCTAAGTCTGGGGGACTGATGACCTCAGAATCATGAATCACTGACTTCCTCATCATCGTCGCCTACGTCATGCGGCCTTGGTCAAATTGTTGGCACAATTTCAGTACGGCTGGACGCAAAATCAAATGGTTCAAATGGCTCTGAGCACTATGGGACTTAACTTTTGAAGTAATCAGTCCCCTAGAACTTAGAACTACTTAAACCTAATTAACCTAAGGACATCACACATATCCATGCCCGAGGCAGGATTCGAACCTGCGACCGTAGCGGTCGCGCGGTTCCAGACCGTAGCGCCTAGAACCGCTCGGCCATCCCGGCCGGCAGCTGGACGCAAAAACTTCTTATGGTACATATGTTGTCGTCTTCAGTCCAAAGACTGGTTTGAAGCAGCTCTCCATGCTACTCTATACTGTGCAAGCCTGTTCATCTCCGAGTAACTACAGCAACCTACATCCTTCTGAACCTGCTTACTGTATTCAGCCCTTGGTCTCTGTCTACCATTTTTACCCCTCACTCTTGCCGGCCGGTGTGGCCGTGCGGTTCTAAGCGCGTCAGTTTGGAACCGCGTGACCGCTACGGTCGCAGGTTCGAATCCTGCCTCGGGCATGGATGTGTGTGATGTCCTTAGGTTAGTTAGGTTTAAGTAGTTCTAAGTTCTAGGGGACTGATGACCTCAGTAGTTAAGTCCCATAGTGCTCAGAGCCATTTGAACAATTTTTTACCCCTCACTCTTGCGTGCAGTAGTAATCTGGTGATCCCTTGATGCCTCAGCTTGTGTCCTACTAACCGATCCCTTCTTCTAGTCAGGCTGTACCACAAATTTCTCTTCTCCCCAATTTTGTACAGTACTTCCTCATTAGTTTTGTGCTCTACCCATCTAATCTTCAGTATTCGTCTGTAGCAGCACATTTCAAAAGCTTCTATTCTCTTCTTGTCTAAACTGTTTATCGTCCTTGTTTCACTTTCATACATCGCTACACTCCCTACAGATACTTTCAGAAAGGACTTCCTGACCCTTGAATCTACTTTCTATGTTAACAAATTTCTCTTGTTTAGCAACGCTTTTCTTTTCATTGCCACCCTATGTTTTATATCGTCCTTACTTCGGCCATCATCAATCATTTTGCTTCCCATATAGCAAAACTCATTTACTACATTAAGTGTGCCCGCATCTCGTGGTCATGCGGTAGCGTTCTCGCTTCCCACGCCCGGGTTCCCGGGTTCGATTCCCGGCGGGGTCAGGGATTTTCTCTGCCTCGTGATGGCTGGCTGTTGTGTGCTGTCCTTAGGTTAGTTAGGTTTAAGTAGTTCTAAGTTCTAGGGGACTGATGACCGTAGCAGTTAAGTCCCATAGTGCTCAGAGCCATTTGAACCAACCATTAAGTGTCTCATTTCCTAATCTAATCCCTCAGCATCACCTGATTTAATTTGACTACGTTCCATTATCCTCGTTTTGCTTTTTTTTATGTTCATCTTATATCCTCCTTTGAAGAAACTGTTCATTCCGTTCAGCTGCTCTTCCAAGTCCTTTGCTGCCTCTGACAGAATTACAATATCATTGGCAAACATCAAAGTTTTTATTTCTTCTCCTTGGACCTTAGTTCCTACTCCGAATTTTTCTTTTGTTTCCTTTACTGCTTTCTCAATATACAGATTGAATAACATCGGCGATAGGCTACAATCCTGTCTCACTCTCTTCCCAACCACTGCTTCCCTTTATGCCCCGCGACTTATTATTGCTGTCTGGTTTTTGCACAAATTGTAAATAACGTTTCGCTCCCTGTATTTTACCCCTGCGACCTTTAGAATTTGAAAGAAAGTATTCCAGTCAACATTATCAGAAGTTTTCTCTAAGTCTCCAAATGCTATAAACGTAGGTTTGCCTTTCCTTAGCCCATCTTCTATGAGAAGTCATAGGGTCAGTATTGCCTTGCTTGTTCCTACATTTCTCCGGAATCCAAACTGATCTTCCCCGAGGTCGGCTTCTACCAGTTTTTCCATTCTTCTGTAAAGAATTCGTGTTAGTATTTTGCAACCACTACTTATTAAACAGATTGCCCGGTATCAGTTGTCAGCACCTACTTTCCTTGGAATTGGAATTATTATGTTCTTCTTGAAATCTGAGGGTATTTCACCTGTTTCAAACATTTTGCTTACCAGATGGACGAGAGTTGTCATGGACAGCTCTCCCACGGCTATTAGTATTTGTAACGGAATGTAGTCTACTCCCGGATACAGCCAGAATTTCATGGCGAATCTGCGTGCCATTTAGACGTTTGGCCCACCAAATATGAACTGTTCCTCGTGCTTCAACTTTCCAATACGTTTCCAGTTGTTGTATCATATCCGACGCACACTATGAGCACCTGTTTCCGCACCGCGTCATAACTGTGTCTGCAGAAAAGTAGGAACATGTACTCTCTTCTAACAGTTACGCTACTCTTGTTGGCAATCATCTTGGCATGAGATAACATTGGAAATTTTTAATCTCACGTCTGATATGCGATATTGTCCACTTAGCATTAATGTGGGATGTGGCATTTGTTGCTATAAAGAGTCGCCGAAGCTCTCAAATACGGGAAGTGCTCTTTGTAGCTATGTAAATCAGTATAATATCTTTTAGGGTCTACTTAAAAGGAAACCTTATTCATGTCTGGTCCTCCATTTTCTTTAATGGGTAAGTAAGCATTTATGAGGGATTTAGGTAGTGTATCCGATCTTTTCAAATATTTTCAGTTAACTCTCAATTGCCGTCACACCTCCAGCAGTTTTTTTTTAACTCAATTCTACAATGTGCTTTCGTGACCAACTAATATCCATATAGCGAAGAAGTAATCTAACCACAGGTGACAACTTTCTGAAATGTGTCGTTTCTTTGTCGATAATCGTTCTTCTGCCTTACAGCATCCACGTTATATGTAGACTTTACTTAGTTTCAAGCTTTCCTCCTCCTTTTCACTACATCTTGATTTCTGTTTGCTCTTCACACTTTCTTTAGAAGAGTTTAACTTAACTTGAAAGGCTTCCAACACGAGTGTTTACTGAGGAAACCGACAAACACATTCTAAACGTGTGAGGCTACAAACCGCACTTCGCAGCGTAAAACTTCGCTGAGACTACAAACTTTCCACACGGTGACTATTGTCTGTGTAAGAACTATAGGACGTGTATACGACTGGTAGATAACTATGTCTGCAATATGGACAGTTTAAAAGTAAGCTGTCATCACTTTATAATCAGTAACATAAATCAGAGGAGTCACAGCTGGGGAAGTGGCTGCCATCGAACAAGTGTTAATCAGTACATTACGACGACAGGGCATGTTATTTACACCGCATTTGCATAACTGAGATTATAAGAGGCTTTTTTTCTGCACACGCCTTTCTTTTCGGTACGAGTGTTCCTTGCAATATTCGAGTCTCTTTTGTGGCAATGTTTTTCCTAGTTCCTAGCCAGTTATTGCCAGTCTGCTGTCCTCTATATGTTGTTCCAAATATGCCTCGTTTCCTCTGGCCTTCAATCAGGAACCTTTTTCAAACCGATAATAAGCCTTATTTTAGAGTATGTGTTTTCACATCCACTCAAGCAAATAATTTTTCCCCTGTTTCGTAGATGATGTGGTTGCCTATAATTAATGAGCAACCCCAGAAGACAGCATAGACTTGCAAAATGACTTGCAGAGAATTGATGAATGGTGCAGTTTCTGGCAGTTCGCCCTCAATGTAAATAAATGTAACATACTGCACATACATAAGAAAATAAATCTACTACTGTACAGTTACACTACTGATGTCAAATTGCTAGAAACACTACCTGCGAAAAATATCTGGGAGTAACTATCCAGCCCGCATCTCGTGGTCGTGCGGTAGCGTTCTCGCTTCCCACGCCCGGGTTCCCGGGTTCGATTCCCGGCGGGGTCAGGGATTTTCTCTGCCTCGTGATGGCTGGGTGTTGTGTGCTGTCCTTAGGTTAGTTAGGTTTAAGCAGTTCTGAGTTCTAGGGGACTTATGACCACAGCAGTTGAGTCCCATAGTGCTCAGAGCCATTTAGTAACTATCCAGAGCGACCTTAAGTGAAATGAACATATAAAAGAAATAGTAGGAAAAGCAGATGCCTGACTGAGATTCGTAGGAAGTATATTAAGGAAGGCGCTTCTTCAACCAGTTCTTGGATATTGACATCACTCTTGGACACTTTCCTGGTAGAGACAGAGAATAGCGACACGTTCCGTCACCGGTTCATTTAGACAGCACGAGAGCGTTGCATACATGCTCAACTAACTGCAGTGATGGACGCTGCAAGAGAGGTGTTGGGCACCACAAAGAGGTTTACTACAGTACTTTCGAGAGAGCAATTTCCGTTCCGGGGGGGGGGGGAGGGGGGGTCGAATAACATATTTCTTCCTCCCGCATACATCTCACAAAATGATCACGACGAGGAAGTTCGAGAAATTAGAGCCGATACAGAGTTTTACCGACAGTCATTCTTCCCTCGCGCCATTCGTGACTGGAGTAGAGAATGAATGGAAGTGGCGGGGGAGGGGGGGGGGAAGGGGGAGGTGGAGGGTGAGAATCAGATAGTGATATCAGAAGTACCCTCCGCAATATACCATTAGGTGGCTTACAGAGTATGATGTTGATGTTGCTCTCCACGGTAGCCAATTACTTATCGACACCATACTCCAACTATATTCTCCACCGAAATTCTCAAAAAAACTACAGAGTTCGTTGGTCAACATACTGGGCATTTTCCGCAATGTGCTCCTAAATACTTCGAGCTCAGTAATGCGGATGAGTTGATGAGATTTCCAGTCACATATCATCTGTACGTACATCTGTATTTGTCAAGATTCCAGCATCTCAAATAATTCAACTACTAAGTTCATACGAGTTATTCCTTTATCTAAGTCCCTTTCAAATGGTTCAAATGGCTCTGAGAACTATGGGAATTAACATCTGAGGTCATCAGTCCCCTAGAACTTAGAACTACTTAAACCTAACTAACGAAGGAATGCACACACATCCATGCCCGAGGCAAGATTCGAACCTGCGACCGTAGCAGCAGCGTGGTTCGGGACTGAAGCGCCTAGAACCGCTCGTTCATAACGGCCGGCTTAAGTCCCTTTGCGGTGAATGCCATTTAACACTATATTCGAATGTACACAATATAGAAAAAAATCTGTTGTCTCTGCATCGACATTTAAAATATGTCTCCGTCATGTTCTATAGCCCTCTGATAACTAATATAGAAATACAAACAATCATTTCTTTTATACTGTAACGTTCGCGTTAAAGTTGGCATAGTTTCACAGAAAACAGATGAAATAAGAAATTATTCATTATTTTTATCGGTATTTCTCTTCTAAACCTTCTAGAAAACTGAAAGGCGCTTAAAAATTTTTTTCGAAATTTTTGGTATGTTACTATTTCGCATGATGCAGAGGTGATTAGTTTTCTTCTACTGTGAATTCAGTTTTTTTTTTTCATTTTCAATGTAAGGCAATGATACTTCGACGAAATGACTAAAAATATAAATATTTATCACCACGCTGGGTGAAAGTCCTTGACATACTTTTGAAATAAATTATGTGTTACAATATTAGTTTGTCCTCCTCCATAGCTGAGTTGTCAGCATAGATCGCTGCCACTTGGGAGACACGGGTTCGATTCCTGATACTGCCAGATATATTTCCTTGGTGGGAGGACTGCTATTGGGTACACTCAGCCTCGAGATGCTAATCGAGGAACTACTTAACGGAATAGTAGTGGCTCCACGGTCTGCAGAGTCTACCAAGCGGCATGGCCCGTCGACAGCATGGCCCTCCATACCGAATCCGCGTGATGCCCAAGGCAGAGGATGGCACGGCGGTCGGTAGACATCCTTTGGGCCTTCACGGCCTGGACGCAGAGCTCGTCTTAGTTTATTAGTTTAGTTTTATTCGACTGTATCATAACCTGTAAGGGTTACTCCCTTGGCAATTATACTATACAAGTAGCTGATGGCTGACGCCCCAATGCCGGTCGCGGTGGTCTAGCGGTTCAGGCGCTGCAGTCCGGAACCGCGGGACTGCTACGGTCGCAGGTTCGAATCCTGCCTCGGGCATGGGTGTGTGTGATGTCCTTAGGTTAGTTAGGTTTAAGTAGTTCTAAGTTCTATGGGACTTATGACCTAAGATGTTGAGTCCCATAGTGCTCAGAGCCATTTGAACCATTTTTTGACGCCCCAATACAGGAAGGGAGTGCAAATACTTTAGACAATGTGTGCAGTAACTACAATTCCAAAGTAGCTACATTTGAAGGCCCTGTGCCCGCTGTTACGGGTGTTATTTCAAAATTTATATATCGTTATGTTCACATGTTTTAGTTTATCAGTCGTGAGTGAGTGTGACAGGCTTTCGTTAATGCCAGTACGAGTAAATTATTAAATATTATTTTAAATGTTTAAAGCAGTATTATATAAAACAAGGGTGTATGTAGACCAATCATAATACTGTAGTGCTTGTGCCCCTTATTGAAGTAGACAAAGCTGTCTGTCTGTGTTAGAAATGTTTATTTGTACTTAATTGAGCTTCTAAGCTACAAGGGCAAGCAACTATAAGCAACTCTCACCAAATGTATATTCCTTATTCGTGTAAAGTAATATCGTTTTTCTTTTTAAATCACTATGTTCTTATTTCTCTTTCTTCGTGTAAAGTGATATCGTTTCTTTCTAACTCACTATGTTCTTATTTCCTTTATATTTTATTTATTTTTATACTTTTACTAAATTTTATTAACATGGTAATACTTTGTAAATGTAACACCACACCACGCATGCAGCATGTGATAGCGCAGATCTGGTCCGCCTCCTCGTGGCTAGGGACGGAAACGGTGCAGTTACTCGCAAACAAACCATTTGCGAGTGGCCGCAACGGCTGAGAGACCATGACTTGCTGCATATATACTGAACTCAGTAAGCTAACAACCCATCTTAGTTGTCAAGGCGGTGGGTTTCGCATGTGGTTAAAAGAAAAAAAAAGTAAGGGCTGACACAGTGTCAACTGAAAGCCATGGCACGATTACTGTGAAAACTTTTTATCTAGTCAGAATCGCCGATTGTTACAAAAATGTTCGTATTACCGTTTTTCAGCAAGTGATTGTCCTCGACACGTGAGTGAACATCAGCATTCAGCTGTCTTCTGTTTGAATTAAAAAAGCAAATACGGAAACGTCGCCTCATATCAAATGTCTTTGCAATATACTGCGTCGATGAGCGAGTATTCCATTACATTCCGTTTACTTTTATTCTGGCGTTTTACGATACAGATGACCTTAGCGCGCGCCCTGATAACTTTTCAAGCTTTCTTCGTGAAGTACTTGTAGTAGCGAATACTAAACGCGGCACACTTGCGCCACGCCATAATCACGCACATCGCAGATATTGTGAACTCACACAGACAAAAAAAATTAAATAAAATGGTCACGTACTATAAACGTAACTGATTCAGAAAAATATGCCGTTTACTTCTCTTAACTAGCACAACTCTTTGCGCGCGTAGATCTTCCAAGTTCAGTGAGCGAGGTATGAAAATTTAAGATCCAGGCAAAACTTAATTTTCGATATTTAGACTCCTTTTCAAGAGACTAATATGAAGGACATTTCATAAAATAATGTACTGCCGAGAAACAGGTCATTTACTTCGTAAGGAACAACGCACAGATAAACCAAATCACTCCTCAAACAGCCGTACGTCAAAACGTCTAAGAAGCAGACAAGAGGACATCGTGACTCAGCTAACGAGGTGTTACAAAAGTCCATTTTTGCTCAACCGGAAATCCAGACACTGGGCTTTCTGCAACGTTCCTCACTGAGGCAACTGTTCCGCTGCCGTGTAACACGGCCATCATTACCGTTGTTGTCAGTAGAAGCTGCGGCGGTTGCCCCAGGCAGTGTCGCTGATTGCGAGACAGAAATATGCTGCGTGAGTCAGCAAGCTAGCCCGCAACGGCGGAGCGGACCGTGTCTGAGAGCCGTGCGAAGTTCGATCGGCAGTAATGCCAGCGTTTTCCTCCCGTGAGGGGCCTGACTCACTGTCCACTCAGTCTCATGAGGCAACCGAGGAAGTATTTGAAGGAGCAGCCGTGGGAGGCTTTCATAGCCCCCATACCTCTTCAACGTTGCTGGCCAGTGATGCAATAGGCAGAGCAGAAAGCGACGTCCAATCAGACGCACCGCCCGATTCCGCCAACGGGCACAGAGTTTACATTTCTTTTGTTTTCTTCTTTGGTCATTATTCTTCTAACTGGTGTAATGCAGCCCTCCACGAATTCCTCTCGTGAGCCAATAATTAGCACTTCCAACCCACGTCCTAAATTATCTGCCGGATGTATTCCAGTCACTGTCTGCCTCTACAGGTTTTACCCTCTACAGCCACGTCTAGCACCATAGAACTTCATCAGGTTACCTTCCATTCAGAAGCCTGTTGCACGCAGCGACTGTTATATTGCCTTGTAAATAACAGATTTCAGCTATCAGTCGTCCTTTTTCAATTTTATTGGCAGATCTAGATTTCAGATAGAAACTGGCCATTCTCAATGCACTATCATTTTTTATCTCTGCATGTAATGCCTGTTGGTCGAGCTTCATCCACAGTTCATTGAAGCCGACCAACAGGCATTACATGCATTGATCAAAAATGATAGAGCATTGAGAATGGATAGTTTCTAGCCGAAATCTAGATCTGCCAATAAAATTTAAAAAGGACAATTGATAGCTGAAATCTATTATTTACAAGACCATACAAGTTATTCCCTGATGCCTTAGCAGATATCCTGTCATCCTGCCACCCCCCCTCCTCTTATCACGGTTTTCTACATACACTGACAGAAAAAAAAATCGATTGTAGTCAGATCTGGTGATAGAACAGGGCAAGGAAACATGTCGACAATCTGCAGAGCGTAGTCGGTTGCCACAGCGGTATCTGGGAGAGTGTTATGCTGTTGGAAAATATCTCCTAGAATGCTATACATCAACGGCAGATAAACAGGTCGAATCACCAGACTGACTGACAGATTTGCACTCAGGGTCTGTAGAACGAGGTCGAGAGTGCCCTTGCTCTCATACGACATCGTACTTCATACCATAACTCCAGGTGCAGGTTGACTGAGCCTTGAAGCGGACAGGTCGGTTGCAAACCCTCAACTGTCCTCCTTCTAACCAACACACGTCCATTCCTGACACGAAGGCAGAACCTGTTTTCGTCAGAAAACACAACAAACCTCCATCATGCCCTCCAGTGAGCTCTCGCTTGACGTCACTGAAGTCACAAATGGCGGTATATTGGGGTAATTGGAATGCATGCTACAGGGAGTCTACCTCGGAGCTGTCATTGAAGTAACCGATTTGTAACAGTTTTTTGTGTCACAGCGGTGCCAATTGGTGCTCAGATTGCTGCTGCAGATGCAGCACGATGCCTCAGCAGAATATGCCGAACACCATGGTCATCCCTCTCGGTGGCCGCCCAGAACCTTGTCTTCTTGCGTCCGTGCATTCACGAAACCACCACTGTTAGCAATCATGTACAGTGGATGCATTTCCGCCATGTCTTTTTGCATTTTTACGTAAGGAACATCCAGCTTCTCGTAGCCATATTGCACGACCCGGTCTTAAAGGTATTCCTGACTAACATCGACTCACCACGCCTAATCTCAAATGTAACTAACGAGCACGTATTTGAAGCAAACCTGATTTCCATCCTAATAGGGGTGCTGCTACCGCCACTCAAGCTACTAGCGTGAAACTTTCGTTATCTGGCAGAACTCCTTCTCGGTGTTGAAACATTTGAAATTAGTATATGTGATGTACATACACAGATGATTACAGTTTCAGAAAATTTTAGCCATTCATACAGGAGGAAAAGCTTCATAAAGTGAGGTAGTCAATAACGTGGTGTTGCGATTTTTTTTCCGTTAGTGTATATTAATTATTAGATGAAGTAGTAGGCACGTCTGTCGAGTAATTTACTACGACGAAGATGCCGTTGCCAATGTCTTACTGAGTATTTGAACTATTTAACAGGCCATTTGGACAGAATCCGGCACGATGACCTTCAGAAGGATATCCAACAACTCTGTCAGTTAATGCCAAGCCTGATAGCGGCTTGCATAACGGCGCGAGGTATATGCAAGCACAAAGATAAGCAGCAGAAACTCTCACCGTGTGTGGGTGTGCATTACCTTGCTGAAATGTGAGTCCATGACGGCTTGTCATGAAGGGCAACAAAACGGGGTGCCGAATATCGTCGACGTACTTCTGTCCTGTACGGGTGCAGCGGATGACAAGCAAAAGGGCATTTCTATGAAGTGAAATGGCATCTCAGACCATCTCTCCTGGCGGTCGGACTGTAATGCAGGTGACAGTTATGTTGGTGTCCCACGGCTGTCTAGGGCGTCCCCAGACATGTCGTCGCTGGTCCTCATGGCTCAATTCGAAGCGCCACTCGTCAATGAAGACAGTTATGCTCCAGTCAATGAGATTTCAGGCCGAATGTTCCCAACACCAGCACTAAAAGGCTTGTTGCTGTGCAGAGGTGAATGGTAGCTGGCGCAGGGAGCTCCGCTCCTCTCTGTCAGCCGACTACTAGTGGTCCTTGTGGTCACTGAAGCTCCATCTGCACGTCGGATCGATGATAATCATGAACTCGGGGTTCTGAGTGCCTCTCTGATGATTGTTTGCTCCTCAAGTTCTGTCGTCTGTCTAGATAGACCGCTTCCTTCTTGACACAGTGTTCCGACATCGTTCACCCATTGCTGCCAACATCGTCGAGCAGTGGAATATCTCCTATACAAATGTCGAGCGATTCGTTGATAAATCAAATCAGCTTCTTTGAACCTAATTGTAAGTCCTCTTTCAAATGCTGACTTCTGTATATATTGTTCACGCGCTCAATGCACACTGAGATTGTGCTACAACGTCACACATTCGTGCGTCGGCCGCCGAAGTTTACAATTTTACATATTTCGTCGATACCTGTATGAATATCAATTTGTGAGCGATTTGCATAACTCCGTCGTGGTGCGTCTTTTTTTCTTTCTTTTTTGCTCTTATTATACACTACTTACAACTGAAAATCACAGTATTGTGTATACTCTAAAGCAAACTATTTATTTAACCGGTTTTAGGCTGACAAAGCCATCATCAGACTGACGATCGGCTTGTAATCTACAAACCGGTTAACAGAATAAATTAATTCTGCAGAACATGCACAATATCTGCTCTCAAGTGGTAATTTTAAAACTGTTCTTGTGAGAAGAGGCGAAAGAATCGGTTAACATATTATACACTGCGTGACAAAAAATAGTAAACAATCCAAAAGAGGAGGAGGAAAGGAAATGAAACTTCACTGCTTGATATGGGATGGGATGTTATTTCAGTGACTACAAAATCGAATCATATATATAATGTACTTGAAAGTACGGGCAAACATATCAGTATGACGTTACACACCCTCTGGCCTGCATGCAATCGATTTTTAGGTTGGGAAAAGAACGTCATAAGGCTTCATAAGGCTGTAGTATCCTCTCCTGAGGCAGGATGGGGCACAGCTTTTGTAACTGGGCGTCGATGTCCTGGATACTGGCAGTGGAACGGAGTTGACGTCCGAGCTGGTCCCACACGTTCTGTCCCGGACAGATCGGGGGATCTTACAGGTCACGAGAGTACACAGACAGATCATGGGCACACTTACCATGTATGTATGAGCATTGTCCTACTGAAAAATGACACTACGATACCGCCGCGTGAGATTTGAAACATGAAAATGGAGGATGTCCGTGACGTACCGTTGTGGCGTCTGCCTTCTCTCTGTCACGATCAGCCATGACCTGAAGTCATACCTGATGGATTCCCAAACCACCCTGCCAGCGGTAACATTGCTGTGCTTTGGCAGAGTAGAACATCTCGCAACTTCCACACTAGTCGGCGATGGGTAGTGCAGAACCACGATTCTTCGCTGAACACAGAGCAGCACCGTTCGTCATCAGTGCATGCTTCCCCGTCACGGCACCACTCAAACGCTGCCGTTTGTATTGTGGTGTTAACAGCAGATTATGCGTGGGACGATAATTCCTTAGTCCAGCAGATGTTAGCCAGCGACCAGTGGTCCTGGGTGACTACTCGTTCTCGTATTGCAACCACAGATGTGAAGGGTTGCTTCTTGCGCAATACGGTGAACCTCCCTTACGGTGATCAGACACGGTCGACCGGAATCTTGAAGACGAGTATGCGTACCCACATTTTCCCATGGAGTCTAACAATGGGACACTGTCACATCCGAATATCCCATAAATCTGGATATAACACGATTCGACCAGTCGGCCAAATGAAGACCCACAACTGGGTCCATTTCAAGCTTTGTCAGCTGCTGATATCGCTGTCTTATACGAGTGCGCGGCTACTCTGTGTTCTTCATAATAAGTCAAGGGTTTTCAAGCACCTTATATACCCAACTAGGTTTTATAACAACGCGAACAACACTAATGCACTCTCGTAGCCGTTCTACCTGTTACAGAGAACTGCAATTCCAATCATTTAAATACCCACCAAGGTGTGTACGTGTACGAATTTACATTGATATCCGACCGTACCTTACAGTGATTCACAGTTTTATTGGGCAATGTATATAAAATATCATAAACCATATTCGTGTCCCACACGAGTACGTAGTTTCTCCGTGTCCTTCACAGTGGCCATTCAACATCTGACGCTTTTCACGTCCCTTATACGTATATCATACCAGGCCTGGTAACTACACTGAACAGGAACATCGTTAACGCACTCTGGTAGCCGTCCTACCGGTCACAGAGAATGGCGACTCAAATCATTTACATACCTGCTGATAGCGTGTACGTGTAGGAAGTTACAATGACATTCGACAGTGCCTTCTGAGTGCTTCGCCTTTTTTGTCAGCGGATGTATATCGTATATCATACTGCGAAACAAAACCAGCTAATCAGTGTTGCAGAATGGACCATATGTAGACGTATCTTCAAGAGGTCGCAGGCTATTGGAACGATCAAACAAAAACAGAGAGAAAAACACCTTCGTAAGAAGCAAAAATTGTAACAAGCTACACATCACTTCGAACGATGAGACACATTCCATTATCGTGTCGTTAAGTGCCACTGTACAGAGAAAAGGCGAACTGCAAGTAGGGGTGGCTATGGTCCCGAACGATGGATGCACATTTGCGTTGATCCATTTCGCCTTCCAGAATGATAAGATTAGCCAGGGAAGAAAACATTCACCAGAACGTAACGCTCCGACGATTCTTGCAGTGTAGTTGCTCACAAACGTTTCACACCTTACACGCTACTGCCATCTGCCGCGATGGAGCATGAAACGCGATTAATCTGAAAATGAGTCCGCCTGCTCAGCTGGGTGGTAACATGCTCTCCTCCCATGCAAGGTGGTCCAGGTTCGATTCCCGGCCGGGTTGGAGGTTTTCTCGGGTTGGGAACTGGGTGTTGTGCTGTCCTCATCATCATTTCATCCTCATCACCGGCGCGCAAGTCGCCCAGTGTGGCGTCAACTGAAATAAGACTTGCACTTGGCGGCCGAACTTCCCCGGTTGGGGCTTCCCGGCCAACGATGCCGTACGCTCTTTTCCATTTTTTGTTATCTGAAAAGGTCACAACTAATACTGTATTCGAATATTAGAGGTTGGGTTTTCCGACTCTTCTGCATTAACTTAAATTTTTGTATATATAGTGCACCCAGCCATTCATAACCCCAACGAAAAATTTTGGCTAAGTTATCTACACTCCTGGAAATTGAAATAAGAACACCGTGAAGTCATTGTCCCAGGAAGGGGAAACTTTATTGACAGATTCCTGGGGCTAGATACATCACATGATCACACTGACAGAACCACAGGCACATAGACACAGGCAACAGAGCATGCACAATGTCGGCACTAGTACAGTGTATATCCACCTTTCGCAGCAATGCAGGCTGCTTTTCTCCCATGGAGACGATCGTAGAGATGCTGGATGTAGTCCTGTGGAACGGCTTGCCATGCCATTTCCACCTGGCGCCTCAGTTGGACCAGCGTTCGTGCTGGACGTGCAGACCGCGTGAGACGACGCTTCATCCAGTCCCAAACATGCTCAATGGGGGACAGATCCGGAGATCTTGCTGGCCAGGGTAGTTGACTTACACCTTCTAGAGCACGTTGGGTGGCACGGGATACATGCGGACGTGCATTGTCCTGTTGGAACAGCAAGTTCCCTTGCCGGTCTAGGAATGGTAGAACGATGGGTTCGATGACGGTTTGGATGTACCGTGCACTATTCAGTGTCCCCTCGACGCGACGATCACCAGTGGTGTACGGCCAGTGTAGGAGATCGCTCCCCACACCATGATGCCGGGTGTTGGCCCTGTGTGCCTCGGTCGTATGCAGTCCTGATTGTGGCGCTCACCTGCACGGCGCCAAACACGCATACGACCATCATTGGCACCAAGGCAGAAGCGACTCTCATCGCTGAAGACGACACGTCTCCATTCGTCCCTCCATTCACGCCTGTCGCGACACCACTGGAGGCGGGCTGCACGATGTTGGGGCGTGAGCGGAAGACGGCCTAACGGTGTGCGGGACCGTAGCCCAGCTTCATGGAGACGGTTGCGAATGGTCCTCGCCGATACCCCAGGAGCAACAGTGTCCCTAATTTGCTGGGAAGTGGCGGTGCGGTCCGCTACGGCACTGCGTAGGATCCTACGGTCTTGGCGTGCATCCGTGCGTCGCTGCGGTCCGGTCCCAGGTCGACGGGCACGTGCACCTTCCGCCGACCACTGGCGACAACATCGATGTACTGTGGAGACCTCACGCCCCACGTGTTGAGCAATTCGGCGGTACGTCCACCCGGCCTCCCGCATGCCCACTATACGCCCTCGCTCAAAGTCCGTCAACTGCACATACGGTTCACGTCCACGCTGTCGCGGCATGCTACCAGTGTTAAAGACTGCGATGGAGCTCCGTATGCCACGGCAAACTGGCTGACACTGACGGCGGCGGTGCACAAATGCTGCGCAGCTAGCGCCATTCGACGGCCAACACCGCGGTTCCTGGTGTGTACGCTGTGCCGTGCGTGTGATCATTGCTTGTACAGCCCTCTCGCAGTGTCCGGAGCAAGTATGGTGGGTCTGACACACCGGTGTCAATGTGTTCTTTTTTCCATTTCCAGGAGTGTAGTATATTCCTACTGTCAGTCAATGACGACACCTTCATGTACACGACGGCAACATCATCAAACAACCGTAGATTGCTGCTCACCCGGTCCACCAGACCACTTACGTGTTTAGAAAATAACACCGGTCCTGTCACACTTCTTACAGGCAGTCCTAACGATAGCCTTGTCCCTGAAGAGCACTTGCTGTCGATGAGAACGTACTGCGTTCAGTTACTTAAGCAGTCTTCTAGCCGCTCGCATGTCTGCGAAGCTATTCCGCACGCTTGTACTTTCCTTGACAGCCTGCAGTGGGGCACCATGCCCAATGCTTTTCGGAAAGCTAGGAATATGGAATAATCCTGTTGCTTTTCATCCTTGGTGTGCAGGATATCATGTGAGAAAAGGGCAAAGCTGATTTTCATACGAACGATGCTTTCTCAAACCGTGCTGATTCGTGAACGGAAACTTTTCCCTCTGAATGAAATTTATTATATTCGCACTGACAGCATTGTCAAGAATTCTGCAGCAAATCAATTTTAAAGAGATTGGTTTGTAGTTTTGCGGGTCCGTTCTTTTACTCTTCTTGTATACAGGAGTGACCTGTGTTTCTTTTCAGTTACTTCGGACTTGGCACTGGGCCAGAGAAACGCGAGAAACGCAAGCTAAGTAAGAGTCCAATGCTGTAGAGTGCTCTCTGGCAAACCGAATTGGGATTCCACCGCCGCATTATGGTAGTTCTACAGGATCTAATCATTACTGAGTGACCTGAGCTAGATATGACAGACGTGACGAGACTTGTGGACTGTTTTTCAAGCCGAATTAAAGCACACAGTACTTTGTCCCGTCTATCGTTGATACCACGAGAAGCAAACCAAGTGAGGAATACACCACCGGCCATTAAAATTGCTACAACACGAAGATGACGTGCTACAGACGCGAAATTTAACCGACAGGAAGAAGATGCTGTGATATGCAAATGATTAGCTTTTCAGAGCATTCACACAAGGTTGGCGCCGGTGGCGACACCTTCAACGTGCTGGCATGAGGAAACTTTCCAACCGATTTCTCATGCACAAACAGCAGGTGACCGTTGTTGCCTGGTGAAACGTTGTTGTGATGCCTCGTGTAAGGAGGAGAAATTCGTACCATCACATTTCCGACTTTGATAAAGGTCGGATTGTAGCCTATCGCAATTGCGGTTTATCGTTCCGCGACGTTGCGGCTCGCGTTGGTCGAGATCCAATGACTGTTAGCAGAAAATGGAATCGGTGGGTTCAGGAGGGTAATACGGAACGCCGTGCTGGATCCCAACGGCCACGTATCACTAGCAGTCGAGATGAAAGGCTTCTTATCCGCATGGCTGTAACGGATCGTGCAGCCACTTCTCGATCCCTGCAACATGGACTATCAGCTCGGAGACCGTGGCTGCGGTTACCTTTGATGCTGCATCACACACATGAGCGCCTGCGATGATTTACTCAACGACGAACCTGGGTGCATGAATGGCAAAACGTCAGTTTTTCGGATGAATCCAGGTTCTGTTTACAGGATCATGATGGTCGCATCCGTATTTGGCGACATCGCGGTGAACGCACATTGGAAGCGTGTATTCGTCATCGCCATACTGGCGTATCACCCGGCGTGATGGTATGGGTGCCATTGGTTACACGTCTCGGTCACCTCTTGTTCGCATTGACGGCACTTTGAACAGTGGACGTTACATTTCAGATGTATTACGACCCGTCGCTCTACCCTTCATTCGATTCCTGCGAAACCCTACATTTCAGCAGGATAATGCACGGCTGCATGTTGCAGGTCCTGTACGGGCCTTTCTGGATACAGAAAATGTTCAACTGCTGCCCTGGCCAGCACATTCTCCAGACCTCTCAGTAACTGAAAACGTCTGGTCAATGGTGGCCGAGCAACTGGCTCGTCACAATACGCCAATCACTACTCTTGATGAACTGTGGAACTGTGGTGAATGGGCAGCTGTATCTGTCCATGCCATCCAAGCTCTGTTTGACTCAATGCCCATGCGTATCAGGTCCGTTATTACAGCCAGAGGTGGTTGTTCTGGATACTGATTTCTCATGATCTATGCACCCAAATAGCGTGAAAATGTAATCACTTGTGAGTTCTAGTATAATATATTTGTCCAATGATTACGCGTTTATCATCTGCATTTCTTCTCGGTGTAGCAATTTTAATGGCCAGTAGTATAGTAAGGTGATCCATCGGCGGCCTTTAGGGTTGAACACAGTGGCGAGTAACGTGTGTGAGGCAGCGCGGTCAGCTGGGCCACACGTGCGCCGCCACACACGCTTGAGGGCGCTCCGCCTCCGCCGTGACTGGCCTCCTTCATGGCCGGAGTCCGCACCGCTGCACAGCCAGTGGTCGCCGCGCCAGCAGGCGCCCGGGTTCCCTGCTGCACCGCACCAGAAAAAAACTGCATGAAAATACGGAGAGAGGGCGGTAGCGACTCGTCGCGCGGAAGCATTTAATTACGAAGGAAAGTGTGCTGTCGACGAGGACTGTTAGCGTCGCTACTGCGTTATGAGTAACGCACACTTGTCTCTTCATGCTTATAGGAAGAGACAAGTGTGCGTTATATATATATATATATATATATATATATATATATATATATATATATATATATATATATATGAGAGAGAGAGAGAGAGACAAGTGTGCACACCTCAACAAAAATTTGGAATATCATAGAGTTTCTTACAATGATTAGTAGCAAAATAAACTTAATTTCTGCCGAAAACAAGAACGTTATATATATATATATACAGCGTGAGCCAGGATGAAAGCTACGTGTTTTGACGGGTGATAGCATTACCGATTCTGAACAAAAAGCTTGATGTGGATATATGCCCTATTCCGACTGATTTCCGAGATGGAACGCTTTTAATGTACATTTCTGTTTATTTTCTGTATTATTCATTGTCATTGTTTACTACGTACCACAGTAATATAGAGGAAGTTGAGACGATCATTTTGATACAGGACGCTTGTGGTCTATGAAGTCGGAAAACTACCTCAAACTGGCTACAGCGCACGCGCGAAGTTTTGAATATTCCCGGGCCTTTCTTTGCATGAAAATTTAAAAAAAAATGGTTCAAATGGCTCTGAGCACTATGGGACTCAACATCTTAGGTCATAAGTCCCCTAGAACTTAGAACTACTTAAACCTAACTAACCTAAGGACATCACACACACCCATGCCCGAGGCAGGATTCGAACCTGCGACCGTAGCAGTCCCGCGGTTCCGGACTGCAGCGCCAGAACCGCTAGAGCACCGCGGCCGGCTGAAAATTTAATTTAGTTTAATTGTGTACTGAGACACCTTTTCGTTGGAGTGTGCGGTTTTCGAGTTATTAAAGAAAAACGTACAAAAATGATATTAAATGTGTTCTATCTCGGAATCCGTTCGCGGTAGAGCATATGTCCATAGGAAGTTTTTTCTTCAGATTCACTAATACTATAGCGTCTCAAAGCATGTATCTTCCCTCTTGACTCACCCTAGGAAGAGACAAGTGTATGTTTTGTATATATATGCCTCAACAAAAATTTCGAATGTAGAGTTTCTTACAATGATTCCTTGCAGTACGCCAATTGAGGTTTCTACAATACCTAAGTAAAAAAATAAACTTATTTCCTTCGGAAAACAAGAACGTTTTTGGTTGGTTACCAAAAAATCATTAAAATACAAAACAGGTATTCTCCTAAGTGCACATCTCGAAACTAAAAACAGTGAAACGCTTTATCTCATGACGATTATCAATCCTCAGTACTGTATACGTCGTCCCCGCACACGGATGAGTTCTTCCATTCTGCGAGGCATGCCCTGAATGACACTGTCAAATCTAACTTGGAGTATGAGGTCCCGCTCCTCAATGACAGCTTGGTCCCGAAGATTGTCAGATGGATTCGGATGTTGTGCAATGGTCACCGCCGGCCGCGGTGGTCTAGCGGTTCTAGGCGCTCAGTCCGGAGCCGCACGACTGCTACGGTCGCAGGTTCGAATCCTGCCTCGGGCATGGATGTGTGTGATGTCCTTAGGTTAGTTAGGTTTCGGTAGTTCTAAGTTCTAGGGGACTGATGACCACAGATGTTAAGTCCCATACTGCTCAGAGCCATTTGAACCATTTTTTTGCAATGGTCACCTTCAACAGGTCCCATGCACGCTCAGTTGCATTCGTGTCTGGGGACTGTGCTGGCCAATTCATTCGGTTGATGTTTGCATCTTTGAAGATACCGAGACATTGGTAGCGAACGGTGCGGCCTTGCATTGTCATCGACCAGGACAAATTTGTCACCGGAGAGGTTTTAAATCAAATGTGTGTGTAATCTTATGGGACTCAACTGCTAAGATCATCAGTCCCTAAGCTTACACACTACTTAACCTAAATTATCCTAAGGACAAACACACATACCCATGATCGAGGGAGGACTCGAACCTCTCCCGGGACCAACCGCACAGTCCATGACTGCAGCGCCTTAGACTGCTCCGCTAATCCCGCCCGGCGGTGAGATTTACTACTGAATTTTCAATAGAGCACTTTCCAGGAAGAGTCGTACAACATATTGTTTCCTTAACATCTACATCTCCCGTAATGACCACAACGAGAATATTAGAGAAATTAGAGCCAATACAGAGGGTTAGCGACAGTCATTCTTTCGCGCGCGGTTCACGAGAAATAGGGTTATGTGAATTAGTTATTGAACCGAAAGTACACTCCGTCCCACACCATTAGGTAGCGTAGTGGGTATGATGTAGATCAGATGTAGATAAGCGTGCGAAATAAGATCAAAATCGGTGACCCGTTTGATGTGTGCTTTGCTCGTCAATACATCGTCTTACGTACAGTGTTTTGTTAGCGAGCGGCCTTACTTCCGTAACAGAAAAGGCAGAGACCAGGAAAACACCGGCAGCTAGCCCCTGTGTCCCCAGTGACCAACTTTGCGTCGGTGCGCGCGTATCGCTGCAACCAGGGAGCTGGCGCTATATTTGCACGGCAGTGCAGCCGGGCCGTAGCCAAGCGGAGCCCAGCTGCGTTTATTTCCCGTGGCTCTCTTGCGCCGGCACCTGTGTAGGAAGGCACGGACGTCACAGACTCGCGCCTCACTGGTCAGCTGCACTGACAGAATGACTTCCTCGACCCCTTTCGTCTTTTTCCTAGCACCCTGATGTCCTGCTAGATCAGGCCTGGCCGAACAGCTCTGCGACCGCGCTCCTGCCTAGAACTCCGAGAGCAGTGACGAGGGCGGCTGAGGGGAGAGGAGGAAAGGAAAACAAAGGCTGCAGCCGGACGCCGCTAGAGCGAGGCATTCGCCTTGTCAGACGCCAAGCAGTTTGCCGACGGTACTACTTGCGTTAAATTAAATTTACGTTCTTCATTAGGAGTGCTGTTGTTCAAAAAAGAAAAGGTGGACAAGCCACTCGTCCAGTACCGAATGGGAATTTCCTTTCTTTTCGTATCGCTAAAGACCAAGCAAAGGGCGTAATATACCATCGCGCTATTATCAGTTGGAAAACTATTTATTAGAACGTCATTACACCACCAGCTACAAAGGATATATGATACACTTGTTTTCTGAAAATCGACGGTAAATGCTGATCGAACTGAAAGTGGCTATTAGGAAATAAAACTAACTTAAATTCTAGCAGAATGGTGACAAAGTCTTTTATTGTTGCCATAACAAGAAAATGGTTCAAATGGCTCTGAGCACTATGGGACTTAACATCTGAGGTCATCAGTCTCCTAGAACTTAGAACTACTTAAACTTAACTAACCTAAGGACATCACACACATCCATGCCCGAGGTAGGATTCGAACCTGCGACCGTAGCGGTCGCGCGGTTCCAGACTGAAGCGTGTAGAACTGCTCGGCCACTCCGGCCGGCTTGCCATAACAAATTAATTGCATTATTTAAGTGTCTTAATACATGGGGAGAATCATTTAGCAACAGATGTGGCAAACAAGACTGATGCCACCAAACCAAAATTAATCCAGTGGAAAAATCATCTTGAAGTTCGTGACAAGAAACATTTCCCACAACTCAACGCAGTCGTTTGTGGAAGAGACATGACTGAATACGTTTCAGTAACTGAAACATTTCATCGTAAGTTCTCAAAGAAACTGCAAGACATTGCTTCACTGAAGACGGATTTCTATTTGTATGTCAAACCACTTTCCCTTTTCGTCGCTAATGTACCTCATTACTTCCGACTGGAGATGATAAATGTACAGTGGCACACCCAACTCAATGGTATCGTTGTCCAATCCAGGAATTTACAAGACTTCTACGAAATGTTACCCCAAAAGCAATATCTCGACTGCACACACAAGCTGCTAAGGTTATTTCACTGTTCGGTACAACAGTGTGTTGAATGATTTTTCTTCTTTTACGAGACTGACGAAGTCAAGCCAATTTTCGGTTTTAACAGATTATAATCTGCTTAACTCCATGTGTTAGAGTGTATCCCAAACCAAAGTTACAGATATAATACACATTCTAAAATCGAAATGCGTAAAAGTTTATAAACTCCAGAACGTAACGTTAAATGCCTGTATGTAAGGCTTTTTGTAATATCAGTACTATCTAACGCTTTTATTTAATCAAGTAATAAAAGTTGTTGTTTCGCGCAGAAAAAAATTGAAAACAGACACAGGTGATAACCTCCTGCTTATAAAAGTATGCTGCAGTTTCGCCTCTTAAAAGTAGCTGCACTGTGTTGCAAACACGTCTTACTAAGAAACTTCCTGACAGATTAAAACTGTGTGCCCGACCGAAACTCGAACTCGGGACCTTCGAGTTTCGCGGGAAAGTTCTCTGTGACGTTTGGAAGGTAGGAGACTAGGCAGAATTGAAGCTGTGAAGACGGGTCGTGAGTCTTGCTTCGGTAGCTCAGTTGGTAGAGCACTTGCCCGCGAAAGGCAAAGGTCCCGAGTTCGAGTCTCGGTGCGGCACACAGTTTTAATCTGTCAGGAAGTTTCATATCAGCGCACATTCCGCTGCAGAGTGAAAATCTCTACCTGGAAACATCCCCCAGGCTGTGGCTAAGCCGTGTCTCCGCAATACCCGTTTTTCCATGAGTGCTAGTCCTGCAAGGTTCGCAGAAAAGCTTCTGCTAAGTTTGGAAGGTAAAGGTAGGAGGCGAGGTAATGGCAGAAGTAAAGCTGTGAGGACGGGTCGTGAGTCGTGCTTGGGTAGCTCAGTTGGCAGAGCACTTGCCTGCGAAAGGCAAAGGTCCCGAGTTCGAGTCTCGGTCCGGCACACAGTTTTAATCTGCCAGGAAGTTTCATATCAGCGCTCTACCCGGTGCAGAGGGAAAATCTCATTCTGGAAACGTCTTACCAAGTTTTCCGCATGTATACCCTTCAGCATGTAGCCGTCTCTTTCACACTGTTCCGAAAAGCGCAGCGGGGAAGGGGGAAGGGGGGGGGGGGGAGAGCGCTCAGCAAACGCAAGTGCGAATCGCGGAGTACGAGGGGCTGCGGGAGCACAAATGTTGACCACGTCTTTACTATGGTCGGATTGAAATTACTTTGTACTTGACACTTCACGCATTGGAGCTGGTTTTCTCCAATCAGAGCACTCAATGTCATGCCACGACCGTTCCCCTTTGCCAAACTACAACTACTAAATGTTCATTTCACTTCCAACTCCTTGTCGGCATTCTTTCTTGACGTGTTTGGATCCTGAATCATGGGTCTCGCACTTTTAATTCGTATATCATCATATATGATAACCATACGACAAACAACACACACACAAGCCGGGCGTTGTGGCCGAGTGGTTCTAGGCGCTTCAGTATGGAACCGCGCTGCTGCTACGGTCGCAGGTTTGAAGCCTGCCTTGGGCAAGAATGTGTGTGATGTCCTTAGGTTAGTTAGGTTTAAGTAGTTCTAGGTCTAGCCCAAGTCCCATACTGCTCAGAGCCATTTGAACCATTTTTGAACACACACACACACACACACACACACACACACACACACACAAAGTTGCTAAGAAATACATAGGGGTTTCGTACACAGCACTACTAAACACTACTGGATATTTCCACATAAGATGCGATTCAGCGTTACATATGCGGTTATCATAATCACAGACGTGGGTTTACATTAGATAGGCTTCGCACGACATTGCGTGAAACCGAGTTTGAAGGCTGCAATTCATCACTGCAACTGGGTCATCTGAGTCAAACATATAACAACATCACTCGGTGTCGTAGGTTAGCATATTAACCTGTCATGCTGAAGGGTGTAGGTTCGAAAGTCGTCAACTGTCGCGATTTCTTTGATTTGTAAATCTAATCAAAAGAGTTTGCCTGTCATTTTTATCTAGTTAATTTGCTTAAATGTAATTTCTTATTTCTAATTTTTCACACACTGTCACCCGATATGGTCACAAGCCCAGGAGAGGCGCGACAGGCAGTGTCGTGCTGTTAGCAAAGGCATTCGAGTAGGTCGACAGCTGCCGTAGCCCATTAACGCCAAATTTCTCCGCACTGTCCTAACGGATACGTTCCTCGTACGTCCCACATCGATATCTGCGGTTATTTCACGCAGCGCTGCTTGTCTGTAAACACTGAGAACTGTATACAAAAGCTGGTACTTCCGGTCGTTGAGGGAAGGGATTCGGCCACTGCGTTGTCCGTGGTGAGAGGTAATGCCTGAAATTTGGTTCTCTCGGTACACTTTTGACACTGTGCATCTCGGAATATGGAATTCCCTAATTATTTCCGAAATGGAATTCCTCATGCCTCTAGCTCCAACTACTATTTCGCGTTCAAAGTCTGTTAATTCTCGTCGTGCGGCCGTATTGACGTCGGCAACAATTTGATATGAAGCACCAAAGTACAACTGACAGGTCCTCGAATATATTGGCCTTTTGTACTTCGTGTACGCGATACACACTCCTTTAAAGTGGTGCACATTTAAGTAAAATATGGGGTTACCTTAAACCCGACCAATGTAACCCTAAACTGAAAATGAAATGGTGCTAGAATCTGATAGGAGTTCTGAAAGTTTCTGTGATGTGCAAGATTATGTCTAGCACCACAAAACGTTGAAGTATAAATTAGCAATTGGGCAATATGCTACAATTTTATACGACAAAGGAGAGTAATTGGGAATTGGGACTGTGGTGAGTCATGAGTGTGTTAAAGTGAACTGTGCGGAAAATGTTAAGTCCTAATACAAATGATACGAACAAAAAGATGCAGTATGTTATCCTGGGGAGAATTTGATAAGAATTATCGGTACAACATGGCTAGCTACAAGAACCAGAGATAAAGTAATTTGTGTTATCGAGCTCATATACGTACTGTGCCGTATTCTTACCATATTTTCAACTTAATTGGTTTGAACTGCCCAGGTATAAGTTATTGGGATGTAATATCTGCTAAAAATTTGTGATCAACTTTGAGTCCAATGCAGCCAACACAGAACTAAATCATGGAACTCACCATCTTCTATATCATTCTTCACACACGGTAAACGTATATTACCTTGTTTAGCCCATGCTAATGATGCAATTTTAGTGAGAAAAATTTAAAACTTTTCTGTCGAATGGGTCAAAGTTACTTGCAAAGGACCAAAGTAGCCCCAGCTTACGGTGAATTACGGGAAGAAGATACGAATTCTAGAACTTCCTTATAACTATAACACTCGCGACGAGATAGAAAAACCCCCCAATGACGATGAACCCGATCCAGATATTTGGGAAAAGAAAATAGTGAATGCTGATGAAATTCGTTATAATATATAACACCGTATTATTCCTGTTCACCGCCCGTATTATCTCATGGGGCCGGAGACATAAAGCCAATGAAACGACTGACAGCTGACTGGTCACCTTAAAAAAATTCTTATGTAAAAGATGTAGGCAGAAACTGTCGGAAATGATCGATAAATCAATCGTAGAGCGTTTCTGCTTAGCCATTATTAAAAAATATCGTAAGAACACCTAAAGTGTCCGGTCGTTATAACACCGAACAATTCGCGCTCAATCTTTCCTTTACGACCTCTGTAAAAAGGAAGAAGTACATACAAAATTACCATTATCTACAAGGAAATCTAACAGGTCACGTATTACGAAATGCCCAGTGTCAACACAAGGAAACGTGGATGCTTACGGTACAAGAGCAGGTCGAAAAAAGGCGCGTTCTTATGGCAAGTAAAAGTGAGGTACAGATCTTCTGGAAATTCTTTTCGCTTCCAGAAGCTTGGCCTGGTTGCAAGAGTGTTTGCCCACAAAACTTTACTTTCACTTAACAACATGAAGCATTCCACATATAAATCGGAAAAGAAATTAACGTAGCATTTCAGTAATTATACAATTACATTGGTATACACAGATTTTTTTCTTTATATGTCTTTGTAACTTCAATAGGAAACATAGAAAAACTTGATAATCCACTTTACATACTGACAGGTAACTGACTGTCTCTCCGTAGAGTGAAGAAAGTTTTTCTCGTGTGCTCTTGCAAAAAAGAAAACAGCAACCTGCCACTGTTAATAACACTATTTACTCGTATTTACGCAAATAGCGACGTTACCGTTTTCTAAACGGCATGTCCATCTTCAGACGGCTGTTCACGTTTATATTATGTCTGTTACTTTTAGATTGATTTTTGGCTGTTTTTGTCCAACAGCTGACGTCATGTAAACGTGAACAGTCCTCTGAAGATGCACATGTCGTTCCCAAATCAGTAACGGCGCTATTTGTGTAAATGAATAACCCCATGAACAGAGAATGGTTGCTGTTTTCTTCTCTGCGAGCATCGGCTTGTATTTTGTACACAAAGTTGTCAGTTTTTGACAAAGTAAGAGGAAGAATATTTTTGCTCCGAGCGCCACTAATAATGAGACGCTATGTTGTAGGCTGAATTAGGTTTTTGTCTATTAGAACTGTAGTCTAAAAAACCTACTTTTCATGTTTTTCTAGAAGTTGTTGACGTAGAGAGGGAATAACAGCTTAGGACAAAGAGCATGCGCTATGGCTCTGAGCACTATGGGACTAAACATCTGTGGTCATCAGTTCCCTAGAACTTAGAACTACTTAAACCTAACTAACCTAAGGACATCACACACATCCATGCCCGAGGCAGGATTCTAACCTGCGACCGTAGCAGTCGCGCGGTTCCGGACTGAGCGCCTAGAACCGCTAGACCACCGCGGCCGGCGCATGCGCTATCTATTAACACATGGCTGAATACTTTATCCGCAGTTTGGCTCCTGGATCAAGCCTAAGGACACATAACGGAGTACCGTGAACACAATAGCACTGAAAAAGCGTTTTGTGATAAAATGTCACTTAGAATGTTTTCCATTTCCACTTCTCAAGTGTACGCTCCATTCTCGAAATAGTGAACCCAAAAGTGCACATTTAAGGACTGTTAATACATTTCAAAATGCTTCGTATTCCTCCCTTTTATGGATGTTGTGTAGTACTTCATTTTCCACTTTGTAACTGCAGCCGTTACTGAGCAGGTTGTCTGCAAAACATGTGGTTATTTGTCCTAACTTGGTACTGAATAATCGGATTCAGTTCCCTTACACACTAGTTCTAACCGCACTCCTAGACTGGTTTGTAAATTGTCCGTCCTACTCGTACGGCCTTTTTTACTTTATTTCAGTTCCTGTGGTTTCACACGTCCTATAATTTTACTATGTATTCTTAGAATTGTTTCGTTACCAGTCTAGTCTCATCAAGTATCTCACCTGTTGCAGTACTCTTCTTCAAGCCATTATTATCTTTTTCAGTCAAGTTCCTGAAACATATCACCAAAATGTTCTGTACTTTAGTTTAACTTATTTTTTCTTCTTTGAACAATATTTGAGAATGGTCATGTAGTTCATTAACTAATGTGTCATAAATTTCATACAAGCTAACTAGTTTTTAATCAAATTAAAGTATATAGTTCAAAAGACCTTTTCAAGTCTCTTTGATGTACACTCCTGGAAATTGAAATAAGAACACCGTGAATTCATTGTCCCAGGAAGGGGAAACTTTATTGACACATTCCTGGGGTCAGATACATCACATGATCACACTGACAGAACCACAGGCACATAGACACAGGCAACAGAGCATGCACAATGTCGGCACTAGTACAGTGTATATCCACCTTTCGCAGCAATGCAGGCTGCTATTCTCCCATGGAGACGATCGTAGAGATGCTGGATGTAGTCCTGTGGAACGGCTTGCCATGCCATTTCCACCTGGCGCCTCAGTTGGACCAGCGTTCGTGCTGGACGTGCAGACCGCGTGAGACGACGCTTCATCCAGTCCCAAACATGCTCAATGGGGGACAGATCCGGAGATCTTGCTGGCCAGGGTAGTTGACTTACACCTTCTAGAGCACGCTGGGTGGCACGGGATACATGCGGACGTGCATTGTCCTGTTGGAACAGCAAGTTCCCTTGCCGGTCTAGGAATGGTAGAACGATGGGTTCGATGACGGTTTGGATGTACCGTGCACTATTCAGTGTCCCCTCGACGATCACCAGTGGTGTACGGCCAGTGTAGGAGATCGCTCCCCACACCATGATGCCGGGTGTTGGCCCTGTGTGCCTCGGTCGTATGCAGTCCTGATTGTGGCGCTCACCTGCACGGCGCCAAACACGCATACGACCATCATTGGCACCAAGGCAGAAGCGACTCTCATCGCTGAATACGACACGTCTCCATTCGTCCCTCCATTCACGCCTGTCGCGACACCACTGGAGGCGGGCTTCACGATGTTGGGGCGTGAGCGGAAGACGGCCTAACGGTGTGCGGGACCGTAGCCCAGCTTCATGGAGACGGTTGCGAATGGTCCTCGCCGATACCCCAGGAGCAACAGTGTCTCTAATTTGCTGGGAAGTGGCGGTGCGGTCCCCTACGGCACTGCGTAGGATCCTACGGTCTTGGCGTGCATCCGTGCGTCGCTGCGGTCCGGTCCCAGGTCGACGGGCACGTGTACCTTCCGCCGACCATTGGCGACAACATCGAAGTACTGTGGAGACCTCACGCCCCACGTGTTGAGCAATTCGGCGGTACGTCCACCCGGCCTCCCGCATGCCCACTATACGCCCTCGCTCAAAGTCCGTCAACTGCACATACGGTTCACGTCCACGCTGTCGCGGCATGCTACCAGTGTTAAAGACTGCGATGGAGCTCCGTATGCCACGGCAAACTGGCTGACACTGACGGCGGCGGTGCACAAATGCTGCGCAGCTAGCGCCATTCGACGGCCAACACCGCGGTTCCTGGTGTGTCCGCTGTGCCGTGCATGTGATCATTGCTTGTACAGCCCTCTCGCAGTGTCCGGAGCAAGTATGGTGGGTCTGACACACCGGTGTCAATGTGTTCTTTTTTCCATTTCCAGGAGTGTATATGTCTCCAGAACCATAGAGATGAATTTCATTAAAGCACCTACGCCTGGATTTCAGGCAGGAACCCCCGCTTCGTTCGATGCTGAGGTGCTATTCCAGTACAGTTGGAGAGCTTCTGCAATCCTCATCGATTTGAGGTGTGAGTGGGAATTTGAACTGAGGAGGCAGGCATGCTAGGGTAGTCCTTGCAGTTGTGCAAAGCCACTGTGCTAGTAGTAGTGGTTAGTGCACCTGCCTACTGAGCAGGAGATCCGCGTTCGTATCCAGGCCCTCGCACAAATTTTCACTGCATATATCCATCATAAATAGTGTTTATTTTACATTTTTATCGAAATAATTATGATCCTTTTAGTCTTATAGAGAGCGTTAACAGTTGTCACTTGTAAATGAAGAAAATAAAATTATCTTCATTAAACAAATTACGTAAGATAGAATTAAACTACCTCCTTTAGTACCAAAAACTAATGTGCATCATACACCTTAATGCAAAAGGTAAGATAATCAAGCTAATGGGTTCAAACCCCGTTTATAGAGGTATCAATCCTCTCCTTTTTAATGGCCAACAACTCTACAAAACTTCTCTCCCTATCAGCATTAATGATAGGGACGATCCTGTCGATTTCATCAAATTCCTGATATGGTGTTTGAATAGGACTATAGCCAGTTGAGACACATAGTAGGTACACGCAGTTAAAAATCTTTGATCTCACAAAATTCACAGTTACATATTTTTTCCTTATATACGATGATTGCCTAACAGTCAGAAACAAATTTAGTTAAATAATAAACATTGTAGAATACTGCAAAAATGTTGCGTATTTTCCCTCCATGAAGTATAAAATATTCTACCGTGAAGAACTAATCAGTCAATTAACGCAATATGTAAAACAGATTATCGAAGACGTATTGCGTGACAGGGAAGCATAGTAGAAGGAAATAAGGCCAAGGCAGGGGAAAATGAAAGACGGAAGGCTAATGAGTTCAAAATGAAAAAGAAATGGAAGTGCATCTTGATAAATAATCTTTGCGGAAGGTCTGGCAGCGCCTTCCCGGGACAGATGTCGCTCTTGTTCGGCGGACGCGACGCGCGGGCGGCAGCTCTAGGCGGATTGTCACCGAGGCGGCGTCAAGTTTGTGCATTATTCCGCTCAGAGAAGTTCGTTTCCATGGCGACGGCGCGGCGCCAGGTGTGTGTACAGTACACTCTGGTGGGCCGTTCGAGCGTGAATATTAATGCCAGCCTTCTGTGAGCGCGCCCGCGGCTCCTGCATATGTATATCGCCGCCCAAGAATCGCAGCCTTGCTTCGCCATTCTGAGCCACTGTACTCCCCGCGCTGAAAGCCTTCTTCTCCTGCTGTCCGCCGTATCGTTGCACCTCTGCAGCTGTCGGGTTACACTTTTGATGTGCTATACCATTACCCTGGTGTACGCATACGGTAGTCAAAATGGTACAGGCATGTTCAAACGCTAATACTACAGTGTACACAGATTTCTGAACAAATATTGGTTAGCTAAAAAGTTTAGGCCATAGTAGCCAAGAGTAGGAACGTTGACTGTGCATTTGCTTCGTATAATCCTACGCTTTTATGTTCCCTTCATCTTCAGGCGTGTATACATACAGACTACACATGTTATTTAATAATAACATGTCTTCATTATAACTGTAGTGCAGCTGCCCACATGGTCCATTGTGCGCTGTAACTATCGTAATGCAGCGAAGCTTGGTAGATATTCTAATGCGTTAATGCAGAACCGATTTACAATGGAAAAAATTAGTTCCAGTTTTGTCCACTAACTTCATATACCTACATGGATATGGTGTCTGTTCTTTCGGACATGTCCGAAAGAACAGACACCATACCCATATAAGTATATACACTCCTGGAAATTGAAATAAGAGCACCGTGAATTCATTGTCGCAGGAAGGGGAAACTTTATTGACACATTCCTGGGGTCAGATACATCACATGATCACACTGACAGAACCACAGGCACATAGACACAGACAACAGAGCATGCACAATGTCGGCACTAGTACAGTGTATATCCACCTTTCGCAGCAATGCAGGCTGCTATTCCCCCATGGAGACGATCGTAGAGATGCTGGATGTAGTCCTGTGGAACGGCTTGCCATGCCATTTCCACCTGGCGCCTCAGTTGGACCAGCGTTCGTGCTGGACGTGCAGACCGCGTGAGACGACGCTTCATCCAGTCCCAAACATGCTCAATGGGGGACAGATCCGGAGATCTTGCTGGCCAGGGTAGTTGACTTACACCTTCTAGAGCACGTTGGGTGGCACGGGATACATGCGGACGTGCATTGTCCTGTTGCAACAGCAAGTTCCCTTGCCGGTCTAGGAATGGTAGAATGATGGGTTCGATGACGGTTTGGATGTACCGTACACTATTCAGTGTCCCCTCGACGATCACCAGTGGTGTACGGCCAGTGTAGGAGATCGCTCCCCACACCATGATGCCGGGTGTTGGCCCTGTGTGCCTCGGTCGTATGCAGTCCTGATTGTGGCGCTCACCTGCACGGCGCCAAACACGCATACGACCATCATTGGCACCAAGGCAGAAGCGACTCTCATCGCTGAAGACGACACGTCTCCATTCGTCCCTCCATTCACGCCTGTCGCGACACCACTGGAGGCGGGCTGCACGATGTTGGGGCGTGAGCGGAAGACGGCCTAACGATGTGCGGGACCGTAGCCCAGCTTCATGGAGACGGTTGCGAATGGTCCTCGCCGATACCCCAGCAGCAACAGTGTCCCTAATTTGCTGGGAAGTGGCGGTGCGGTCCCCTACGGCACTGCGTAGGATCCTACGGTCGTGGCGTACATCCGTGCGTCGCTGCGGTCCGGTCCCAGGTCGACAGGCACGTGCACCTTCCGCCGACCACTGGCGACAACATCGATGTACTGTGGAGACCTCACGCCCCACGTGTTGAGCAATTCGGCGGTACGTCCACCCGGCCTCCCGCATGCCCACTATACGCCCTCGCTCAAAGTCCGTCAACTGCACATACGGTTCACGTCCACGCTGTCGCGGCATGCTACCAGTGTTAAAGACTGCGATGGAGCTCCGTATGCCACGGCAAACTGGCTGACACTGACGGCGGCGGTGCACAAATGCTGCGCAGCTAGCGCCATTCGACGGCCAACACCGCGGTTCCTGGTGTGTCCGCTGTGCCGTGCATGTGATCATTTCTTGTACAGCCCTCTCGCAGTGTCCGGAGCAAGTATGGTGGGTCTGACACACCGGTGTCAATGTGTTCTTTTTTCCATTTCCAGGAATGTAGTTCTGGCAATACCGGCCATGACCTTCCTCTTCCGTGCAAATGCACAGATATTACCCGAACTCTTACGGGACTTAGTAAGAATGTCTTCCAAGAGTAATGATGTGTTGGGTAGGGACATTACGAATATAGTGTGTGGACGTACAAGGTGAGAATGTGCGTCTCGCGGGAGGCGTGCGCGAGATAGTCCCTGCAACGCACTATCCTCTGTGCCCTCGGTGGCTCGGATGGAGCCGGCACGGTAGCTCAGCGTGTTTGGTCAGAGGGTTAGCTACCCTCTGTAATAAAAAAACTGAGTTAATAGGTCAACAACGGACTTAAAAGGGTGACTTACGACGTCCGCCCCGATCAGATACAACGAAAGAAAACGAACAAAATTAATTTAAAAAAAAGAAGAAGAAGAAGATGGATAGAGCATCTGTCATGTAAGCAGGAGATCCCGGGCTCGAGTCCCGGTCGGGGCACACATTTTCACCTATCTCCGTTGCTATTTATCAACGCCCATCAGCAGCTGAAGGTATTAATATATAATTCTAATTTCGTCTAAGTCCAAAACTGGTGCTGTGAAGGCAAGAAAGACGTAAAGGAATAGAACGTGTGCAGAAAAGGCCAAACAAGTGAGTAAGGCATGAGGTTGATTTTATTATTAACCACCGCCTATACAATTTGTTCAATATGAGGAACGGAGACGTTGACGAGATGCTACTTGCTTAAAAATAGACGTGAGCAACAGCTGCTCGTAGCACTTCCCGAGAAATCTGGGCAACGTGTTCCTTCAAATCGGGCAGAGACCAAACGTGTCCTTAGCCAACGTGTTCTTTTAGATACCTACAAATCCAAAAGTCACATGGACTCAGGTCAGCTCATATTGTAGGCCTTGCATCTGGAAACCTCTGGAGATATTTCACTGGGCGAGGAACATGAAGTGTTGCCGCATCTTGCATCAAAACAGTGGTTACCACGCAGTTGCACTCTTAAAAACCAGGAATCACATGCTGTACAAGAAGGTCTCGGTAATAAGCAGACGGCAGGGTGCACCTAGCAGGCCCTCTGGGCGTATTCTCTTCAAAGAAAAACTGATGGAGAATAAGGGTGCTTCTGAATCCACACCGCACACTCATACATGGCGAGAGCAATGGCTCTTGGTGCACACGTAGTTTAACAATACCCTGAATTCGGCAATTCTGTATATACATTGTACCGCGTAGCGTAAAATGTGGCTTGTGACTACGTAGAATACTGCCCGGCTACATGTCATCAACTTCGATCCGTGCCAGAAACTGACGAGTAAAATTCAGAACGATGCTGCGATCACGAGGTTTCAGTCGGTGCACCATCTGGATCCTGTACGGGTACCAGTGAAAAGTACACCACAAGACTTCCCGTACTGCTGACAATGGGATAGACAACTCTCGAGGCACTGCATGAGCCTAGCACTACAGGGGGCAGTTACAGCAAAAGCAACGTCGTCAATAACTTTTACCGGGACAGGACGCCATCTTGTTCCAGGTGCCACAACAAGCTCACCTGTGTTTTCGAATTTCATTATCCTCTTCTTGAAGCCATTTAATGACATTGGGCCTCTCCTCAGATATTTCCTTCAGTGATACTCTCTCATGTAGCACTGTAATTGCTGCGTTCACATAAAACAGTTTCATTAACAGACCACGATCTCTCTTCTCGAAAGCCATACTCCTCACTCACGTTATGACTTGGCAAATGACACCATGTAAGAAATATCGTCACGCAGAAAGTGCACAACACTAAATTTGCACCTAGTGGCCACAACTGGAACTAACTTGTCTTCCAGCGTAAATCGGTTCTCCATTAACGCATTAGCATATCCACGTAGTTTCGCTGACGTACGATGATTACAGTCCACACTAGATCTCCACAAGTAACTGCGCTTTAATTATAATCGCCCTGTAAATTAACAAAGAAATACTGTAGCTCTAATTTTATGTATTACTCAGGTGATGGAGTGCCTGTCAGGCGATTTTGGGGGAAGGGGGGGGGGGGGAGGGAGTCTACTAGAAATCGACGTCTAGTGGCACCTGTTGTTATTCCGGCGCGAGGCTCGGCAAGATGTATCTCGTTGTCTGCTGGATTGGTAAACACAGCTTGTGTGGCACGCATGAACGTAGTTCTGCATTAGTTGATATGCGGCACTAATTGTGTGATACAATTATAACGTGTCAATTGACGGCTTAAGATTTCGGCGTTCGATGGGTTCATTCGCATTGTATTTCCTTCTGCCACACTAGCGGATCTGTTGTGTAAGATTACACTATAGCACTGCTACTGACTTTGATGCGTTTCATTTCATAAGACGTTTTTAGGTGGAATTAAACATTGCTTACTTATAACAATACAGTGATCCTGCAGTGTGTGACTGGGTATTGACTATCGCCCCTTTCGCAACGACATTCGCCGTACTAAACATTTAAGTAATCATATGTTTCCTGCTGGAGCGTCTTAAATCTGTTGAATTAGGACTGGCTTAATGCTACTAAATAGTTCTGAGTTTTTAAAATCAGCTATTTAATTAGGAATATTTTTTCCATTTTTGTATTAATGGCGAATATTTCCATTTCCTCCACTATATACAATCTTCTACTTATTCCAATTTTGTCCAAAGTTTCCAGATTATCTTCAATTTTCAAATGATGACCTTTGTACTCTAGTGCTGATTTGTTACATTTCTCCAGTCTGTAACAGATCACACATTCTTTAAATCCAGATTTGACATTTCTGCCAGTGTGACCGACATAATATTTGTACCATTGGCAGCAGATAATTTTGCAAATGTCAAATACATCTCTATGTATATGCAGCTGAAAATGAGCAGAAAGTAATCGAAACGCGTAGCTTTATATTGAGTTTAGCAGCAAACAGATATAAATGAAACTGGCGGCAATAAAACGGAAATAATCGCTTAATTAGATTTCATGTTCTGGTTGCTTGTCATAAAACGTTGTTATATAACTATCTTGTTTCCTAAAAATTTAGGTACAAAGAGATATTTACGGTAGAGTAGATTAAATCGAGTGCTTTGAGATAAGGCACCAGTAGCTGTAAATCTATGTTTTGTTGACATTAAGAGATACGTGATTGTTGGCCAAGTGTGTAAGTGCTGGACCAAAACTCCGCAAGCTTGGAATTTAATCCCCAGATTGTTCCACAATTTTGTCTTTCTGTTACCACTTATTTCACCTCTAGTAATGATTTGTTAACGTACAGAGGAAAAACTTCGATAACCAATCACAAACTGCGAACTGTGGTAACTCTGCCGTGGACATACGACAGACTAGTAAGTGTTCTTTTTATTATATGTGGTGCCACCGAGTGATGTGGCTAGCATTTATTAGTTTACAAAATAGCGTCCCAAACCTACGATATTTATTCACTAACATTGGTACCGTATCTCGAACCTGACACCTTGTATACAATTTAGCTTCTAAAGGATTGCAACACCGTGTTCATTCCAATGGTCACCGCAAGGTTCGTGGCGGAAGTTTGGTCGTACTATCTGCACTCTTCTTTCATTTTAGCCGCGAAAGAAAGGTCCAAAGAAAAAACTAAGTTTTTGTTTTCATATTGCGCTTCACTAATTTTATACTCGCAGCCATTACGTGATATGTATGAAGAAGAAGCGCGTGTAAAACGAAGTTCGTCGGGTTCCCGTGTAAGTTGATGGAATTATTTTGAAATATTCTCGGGTACGCAGTCGGGTGGTGTCGTCCAAATGGTGTCATATTTCGGCAAACTGACTTCCTGCCATCTTCAGGTGGTCCTGAAGAGACTGATTTGTCTTCCTTTTTATCCGCCCCCCCATCTCTTATCCAGAAAGGATGTCTCTGGTGCAGGGACAGGAAAGGACTTGCAAGAGCATTTGAATGGACTAGACAGTGTCTTGAAAGGAGAATATAAGAACACTAAAAGAAGAAAAACAAGGGTAATATATATAGACGAATTAAATCAGGCGATGCTCATGGATTAGATTAGGAAACGAGACATTTAAAGCAGAAGACGAGTTTTGTTATTTGGGCAGTAAAATGACTGATGATGGCCAAAGGAGAAAGAAAGTAAAATGCAGACTGGCAGTGACAAGAAAAGAGTTCCTGAAGAAGAAATATTAGTTAACATCAGATATTAAATTTCGTTGAAAAGAAGTCAATTCTGTAGGCATTTAACTAGAGTGTAGCCTTGTTTGGAAGTGAAACGTTGACAATAAACAGTACAGAGAAAAGAGTAAATGTAAGCCTTTGTAATGCAGTGCTATAGAAGAACGCTGAAGATTATATGGGTGGAGCGAGAACTGCAGAGACAAAAAATTTGTGACACAGTTTCTCTAAAAAAATGGGATCGGTTAATAGGTCTCATTTTGAGACATTAAGGTATTGTCAATTTGATGTTGGAAGGAAGTGTTGGAGATGAAAATTGTAGGGAGAGACCAAGAGATGAATACAAAAAAAAAAAAATGGTTCAAATAGCTCTGAGTACTACGGGACTTGACTTCTGAGGTCATCAGTTCCCTAGAACTTAGAACTACTTAAATCTAACTAACCTAATTACATTACACACATCCCTGCCCGAGGCAGGATTCGAACCTGCGACCGTAGCAGCAGCGCCCTTGCGGACTGAAGCGCCTAGAACCACTCCGCCACCGCGGCCGGCTTCAGGTTTTAGTTATTTCTATAGTTAATGGTAATGTTAGTTATGGTATATTGTACATATATAAATCAAGATTTTAATTGTTTGTATCCTAATAGGAGGAAGTGACAGGTTACGACTATTATATACATATGGACATAGACAATTTTACATACAGAATAGGTAAGACAAGATCATACACAAACGTGAATATACATACATAAAACTTGCACCGCACATATTGCGCAAATTAAATTTTTATTCAGGTGCGGTTTTCAGAGAATGGTTTGGTAATCAGGGTCTCAGATTGTTAGCCAATCAACAGATTGCAATAGTACACACATAAAAAAGTTTTACATCACCGCGATTCCGAGATTTCCGGAATCTGAACAGAAAATTGGAATAGAGATCAACATAAACATCATTTTCTCCCTTTTGATTGCTCATGAAAGCCACACATTGCATGTTGTACCACTATTTAGCGAGACAATCAGAGGTTGTGGTCCAGATTGCTGTACACACCGTTACGTCTAATACACAGTAGAACAGGGCTTAACAACTGGCCAGTTTTGAGCGCGAGTACTCGCGTCTGCTCAGGCACGTGCTCGCGAGCAGGTGCAAGGTCGCGGAGTAGGGAGGGAGGGGAGGGAAGGGAAATGCGCGCGCACGCTTGAATAGGGCCGCAGCGTGCCTATTGAATTCGCGCCGACTGTGTAACGTTTAAAGTACTACGATCAGCTAAGATAAGTCACTTCGCTGGTTAAGAATCATGTCAAGTCGCCGTTGTGTAACCCCAACCATGCTTTCGCAGTTCAACCCCCATTGGGATGAATTGTATCGGTTTACAGAAAAAGATGGTGTTGCAAAATGTTTAGTATGTCACAAAACGCTGAATTCTTTTAGGAAATTTAATTTGCAGCGACATTATATGTCGTACCACGCGAAAGACCACGGAAGTGGAAAATGTGATGGACCAGATCGTGCACAGGAAGTTATTAAACTTAAAAGGAAGCTATCCGAAGAAGATCTGGACGACTAAGAAATATCAACCGAGGCAGCTCTCAGAGTGAGTTACAAAATCGCTTTGCTTTTAGCAAAAGCCCTGCGCCCCTTCACTGATGGCGATTTAATAAAAGAATGTTTGGTAGTTGCAGCGGAACATTTGTGTCCATCTCAAGTTGAACAGTTTCGGATTGTGCCACTATCTAACATGACCATTATGTGTCGCATACAGGACATGGCAGACGACGTCCAGAGCCAGCTTCCAAATATCTGTAAAGATTTTATGGCGTATTCTCTAGCTCTGGACGAAAGTGTTTATATCACTGGAACAGCACAGCTTGCCACATTTATTAGAGGTGTTAATAGAGATCTTCAGGTGAGGGAGGAGCTCCTCGATGTAGTAGCCATGAAGAACACTACAACCGGAGGTGATATTTTAAGTAGTGTTGAAGAAAGTGTTGAAAATATAGGATTGTCGTGGAATTCTTTAGTTTCAGTGTCTACAGACGGTGCACCACCGATGACAGGGAAAAAATTGGGTTTCGTTGCGCTGTTGAAGGAGAAAATACAAAAACTGACCGTGCCGAATGAAATAAGGGGCTTTCACTGTGTGATCCACCAGGAAAAATTATGTGCAAAGAGTATCGCTCTAAAAAATGTGATGAGTGTTGTTGTTCGTACAACCAATTATATAAGGAAGCATGGGCTACAACACAGGCAATTTAAAAGCTTTCTTGAGGATGTAGAAAGCCAGTATGGTAGCCTGCCTTAATACAGCGAGGTCCGCTGGCTTAGTCGTGGCGAATTATTAAATCGATTTTTTTGCCTATTAGATAGGATAAATATGTTCATGGAAATAAATAACATGTGTGTTCCTGAATTGAAAGAGCCTTCATGGAAATGTGATCTCGCGTTCTTAGCAGATTTAACTAGCCATCTGAATGCTTTGAACATTTCACTACAAGGTAAAGATCTGCTAATTACTCATTTCATAGATCGAATACGAGCTTTTAAAATGAAATTGACACTTTGGGTGAGTCAGCTGGAAACAGTAAATCTAGCTCATTTTCCTAAATTATTATCCATGAAAGATGTTCACAAAGACTGTGAACGTTATTCACATAGTTTAGTTGCCCTTAAGGAAGAATTTGATCAACGCTTTCAAGATCTGACAGCACTAGACAGTGATTTTGAACTGTTCTCCTCTCCATATTCGGCGAATATCGAAGAGATTCGTCCTGAGCTGCAATTAGAAATTATTGACCTGCACTGTGACAGAGAATACAGAGACAAATTTCAGAACAAGATAAACATTTTGGAATTCTACAGACACTTCCCTCAGGATAGATTTCCTCGTTTGCACAAACTGGCGGCTACAATTATATCAATGTTCGGTTCCACGTATGTTTGTGAACAACTATTCTCTGCAATGAAATGCAACAAGACGCGCCTGAGAAACGCATTGTCTGATCGAAATTTAAACTGCACGCAGCGCCTACAATGCAAAAGAACAATTACTCCGAACGTAGATGCAATTGTAAAGGGCAAAAAGTACAAGATAACCGAGAATCCCACACTTCAGTGACACCTTTTATTGTGTAACAGTTCACAAATTAATATGAATGTAGAGGCATACACTAAGCTAATAAAATTATGTGGCACGTGTATATTTTCCTTTATTTGTTTCATTTGTCGCAGTAATAATTCGTGAGTGATATCCCTGCAGGTGACCGCGGGTTTACATTGACTGGCGGCAGCTGTTGTGTGCCCCACGTGACTCTCCCCCCTCTCCGCCCTGATCCGATAGTGGGGGTAGCGTGCTCGCGCTCGCGCCTTGCTGCTCACAGCTTGCTCCGCGAGCACGCATGTTGTGAAGCCCTGCAGTAGAACGTCCTCTTGCATTGATGCATGCCTGTATTCGTCGTGACATAATATCCACAAGTTCGTCAAGGCACTGTTGGTACAGATTGTCCCACTCTTCAACGGCGATGCGGCGTAGATCCCTCGGTGTGGCTGGTGGGTCACGTCGTCCATAAACAGCCCTTTTCAATCTATTCCAGGCATGTTCGATAGGGCCCAAGTCTGGAGAACATGCTGGCCACTCCAGTCGAGCGATGTCGTTATCCTGAAGGAAGTCATTCACAACATGTGCACAATGGCGGCGCCAATTGTCGTCCTTGAAGATGAATGCCTCACCAATATGCTGCCGATATGGTTGCACTATCGGTCGGAGTATCTCATTCACGTATCGTACAGCCGTTACCACGCCTCCGATGACTACCAGCGGCGTACGTCGGCCCCACGTAATGCCACCCCAAAACAGCAGAGAACCTCCACCTTGCTGCACTCGCTGGATAGAGTATCTAAGGCGTTCAGCCTGACCGAGTTGCCTACAAACACGTCTCCGACGATTGTCTCGCAGAAAGCACATGCGACACTCATCGGTGAAGAGAAAGTGATGCCAATCCCAAGCGGTCCATTCGGCATGATGCTGGGCCCTTCTGTACCGCGGTGCATTGTGTCGTGGTTGCAAATATGGACCTCGCCATGGACGTCGGTAGTGAAGTTGCGCATAATGCAGCCTATTGTGCACAGTTTCAGTCGTAAAACGACGTCCTGTGGCTGCACGAAGTGCATTATTCAACATGATGGCGTTGGTGTCAGGGTTCCTCCGAGTCATAATACGTAGGTAGCGGTCATCCACTGTAGTAGTAGCCCTCGGGCGGCCTGGGCGAGGCATTTCATCGACAGTTCCTGTCCCTCTGTATCTCCTCCATGTCCGAATAGCATCACTTTCTGTCACTCCAAGACGCCTGGACACTTCCCTGTCTCGGCTGTCTGACCCCCTCCATCTAATAGCCGCTGGTCACGCATGATTGTTAACATCTTTTGGCAGGTTTAGTGACATCTCTGAACAGTGTCAGTGATACAATATCCACAGTCAACGTCTATCTCAGGAGTTCTGGGAACCGGGGTGATGCAAACCTTTTTTTATGTGTGTAATTAAAAAGTGTATTTATTGCGCAAACATACTCTTTAAAAATGGCACAATACCTGTTGACATTAACATACTAAAAGTAGTGTAAATTAGAATGTCAGTGGTGTTTGTTGCAAGATACTAGTGCAAATACTTCACGAGATATCGTATTTTGAAATGTTCCCAAACTTACATGTGTACAATACCTTTGATAGCACACTAAAGAACAATACAAGTGCATACACTAATTATGTTTTGATTCCGAGCAGTAACGAGATAACTAACCATCACTGGTCGCGTTCCAAACAACCACCGGCAGTGGCAATTCACGCTCCCAGTCTGGTATGGAACGACTGCTGCACACGTTCTAGCACTTTAGCGGAGATGTCCGAGCAGGCTGCAGTAATACGTCGTTGCATATCATAGTGTGTAGATGCTATGTCCTTGTAGACAGTGTCTTTCAGTTTTGCCCACAGGAAAAAGGTCTATAGGTGTAAAAACCGTGGGACGGCCGGCAAAGTTACAGGCCCTCTCGTTCAGTCCAACGATTTGGAAACAATTCGTGAAGACATGCTGTAGCACTTCATGCACTCTGGGAGGGGCAGCCATCATTTTGGTATTACATGCTCTTCCTAGCCAGTAGAGGAACGTGTTCTAACATCTGTGGAAGATGGACTATTGGGAGGGTGCGATACCTGTGAGCCTTCAGTGTTCCGTCTATGAAGTACGGACCTGTCATCTGATGGTTCATTTTCCCACACCACACGCTTGCACTCCATGGACGCTGACGTTCCAACTGATGAAGCCAACCGGGTTTGTCAACAGGACAATACCGCACGTTTCGGTGGTTTACCTGGCCTGACGTGGCTTCCTTGCTAAACAATATACGTGGTACAGCTGGAGTATCCTATCTTAATGCCCATGTACAGAAGTTAACACGATTCTCACAATCGCTTCCATGTAGCTCTTGATGGAGAGAGATGTGATAGGGATGGAACCTACGCCGAAGGAAAATGCATACGACGCTTACCTGATCCATGCTACTTCCTCGTACGCTTGCACGGGATCTAACGATCGGATTAACTGCAACAGCAGCAAGAATATTAAATTTCCCCCTCTTCTCTCGTCACTTGTTTCCTTCTGTTATGTTGTCGATGTGTTACACCACCACTTTCACGTAACTTCTTGAAGAGGTTGATAGATAACTGCCGAGAGGGTTGACATATTGGTATATCTTGCAGCATATATCATGCAAGAAAGAACTGCATTCTTCCTACACTCTCCACACACCACGAGCATGTCGGCTTTTCTGCATTGGTACACTCCGTCACCCACTCACGACCTTTTGCTTGTACTGTCACACACTAACTGAATAGCAAGTCGCAGTGCACTCAAGGAACACACAAGAACACTGTTAGCAAACACGACAACATTCCATCTAACACTACTGAGGCTGAATAGCACAAACAAGTGTCAGTGAAGAAACTCTCCAAAACACGATATCTCGCAAACGACTCGCAGCAGAATCCTGCAACGAACACCACTGACATTATAATTTAGTGTACTTTTAGTTTGTTAATGACTATAGGCATTGTTCCATTTAAATATTGTATGGTTGCACAAAGAATACACTTTCTAAGTATTATTACGATCTGTTGATTGGGTAACAGTATGACCTTCTGGCTACCAATCCCTCTGTGAAAACCGCACACCAAAGCACTCCCCATTTCCGCAATATTTGCGGTGCAAGTTTTAGCTGATTCACCCTGTATAGATACGTAAGCATGTGTGTATTTACATTTATGACTAACAGGTGCAAGACAGACAAAATGTACGTGGAGAATTATGTTGTACAACTATTGGACGGGGTTAGTGAATGTGTCCGCGTAGTTAAAGGGATCTGGAGAGTTTGAAGTTACCAGTTTGGCGGTGAGCGCTTCTTGGAACAGGCATCTACAATGTATGCATGTGATGCAACAATTTTTGTGGCTCTTATACGTTTGGTGGGGTGCGAATACACAGAAAGATAGATCCTTTATCATTTAGCTACAAAATAGCAGGTCAGCAACTGGAAGCAGTTAATACCATAAATTATCTGGGAGTACGCATTAGGAGTGATTTAAAATGGAATGATCATATAATGTTGATTGTCGGTAAAGCAGATGCCAGACTGAGATTCATTGGAAGAATCCTAAGGAAATGCAATCCGAAAACAAAGGAAGTAGGTTACAGTACGCTTGTTCACCCACTGCTTGAATACTGCTCAGCAGTGTGGGATCCGCACCAGATAGGGTTGATAGAAGAGATAGAGAAGATCCAACGGAGAGCAGCGCGCTTCGTTACAGGATCATTTAGTAATCGCGAAAGCGTTACGGAGATGATAGATAAACTCCAGTGGAAGACTCTGCAGGAGAGACGCTCAGTAGCTCGGTACGGGCTTTTGTCAAAGTTTCGAGAACATACCTTCACCGAAGAGTCAAGCAGTATATTGCTCCCTCCTACGTATATCTTGCGAAGAGACCATGAGGATAAAATCAGAGAGATTAGAGCCCACACAGAGGCATATCGACAATCCTTCTTTCCACGAACAATACGAGACTGGAATAGAAGGGAGAACCGATAGAGGTACTCAAGGTACCCTCCGCCACACACCGTCAGGTGGCTTGCGGAGTATGGATGTAGATGTAGATGTAGATGTTTTATGTTAGTTCTAATTGTATCTCGTTTTCCCTTGTCTTTTTCGTCAGTCGTGGATACATTGAGTGTTAGGGTATTCTCGTATGTGTAAATGTCATGGCTTGGCGATGTTTCGTTTTGTGTGAATGGCCGTGGAGCGGTTGTGACATCTTTGTATATATGTGCTGTGTTTTGTACTACTGTTTCAACTGAGTGGATCTACTTCCAGTTTGGAATTCCGTGTGCTGACGGTGGTGTAGTGATGATGTCTTTCTTAACGACTCTGAGTTGTAGGATGTAACGCCTATATCTCGCCCTTAGCTGATTAAAACTAGTTTGAATTTGTTCGATTCTATTGGTTGCAAAGACAGCATCATTGTTTTTGTAGGTGCAATTTGCGACGCTGCATAACAATCGCAATTCCGTTATGTTAAGTTCTTGTGATTAGTATTTTGGTATGTCTTTCTAAGGAACGTTGTCATACTGAAAAATCGGGCGAGTGTATGTTTTATATATGTGTATTGGTGTTCGAGTGGAACAGCCGTGAAAGTGGCCCTGCACTTTTAATATTAGGTTTTACCAAAGTCTGGCCTAGTTGAGGATCTGTTGTAGGTGGGTGCATCAGTCCATCTTTTTGCATTTAGCACACTTAAGGCTCGGTCACAAACTTTACTTAGGTGAACACTGCTGTCTGTATTAGATGAAAGTGATTTACTGCACTGATCTTAATCTCTACATTTGTACCAATTCCCAATGCTAATTACTCTCTTAAGAATGGAGTCTAATGTGGGTAATCAGAGTAGAATGGACACGAAATACAGGGAGAGACACGTGAACACACTACGTTTCGTGAGAACCTTAGCAGCATTGAGAAGAAGCCAGAAACGTGAACCATAACGTCACATCGACGTCGATGCCATTAGCGTTGGAACACAAGTTCGGATTGGGGGAGGGAGGATGATGAACAAAATTTGAACTGTTCAATGCAAAGGAAAGATCCCTAGAACTGGCGTAGGTGGTTTATTGAAACCGTGCGAAGTTTAATTTGTACGTCGTGATGGGTATTTGAACGCCACTTCTTCCGAATGTAAGTCTAGTATCTTAAACAATGCGCCATCTCGTTTCATACATACAAAAAACAGGAACTGATAAGGTATTTTGAAGTTTTAGACGCTGAGTAACAACTAACGACTAGTCGGCAACTCTGCATTGTTTACAGTGACAAATGTGTCTGATTCACATGGCAAATCTTAAATATTACGTAAAAAAAATTGTTCTCTAATAAAAAAGAATGATCATCTTTTGTGACGTATAGTAACTCGTATTTTGTCGGTGATGTATTGAAAAAATTTTCCGCTTGTAACACAGCACCTCTCTAACTTCTATACAATGACGTGTTCTATATACGGACTTTAGTCAATATTCTGATAAAACGTAATTGAAGCCTATGTATTACAGAGTAGTAGTATTTCCACGTCGTAGTTTGATATGAGAACGTTGTCAGTTTATGACTGCCAAGTGCAAGTGGCTCGGGTACAATTCAGATAAAATTTTCCGGGTAGACGGACTGTGAATAAAATTGTGTAGGCCGCAGTTTGTTGGTTCCTAGCCGCAGTTTTCAACTTTGCAGGTTGATAAGCTCATGAACCTCTGCGTTCCTCTCTCGGCACACATAGCGCGCCGATAAAGCCGACAAAATATCGTTTTGACGCACTTTGCAGAGTTCGCCCGCTGGACTGCGTTCTGTCCAGATTCCTGCGGAAAGTTATGAGCTGCGGCTCGCCGCCTGGAGAAAACGCAGTTCTCCAGCTACGGCTGCCTTTCAGAAAGTGGGCGGCAACACGATTTCTCACTTTAGTCGCTACTCTGGCACCAGCGAAAAGCGGTTCACCTGACGGCAGATCATGTCGCAACTGCAGAAATACACGCACTACAATAACACCGTGCCTTGTTCGATGTAGTGAACGCCTTTCTCGTCAGAATACCGCAGCAGATCTTTCCTTATTTATTGCTTTCCTTAAGATTTTGAATTGTCTCAAAATTGTAGACAGGAAATGAGGGAGTGATATGACTAAGTAATAGTTCAAAACATTTAGTTTTACTGCTTTTTTTCAGTGCCACCAGGATTCTACAATTAAGACATAAATACTATTCATATGTTTTGTAATTTTTTCAGTCAAAACACATTTCGCTGGATACAATTATCTCATTATTGAAAGAAACAGTGAATTTGTCTGATTTCAGTACAAAATATAAAACACAATGTTTCCTGAATATTTTTGGGCATTACGAAGATTTTGTGGCAATTTATCGCAGGTTCAAATGGCTCTGAGCACTATGGGACTTAACTACTTAGGTCACCAGTCCCCTAGAACGTAGAACTACTTAAACCTAACTAACCTAAGGACATCACACACATCCATGCCCGAGGCAGGATTCGAACCTGCGACCGTAGCAGTCCCGCGGTTCCGGACTGCAGCGCCTAGAACCGCACGGCCACCGCGGCCGGCCGTGTCGCAGGAATTGTGGAAGCGATTTCTTTTTAGGTATGTTTCTTGACTCATATTGTTTATTGCATTGAATCCTTTGTGTAATGACTGTTTTCTTTGGCGTTTACAATGGAACTCTTTTGAGTAACAGCGTCTCATTGCTTTTACAGAAACCGTTTCACATGAAATCTGAGGTCGATTTCGTTCAGAAATTCTGTAGTTAGATTCCGAGGAGAATCATCGACTAGAATTTTTTAAGTTATTGCTGCTTCGATACACCCAAGAATAAATGCCATATACAATTGGCTACGAAATATTTTCCTGTGTATCCTGTGGCTGCTGTATTTGTCTGGACCTGATGTTTCAGTGGTACAGCTCGCCGCCGATATCAGATGGAAGGATGCATGGTATACATACAGACTTGACATTTGCATTTATGCCGACTTCACTGCGTGTCATGTATTCGTGCTTAGGACTTCAGATTGTAGTCTTTTGTATTGCTTTAGTTATTGGTCTCGGGAAGACAGCCAGCCCCTGAAATATCACGTTTAGTTGAATTATACAGGCTGTTGAAGAATGTACGGTCACCTAGAACTGGAAATTGGAAATTTGTGGTAAGGTCTTATGGGACCAAACTGCTGAGGTCATCGGTACCTAAGCCTACACACTACTTAATCTAGCTTAAACTAACTTACGCTATGGATCTAGAACTGTCACAGGTAACTTGTTTTAATATCTACAAATGTTCTTTCTGATTAAATTATATGTTCTTCCATTTGGTGGTTGAAGGAACGTCAGATACCTTAGCTCGGCACAGAGCGAGGTGGCGCAGTAGTTAGCACACTGCACTCGAATTCGGGAGGACGACGATTCGAAACTACGTCCGGCCATTCTGATTTAGGTTTTCCGTGATTTCCCTAAGCCGCTTCAGGGAAATTCCGGGATGGTTCCATTGAAAGGGCACGGCCGACTTCCTTCTCCATCCTTCCTTTTTCCTATGGCACTTATGACTTCGCTGTTTGTTCCCCTCCCACAACCAGCCAACCATAACTCGTACCAAAGTGTCAATAAGATTTCTGCGCAAACTGATTGAATCTCATCTCAAAGTGTGTCCAATTTGCGTATTTTATGACATTTCTAGGTGCGCATTTCGCGTAGTTTCTTCGTGAAAACGTCTGGGTGAAATCTGAACAAGTGTTTCGTTACGCCTATTGGTGCGCGACGTCTCAGCGTCGGTTGACAAAACGACATTTGTTGGTCGTGATGCATACCCGTCCGGCGCTATCACGATGCCATCTATATCTGTACTATCACTGTTTTCTGCTTTGACACCCATCCCTTCACGTGGCCCGCAGAAGTTTGGACTGTCGCTGACCGCAGTATGGCCAGTGGTGCAACTACGTAATATCTTTCCACCGTTATTACGGTTCTGTACCTCAGTCGGTAAAAGATTTATAGGATCAGTTTGTTGTCCGTCTGTCTGTCTGCCTGTCTGTCCGACTGTTCAGAACCCTACCTGTCAAGAATGCTTAGGTGTATGAAGAAGAAACTGTCTGACATATTAATGTCTATGGTCCCTTGGCGATGCAAAACAGTAACGCTTTTAAGTCAATGCAATCAAAACGTACTGCCATTTATAATACGTCACATGTTTTGACACCCACACACTCACTTATCAAAACCTATATGGTACCTCAAAAAATGGTTCAAATGGCTCTGAGCACTATGGGACTTAACTTCTGGGGTCATTAGTCCCCTAGAACTTAGAACTACTTAAACCTAACTAACCTAAGGACATCACACACATCCATGCCCGAGGCAGGATTCGAACCTGCGACCGTAGCGGCCGCGCGGTTCCCGACTGTAGCGCCTAGAACCGCTCAGCCACCCCAGCCGGCCATGGTACCTGCCATTGACCCACAGCTACGAGATTTGCCAAGAAGCAAGGTTTAACAGCACAACAAATCATACTAAAAAAAAAGGCTTCTGTCATTCATTATCAGACTGTCAGTCTGTCCATCCGTTTTTTAAGCCCGCTTTTTCTCAGAAACGGGTTGAAATTTATGTCACATGCTATGGAATATGGTCCTCTGGCACTATAAGAAACGTTGATTTCTAAGCAAATGCAAACGAAAGATACGTCTATTAATTTCACATACTTTTACACTCGAAAACTTACTCATTAAAATCTGGAGGATACTTTCTGTTGACGTACCATCTTGAAATTTGGCAAGAAGAAAGGTTTCACGGTACAAGTAAAGGAAAAAATTAGAAAATTGTTAATATGTGTTTATATCACACGAAAAAAATATTTCGTTTCTCATTTGTGATCCGACCTCAAACTTGAAATTAAAACATTCTCGAAAGTTTTGGAATCCCTGGGTCTGATATCTTGCCAGTATCAATGTTCATGAGAGGGAAAAATCATCGAGATCGTCGATTTCCGGAAACGTTGAACTGTCGACATACATAATTAATTTTTACGGAGCTCCCAGTGTGCGAGTGCTACTCGAGCTCTCGCATTCGCTCGTCACTGGACCTTTTACGTTTTTTGGATTCCATTCGAAGCGACCTTTCCTCTGACTTGCGTGTTATGTAATTCCGAGCGTGTTTACGACTCATACGAGACGACACCGCTCATTATTTTGTAATTTTCAGTTTAAAATAGATTTTTCACTTATATTCCGACGAATATTTTTATTTCCTCGATTTACGCCTTGGTAGAGTTCAGCAAGCACTTCAAAATGACACCCAAATCAAAGTCTTAGCTAATTGTATTTCCACGCTACACTAATTTATGGCTTTACACAAAGCAAATTCCTAACAGTTACGCGCATGCGCCTACATTGGTGAAATGACGTCACTGCCAAAACAAATGCTGCGTGACAGACACATACGGATGTGATCCTTCCATTGTGGGATGAACTATTAGCGACTCAAATCTGACGTTATTTTATCACAAAAGGAAGTTCGCCCGACAAGCGTGAAAATCAGGCGGTGTAAAGTTTTAAGGTAGCGTAGAAGACTCTCTGGCCTGGTACATTTTGACTCACGTATGCCCTAAAGTGCCTATGATAGTGCGATAAGATGCCATCTTGTAGGTAATAAAACGTGTCATCACTGTACATTTCAGGAATGGACGGGAAAATGTAATCAGCAAACATTGTTAAGTACTTTTCTCCAGTTACAGACCTTCAAAACGTAAAATCTCATTGAGTCCCCTTCGTCATACATTCTCTCTCTCAATACCCCAGGCAAATTCACGGGTTTTTCAATAGCAATATGGGCTTTATCTTTCGTGTAATGTACACAATTATTTTCATTGGCAGTTCAGTTAATTCTGAATTGTGCTTCTCACGACTCAACAGTGCTAACGATTAATCCCCCGGACCCATTCACAAAACTGTATCCTGCGATCTATGTCCGCACTTTGCTGGTGAACCTCGTTAACTACAGTATAATGCTACATCCTTTCAACGGTACTTTTTGTTCATATGAACATTACAAAATATTAAAATTGCGTTGAATCCAAACAGATTCTTGATACCTGTATTGCATTTGGAATCTTAGTCTGACGTCCACCTGCGGCATCAACAAGCGACACTTATAGAAAGGCGACATTTATAAAATATATTTATTTATTTATTTAACACGATCTGATTAGGATCATCAGGCACTGTTCCACGTCGGATCAAGGTTTCATACATACAGCAACTTTTTTACATCATAGTTATCTAAGAGATAACAATTGTAATATGACACTTAACATTAAAATGATCTGAGTGTGTGAAGTGGCAATAAATAATACTGACTGTGAACTAATAAAGTTAAACTGGCAGTACTGGTACTGCTGCAGCTGCTGCCACTAATATTGATAATAGTAATAATTTTAATAGTAACAATAATGACAACAGTTGAAATGGTTGAAATGGCTCTGAGCACTACGGGACTTAACATCTATGGTCATCAGTCCCCTAGAACTTAGAACTACTTAAACCTAACTAACCTAAGGACATCACACAACACCCAGCCATCACGAGGCAGAGAAAATCCCTGACCCCGCCGGGAATCGAACCCGGGAACCCGGGCGTGGGAAGCGAGAACGCTACAATGACAACAGTAACAATAATAATAGTGGCAAATATAAAAAGAATTTGGTGTACAAATAGATGTTTTCTGGTATAGCGAGCTCTGCAGAAAGGAAAATTACGGACACTGCATCAGTTAAGAATAATGGGAAATGAGGAAAATCTGCTTAGAGGTAAGGACGTACAAGGATAACGAGTGCATACAGGGACAATGGTAATCTTTATTGTTTACTTTATTACATATGTCATTAACTGTCCTCTGAAAATGGAGATATTATTCAGTTCTCTAATACAATTATCCCAGAGTCGGCGAGAAGAACTTGGAGAAAGTGGCTGAACTGTGGAATGCGACAGAAAGGATTTTTCTGTGATGGGAACGAGTGTCTCTACCATGTTGTTCACACAACAGCGTTAAAGTCTAGGAGAGATATAAGGGACTGTGTTGGTTGACAATACAGTAGAAAAGACAGAGTGTACGGAAGTTTCCGCGCTTGTCTGCACGCAGCAACACTAACTGTGCATATGATGGTGAAACATGATCAAACAGTCGAACGTCTCAGATATAACGGACACAGGCGCTCATGGACAGTTCCAGGTGCGAGCTTTGCTGGGAAAGGCCTTGTAGAATAACATCACTGTAATCAATTAATTGGAAGTTCAAGTGTTTGTACAAGTTTCTTTTGCAAGTCAGGAGAGGGAAGAGTTTTTTGTATTTTTGTATGGCATGGAGAAATGCTGATGCCTTCTTTCACATTGCAGTTACGTGCTCAGTCCACTTTAGGTGCTGCTTAATAGCAATATGAGTACATTATTTATTTCTCTACGCACTGGTGGGTGATCTGGATTCTGAGACCTACTTGCTGCAGAGCAGCAGAGGAATTCTGGTAGAAACTAGGAAGTTGTCAGACAGTTCGCAGTGTTCTCTTGCACTCACTGCAGCGTATAAAATCCTGCTAAATGAAACATTTAAGCAGCTCGCTGACAGACGGGAGAGATGACTCGGACGATACTCCAATAAGTGCTTAGCAAAGTGATGAAATGTCTGGTATACCTTTTATTTTTAGCGCGTTCGCCCCACATCTTCCACGAGCGATGCGTGACGCTCTGATTTCGTCCCAGATATACGTAGCATGAGGAAGAACGACATTAAACACGCATTAAAAGCTACATGATAAGAACCTGTAGCGAAGACATCGCTTCGTACACGTTGCTCAGTTGCTAATTAAATATATTAGTTATAAATAAGGAATATCTAAGATAAATCATGACTGCTAAACTATTTAATATCTTTACAGAGATTCAATAACTTTCGTAGTTAAATGGAACATCCAAATTTCTGTCACTCCATTCCACACGTTAACAACTAGGTAACAGTAACTATAAGTAAGCTACTTTACAATTTAAGATAAAATACAACACTGAAAGCTCTATAAGGAAGCATTTAATGAAAGTATCCAACGATATAATTCCAGATTTCTCTGAAAACACAGACTTTCAAGACTAGTGGTATGGGAACTGGTTAAAAAATCCGATAAAATTAGAAATATGCTTCCGCTTATTTACATAAAACTCGTCTACAGTGGCTTCGCTTCCGTTACCTTACACATTCTATCTTTACAGAATGTCAAATCAAACACCTTACAGCCGTGTAATTTCCAAACTGTTATTTTATTTGGCTACAAGTTTCGGCGATTTACTACGCCATCTTCAGGCCCCTGACCGACGTGTAGGAAGATTCCAATCTCGGTTCCGGTCAAAATAGGGGCCAGCATTCAAAGACTGCTGTATCAAGCTGAAATTTACAGATACCAGTCTTTGAATACTAGCCTCTATTTTGACCGCAGCCGAGGTTGAAATCTTCCTACACGTTGGCCAGGGGGCCTGAAGATGGTGTAGTAAATTGCCGAAACTGGTAGCCAAATAAAATAACAGTTTGGAAATTAGTCGGTTGAAACGTGCTTGATTTGACATTCTGTACTGAACAGTTGAGCACCCGCAACCATCTCTGAATAGATGGACATACAGAGATTCTGTCTTCAATTTCTACTTCGTATATACAGATGTTTCACGTCAGAAAGAGCACAATCGGAAAGATCATAACCGCTTCATTTAGTGAGCATAACAAAGTTAACGTGATATCGTGAAATGCGTATAAGACACTGCTTGAAACTGTGTAACTGCGTGCACGTTATTGTCTTACAGTCAACAAATGATTGCACTGAATTCCAGCATGGTTCTTTGTTGGCTATAAGTGTGTGTGTATGCACACTGGTTGCCAATTTAACTCTAGTATCAATGCAGATCTATCACTGTAGCTGTATCTCTAAATTCCTTATATTTTCAAATGGCTCTGAGCACTATGGGACTTAACTTCTAAGGTCATCAGTCCCCTAGAACTTAGAACTACTTAAACCTAACTAACCTAAGGACATTACACACATCCATGCCCGAGGCAGGATTCGAACCTGCGACCGTAGCGGTCGCTCGGTTCCAGACTATAGCGCCTAGAACCGCTCGGCCACCCCGGCCGGCCTTATATTTTATATGAAGCCATGTTATCACTGTCTGTTTATCACCTCACCTACCTTCTTCAGCTTAAACTGTTCTTTTCATGAAATTGTAGCTTATATATTGTAGATACACTACTGGCCATCAAAATCGCTACACCATGAAGATGACGTGCTACAGACGCGAAATTTAAGCGACAAGAAGAAGATGCTGTGATATGCAAATGATTAGCTTTTCAGAGCATTCACATAAGGTTGGCGCCGGTGGCAACACCTACAACGTGCTGACATGAGCAAAGTTTCCAACCGATTTCTCATACACAAACAGCAGTTGACCGGCGTTGCCTGGTGATACGTTGTTGTGATGCCTCTTGTAAGGAGGAGAAATGCGTACCATCACGGTTCCGACTTTGATAAAGGTCGGATTGTAGCCTATCGCGATTGTGGTTTATCGTATCGCGACATTGCTGCTCGCGTTGGTCGAGATCCAGTGACTGTTACCAGAATATGGAATCGGTGGGTTCAGGAGGGTAATACGGAACGCCGTGCTGGATCCCAACGGCCTCGTATCATTAGCAGTCGAGATGAAAGGCATCTCATCCGCATGGCTGTAACGGATCGTGCAGCCACGTCTCGATCCCTGAGTCAACGGATGGGGACGTTTGCAAGACAACAACCACCTGCACGAACAGTTCGACGACGTTTGCAGCAGCATGGTTCATCAGCTCGGAGACCATGGCTGCGGTTATCCTTGACGCTGCATCACAGACAGGAGCACCTGCAATGATTTACTCAACGACGAACCTAGCTGCACGAATGGCAAAACGTCATGTTTTCGGATGAATCCAGGTTCTTTTTACAGCATCATGATGATCGCATCCGTGTTTGGCAACATCGCGGTGAGCGCATGTTGGAAGCGTGTATTCGTCATCGCCATTCTGGCGTATCACCCGGCGTGATGGTATGGGGTGCCATTGGTTACACGTCTCGGTCACCTCTTGTTCGCATTGACGGTACTTTGAATAGTGGACGTTACATTTCAGATGTGTTAAGACCCGTGGCTCTACCCTTCATTCGATACCTGCTAAATCCTGCATTTCAGCAGGATAATGCATGACCGCTTGTTGCAGGTCCTGTACGGACCTTTCTGGATACAGAAAATGTTCGACTGCTGCACTGGCAGCACATTCTCCAGATCTCTCACCAATTGAAAACCTCTGGTCAATGGTGGCCGAGCAACTGGCTCTTCACAATACGCCAGTCACTACTCTTGATGAACTGTGTTATCGTGTTAAAGCTGCATGGGCAGCTGTACCTGTACATGCCATCCAAGCTCTGTTTGACTCAATGCCCAGGTGTATCAAGGCCGTTATTACGGCCAGGGGTGGTTGTTCTGGGTACTGTTTTCTCAGGATCTATGCACCCAAATTGCGTGAAAATGTAATCACATGTCAGTTCTAGTATAATATATATGTCCAATGAATACCCGTTTATCATGTGCATTTCTTCTTGGTGTAGCAATTTTAATGGCCGGTAGTGTTTTATCTTAATCGGTGTGTATACCTATGTAAACTGATAATATCTTCAGAAGACCAAATCGAAATGCTAAATAACATATAAGCGAGAGAAATAACGCCTTTTCGAAGATACAACTCGCTTTCTAGAGGGTCGAAATTCAAAATGTGTCTTCTGCCGTCTCGGTTTTTGTTTTTTCTAGTCTTTCATAGATTTAGGTGAATACCGCAGTGATTAATGAGGTCACATCCTCCTTGTTCCTTGCTCTAATAAGCTAGTGCTTCGTATGTAATTATCTTAACACCGAGGGGGCGACAAAAGATAATCAGCCTACCTCGTTGTGTAAGTTTCCAGTAAAACCCAGATGATCACTTTACCAACTGCTGGGCGCGGTAAGATTATTCCTAAATGTTAAAGCGATTAGTCGGTGTTTTGATAATGGTCGTATTACCAACGACCAATTTACAAAAATTTAAACAAAAAAGTTATACATTCGGATTTTCAACAGAAGTGAATAAAATTTTATCACTCTTTATTCTGTCGAAGGCATATTAACCTCTAAACTGTCGTACTTACCTTTTATGTCGATCGTGTATCTAAGTTAAAAGTATTTAAATACCAGTTTACTGCCTTTAACTATCTTATTTTTCCCACTCGAGTCCTACGTGCTTCGGAGATACATACGGGACAGGTGACATAATGGTTAAGGTACTGGATTCAAGCCTCTGTCCTGCAGCTTTGGATTTCCTGTTGCTCCCCTAACGATGTTTCGTTGAAAATGGACCCAGCCGATTACCTCCACAATCTTCGTCCAACCCGAGCTTGGACACAGTCTAATGACCTCAGCGTGACCTGAACTTTAGGCGATAATTTCGTTTATTTCTGTCATTCGGTGCTGCAACCCAATTTTCAAGGGCTACGTAGTCAGTTCACATCTCTTTTCGGTTATCGCAATGCAGTAAACGAACGACACAGACACAGACATGTTTGAACTGCTTCTGCTGGCCATGTGGCCGAGCGGTTCTAGGTGCTTCAGTCCGGAACCGCGCTGCTGCTACGGTCGCAGGTTCGAATCCTGCCTCGGGCATGGATGTGTGTGATGTCCTTAGGTTAGTTAGGTTTAAGTAGCTCTAAGTTCTAGGGGTCTGATGACCTCAGATGTTAAGTCCCATAGTGCTTAGAAACATTTGAACCTCGCCTGGGTCCTGGGTCCGCCAACACTGACATTGGACTGTTTATATCTGGAAACACGTTGCCTGGTCGGACAAATCTCGTTTCAAATTATGTCGAGCGGATGGACGTGTACAGGTATGGAGACAACCTCATGAATCCTGCACGTCAGCAGGGAATATTTCAGACTGGTGTAGGCTCTGTAACGGTGTGGGGCATGCGCAGTATGAGTGATATGGGGACCCCTGATACGTCCAGATACGGCTCTGACAGGTGACACGTACCTAAGCATCCTCTCTTATCACCTGCATCCATTCATGTCTACTGCGCATTCCGACAAACTTGGGCAATTCCAACAGGACAACGCGACTTCCCACACGTCAAGAATGGCTACACAGTAGGTCCAGGATCACCCTTCTGAGTTTAAACACTTACGCTGGTCACCAAACTCCCCAGACATGAATATTATCGAGCATATCTGGGATGTCTTGCAACAAGCTGTTCAGCTGAGATCTCCACCCCCTCTTACTCTTATGGATTTATGGACAGCCATGCAGTATTCATGGTGTCAGTTCCCTCTATCACTACTTCAGACATTGTAGGCGCCCCAGTGGTCCCGGTCGCTTACGGTGGACTGGAGACCGAGCGGTGACCTCTCCAGTTGTCAGGATGCTAGGAAATGACTGTGGACGCGTCAGAAACGCCAAAGAAACATTATTAATTCATAACACCTTTATTCCTGCCGAGTAAAATGTGGCCCACGTAACACAAGCTGGCTGAGCTTGGTGATATCAACGACCTGGCTGGCCGGCCAGCTCGGCGGCGGACAGCAGCCCGCTGCGCTTAGGAGGCTCCGGGTTGGAGTCCCGGCGCTGTCGGCACGAGAAGCGTTCTCGTAGTGCGGAGTGTACTCTATCCCACCCCGTCTTCTTCCCTGCTCCTCCGGGTGGCTCGTCCGCAGTGGACGGGCGGAACGGGCTGCAGTCCCCCAGCGTCGTCGGCTCACCCGGTTGTGACGGCGGATCCACCGGGCCTAGGCCCTGCACGATCTCGACGACGGCTCACTGATGTGATCAGCATTGGCAGCGAGTGAATCTGCTGCGATGTCTCCTAATCCTGGGTTGACGATTGTCAGCGGCAGCAGAGAGGACCAGAGCTGGTACTGTCCCCTCACGTCTGCTGCTGGATGGGCCGCCCTTACTGCAATATCTCCTTAATAAAGATTAACATGTCGATCAACGAGCTGAGCGCTACGCAGCGACCCAGTACACATCTAACTGCAAGTGCCCTGTTGCTATCAAAGCTGGCGTATTTAAAGGAAGCACGAGCGACGTCCTGACGTCATGCTCGTTTGTAATGAACGCACTTATACTGCTGACTTACCTGTTGTACTCGCCCCTTAGTTGTTCTTGTGACAGAGTTACGTGTTGTTACGTCAGACTTACGCGAAGTTGTGAAATGCAGTACAGCTGACGCTATACCTCTGTCTTACACTCTACGAAAGTCTCCGTCTAACACAAACCCGCGTGCTAAGTAGTTCTCTCTCGCCTGTTGTGTGTAACCAGGCCACTGCCCCCTGCGCGACAACATATTCCCATACATGCGCAATCCCCTTACCTCTTGGTTAACCTACTGCCTCTGGCTCTCGGCATAGGCAACGAAACTTTGACAATATTCCACGTTTCCAACTCTTTACTATTCCGCGACACTACAGAGTCCATGCCACGTCGTGTTGCGGCACTTCATCGTACTCTCGGGGGTCCTACACGATATTAAGCAGGTGTTCTAGCTTCTTTGGCTCTTCAGTGTAAATACCGTTTTAATGGAGCAAGCGTTCTTGACTTAACGCTCATGGAGATACTGAATGTCATTACTCTGCAGTTCTCGCTTAATTGCCTGACAGAGGGTTCTTCAAACCACCTTCCGGCTGTTCCTCTACAATTCCACTCTCTAAGAGCGCGTGGGAGGAATAAGTGCTTAAATATTTCTGTACAAGCTCTCATTTATATTATTTTATTGCGATGAGCACGTCTCGTTATGTAGGATGACTACAGTAAAATATTTTCGCATTCACAGGAGAAAATTGGTGTTCGAAATTTCATCAAAAGATCTCGCCAGAACGAAAAACTCCTCCTTTATTGTAATGTTTGCCATCACAAGTCGCTTATCATATCCGTGACACTCCCTCCCCTGTTTCCAGATAATATGATACAAGCTGCCTCTCTTTGAACTATTTCAGTATTCTCCATCAATCCTGTGTGGTATGGTTTCCTTAACGAGCAGCAGTATTTTAGTAGAGGATGAACATGCCGAGTGTAGGCAATCACTTTAACAGACTTTTTGTACCTTCTGAGTGTTCTGCAAATGAAGCTCAGTTTTTTGGTTTCTCTTCCCAACATTATCTACGTCATCATTCAGATTTTGTTTTTGTTTGTAATTGTAATTCTTAAGTATTTAGTGGAACTGACTGCCTTTAAATTTGTATGATCCACTATGTTACCGATATTTAATGGATTTCTTTTCTTTTTTGCGTACTCATGTGGATAACCTCACAGTTTTCTTTATTCGAAGACAATTTCCACTTTCGCACCATAGAGACATCCCATCCAAGTTATTATGCAATTCAGTTTGATCATCTGATACCTTTACTAGACGATAAATGACACATCATCTGCAAACAATCTGAGATGGCTGCTCAGATTGTCTCCTGAATTGTTTATATGCAGTAGGTTAGAAACAGGACAGGGCTCATAACACTCCCTTGGTGAACGCTAGATATCACTTCAGTTGTACTCGACGATTTTCTGTCGATTACTACATACTGTCACCTTTGTGAAAGAAAATCACGTTTACAGTCACACAACTGAGGCGACAATCCACAGCCACGCAATTTGATTAAAACTCTCTTTTGAGAAACGGTATTAAAAGCCTTATGCAAATCTGGAAATATGGAATCAATCTGAGAGTCCCAATCGGCAGCACTTGTCACTTTGTGTGATCAAGAAGCTTGTTGTGTTTCACAAGAGCAACATTTTCTGAATCTGTGTGGCTATGAGTCACTAGACCATAACCTTCACAGTAATTCATAATGTTCGAACATGGTATATGTTCCAAAATCCTACTGCAATTTGACGTCAGTGATGTTGTTGTTGTTGTGGTCTTCAGTCCTGAGACTGGTTTGATGCAGCTCTCCATGCTACTCTATCCTGTGCAAGCTTCTTCATCTCCCAGTATCTACTGCAACCTACATCCTTCTGAATCTGCTTAGTGTATTCATCTCTTGGTCTCCCTCTACGATTTTTACCCTCCACACTGCTCTCCAATGCTAAATTTGTGATCCCTTGATGCCTCAAAACATGTGCTACCAACCGATCCCTTCTTCTAGTCAAGTTGTGCCACAAACTTCTCTTCTCACCAATCCTATTCAATACCTCCTCAATAGTTACGTGATCTACCCACCTTATCTTCAGCATTCTTCTGTAGCACCACATTTCGAAAGTTTCTATTCTCTTCTTGTCCAAACTAGTTATCGTCCATGTTTCACTTCCATACATGGCTACACTCCATACAAATACTTTCAGAAACGACTTCCTGACACTCAAATCTATACTCCATGTTAACAAATTTCTGTTCTTCACAAACGCTTTCCTTGCCATTGCCAGTCTACATTTTATATCCTCTCTACTTCGACCTTCATCGGTTATTTTACTCCCTAAATAGCAAAACTCCTTTACTACTTTAAGTGTCTCATTTCCTAATCTAATTCCCTCAGCATCACCCGACTTAATTTGACTACATTCCATTATCCTTGTTTTCGTTTTACTTTTGTTGATGTTCATCTTATATCCTCCTTTCAAGACACTGTCCATTCCGTTCAACTGCTCTTCCAAGTCCTTTGCTGTGTCTGACAGAATTACAATGTCATCGGCGAATCTCAAAGTCTTTACTTCTTCTCCATGAATTTTAATACCTACTCCGAATTTTTCTTTTGTTTCCTTTACTGCTTGCTCAATATACAGATTGAATAACATCGGGGAGAGGCTACAACCCTGTCTTACTCCTTTCCCAACCACTGCTTCCCTTTCATGCCCCTCGACTCTTATAACTGCCATCTGGTTTCTGTACAAATTGTAAATAGCCTTTCGCTCCCTGTATTTTACCCCTGCTACCTTCAGAATTTGAAAGAGAGTATTCCAGTTAACATTGTCAAAAGCTTTCTCTAAGTCTACAAATGCCAGAAACGTAGGTTTGCCTTTTCTTAATCTTTCTTCTAAGATAAGTCGTAAGGTCAGTATTGCCTCACGTTTTCCTGATATTGCTCTGTAATTTGCTTTGTTGGTGTTTGCAGTGCAGCTTTCCAGTCTTTTGGTACAGATCTTTTATCGAGTGAGTGGTGGTATATTACTGCTAAGTATGGAGCTATCATATCAGCAAGGACTGAACGAAACCTATTGGTAAGCTGCCTGGGCCGGAACACTTACCTTTCCTAAGTGCTTTAAGCTGCTTCACTACACACAGGATATACGCATAATTGTAAGTCACTGATGTTCACAGTTGTTTCTGATCGGAATTCTGGAATGTTTACTTCGTCTTCTTTGGTGAAGAATTTCGGAAAACTGTGTTTAATGACTCCGCTGTAGTAGCGTCGTCATCAGTAATATTACCGTTGGCATCAGGCAGTGAAGGTATTGACTGTGTCTTTCCGCTGGGGTACTTTACATACGGACAGTCTTTATGGATTTTCTGTCAGATTTCGAGACAGAGCTTCGTTGTGGAACCGATGAAAACCGTCTCACAGTGAAGTCTGCGTCGAGTTTCGAGCTACAGTAAAATATCGCTAATCGTGGAGATTTTGTGTTCTTTTACATTTGGCATGCTTTTTTCTTTACTTCTGGAACATGTTCTGACCTCTTCTGTATACTACGGGGGATCAGTAGCATCTTTTATTAATCTATTCGGTATAAATTCAACAGACCCCACACACCCCACTTTGGAATCTGGAATGAGCATGCTGCAACACTGGTGCCAGCACAGCTGTCATAGCACAAGACGACCACTACAATGAGAATAAAAATACAGCAGCAACTTAGGAAAGACAGAAAAAATAAAACATGACAAGATCAGTTGGATTCTAGTATTTAAAAAAAAAAATAAGAGATTGTCGCTGGAGACGCTACATTATTATTGATGACATTTCTCACCCTAAATTAACAGTTGCAGGTAGCCCATAACAAGGGAACTTCTGTTAAAACTGTTGGACTCTCAAATTTCTTCCTCCCCGAAAGCAGCGTTAAGCAGACGCACGAGATGTGAGGGTCTTTTTTTGTGTTCCAACAAGCCATATTTGAGGATAAGGAGTCCTGTTTTAACAGCGTTGCTCCGCAACATTTGCACAGTAGCACACTGTGCGTTCCGCTACTTTCCGTGGGCAGAACCGGTTCTCAGACACGCGAGCAGTTTACAGCAACAGTACGAGCGTAAAGACCGCGTTTGACCGCAGCAATAAAGGTGCGCCGTGGGAGGGTGCTAAATATACATAAGGGCGGGCGGCGCGCCTCAGGTCTGCGCGCAGTGGGTGCCCGAATAAACAGCGCTATCGCCCGTGGTGGAAGCCGGTGCGGGTGGCGGGCTGCGGACGGCCTGGCGCGGGATGGAGGAAGATAAGCCAGCAGCCCCTGGCGGCAGCACACGCCGCGATCCTGGTGGGGCGACCGTCCCACTGCCGGCACGCCTTCCACACGCCTGCGCAGCACCAGTCGCCACGAGGGGTGAAGCTGTACACTGCACATCCACATACTCCTGAATAGCTACGACTGCGTGGCGAAGGGTAGTTCTTATGGCTCTGACCACAGGATGAATACTATCTGGCCAAAAGTATCCTTTTTAATGGACATCGATTATAATGTGTGTGGCATTATTGTCCCCTCATTCGACGAGCCCGGCCGTCTGGAGTAAGTCTTTTTATGTGACTCCACTTCCACGACTTTGGTATCAATGAGGACGAAATGATGATAAAGGCAACTCAACATCTCCAACCCAGCCTGAAATCTAACCCAGGCTCCTCACGTGGCATTCCACTGCACTGATCACAGTGGACGTTAATATGAAACGTGTCCACCCCTTCGCCTCTACGATAACTTGAACTCTGCTGGGGACGCTTTGGGTGATGCCTGTCAATGTCTATGAGGGAATGGCAGCCCATTCTTCCGCACGAGCCAAAATCAGAATAGGTAGTGACGTTGGGCGGTGGGGTCTGAAGCGAAGTCGACTTTCTAACTCATCCCAAAGGTGTTCCGTTGAGTTCACCTCGGGACTCCGGGCCGGCTAGTCCATTTCAGGAATGTTATTGTCCACAAACCATTGTCTCACAGATGCTGCTTTCAGATACAATCATCGACTTTGAATTGCTCCTCCGCTACACGCGGTACATTGTTGTTGTTGTGGTCTTCAGTCCTGAGACTGGTTTGATGCAGCTCTCCATGCTGCTCTATCCTGTGCAAGCTTCTTCATCTCCCAGTACCTACTGCAACCTACATCCTTCTGAATCTGCTTAGTGTATTCATCTCTTGGTCTCCCTCTACGATTTTTACACTCCACACTGCCCTCCAATACTAAATTGGTGATCCCTTGATGCCTCAGAACATTTCCTACCAACCGATCCCGTCTTCTAGTCAAGTTGTGCCACAAACTCCTCCCTACTTCTATTCATAACCTCATTAGTTATGTGATCTACCCATCTAATCTTCAGCATTCTTCTGTAGAACCACATTTCGAAAGCTTCTTGTCCAAACTATTTATCGTCCATATTTCACTTCCATACATGGCTACATTCGATACAAATACTTTCAGAAACGACTTCCTGACAATCAAATCTATACTCTATGTTAACAAATTTCTATTCTTCACAAACGCTTTCCTTGCCATTTCCAGTCTACATTTTATATCCTCTCTACTTCGGCCATCATCAGTTATTTTGCTCCCCAAATAGCAAAACTCCTTTACTACTTTAAGTGTCTCATTTCCTAATCTAATTCCCTCAGCATCACCCGACTTAATTCGACTACATTCCATTATCCTCGTTTTGCTTTTGTTGATGTTCATCGTATATCCTCCATTCAAGACACTGTCCATTCTGTTCAACTGCTCTTCCAAGTCCTTTGCTGTCTCTGACAGAATTACAATGTCATCGGCGAACCTTAACGTTTTTATTTCTTCTCCATGGATTTTAATGCCTAGTCCGATTTTTTCTTTTGTTCCCTTTACTGCTTGCTCAATATACAGATTGAATAACATCGGGGAGAGGCTACAACGCTGTCTCACTCCCTTCCCAACCACTGCTTCCCTTTCATGCCCCTCGACTCTTATAACTGCCATCTGGTTTCTGTACTAATTTTAAATAGCCTTTCGCTCCCTGTATTTTACCTCTGCCACGTTCAGAATTTGAAAGAGAGTATTCCAGTCAACATTGTCAAAAGCTTTCTCTAAGTCTACAAATGCTAGAAACGAAGGTTTGCCTTTTGTTAACCTATTTTCTAAAATAACTCGTAGTGTCAGTATTGCCTCACGTGTTCCAACATTTCTACGGAATCCAAACTCATCTTCCCCGAGGTCGGCTTCTACCAGTTTTTCCATGCGTCTGTAAAGAATTCGTGTTAGAATTTTGCAGCCGTGACTTATTAAACTGATAGTTCGATCATCTGTAGTAAGTCTTTTTATGTGACTCCACTTCGGCGACTTGGGTATCGATGAGGACGAAATGATGATGAAAGCAACACAACATGCAGTCCCCGAGCGGAGAAAATCCCCGACCCAGCCGGAAATCTAACCTAGGCTCCTTGCGTGGCATTCCACTGCACTGATCACAGTGGACATTATTATGAAACGCGTCCATCCCTTCACCTCTATGATAACTTGAACTCTGCTGGGCACACTTTCGGTGAGGGGTCTCAATGTCTGTGAGGGAATGGCAGCCCATTCTTCCTCACGAACCAAAATCAGAAAAGGGAGTGATGTTGGGCTCTTGGGTCTGGACCGAAGTCTACATTCCAGCTCATCCAAAAGGTGTTCCCTTGAGTTTACCTCGGGACTCTGGGCAGGCTAGTACCTTTCAGGAGTGTGATTGTCCACAAACCATTGTGTCACAGATAATGCTTTGAGATACGAGAGTGAGTCAAATGAAAACCTTAAATATTTTTTAATTGTTATTTATTGTGCAGAAATCGATACAAAACTGTATCACTTTTCAACAAAATCTCCCCCACGCTCAATGCAAGTCCTCCAGCGCTTACAAAGTGCACAAATCCCTTTAGAAAAAAATTATTTTGGTAGTCCGCGCAACCACTCGTGCACCTCGTGGCGTACCTCTTCATCAGGACGGAACTTCTTTCTTCCCATTGCGTCTCTGAGTGGTCCAAACATATGGAAATCACTTGGGGCAAGGTCTGGTGAGTATGGTGGATGAGGAAGACACTCAAAATGCAGGTCTGTGATTGTTGCAACTGTTGTACGGGCAGTGTGGGGCCTTGTATTGTCATGTTGCAAAAGGACACCTGCTGACAGCAATCCACGTCGCTTTGATTTGATTGCAGGCCGCAGATGATTTTTTTAGGATATCTATGTAGGTGGTCCCTCTAGGCATGTAGTGCTCCAAAATGACTCCTTTTTTATCCCATAAGAGGGTCAGCATAGCCTTCCCTGCTTATTGTTCTGTTCGAAACTTCTTTGGTTCTGGTGATGAGGAATGACACGTTTCCTTAATCGCTTTCTTTGTTTCCGGTTGGTGGAAGTGAACACAGGTTTCGTCCCCAGTAACTAATTTTGCAAGGAAGCCATCACCTTCTCGTTCTCCACGTATTTCCTGTACAGAAACCAATATTACGAGCAAACTGAAGGTGTAGCTATGGGCAGCCCATTGTCCCCTGTGGTTGCCAACATGTTTATGGAGAGTTTTGAGGAGAGGGCATTGGAGACAGCCACATTTAAACCAACATGCTTCTTTAGGTATGTGGATGACACCTTCGTCATCTGGCCACATGGGATGGACAGGCTCAAGGAGTTTCTTGAACATCTTAAGTAATGCCACCCTAATATCAAGTTCACCATGGAACTGGAGAAGAATGACCAGCTGCCATTTCCAGAGGAAAGCAGATGGATAAATTGGCCACAGTGTGTACCAAAAACCAACACACACTGATTTATATCTGCAGGCCAGCAGCTGTCACCACCCTGCACAGAAGAATGGGGTTCTGAAGACTTTGGTCCGCAGAGCACGTGCCCTGTCAGACCAAGAGAATCTACCTATAGAGATAAAACGTCTCGAAACAGTTTTCTCCAAGAATGGATACACGGACAGACAAATTGGGAGGGCACTCCAACCAGCCACTATACCACAGGTTCCTGAAGAAGACCAAGATGAAGCAGAGAAGGTGGCATATCTGCCCTATGCTGGCTCTATTTCTGCCGGAATCAATAGGATCCTCCGTAAACACAATATCAAGTGTGTTTTCGGTCCATCCAACAAGATCGGGGGACTGCTGGGGAGTGTCAAAGACGACCTGGGGTTACGAAAACCAAGGATTTACAATATACCTTGTCAATGTGGCATGTCCTACATTGGCCAGACGACAAGAACTGTGGAGATGCGGTGCAAAGAACATCAGAGGCACACTAGATTAAGACAGTTGACTAAGTCAGCCATTGCTGAACACTGTGTAGAACTAGATCATGCCATGAAGTATGAAGATACCAAGATTCTAGCACAAACACCCAGATTTTGGGACAGTGTTATAAGAGAATCGATAGAAATTAAAATGGCTGACGATCTTATGAACCGTGACACAGGGTACCAGCTAAGCAGAGCCTGGGATCCGGCTCTGGAATTGTTAAAGGAGCAACGGGGCCAGCTGCGACACTACACAAACAGAAGAACCAGAGACATGGAGATGGAAAACGAGCCCCTGACGGACTGCCAGGCGCACCAGACCGAAGAGGGAACACCCAGAAGTGGGACTGGTGGGCGCGGACCGCAGAGGGAACAACCAGAGCCGCAGCGGACGGAAAACGGAGCAGCAACGCTCCAGCAGGTCGCAGGGAATGGGCGCGGACCACAGAGTAAGCGCCTGCAGCCGTTGGTGGAGGGGGAAGGCCATAGGCATAAATACTGGACCAGGTCCACTCGAGGAGCAGTCTCAGGTCGCACCTGATGAAGATCACGAGCTACGTGACTGAAATATCGTGCAAGTACGACGCTGATATCCGGCAGAACACCCGACAACCCAAGATGTCACAACAATTGATGTTCAGCGAAAATGATGTACTTTGTAACAAATGCTCAGCTTGTCGGCCGTCATTCATCAACAATTCCTGTAGTCGAGGGACAATGTTCTGAACAGCGCTGTACAACATGTCAGTGGGTATGGTGAGAAATCGCTGTTAGATGTCTTTTAACATCCCTAATGATACCGGACGATCGCGCTTTCAGATAACCCCACAACCAGTACTCACAAAGATTGAGGTCTGGGGACCTGGGAGGCCAAGAAAGGCGGAAGTAGCGGGTCAGCATGCGACCATCAGTAAACGGTGCCCGCAAGGGCACACCTTCCAACACGTATTTAGCAGCCAGGCTGGAAATGATGCGATTCTGTAACATATGGCTGTATCTCACACTCATCACGCTGACATTTTGTTCCCAATTTTTATGGGGGCCATCTATTGGCCGGTTTCTGCACTCGTTTTCGGTTTCAATAAAACTCGAAGGTTTACCTGTCAACCTACATCTTTCCGTGAAGTACTTCATTTTCAGGTGTTAGCTGACTTTTGGGTCATCCTGTACTTCACTGTTGGCACTGCACTTCTACATCTACATCTACATCCATACTCCGCAAGCCACCTGACGGTATGTCGCGGAGGGTACCTTGAGTACCTCTATCGGTTCTCCCTTCTATTCCAGTCTCGTATTGTTCGTGGAAAGAAGGATTTTCGGTATGCCTCTGTGTGGGCTCTAATCTCTCTGATTTTATCCTCATGGTCTCTTCGCGAGATATACGTAGGAGGGAGCAATATACTGCTTGATTCTTCGGTGAAGGTATGTTCTCGAAACTTTGACAAAAGCCCGTACCGAGCTACTGAGCGTGTCTCCTGCAGAGTCTTCCACTGGAGTTTATCTATCATCTCCGTAACGCTTTCGCGATTACTAAATGATCCTGTAACGAAGCGCGCTGCTCTCCGTTGGATCTTCTCTATATCTTCTATCAACCCTATCTGGTACGGATCCCACACTGCTGAGCAGTATTCAAGCAGTGGGCGAACAAGCGTACTGTAACCTACTTCCTTTGTTTTCGGATTGCATTTCCTTAGGCTTCTTCCAATGAATCTCAGTCTGGCATCTGCTTTACCGACGATCAACATTATATGATCATTCCATTTTAAATCACTCCTAATGCGTACTCCCAGATAATTTATGGTATTAACTGCTTTCCGTTGCTGACCTGCTATTTTGTAGCTAAATGATAAAGGATCTATCTTTCTGTGTATTCGCAGCACATTACACTTGTCTACATTGAGATTCAATTGCCATTCCCTGCACCATGCGTCAATTCGCTGCAGATCCTCCTGCATTTCAGTACAATTTTCCATTGTTACAACCTCTCGATACACCACAGCATCATCTGCAAAAAGCCTCAGTGAACTTCCGATGTCATCCACCATGTCATTTATGTATATTGTGAATAGCAACGGTCCTATGACACTCCCCTGCGGCACACCTGAAATCACTCTTACTTCGGAAGACTTCTCTCCATTGAGAATGACATGCTGCGTCCTGTTATCTAGGAACTCCTCAATCCAATCACACAATTGGTCTGATAGTCCATATGCTCTTACTTTGTTCATTAAACGACTGTGGGGAACTGTATCGAACGCCTTGCGGAAGTCAAGAAACACGGCATCTACCTGTACTTGAAGGTAGGTCTTCTGCCTGTTTACACATCTCTGCATTTGAAAGCACATGCCTATACCAGTTTCTTTGGCGCTTCAGTGTTAATGATATAGCATTATAAAATCCGATTGTTCTTTTGAAGTAAAGACTTTGCAGTTATATGCGTAAGATGAAATCCAGTCCATGTTTCCATCATGATTTATGTACGAGAAGAAAGTATAGTCTTGTGAACGAATACTTTTCAAACACCCTGTATGTTCCCTACAGTTCTGAAAGCTTACCAAACAGCGTCGGAATTTAGATACTCTTCAAATGTTTAGACGCAATGATTTCTGTAAACAATAGCCTTCCACTGGTATACGGTATTCTGTATTTAATATGTGGTATAAGATACTACGAAGTCGTTACGTGGTACGTAAACGTCTCCACAAATAGGTTACTGGAATCTACGTTGGCACTCCCGCATTCTTGCAGAGACGACCATTTCTTGGAAACGAGTAACGAGCAGAGATTCCTTCGCAACACACTCTTAAAGTTCCTTCGAATACAATGCGCTATTCCGCAGTAAACACCATCATTTGGAACTCGTCGAAGTGTTTGGATTCACATAAACAAGCGAGACGTTGTGTCAAGCACATATCAGAGGTTTCGCTCCGTAATTGCGAAGAACGTGAGGCAACACGGTTCACGTCGCGATGTACAGAGTGAGCGAAAGAAAATTGGTCCGGAATATACACTACCGTTTTTGGAAATTGGAACATCAACAAGGAAACGCATGAATTCAATTTATTTAGTACCACAGGTTAGGTACTTGACAAGTAGCAAATGATAACCTTTTCAAATCTGTATATGTCCTTTGAGCCCTAGCATTCAGTATGTCGTGTGGCCACCATGGGCTACAATTAGAGCTGCCATACGCCGTGGCATTGAATCAATAAGGTTCTGAATGCATTCCTGAGTGATTTCCCTCCACGCACTTTTCATCCGAGCCCACAAATCCTTGACACCAGTTACTGGAGGACCGTGACACACCAGGTGCCGACCAGCCATTTCTCAGACATGTTCGATGGGCAACTTGTCCGACGAACGTGCAGGCCAGGGAAGCAATGGTACCCGTCGCTCTTCGAAGAAGGCCTGTGCATCCCTCGCAATATGCGGCCGGGCATTGTCCTGTTGAAATGTGTCCTGTGGAGATACCTGAAGCAGGGTAGAGTACCTCAGACTCCAAAATCTTCGTTATGTACCGATTACTGTTGAAAGTGCCCGCAGTACGTACGAGGAGAGATCTGATGTTGTAACCAATGATGCCCCAACTCATCAAACTTGGTGTTTGTCCGCTATGCCGCTCCCCAATGCAGCCCTCCAGGTTGCGCTCACGACGGTTCCGCCGGACACGTATGCAGCCATCACTGTAAGACACGTTGAAGCGGGACTCATCCGAAAAGATTACATGTTGCCACTCAGAACCCCAGTAACGGTGTTCATGTGCCAATTGTAGTCGGAGCAGCTTGGTTTCTGGACAACGGAAGCCGACTTAATGACATGCGTGCAACACCGACCCTGTCGGACCGACACGATAGGGCTATGCTCGGCCTACGTGTACCCCGTCTTGCCGCAAAATGTATCACATATTGCTTGAACACATGTCGCCATTCCGCTAAGTGTGGCGGTATTCGGGTAATTCCTTCTCGGTGTTGCATTTTTCACAGACGGCAGTGCATTTACAATATGGCTGGTACTGATTGGTCCTTGTTAATGAACATCAACGAGATTGCCGGAAATGGCCACCATTGTCATCGATGCAGCGCTGTGCGCAATTTGTCAGATCATGAGACACACATAGAAGCTCCGCCAGGAGGAGGGGGGGGGGGGGGGCTGGCAGCAACGTTTTCACTGTTCCATTGTAGTTTTTCCAATGTGTGAGGATTACTTGAGTACACATGATCCTTCAGTTTACCCCACAAGTAAAAATCGTAGGGAGAGTAAACTTTTCAAAATTAAAATAACATAGAAGATAAATCAATAAATGAAAATTGCACACTCACGCACACGCACGCACACACACACACACACACACACACACACACACACACACACACACAGTGCCACATCATCCACCCTTCCTCCATCTCCACCCGAACACCTCATTCCACTCTCCCATGATCTCTCAGTCACTTCCCGTGTTCCCGCACTCAGTCTACAGCATGTGACCAAGAGCAGTGCACCGTGTGTATTTTACTACAGTATAAGTTATGTGGAAAGAAATATGTACTGGAAGAAACCTACACTAAGTGCAATTAGCACAAACAGAACAACAAATGGGTGCATGAACAGACCAAAAATGAGTGTAAGTAAAAACACCATCGTATCATTCTTCATATAACTAGCTACCCCCCCATGAACCATGGACCTTGCCGTTGGTGGGGAGGCTTGCGTGCCTCAGCGATACAGATGGCCGTACCATAGGTGCAACCACAACGGAGGGGTATCTGTTGAGAGGCCAGACAAACATGTGGTTCCTGAAGAGGGGCAGCAGCCTTTTCAGTAGTTGCAGGGGCAACAGTCTGGATGATTGACTGATCTGGCCTTGTAACATTAACCAAAACGGCCTTGCTGTGCTGGTACTGCGAACGGCTGAAAGCAAGGGGAAACTACAGCCGTAATTTTTCCCGAGTACATGCAGCTTTACTGTATGATTAAATGATGATGGCGTCCTCTTGGGTAAAATATTCCGGAGGTAAAATAGTCCCCCATTTGGATCTCCGGGCGGGGACTACTCAAGAGGACGTCGTTATCAGGAGAAAGAAAACTGGCGTTCTACGGATCGGAGCGTGGAATGTCAGATCCCTTAATCGGGCAGGTAGGTTAGAAAATTTAAAAAGGGAAATGGATAGGTTAAAGTTAGATATAGTGGGAATTAGTGAAGTTCGGTGGCAGGAGGAACAAGACTTTTGGTCAGGTGATTACAGGGTTATAAATACAAAATCAAATAGAGGTAATGGAGGAGTAGGTTTCATAATGAATAAAAAAATAGGAGTGCGGGTTAGCTACTACAAACAACATAGTGAACGCATTATTGTGGCCAAGATAGACACAAAGCCCATGCCTACTACAGTAGTACAAGTTTATATACCAACTAGCTCTGCAGATGATGAAGAAATTGATGAAATGTATGACGAGATAAAAGAAATTATTGAGGTAGTGAAGGGAGACGAAAATTTAATAGTCATGGGTGACTGGAATTCGTCAGTAGGAAAAGGGAGAGAAAGAAACATAGTAGGTGAATATGGATTGGGGGGAAGAAATGAAAGAGGAAGCCGCCTTGTAGAATTTTGCACAGAGCATAACTTAATCATAGCTAACACTTGGTTCAAAAATCATAAAAGAAGGTTGTATACATGGAAGAAGCCTGGAGATACTGACAGGTTTCAGATAGATTATATAATGGTAAGACAGAGTCTTAGGAACCAGGTTTTAAATTGTAAGACATTTCCAGGGGCAGATGTGGACTCTGACCACAATCTCTTGGTTATGAACTGCAGATTGAAACTGAAGAAGCTGCAAAAAGGTGGGAATTTAAGGAGATGGGACATGGATAAACTGAAAGAACGAGAGGTTGTAGAGAGTTTCAGGGAGAGCATAAGGGAACAATTGACAGGAATGGGGGAAAGAAATACAGTAGAAGAAGAATGGGTAGCTCTGAGGGATGAAGTAGTGAAAGCAGCAGACGATCAAGTAGGTAAAAAGACGAGGGCTAGTAGAAATCCTTGGGTAACAGAAGAAATATTGAATTTAATTGATGAAAGGAGAAAATATAAAAATGCAGTAAATGAAGCAGGCAAAAAGGAATACAAACGTCTCAAAAATGAGATTGACAGGAAGTGCAAAATGGCTAAGCAGGGATGGCTAGAGGACAAATGTAAGGATGTAGAGGCTTGTCTCACTAGGGGTAAGATAGATACTGCCTACAGGAAAATTAAAGAGACCTTTGGAGAGAAGAGAACCACTTGTATGAATATCAAGAGCTCAGATGGCAACCCAGTTCTAAGCAAGGAAGGGAAGGCAGGAAGGTGGAAGGAGTATATAGAGGGTTTATACAAGGGCGATGTACTTGAGGACAATATTATGGAAATGGAAGAGGATGTAGATGAAGATGAAATGGGAAATACGATACTGCGTGAAGAGTTTGACAAAGCACTGAAATACCTGAGTCGAAACAAGGCCCCGGGAGTAGACAACATTCCATTGGAACTACTGACGGCCTTGGGAGAGCCAGTCCTGACAAAACTCTACCATCTGGTGAGCAAGATGTATGAGACAGGTGAAATACCCTCAGACTTCAAGAAGAATATAATAATTCCAATCCCAAAGAAAGCAGGTGTTGACAGATGTGAAAATTACCGAACTATCAGTTTAATAAGTCACAGCTGCAAAATACTAACGCGAATTCTTTACAGACGAATGGAAAAACTGGTAGAAGCGGACCTCGGGGAAGATCAGTTTGGATTCCGTAGAAATGTTGGAACACGTGAGGCGATACTAACCTTACGACTTATCTTAGAAGAAAGGTTAAGGAAAGGCAAGCCTACGTTTCTAGCATTTGTAGACTTAGAGAAAGCTTTTGACAATGTTGACTGGAATACTCTCTTCCACATTCTAAAGGTGGCAAGGGTAAAATACAGGGAGCGAAAGGCTATTTACAATTTGTACAGAAACCAGATGGCAGTTATAAGAGTCGAGAGGCATGAAAGGGAAGCAGTGGTTGGGAAAGGAGTGAGACAGGGTTGTAGCATATCCCCGATGTTATTCAATCTGTATATTGAACAAGCAGTAAAGGAAACAAAAGAAAAATTCGGAGTAGGTATTAAAATTCATGGAGAAGAAGTAAAAACTTTGAGGTTCGCCGATGACATTGTAATTCTGTCAGAGACAGCAAAGGACTTGGAAGAACAGTTGAATGGAATGGACAGTGTCTTGAAAGGAGGATATAAGATGAACATCAACAAAAGTAAAACGAAAACAAGGATAATGGAATGTAGTCAAATTAAGTCGGGTGATGCTGAGGGAATTAGATTAGGAAATGAGACACTTAAAGTAGTAAAGGAGTTTTGCTATTTGGGGAGCAAAATAACTGATGATGGTCGAAGTAGAGAGGATATAAAATGTAGACTGGCAATGGCAAGGAAAGCGTTTCTGAAGAAGAGAAATTTGTTAACATCGAGTATACATTTAAGTGTCAGGAAGTCGTTTCTGAAAGTATTTGTATGGAGTGTAGCCATGAATGGAAGTGAAACATGGGCGATATCTAGTATGGACAAGAAGAGAATAGAAGCTTTCGAAATGTGGTGCTACAGAAGAATGCTGAAGATAAGGTGGGTAGATCACGTAACTAATGAGGAGGTATTGAATAGGATTGGGGAGAAGAGAAGTTTGTGGCACAACTTGACTAGAAGAAGGGATCGGTTTGTAGGACATGTTTTGAGGCATCAAGGGATCACAAATTTAGCGTTGGAGGGCAGCGTGGAGGGTAAAAATCGTAGAGGGAGACCAAGAGATGAATACACTAAGCAGATTCATAAGGATGTAGGTTGCAGTAGGTACAGGGAGATGAAGAAGCTTGCACAGGACAGAGTAGCATGGAGAGCTGCATCAAACCAGTCTCAGGACAGAAGACCACAACAACAACTAGCTAGTAGAAATAGCTAGATCCAAACGAAGTGTCAAAGAATCACTACAAATCCCGTATCAAACTATGTATAATTAGATAATTTTGTATGTATTATAGGCTAATGAACATGCCTAATATGAATATGCAAAACCTCGTATCTGCCATTCGAGAATAAATTTCAGCAGCAAAAGACGGAAGTTCTCTTATCTTTATGATAAAACATAATTTAAGTTAAAAACTGAGGAAAATGGCTGCAGTTATTAACAGTAACATTTGAGCTGTTCACTTCTGGCGGATTTCAACCATAGACATTTCCGAAGTGTGGCTGAACTGTAATAGGCCACTGTGTTTCATGAAAATACACCTCATGTTACAGCAAAATATCAGTGCATGGAAATAACGGTCTCCAGCATTTCCTCTGACGTGCAGTTCTTCTGTCCTTTAACAAAGGTCAATTTTGAGTCAGCTTTATAAATACTTTCCGAGACCGTTTTATTTTGGCAACAGTGTATCTCCATTCTTCAACGAACGTGAGACTACTGGAATCCGAAACTTTTGTGTACTGTACCTAGTTCATTATTTATAATTGCAGCCTAGTTTCCTTCCCTATGGTATCAACAATATAATCCATAAAACACCGTGTACAAGGCATGGTAGAAGGCAATTTAAAATCTAGACACGCTTTTTACACTGCGTTATTTTGAAGTACAAGGTCAAAGCAGTAGAATCATTTTAGTCCTTACTTCTAATATCAGCATTTTCAAGTCATCTTCCAATAAATACTATCTACATACTGGCTGCCAAATTGTTACAAGTAACTATGATTGAGTTTTAAAATAATAACTGATAATTGCTTTCAAATTAGTGAATGTCTTTCGTGATAGTTTACGCAAAGTTCTACTCCTACCGACCACATTTGTTAAAACACATTCGTTATTACATTATACAAACATGTCCTCATGGCCTCCAGAAGCATAACAGGCCCACCCACAGCATAACGTCACATCCACTATCTTACTGCAAATTAAATTATATCTGCGGCCACATATCAAACTACTGGTTGTATATAAGTGGAGGCTGCAAATAGTAACATTCAGTTATGCGTATGTGTGAAATGTAGACAATTAACAACATTCAATAGATTTTTTAACTTAAGCCATTTATTTTTGTATAAAATTTGTATGTAAGATCAAAACCTTTGATTATGGCTTGGTTCAAATGGCTCTGAGCACTATGGGACTCAACTTCTGAGGTCATTAGTCCCCTAGAACTTAGAACTAGTTAAGCCTAACTAACCTAAGGACATCACACATATCCATGCCCGAGGCAGGATTCGAACCTGCGACCGTAGCGGTCTCGCGGTTCCAGACTGTAGCGCCTAGAACCACACGGCCACTTCGGCCGGCTAAAACCTTTGATTATATTACTAAATGTTACACTAGTCAGTTGTCACTTGAGGATGTCGTAGAAGTGTAAACTAATATCGTGAATAAATGACAATATTTACAGAACACCAAGACACATATTTCCTTATTTCTTTCACTCTTTAACTGTTGAATGTCTTCTCTAGCTTTTGTTCCAGCACTCGTAGCCGTTAGTACGCCCTCCCTTCATGGCATGTTCAGTTTGCCGTCTGTTTACAAGTGACCTACCAGCATTTTTAATGAGTATTATTAGAGTTTTCTTGGAGTCAACACAGAGCACACTGGCGCAGTGTTGAAAACACTGAAGTCCTTTCTGGGAGCGGTAGAAAGCAAGTGCTCTCCCAATTTGAGTGTCCCGAAATTACGCGGACACTAGAACTGTTTTGATTTCCTAAAATCACTTCTCGTGAATGCGAAGTTTTCCGTAGCATATCTGATTCACTTCTCCATCCTCAGACAGGCGAACTGCTGATTTCCCTGTTCTGTAACCTCTTCAGCCCCATTACTACGTATGTTCTCTGAATCTGCGAGGTGTATGTGAAGAAACACTAAAATTTCGACGAGGACTTCCCTTGCTGTTCTACATCTACATCTACATCCATACTCCGCAAGCCACCTGACGGTGTGTGACGGACTGTTGCAACAGTCCACAACGAAAGCGGAAATTTTTGCGAGCATCCCCCTCAAAATGCTCTCCATTCTTGAATGGCCCTCACACGGTCGGTATTATTGACACAATAAGATTGTCCCAATAAAGTATGCAGAAGTGAGAGACCAATCACGGCAGAATATTAGTGTTGCAATAGTTACTGCAACAGTCCACAACGAAAGCGGAAATTTTTGCGAGCATCCCCCTCAAAATGCTCTCCATTCTTGAATGGCCCTCGCACGGTCGGTATTATTGACACAATAAGATTGTCCCAATGAAGTATGCATAAGTGAGAGCCCAATCACGGCAGAATATTAGTGTTGCAATAGTTACGTCTGGGGCATGTCCGAACTCTGCTTCCATAGCGAATATGTCAGCGGTTGACGATGTGAATGCACTGCGGCTGACCTGCTTGCCTTCCATTACACAAGCAGAAATTATGCGGAACGAGCGGAACAAGTTCGAAAAGCTATCTGTGAGCATTTCAGTGGACCAAGACACTTTCGCGGTAGGCTACATTCCTAAACTAGAAGAAAATCTAATTACAATCAAACAAATGAACTGTATAATTTATCATCTACGTGTGCTATTTTTGATGTACAAGTGCTGTTTTCTGTGCGTTTCTCTACCGTAATAAATACTGGTAATGAAATGAAACAATTATGGTAATTGAAAGCTTACACGATCTCATGTCTATACTATCTGTGACAACTGTTGAAAGAGAAATTAACATGTACACTCACTGGACAGCTGATTTGATCTAATCTGCCAGTTCTGAGAACTGATACAAGTGAAATAAACATTTATGCTCACTGCCAAGTCGGTGCTGTTTTCAGTTTCCACTGCTGTTGTGGACGATGACGTATCTGATGAATGAATCTTCACTCTATATACAGGTATCGATCGGGCAACAGGTCTTTTCCCTCCAGACCCCAGAATGTGGTGACTTAAGTTCGTGTAGTAAACATCGATTAGTCCAAAGTAAGAAGAACGAAGTGATCGAGACGGCAGAGAGGGGATCAGTCTCCTAAAATTGTCCTCAGCCAGGCTACACTGAGATGGCAAACGGAATACCTCCTAATACCGCCTCGGGCGTCCTTTTGCCCTGCGCAGTGCAGCAACAGGTGACATGGACTCAAAAAATCGTTGGAAATCGTCTGCAGAAATATTGAGTCGTACTGCCGTTATAACGTCACGTAATTGGGAAAGTGTTGCCGGTGCAGGTTGTTGTGTACGAATGACCTCTCCATTACGCCTCACAAATTTTCAATGAGATTCATGTCGGGCGATCTGGGTGGCCTAGTCATTCCCTCTAATTGTCCAGAATGGGGTCTAGTGAAGCAGGGGATACAACCCGTCGGCTTTGACCAATGACGTCATACCTTAGTCATAGGTAGTAATTTCTTCACTTCGCATAGATAATAAAACAGTTCTGTGTTCTAATAAGCGCTATCATTAAAATAATTGAATGTGAATCTAAAAGCGATCGCTTGATATTCGTTAAATTATTAATCGTGTGATTTAATTAAGTTAATTGTTTGTTTCTTATTCAGACGGTACGTAATATTTTTCCTAATGATATTGAGGTAATGTGGAGTATTAGTTTTTTATTGTAGAACAATTTTTAGTGTCTTATTTTCGTTTATAGGAATTGATTTGTCTGTCCCAATGAATCTTGACGATTTAAGAGAAGCCAGGGGCGAGGACATGTTGACCACAATTTGCTTCTTGCAAATGTGTGGTCTCATTGCGGAATACGTCCAATGTCGTGAGTGCGGCGAACATATGCGCCTCACCAGTCTATCAAGTCGCCGTACTCACGACTTATTTGTATGGAGGTGCAGCAGAGACTGGTTATGGCGATCTGTTAGGAGGGGAACGTGGGTCGAGAAATCCAAGCTCGCCCTGCGAGACATAATGAAAATCACATACTGTTGGTGTTTAAGATATCCTGCGTGGCTCTGTGTGCATGAATGTCATGTGAGTAAGAGTACGGTAGTAGACTGGTACTCGTTTCGTAGGGAAGTTTGTGGGGAATATATGAAATATAGGGGGCCGTTGGGGGGACCGGGTGTTGTGGTCTAAATTGACGAGTCGCATTTTGGGAAAAGGAAATACAATAGGGGGGAACCTAAGGTGGGATTATGGGTGTGGGGGGCAGTAGTTTCAGGTCAGCGTTGTGACCATGTAGTGTTCAGAGTAGTACCAAATAGAAGTAAGGAAGTTTTGGTTAGGTTAATTGAAGATCAGGTTGCAGAGGGTTCTGTTGTTATTTCAGACGGGTTTTCATCATATAGGGATTTAGGGGATAGGGGTTAACAACATTTAGTAGTAAACCACAACATTGAATTTAGATCTCTATCGACAGGCGCCTGCACTAACAGCATAGAGGGGTACTGGTCAGCGGTAAAATCTCTTATAGAGAAAGGGAAATGTCAGATTTCGACTCTTCAAAGCCATCTAGATGAGTATTCGTGGAGACAAAGTGTTCCGCGGACATATTGCCCATTTAAATGTTTTATTAAAGATGTTGGCAAAATGTACCGTCCCAAAAATCTCAGTTAGTTTCAGAGAGTGGTGAGGGGGGAGGGAAGGGGTTTGGTGAATGAGAGAGAGAGAGAGAGAGAGAGAGTGTGTGTGAGTGTGTGTGTGTGTGTGTATGTGTGTGTGTGTGTGTGTGGAAGAGGGAGACAGAGAGAGAGAGAGAGAGAGAGAGAGAGAGAGAGAGAGAGAAAGGTTTCGTAATGTTGTGTTTGTTGTGAGTGTGGGTATGTGATTTTCGTTACTGTCTGTCTAGGCGAGCTTCCGTTATTTCTCGATATTTCCATGTGGTAAGTTCACTTTTCCATTTGCTTCTTTCACTGTATTTCACTATTTTGCCATATTTCACTGTATTATTCCACCGACATGTGCATTTTCGTGTTGTGAAGTACGTAACAGAAATCTGACAGCTGTCGATCTTGTTTCGTTTTCCAGCTCTAGTATCAGTACGACATTTTCAAATGTGTACTTTCGAAACCCCCGACACAACTAAAATTTGTATCCCGTGTTTCATTTAGGGTTTACTGAAGCGGAGGATACATCGTTCAAGTGAAGAACACAACAGTAATGCTAATGAAAACGAAGAAATCGACGTACGCTAAACTTGTATCCCGTACTGCACTTAAGCAATATAGTTCGAAAGAGTTTCGAAATGCAACTGACATACATCTCACGTGATGTATTCTTTGCTAGTAATATATTACATTCATTTCTTTCCATAGTATTTTGAGGAGAAATACTAAGATGTAAATACCCGATATCGTTAACGTGAAAATACTACTGGCCCTTATACACTCCTGGAAATGGAAAACAGAACACATTGACACCGGTGTGTCAGACCCACCATACTTGCTCCGGACACTGCGAGAGGGCTGTACAAGCAATGATCACACGCACGGCACAGCGGACACACCAGGAACCGCGGTGTTGGCCGTCGAATGGCGCTAGCTGCGCAGCATTTGTGCACCGCCGCCGTCAGTGTCAGCCAGTTTGCCGTGGCATACGGAGCTCCATCGCAGTCTTTAACACTGGTAGCATGCCGCGACAGCGTGGACATGAACCGTATGTGCAGTTGACGGACTTTGAGCGAGGGCGTATAGTGGGCATGCGGGAGGCCGGGTGGACGTACCGCCGAATTGCTCAACACGTGGGGCGTGAGGTCTCCACAGTACATCGATGTTGTCGCCAGTGGTCGGCGGAAGGTGCACGTGCCCGTCGACCTGGGACCGGACCGCAGCGACGCACGGATGCACGCCAAGACCGTAGGATCCTACGCAGTGCCGCAGGGGACCGCACCGCCACTTCCCAGCAAATTAGGGACACTGTTGCTCCTGGGGTATCGGCGAGGACCATTCGCAACCGTCTCCATGAAGCTGGGCTACGGTCCCGCACACCGTTAGGCCGTCTTCCGCTCACGCCCCAACATCGTGCAGCCCGCCTCCAGTGGTGTCGCGACAGGCGTGAATGGAGGGACGAATGGAGACGTGTCGTCTTCAGCGATGAGAGTCGCTTCTGCCTTGGTGCCAATGATGGTCGTATGCGTGTTTGGCGCCGTGCAGGTGAGCGCCACAATCAGGACTGCATACGACCGAGGCACACAAGGCCAACACCCGGCATCATGGTGTGGGGAGCGATCTCCTACACTGGCCGTACACCACTGGTGATCGTCGAGGGGACACTGAATAGTGCACGGTACATCCAAACCGTCATCGAACCCATCGTTCTACCATTCCTAGACCGGCAAGGGAACTTGCTGTTCCAATAGGACAATGCACGTCCGCATGTATCCGTGCCACCCAACGTGCTCTAGAAGGTGTAAGTCAACTACCCTGGCCAGCAAGATCTCCGGATCTGTCCCCCATTGAGCATGTTTGGGACTTGATGAAGCGTCGTCTCACGCGGTCTGCACGTCCAGCACGAACGCTGGTCCAACTGAGGCGCCAGGTGGAAATGGCATGGCAAGCCGTTCCACAGGACTACATCCAGCATCTCTACGATCGTCTCCATGGGAGAATAGCAGCCTGCATTGCTGCGAAAGGTGGATATACACTGTACTAGTGCCGACATTGTGCATGCTCTGTTGCCTGTGTCTATGTGCCTGTGGTTCTGTCAGTGTGATCATGTGATGTATCTGACCCCAGGAATGTGTCAATAAAGTTTCCCCTTCCTGGGACAATGAATTCACGGTGTTCTTATTTCAATTTCCAGGAGTGTATATGTGAAATACAGTTTTTCTCTCTCGCATTCCTTTGTTTCTGAACATTCTTCTCAGCTCTTTCATCTTTGTAATACATGCTCTCTGGTGAATTCTGACGTCATTGGTCAAAGCCGACGGGTTGTATCCCCTGCTAAACTAGACCCCCAGAATGTTCATCAAACCAGTCGTGAACAATTGTGGCCCGTGACAGTTCCACCATTGTTTAGGAATGTTATGAGGAATAGTATGTCCATGAGTGGCTGCAAATTCTCTCCAAGTAGCAGAACATAAGCATTTACAGTCAACGATCGGTACAGCTGGACCAGAGAACCTTGTCCATTCCATGTAAAGACAGCCTTGGATCCATGGTTTCGTGGTGTTCTCACTACAGTCGAACCCTGCAATCAGCTCTTACCAACTGAAATCGGAACTCATATGACCAGACCACAGTTTTCCAGTCGTCTAGCGAGCAACCAATATGGTCACGGGTCCAGAAGAGGCGCTGCAGGCGTATGTCGTACTGTTAGCAAAGGCACTCGCGTCGGTCGTCTGCTGCCAAATCCCATTAACGCCAGATTTCGGCGCGCTGTTCTAATGGATACGTTCGTCGTACGTCTCATATTGGTTTCTGAGGCTACGTTATGCATTCCTGCTTGTCTGTTAGCGCTGATAGCTCTACACGAATCCTGTTGCCCCCGGTCATTAAATCTACATCTACATCTATACTCCGCGAGCCACCTTACGGTGTGTGGCGGAGGGTACTTATTGTACCACTATCTGATCCCCCCTTCCCTGTTCCATTCACGAATTGCGCGTGGGAAGAACGACTGCTTGTAAGTCTCCGTATTTGCTCTAATTTCTCGGATCTTTTCGTTGTGATCATTACGCGAGATATATGTGGGCGGTAGTAATATGTTGCCCATCTCTTCCCGGAATGTGCTCTCTCGTAATTTCGATAATAAACCTCTCCGTATTGCGTAACGCCTTTCTTGAAGTGTCCGCCACTGGAGCTTGTTCAGCATCTCCGTAACGCTCTCGCGCTGACTAAATGTCCCCATGACGAATCGCGCTGCTTTTCGCTGGATCATGTCTATCTCTTCTATTAATCCAACCTGGTAAGGGTCCCATACTGATGAGCAATACTCAAGAATCGGACGAACAAGCGTTTTGTAAGCTACTTCTTTCGTCGATGAGTCACATTTTCTTAGAATTCTTCCTATGAATCTCAACCTGGCGCCTGCTTTTCCCACTATTTGTTTTATGTGATCATTCCACTTCAGATCGCTCCGGATAGTAACTCCTAAGTATTTTACGGTCGTTACCGCTTCCAATGATTTACCACCTATGGCATAATCGTACTGGAATGGATTTCTGCCCCTATGTATGCGCATTATATTACATTTATCTACGTTTAGGGAAAGCTGCCAGCTGTCGCACCATGCATTAATCCTCTGCAGGTCTTCCTGGAGTACGTACGAGTCTTCTGATGTTGCTACTTTCTTGTAGACAACCGTGTCATCTGCAAATAGCCTCACGGAGCTACCGATGTTGTCAACTAAGTCATTTATGTATATTGTAAACAATAAAGGTCCTATCACGCTTCCTTGCGGTACTCCCGAAATTACCTCTACATCTGCAGATTTTGAACCGTTAAGAATGACATGTTGTGTTCTTTCTTCTAGGAAATCCTGAATCCAATCACAAACCTGGTCCGATATTCCGTACGCTCGTATTTTTTTCACTAAACGTAAGTGCGGAACCGTATCAAATGCCTTCCTGAAGACCGTCGGCCACTGCGTTGACCGTGGTGGGAGAGAAAGCCTGAAATTTAATATTCTCGGCTCTCTTAACACTCTGGAATTCACTAAAGATTTCCGAAATGGAATGACCCATGCGTCTAGCTCTAACTACCATTGCACGTTCAAAGTCTGATAATACCCATGTACGGCCATAATCACGTCGGAAACTTTTTCACATGAATCACCTGAGTATAAATGACAGCTCCGGCAATGCATACGCTTTTATACATTGTGTTCGCGATACTATAGTCATGCGTATGTGAGCATATCGCTAACCAGTGACTTATGTCGCTTCAGTGTAGGACTTACTGGTCGACGCGGAGGCTCTATCTAAATTTACTTCAAAAACATGAAAAATTTTCTTACGAAGTTCTCCAGTTAGAGATATCTGGATATTAATAACCTTCTTTACTATATAGATTGAAAAGTTACTGGTTAGGAGCTTTCGTAGGCGGAGGTCGGTAGTGCGAGTGACGTAGTACGTTCTCGGAAAATCGGGCGCAAAAGCGGCTTGAGCTGGCGCCAGAACTGCGTGTATTCGGACGTCCTCCCGCCCGCGTTTCATGCTAATTCTTGATCGTTTACTCTTTCTGTACCACGAATTGCCTAAAGACCAGCCGTCTTGACCTCATAACAGCTAACATTTGCCACAAAAATACTAAACTCCGCTCGCCGAATCATCAGGCGTACGTAATGGTAGAGATAAATCACGCAGTGAAGTAGGTCGCCTCTTGTATATACAGCATCTACAATAACTGGTGAAATGAGTGTAGCCTCAGAATGGACACAGGAAACTTACATCCTCGCCACATCTCACACTTTATCACATCCAGGTAGAGACAGTAGCAAGCAAACAGTCACGTCTTCGAATATTTTCATCTACGTGTTGCCTTCTGGCAACGGCAAGAGGTGGCAGTTCCTCACTTCCCGCTGGAGATTTCTGTTGTATAGCGTGTCGTCCAGAGAAAATAAATATTATACAGTGGGAGGTCTATAAGGAAATGATTAAGATATAATTATATTTTAGATGTTAGAGGTAACACAAGAGAGAAGTTCACTTGCTGTTTTCATGCAGGATGATGAGTATATCTTGTCTTCCTCAAATCTGTAGGCATCCTTACTCAGTAAATCACAGAATCCATATCGCGATGCAGTTTGTAGCTTTTCCGAATCACAGAGAATTATCAAAAGTGAAAGTGAAGTGCCAGAAAAAAGCGAAGCATCAACGAGAATCCAACCCTGAACCGTAAAACTTGTAGTTGATTGTTACGGATCGCTACATGCCAAACAAAGTCAAGTGTGATTTGTGAGATGTTCCCAGCGTGATTGATGGTATATAGCTGATGGCTCAGTTTTGCGCACAGTATTTTGATAACTCACCGGAGATTTTGTGTATTGTTTAGTGCCTGGACACCGAGTGGTCTATAAACTGTCGTTGGTGTAGCGATTTGTTTACAGCCGAGATCGATTCCCAACGCCTACTACTATATTTGATGCGCATTTCCACCGACTGTGAGCCATTCTGTGGAACACACGTCTCGTTGATGATTTACGGCTCTAACGAAGGAGATGACCAATTATATTTTAATAAATTGGTTATTGAATACCTAGACTTGTTCATTCTGAAACTTCTGTTCCTTCGTATAAGGTTTTCGGACATCCAGAATCATGTTATCCTAAAACCAATTCCAGTCTTCTAAAACAGTTCTGGTCTTCACTCTCACACATATTTACACTTCAGGTGTCAATCGCAGACAGATGAAGCAGAGCCCACGTACTGTCAGACAAACAGAGGCTCAGCAAAAAACTACGGTATCGACGATTAGTGCTCCAAAGGTAAGAAGACTCATATCGCAACTGGAACGTCCATTTTTTGCTAAAATCAGCTTCTGCAGAAAATAGACACAACGAGAAAGAAAATTAAAAGCAAAGGATTGACTACTACGAACGAAGACAAAGATATATTTTGTAGAGTCAAAAATGATTTAGACCAGGTTCGGCAACGTACAGTGATGTGAAAAAGTCAAGGACGAACGTAACTTTCACACGATGTGTCACTTCCAAATGCCAAAGCTGGATGACCATATATAGAAAGAAATGCTACAGTAGAGTACAGGAGGAAACTGAAAGAAATACGCAGTGACGCGAAGAAAATAGAGTTTTATTGGAAGACAACCATCACACTTAAATCACCGCGATTTATGATGATCAAAAAGTCAGTATAAATTTGAAAACTGAATAAATCATGGAATAATGTAGATAGAGAGGTACAAATTTGACATACATGCTTGGAATGACATGGGGTTTTATTACAACAAAAAAATAGGAAAGTTCAAAAAATATCCGACACATGGCGCTTCATATGATCAGAATAGCAATAATTAGCTTAACAAAGTAAGACAAAGCAAAGATGATGTTCTTTGCAGGAAATGCTCAATATGTCCACCATCATTCCTCAACAATAGCTGTAGTCTAGGAATAATGTTGTGATCAGCACTGTAAAGCATATCCGGAGTTATGGTGAGGCATTGGCGTCAGATGTTGTCTTTCAGCATCCCTAGAGATGTCGGTCGATCACGATACACTTGCGACTTCAGGTAACTCCAAAGCCAATAATCGCACGGACTGAGGTCTGGGGACCTGGGAGGCCAAGCATGACGAAAATGGCGGCTGAGCACACGATCATCACCAAACAACGCGCGCAAGAGATCTTTCACGCGTCTAGCAATATGGGGTGGAGCGCCATCCTGCATAAACATCGTACGTTCCAGCAGGTGTTTATCAGCCAGGCTAGGGATGATGCGATTCTGTAACATATCGGCGTGCCTCTCACCCGTTACGGTAAAAGTTACAAGACCAGAATCACGCATTTCCTCGAAGAAAAAAGGCCCGATAACGGGAGATGTGGTAAATCCAACCCATACCGTGACTTTCTCGTCGTGCAATGCAATTTCCACGACAGTTCTAGGATTTTCGGGTAGCCCAAATTCTGCAGTTGTGGGCGTTGACAGACCCTCGGAGCGTGAAATGAGCTTCTTCGGTCCACAACACGCTACTCAACCAATCGTCATCTTCCGCCATCTTTTGAAACACCCACACCGCAAATGCCCTCCGCTTCACTAAATCGCCAGGTAACAGTTCATGATGGCGATGGATTTTGTACGGATAGCATCGGAGGGTACGCCTCAGTGCCAACCAAACGGCAGTGTATGGAATGCCGGTGCGACGTGCGACTGCACGAGCGCTGACTTCCCCGTGCATAGACGAACCCGCTACAGTCTCCATTTCTTACTGAACTGTCTCAGCAGCATTACGCCTTGTGCTCGGTCGGCCACTACGGGGTCTATCGTCTAAACAACCCGTGGCTTCGAACTTCGAAATCATTCTCGCCACAGCTGCATTTGTCAACGGACATTTACCCGTTCGAATCCCCTTCCTATGGCGATAGGATCGCAACGCTGAACTAGCACATTCCCCATTCTGATCATACAGCTTCATTAAAAGCGCCTTTTCAGGTAACGTCAACATGCTGAGACTGCTGGCGCATCTGATTCTCTTTACAGCTCCCTTTATGCACGATTGTCATGCGCAGTCACTGACGTTTTGCTGTCAAGCACCATCTGTCGGACATTTTGTGAACTTTTTTTGTTCTAATAAAACCCCTTGTCATTCCAAGCATATGTGTCAATTTTTACCTCTCTATCTACATTATTCCGTGGTTTATTAAGTTTTCAAATTTATACTGACTTTTTGATCACCCGGTATAATGGTCCGTGGACATCACAAAAAAGCAGGACATGGTTCTTAATAGGGTTTGTGATCAAGACGGACAGCAGTGTATGCTCTGCAACGTGCTTGGTAAGGAGTTCTTGTGTTAGGGCGTGTCATTCCTCCACCAGCGCGGTTATCAGCTGCTGGATGGTCATTGATGCATTTGGACGTACTGCAATACGTCTTCCCAACACATCCCTCACGCGCTCGATGGGATTTAAGTCTGGGGAAAGGGCGGGCCAGTCCATACACTGAATACTCTCTCGTTCCAATAGCTCCTAAACCTGTGCTGTTCGACACAGCTGCGCACTGTTTTCCATGAAAATGAAGTCAGAGCCAAATGTGCCCTTAAAAAGACACACATGGGGAAGGAGTTCAGTGTCACAATACAGTTGACCGGTGAGTGTACCGTATTCAAAAATTTGAAGGTACGTACGCCTATGCAACATTACGCCTCACCGCATCATAACACAACCAACATGTTTTGGCAATGCTTCTGGGCGCATTAAATGTTCCCACCTATCGTCAGATGAGGGTTCGTCCAGAATCTCTACTCAGACTGAAACTGCTGTCATTGCAGAAGGGCACGTGACCCCACTGCTCGTCGGTCACTACGCTCTGGCGCTAACTGTGCCACCGGCGAGCAGATGTCAACGGAACACGGGCAGAGAGACCACCCCCATCCCCCATGCAGTCGCAATGCTACTGAGGAGCGTGAGACTGCGTGCCTTGCAGTCCTGTTCAGTGTGGTTGTAACTGCACCCGCTGTCTGACGTGGGTCCCTTCTTGCCCGTTGCATAACGCAGCCATAATCTACTGCCGTTAGTTGACCGTGGTCGACCACCACCTCTCCTTGGGGCATCAGTGCCTGTGATTCGGAACCTTCCCCGTGCACATGAAACAATGTTTGACAAACACCAAACTATTGGGCAACTCTCGTCGCACTTCGTCCTTCATCCAGTTTTTCGGTGATTCTTTCGCGTCTGAAGTCATTCAAATGTTGTCTCCCGACCATGTTGTAATGAAGGACGCCACTACAGTGCACCTTAACTGCTCGCTGATTGAGCCACATTGACTTTTTCCGTTTCTTCAACTGCCTCCTGTTGCGGGGCCAGCCCCATTAGTCGCTATAGTCACGTTGACCTCACACCGTGTGTCTTCTATCTTTCTGTGCACGACTAGGAGATCTCTGGCAACAAGCTACCGCATTGTGTTGTTAATACGTTGTGTTACTTTAGCTTTCTCGACTCTTAAGTTTCACAGAGCGGTGTACTAACACAAAAAAGGTTCAAATGGCTCTAAGCACTATGGGACTTAACATCTGAGGTCGACAGTAACAGCAGCGCGGTTCTGGACTGAAGTGTATTAATACCCACGGAGTGCAGTGTAAACTAGATGAAAATCTCGTGGAAAGCGCATGTTTCCAAATTAATATTTTGAAGGTACTAAAAAACAAAGAAGTTGCATTTTAGAAACATTTTTGTTTTGTAAGTAGCCATTACATTCGTAGATAGTTTCATTTCCATATGATTGTTCCAATGAATCTGGCAACTACTTTTTCTGCAATTAGTTTTATGTAGTCATTCCGCCTTAGGTCGTTCCGGATGGTTACTTCTAGGCACTTTACGGTACTTACTGTTTCCAGAGGCGTTTGAAAAGTCCGTGCAAAAATAAAAACTCCTTATGTGTTTGGGATGAGCCTTTTTTATTTTTCGACATAGTCTCCTTTTAGATTTATACACTTAGTCCAACGCTGTACTAATTTTTTCATTTCTCCCGAATAATAGGAATTGTCCAAGTCTGCAAAATAGCTATTAGTTGCTGCAATCACCTCCTCGTTGGAATAAAATCTTTGTCTCACCAGCAATTTCTTGAAATTGGGGAACAAATAGTAGTCCAAGGGAGCCAAGTCTGGAGAATAGGGGAGATGTGAAACGAGTTGGAATCCTATTTCCTTTAACTTTGCGACCGCAACTGCTGAGGTGTATGCTGGTGCATTGTCGTGACGGAAAAGGACTTTTCTGCGGTCCAATCGCCGGAGTTTTTCTTGCAGCTCAGTTTTCAAACGGTCCAATAACGATGAATAATATGCACCTGTAATAGTTTTACCCTTTTCCAGATAGTCGATGAGGATTATCCCTTGCGAATTCCAAAAGACAGTCGCCATAACCTTTCCGGCCGAAGGAATGGTCTTCGCCTTTTTGGTTCAGATTCTCCCTTGGTAACCCATTGTTTAGATTGTTGTTTGGTCGCAGGAGTATAGTACTGTATCCATGTTTCATCCACAGTGACGAAACGACGCTTAAAGTCCTGCGGATTCTTCCTGAACACCTGCAAACAATCTTTGCAACACTTCACACGATTCCGTTTCTGGTCCAGCGTGAGCAATTGCGGAAGCCATCTTGCGGATAGCTTTCTCATGTCCAAATGTTTATGGAAAATATTATGTACCCCTTCATTCGAGATGCCCACAGCACTAGAAATCTCACGCACCTTAACTTTTCTGTCATCCATCACCATACCATGGATTTTATCAATGATTTCTGGAGTCGTAACCGCCACAGGGCGTCCAGAACGTTCAGCATCACGTGTGCCCATATGGACACCCCGAAAATTTTGAAACCACTTAAAACAATTCTAATCGAAGGTGCATTGTCACTGTAATGTTTAGCAAGCTTCTCTTTAGTCACCTGAGGCGATTTGCCTTTCATAAAGTCGTGTTTAATCACCACAAGAAATTCTTTTTCGTCCATTTTTTGACAATCACTCGACTTCCTTGATTCACACGAATGCCACACACAAAGAAATAGACCAATATGGCTGAAACTTTGTGTGCGTTCTTTTCAAAGATGCTACCAACTAAACATGACCTCGATACACGCCGGTGGTGCCATCTCTCAGACTTTGCATGGACTTTTCAAACGCCCCTCGTAATAGTAGTATCTAATAGTGGTGGATTTCCTCACCTATTTATGTGCAATAAGTTACATTTATTACTTTCTACGCGAATCCTGCCGACAGAATACATCCTCATTTGAGTCACGGGTTTATTATTATCGGCTCGTGCGCCGTTTCTTCTGCTATTCATCCACATAAGTACTCGTTCCCCGCTGCACGGTGATAACTGTCAGATGGACGTAGCAAGCAAAACTAACAGACCCGACCACACCTAGTTACCCGTACGCGCAAGGGCTTTCTAGTCGGCTGAGAACACTCGCTGTTTTGGGCCTCAATGAAATCTTCTCCGGTTTCCTTTGCCATACAGGGCAAGTGGTAACAGCCGCGTCCGAGATCAGATACGATCATGTCGTCTGCTTAGCACACATTACATACAGCCTCTGTAGCGCGAAGCACATTGGCTGCTTGTTAGCCTGCCGTATAAGCTGTGTCTTACGAGCTATCGGCTTGTTTGACGGGAGATTTAGATGTGGCGACGCTCTATTCTCACGAGCTGGTGCTTTACGTGAGTCCAGCGACACGCCCCGTATCCCACAGTAGTCTGCTTCTAGCGCACGCACGTAACGAGCAACAGGTCAGAGCACAACACACGACGCACGACCAGCAGCAGACAGGTAGATTTTGGACACGCACGTCTACGAAAGTAAGTTATGTTTTCTTAGGAAAATGGAACGCAATATAAAGACGCCATAAACTAATAGTTTCAAACTCAAATTTATAGTTAATTTTTAATGAGAGCAGACTTTGACCTCTGTATTTGGATGACATACTGCGATCCAGGGCAACAAATCGTGTCTCTCCAATTGTGTGGAATGCTCAAGAGAAAAGCAGGTCACCGTATTCCGCTTCCGTAACGTAAAATATCACCCGGTATTTCCTTTCTTTACAGGCCACAAGATTTACACTTCTTGTTCATGCACCGTCTCATTCCTTCGACCTGGTGGAATGTTATTACGGTCCCAAATGAACTCTCTTTCTTATAAGCGTTTCTTATCTTCACATGTTTTCAAGTACACCTTTTCCACTCAATAAGTAAGCACTTTCCATTCTCCGATAGAATTTAAATCTTACATTCCATTATAATATTGAGGACAGTACGAAATTACGGTTCCCTGCTATACAGGGTGGTCCATTGATAGTGACCGCGCCAAATATCTCACGAAATAACCATCAAAAGAAAAAACTAAAAGAACGAAACTCGTCTAGCTTGAAGGGGGAAACCAGATGCGCTATGGTTGTCCCGCTAGATGGCACTGCCATAGGTCAAACGGATATCAAATGCGGTTTTTTTAAATAGGAACCCCAATTTTTTATTACATATTCGTGTAGTACGTAAATAAATATGAATGTTTTAGATGGATCACTTTTTTCGCTTTGTGATAGATGGCGCTGTAATAGCCACAAACGTATAAGTACGTGGTAACACGTAACATTCCGCAAGTGCGGACATATTTGCTTCGTGATACATCACCCGTGTTAAAAGGGACCGTTTACCAATTGCGGAAAAGGTCGATATCGTGTTGATGTATGGCTATTGTGATCAAAATGCGCAACGGGCGTGTGTAATGTATGCTGCTCGGTATCCTGGACAACATCATCCAAGTGTCCGGACCGTTCGCCAGATAGTTACGTTATTTAAGGAAACAGGGAGTGTTCAGCCACATGTGAAACGTCAACTACGACCTGCAACAAACGATGATGCCCAAGTAGGTGTTCTAGCTGCTGTCGCGGCTAATTCGCACATCAGTAGCAGACAAATTGCGCGAGAATCGGGAATCTCAAAAACGTCGGTGTTGAGAATGCACCCGTACCCTATTTCTATGCACCAGGAATTGCTTGGCGACGACTTTGAACGTCGTGTACAGTTCTGCCACTGGGTACAAGAGAAATTGCGGGACGATGACAGATTTTGCACGTGTTCTATTTAGCGACAAAGCGTCTTTCACCAACAGCGGTAACGTAAATCGGCGTAATATGCACTACTGGGCAACGGAAAATCCACGATGGCTGCGACAAGTGGAACATCAACGACCTTGGTGGGTTAATGTATGATGCGGCATTATGGGAGGAAGGATAATTGGCCCCATTTTATCGATGATAATCTAAATGGTGTAATGTATGCTGACTTCCTACGTAATGTTCTACCGATGTTACTACAAGATGTTTCACTGCATGACACAATGGCGACGTACTTCCAAGATGATGGATGCCCGGCATATAGCTCGCGTGCGGTTGAAGCGGTATTGAGTAGCATATTTCATGACAGGTGGATTGGTCGTTGAAGCACCATACCATGGCCCGCACGTTCACCCGATCTGACGTCCCCGGATTTCTTTCTGTGGTGAAAGTTGAAAGACATTTGCTATCGTGATCCACCGACAACGCCTGACAACATGTGTCAGCACATTGTCAATGCATGTGCGAACATTCTTTTTTTCTTTTGCTACTGCCTTTATCCCGCATTGTGCGCAGGGTTGGCAAGATTAAGTACGGAATTGGCATGGTTAATGTTAAGGGGTGGCCGGATGCCCTTCCTGCCGCCACCCCATACCCCCGGGTTGAAATTAGTGTATCCCAGCTGTCTGCGTCTAGTGGAAATCGTGAAATAGCGTGAATGTGTTTCAAATGTCTGCGAGTCGTGTAACTGAGGTGGGACGTGGGGGCCAGCCCGGTATTCACCTAGTAGGATGTGGAAAACCGCCTAAAAACCACATCCAGGCTAGGACGTATTGCCAATTGCATTGAGGTTGACGGACATCATTTTGATCATTTATTGCATTAATGTGGCATTTACAGGTAATCACACTGTAACAGCATGCGTTCTCAGAAATTATAAGTTCACAAAGGTATATGTATCACATTGGAACAACTGAAATAAAATGTTCAAACGTACATACGTTCTGTATTTTAATTTAAAAAACTTACCTGTTACCAACCGTTCGTTTAAAATTGTGAGCCACATGTTTGTGACTATTACAGCGCCATCTATCACAAACCGAAAAAAGTGGTCCAACTAAAACATTCATATTTCTTTACGTACTACACGAAAATGTAATAAAAAATGGGGGTTCCTATTTAAAAAACGCAGTTGATATCTGTTTGACCTATGGCAGCGCCATCTAGCGGGCCAACCATAGCGCCATCTGGTTTCCCCCTTCAAGCCAGACAAGTTTCGTTCTTTGTAGTTTTCTCATTTGAAGCTTATTTCGTGAGATATTAGGCCCGGTCATGATCAAAGGACCATCCTGTATAATATATTTAGGAGGGATGAGCTCAAATTCCTGCCAGATTTCACTCAAAATAAATATTATTTTCAGAACTGCGGATGAAGAATGTCTGAGCACTTTAGTAATATTGTTGGTTTCCCACAAAATTTAACTTAAGTTTTTTTATTTGTAGCTTTGGGTGTCAGCGTAATGTGTTTTACTTCCCCAAGCTATTACATTATTGCACAGTTGGTACGTGTGATTTTGAGCTGGTCAAGAATGTTCACTAGTAAATCAGTTACAGGAAGGCGTAAGCAAAAATTCAAAGAATATAACAGATATTACATTACGTGCTTACTATAAATAATAGATAAGAATAATACTGTGTACTTCTTTTAACAGTTAAACTGAAAATAATGACTGATGCAGCAGACATAACACAAATACTACTCATTAACACGAAAATCCTCGGACAACTGTACGACATTCTTCTTGAAAGAAAACCCATACAAAATAGGACAATTTTTGTTTATAACATGAGTCAAATTTATAAATTGGAAAAGGAAAAGGCCGAGCGAGGTGGCGTAACGGATAACACAGTGGATTCGCATTCGGGAGGACGCCGGTCCAAATCCCCGTCCGGCCATCCTGAGTTAGGTTTTCCGTGATTTCTCTAAATGCCGGGATGATTCCTTTGAAAGGGCACGGCCGACATCCTTTCCCATTCTTCCCCACACCGACAGGACCGATGACCTCGCTGTTTGGTACTCTCCCCCAAATCAACCAGGTAGTCAAAAAGAAAAACATTTGCCGTGCAAAAAATTTCTCCAAAACGGTTTTTTAAAATTGCATGTGAACTCTCTTGGCTTCTTAACTCCTTTATATTAAAATTACATTTAATTGTTATATTGTTCCGAAAGCAACATTAAAAACTTATTATTAAACTTCTGTTCTTCGAACTAATCACAACATATATGTACCAGAATGAAAAACGTAGACCAATTTAAAATAATTTTAATTTATTGTGGCCCCAAATTCAAACTTAAGTAATACGAATGCTTCTCTTTTTCCAAAAGAGAGTGTAAGAAAACATTACGTGATACTATGAATTATTACTTGTTCGTATGAGTAACTTTTATGTCACAATATATTAAAAAAAAAAAAACGAAAGAAAAGTAAGTCTATCCGACAAAGCGTTGGCAGTAGTTAATCTCCATTCCATACCAGTGGCATATTTTGAGTATTGAAGTTATTTTAAAAGTGCGTTTTATAACAGTACGAATTTGAATTATAATTCCAAGTTATACGAACAATCCTTCTCCACCCCTGACTCCCTGTAACATCATTTTGCAACCGTTAACCCTTGCGCCTGATGCACTTTGAAAAGTTTTACTGTAGAATATTGTAAGAGGACAGAAATTTCGTTCTACTCCAGTATTTCCCCTAAAAGTTTACAATTCGCGATAAAGTGGTACTAAATTATTAACAGAAACAAAGAAATTTGACGTTACCAACAAGGTTGAGATCTTTGAGCATATAAAAGATTTTAATATATTCTAGAAATATCTGGATGTAATTATGAAGGAATATTTGCCTATGAGGATTTATAGATTGTAAACAACTATTATCGTAAAATTTTTCTGGTTGGTTTTAATTCGTACTAATGACAGTAATTGCTTTTCACCATAAATTTCTTTCCTCTTCTGTACTGCTTTTTTGAGTTGATTAAACTTTGTTTTCACTGTGTGTAGTCTCACGTATATCCAGGTACAGCCCAGCTTATTTGCAACCCCATAGTTCTGACAGTTTTTTTCAGTAAACACTGCCTACAACCTTGATGCTTTTCCAGATGTGGATGTCAGTGTATCATTAGCATGACTTTCCGATTCACTGACGGACTGGCTCAGCTGCCTAATCGCTGACACATTCGTTTAAAGGTTACCTGTATAAGAGTTGGTAAAAAGTCTACATTATTGGAGGAAAAGTTTAGTAATAATCACTTTGAAAACAAGAGTTAGGACATTGTTAATGCATCAAAAAATGTAGCTACCATGGTAATATACACATAGAGGACTTTCACTGATGATGCTCAGTTGGTGTCAAGTATGAACTGACAATCCCGTTCTGATTTTCAGAACCTGTATCTTTGGAAGACAGTGCAATGAAGAACTCAGAAATTAGGATGAAAAACATAAATTTAGTTGGTTAGTTAGTTAGTTAATTACATGTTCCATGGATCATTTGCACGATAGAACGCAAAGATGTGGATCGAGTCCTTCAAGTCCCTATCGCAAATTAATTTGTACATACGGTTACATTCTGAATATTTCTTAGTTTTTTCTTTTGATTTACAAAAAGACAAAAGATATACAGTTGTGAATTAGTAATTCCCGCCCGCCACCTTTTAAACAACAAACACAGAGACGTAAATTGTAGCATTTGGGAGAAAATAGAATAGAAAATATATTTATGATGTCAAGACTCGCTGAGGCAGATAAAAGACCAATCCTTCGGTTAAAAAAAGCAGAGAAATAGATCGAGTATATTGGTTATAATTATTATGTACAGCGTGGTTACAATTAATCGTTCGCTACAAGAGCCATTGTAGATGGAAAAATATTTACCTGTGGGTACTGAACTCTATAAGAGTGATGTTCTGATTGCGCTCTGCAGGATATGCGTTGTTAGTACTGTTAGTGTGATGACTTGCCGTTAAGCGCCGGTACTGGTAGGAAGACGTATGGTTGAATTACAAGCATCAGTGTACATTACAGGGGTACGAAGTGAGCAGGGCTTTACTCGTAAAGCTGTTTTATCAAAACAACAGTAGCAGCGATGCTACTTTCGGGAGTACCGACACATCAAAAAAAGACGAAGAGGTCCTCTTTCTGCACTGAGATTGAAGAACATGATTTGCAAGTTAGAATTAACTGGCGATATGGGAATGGCTCCTGGGAGAGGCCGATCGCCAATTGCGCCACAAATTGTTGAAAAATTTACTGTTGTCATGGTTGAGAATTCAGGAAGCAATGTGCGACCTTCAAGCAGTGCGCAAGCTGTGTCACGACAACTGAACATTCCACGATCCGCCTTTCCAAAAAGTGCTGCGAACAATTGTGAAATGGTATCTCTAGTTCGGTTTCAGGCTGTACTGGATGCTGGCGGACGTAACACTGAGCAACGTTCGTAACCTAGAACGTAAGCGTGGTATGCCACTACCCTCTCTTGTCTAAACTAGAATGTGTTTCTTCCGACGGCTTAGTCGTTATTTCTCTTCCGCATGTCCTCTGCCACTATTTTCACAAACTTTCATTGTCCCACAATCACTCGTTCTTCATGGGCCCTCTCGAGCAGCGAAAGTTTAATTATAATCACCCTCCCAGCGAGAATTAAGGGCACAAAACGACGGCAGAGAGCCACATAAAACGAACGGAAAGATGATGAGTTAGGTCCAATTCATAGAAAACGGGGATTCTATTCCTGTAGTCAAACAAAAGAAAACTACTGTCGGGTGATGGGGATACTTCGAGATTGAGTGCATTATGTGAAAATGATTCATACACTAGTAATTTTTGCAATCAAGATAATAAGCTCATGAAATTCTCCTTTAGGTTGATTGCGAATTTTTATAGAAATAGCCTTTATTAGCCTGTTTTCAATGACGTTTAATTTCTGAATTCTGCTAAAGGTTAATAAACTGTTATTGACTGCTACTGCTGCGGTGCTTCTAAGAGAAATACACTGAAGAGCCAAAGGAACTGGTGCACCTGCCTATTATCGTGTAAGGCGCCCGCTAGCACGTAGAAATCCCGCAACACGACGTGGCAAGGACTCGACTAATGTCTGAAGTAGTGCTGGAGGGAACTGACGGCATGAATCCTGCACGGCTTCTCATAAATCCGTAAGAGGTCGAGGGGTGGAGATCTCTTCTGAACAGCACGTTGCAAGGCATCCCAGATATGCTGAATAAAATTCATGTCTGGGGAGTTTGGTGGCCAGCGGAAGTGTTTAAACTCAAAAGAGTGTTCTTGGAGCTTCTCTGTAGCCACTTTGTAGCAATTCAGGATGTGTGGGGTTGTCCTGCTGGAATTTCCGAAGTCCTTCGAAATGCACAATGGATATCAATAGATGAAGGTGATTAGACAGGGTGCCTACGTACGTGTCACCAATCAAGAGTCGTCTCTATACGTACGATGGATTCCATATCACTCCAACTGCACACACCCCACACCATTACAGAGCCTCCACCAGCTTGAACACTCCCCTGCTGACATGCAGGGTCCATGGATTCATGAGGTTGACTCCGTACCCGTTCACGTCCATACGACGATACAATTTAAAACCAAACTCGTCCAACCAAGCAACATGTTTCCAGTCATCAACAGACCTCGCCTAGGCGAGGTGTAAAGCGTTGTGTCGTGCAGTCATCAAGGGTACACGTGTGGGCTTTCGGCTCCGAAGGCCCATATCGATGACGTTTCGTTTAATGGTTCGCACGCTGACACTTGTTGATGGCCCAGCACTGAAATCAGAAGCAATTTGAGGAAGGGTTGCACTTCTGTCACGTTGAACGATTGTCTTCAGTCGTCGTTGGTCCCGCTCTTGCAGTATCTTTTCCTGCCACTGCGATGTCGGTGATTTGATGTTCTACCGGATTCTTAATATTCACTTTACACTGTTGAAATTGTCGTACGGGAAAATCCCCATTTTATCGCTACTTCAGAGATGCTGTGTCTCATCAAAATGGTTCAAATGGCTCTGAGGACTATGGGACTTAACATCTGAGGTCATCAGTCCCCTAGAACGTAGAACTACTTAAACCTAACTAACCTAAGGACATCACACACATCCATGCCCGAGGCAGGATTCGAACCTGCGACCGTAGCGGTCGCGCTGTTCCAGACTGAAGCGCCTAGAACCGCTCGGCCACACCGGCCGGCTGTGTCTTATCACTCGTGCGCCGGCTATAACACCACGTTTAGACTCACTTAACTCTTGATGACCTGCCATTGTAGCAGCAGTAACCGATCTAACATTTGCACCAAAAGCTTAGTGTCTCATGCAGGCGTTGCCGACCGCAACGATACTTCTGCCTGTTCACATATCTCTGTATTTGAATACGAATGCCTATACCAGTTTCTTTGGTGCTTTATTTAACAAGAGGTGGAACCCCTCCACGTCAACACCGGCATGATGGCCACCTGAAAAGGTCTACTGCCATCTCTGCATAAGGGTTAGTTTTCACTACAGTGAGGTGGTGCAGGATGTGGTTACTGCGATGTTTGCGTACGTCTCGTTAAAGTTAACCATTAATACGCGCTCATCTGGAGATAGATTGGGTCTAAAGTCGAACGATGGGTAGCGGTTTGAAGGGCAGAGGAAAATAAGCGCTAAGGCAAGAGCCAAAGGAAGAAAACCTCTGCGATAGTTAGGTCGGGTGGTAAGTTCAGTAGCGGATGTCTTGCTGCCTGCGTCAGGTCATGCAAGGGTAGGCTTTGTTAGTATTGGGTATCATGCATGTCGATACCTTTGACGTTGTGCGGTGCTGTTACTCAGCAGCTGCCGCTGGGTGCCGGTGTTGATCTCTCGGTCAGCGTCAGCAAACCTGTAACAGTTAGGTTCATCATCGGTTTGTGTCCGATAGGTCATATATCAGATGCATATTGTAGGGTGATGTTGTTGATTGTTTGTGCGTCAGTGGGCGAGTTCTTCGGTTTCCCTGCTGTACCCTGTTGGTCGCTTTAGTAGCAGCTGGTATTTCCAGTCAACGTTGCTGACATGCAGGGGCTTGTCGACGTTTGTCGCTTGTTGGTGTGTGTTATCTTGCCGTTGGTGGTTATGCCCTAGCTAGCGCTTCAGTAAATCTACTACCTTTTTTGTACATTATTAGGAAAGACCGGCAAATCTGTGTGACATTAGCCTGAAAATTAGAACATACGGGGCTCAGCCTACATCCAAGACCATCAGCAAACGCCAAAAACGAGAAGATGTGGTCTTTTTGCTTCCGGCGTTAGGCAGTATGCAGGTAGCATATTGTTTGCAACGGAGACATTCCAACAAATTGGCTACTCTTGTAAGGGCGACAGTCTATGGCGGGCGCGGGCGCGGGCGTTTCCCAAGCAGTTCTCAGAGGGACACAGCCACGATCCGTACTGAGGGCGCAGGCAATGTTTTAACCATCGCAGGGAAACACCGCTGGCAGGCTGGTGAATATTTTATGGAAATAGCCGCTCCTGAAAAAGTACCTTTCACCGCCACCGTGTCTAAAGAGCCGCGCTGGCCCCTGTTAACAAGGCGTGCTGTCAGAGACGAAAAGCAGTGCTACCAAGAGTAGCCGACTGCCACTTGCAAGAGGCTGGCGAATCGGGGACGCGTTTCAAATTATGTCTCCTTAAAGAGACCCCCACAGCGTGTCGACGATATTCTCCAGAGTTAAGCTGTGCACAGTAGCAAGATACTGTCTAGTAGACGTTTCGAAATGGACAGTCGCTCTAATAGGCACCACTGTTGACTCTTATCGTTTGGAGGCGTGTAACCACTTCATTTCACATGAGAGGAAGTTGTGTCTTCATAGTGGTGGGAAACATGATGATACATACTATGCGTGGACAAAACGTTGTAATCAAACGACAAGTAATTATTTAAATAAAAAACTTGTTAATATAACGCGTGTTTTAAACGAACTGCAAAGTATAAATTAATTTCTCCAAACCCCCTACAAATTCCTAGCCCAATACAGACAGCCCGGAAACTTTGTGCTTCTGAATTATTAATAGCTGTAACAATACTTGTAAAACTTTAACAAAAAATATGGGGAGTATGCAACTGATAATTGATGCGTGAATAGTTCATCTAAGTCACTAACAGTTTTATTGCATTGCAAATGATGTGAACTGTTGTGGGAATTTTCTCGACCACAGCTTCTCTCTAGTCTCCTTATATATTGCATGCGCCCCATTTTTAAGTTTTAAACTTTACAAGTATTGTCATAGATAATCAAAATTCGTAAGTACTCATTTTCATAACTATCTTTATTGGGTTAGTAATCTTACGGGACCAGAAGAAATTATTTTATACACTGAAGCACCAAAGAAACTGGTATAGGCATGCGTATTCAAATACAGAGATGGGTAAACAGGCTGAATACGGCGCTGTGGTCAGCCTAGCCTATTTACGACTAGAGTCTGGCGCAGTTGGTGATCGGCTACTGCTGCGACAATGGCGGGTTATGAAGAAAATGGTTCAAATGGCTCTGAGCACTATGGGCCTTAACTTCTGAGGTCATCAGTCCCCTAGAACTTACGACGACTTAAACCTAACTAACCTGAGGACATCACACATATACGTGCCCGAGGCAGGATTCGAACCTGCGATCGTAGCGGTCGCGCGGTTCCAGACTAAAGCGCCTACAACCGCTCGGCCAGCCCGCCGGCACATATTGTTAATTAAATAGTTTAAGTAGTCAACAAATTTTGTGACTAGGTAGCGGTATTTGAAAAACTATTTTTTTTTAAAACAGTCACGGTTTATTAAAAGTCAGATGGTATAAAATTCCCTTTTTTATGTTGACGAACTCTATTCAGTTACCTGGGGACACATATAAATATTTTGGAGAAAAGGCATTCTGTTTGTGTAGACAGTGATTGACTTATTGTAAGGTATTACTTTTTTACTCTATCGTAACCGATTTCGGCCTTCATAGGCCATCTACAGGAGCTACAGTAGAGAAGAGAGAAACTTAAATCAAGATCTGAAACAAGTGCAATTGTTTTCACTAGATCTACTTGTGAGCTTACTAAAGTGCTATTAACTTGCATATCGTTCATACATACGGGCGGCATTTGGTGAACAAGTGTTCATGCGTTGACATCTAAACATAAAATACATGCAAACAACCAAGCGTACTTTTCCTTCAGTACCCATTGCGCTAGATGCGCGCGTCCTCTACAAGACAGTCTTCAATAGTGAAAATCATGAAATATGACAGTTGTTACAATAATGCTCCAGCTGATCATGAGCCGGCTTGTGAAAGAGTGCCGCACTGTGCTGTACGGGCAGCGTCTAAGCTTCCTAACATCTACCCAGCAAACATAAACACTTCGTAGCTATGCGGGGCAGCCGCGGGGTCTGGGGCGTCTTGTCACGGTTCGCGCGGCTCCCCCCGTCGGAGGTTCGAGTACTCCGTCGGGCATGGGTGTGTGTGTTGTCCGCAGCACAAGTTAAAGTTAGATTAAGTAGTGTGTAAGCTTAGGGACCGATGACCTCAGCAGTTTGGTCCCCTAAGACCTTACCACAAATTTCCAAATCACTTCGCAGCCGGAAGAAGAGTGCTGGCGAGTTACAACAAGGAACTGTCCTGCGTCATCCATTTCGTGTCACCTCTCCTAAGCCTGTGTAGAGTGGTGTAAACATCTGACAGCCTGAAGATCAACGCCGCCGAGTTCCGAAAGATAAACCATAACGATTGCTTCTCTGTCACTTTAATTGTAAAGGCCTCACATCGTTCTAAATAGGTTTTATAGTTTTAACGAGCTGTATTTATTTTCGTATTTGATGAATAATTGACTGAAATATTATTGTAATAACTATCATATTTTATGGCTTTTACGATTGAAGATTGTCTTATAGAGGACCCGCGCAGCTAGAGCAAAGAGTAGGGAAAGAAAAATACACGTTGTTGTTTGTATATAATTCGCTGATTTCTGATTTTATGTTTAGTTTACAACGCAGGAACACTTGTTCAACAAATGCTGCCCATAGGTATGATCCACATGCATGTCAATAGCACTTTACTAAGCTCACAAGTACATCTAATGAAAATACACACACTTGTTTCAGGTCTTAATTTAAGATTCCCTGTTCTTTATTGCAACATCTGAAGATGGCTCTGAAGGCCGAAACCGGTTATGATTGTACCATAAAAAAGTGATTGAGTAAAAATAGAGAAAATAATACCTTCCATATAAACACGTCCGATCTATGGTATTAATTTAAATCAATAAAGTTTCTAAATATCTTTCGGTTACACTTTCGTAGAGTGTCTTTTAATCTACCTTACCCTAGGTAGCTGCAACAGCTTCGTATTAATTTCGCTAGAGTGTGCTGGAGGGTATTCGTCGCGGTGACCAGGTGTGTGGAAGCACTGTGCAGCAAGATGTTGCTCGTGTTACAGCGGCGGAGTTTGTGCGGACTGGTAGCGCCGGCGCTAAATCAAGTCTGGCCGTGGGGCGAGTTGCTCGCATACGCAGACCCTGCTTTGCGTAGCCAGCCGCCACCTGTGTTCCTCGTCGCCGTCTTAATTGTGTGGCCGCGCCCGCCCCGCCTTCTCCACCCTCATATGATATGATCTGCTCGGTCGTCCGGTTCGCGTGTGTAGCTCTCTGCCAGACGTCGCCCCGACTTGCTCAAAGTACGCGGCCGCCGATTTAGGCCGTGAAGACAGCTGCTGACTCTCTACCATGACTCGCAGGCCACCCGACGCTCAACTTTTCGGGTGCGTTGAAGTAATCATCTCCGACCCGTGACGAACTGATACTGAGGCGCGTAACATAACACGAGAGCAAAAGAAGAAGTATTCACGACGAGTCTGTATCATTCCTTTGGAACAGAGGTTTTGTGACACAGAATGAATGTACTTTCGCCCCAGGTCTACGCTATATTCGAAGGCGACAGTTTGACTGTGAGTTAGCGGAGGCGTAATTCTTGTTATGGCGCCTATTTTCCACCCAGTTGATTTCAGTGAGTAATGTATGTCCGCTATTTTGATGAATCATCGTATAGACAGGTAAAATATTTTCAACATTCTGCTACACTGGCTTTCTATATGCACGTATTTTCTTCCCGAATTTGAAGAAGGGGAAAGAGGGAAGTTGAACCATGGAAATAAATAGGAAGTGGCGTCGAAAGATGTGTCTAATCTTAATCTGACAATGTTCTGTTACAAATTGCATACCACGATTCCTAGAAAACTTCAAAAGCAAGAAACGGTTGTCATCACTGTAGATGTCGCTTAGATCCGAGAATCTGACACCTTATAACTTGGAACGTAAAAGATGCGATCAAAAAGTTTCCGTTCTAAGTCCGAACAGTCCAGAATCGGTGTGCCAGTCAGGTAAAATCGCCTTGAGCATTGAAGCAATCATCCACCGACGAAACAGGCTGAATATAGGCGTTTGGTAAAAGACCACTTCCTGTTGTGTGAAGAAGTCCGTAACTGGCTGCTGTACATCCTCGTCCGACAGGAGTCGACGACTGTTCGAGGACTTTGTTAAGGGACCGAATACGTGGTACTCACATGGGGAGAGATCAGGACTATAGGGCGGGAGCTCGAGCGTCTCACACTAGACTTGACGTAACTTCTGCGTTACAACGTTTACGGTACGGGGACATGCGTTATCACGTAGCACCAGCAGCATTCCTTGTCACAGTTGGTTTTTACAGACATGCTCCCCATACGCTTCCTTCATTACCCGATGGATGTCTGCTCGTATTTGTCCTTTGGCGGCTAAGAAAAGAACAACAGCACGTTGGTTCTGTTTGGAGGCAGTTGGTAATAACGTCACCACAGTTCACGTTTCCACATTTACCGCACCAACGTATTATTCTTTGTAAATTTTGTAGATAAAACAAAAGAAAAGAAAACTTGAAAAAGATGAAAAACGAAAATTGTAAGATGTACGACCTGTTTTAAAACATCAGGTAACAGTTCTATAATTTCGCAATAAATAAATAATACATTAATGAATGCCACACTCATCCCTTGCCTACATGTCGGTGCTTATATACCCATCTTGGAGTCAAGCTACAGTGCATATGCGCTGCAGCAACGCCCTCAGATGGAAACTCTTTGCTCGTCGTTTATAATATAATTATCAACACTAAAGCTGTTCCACATTTTCGGAATACTTTCGTACCAGCTTCGGGGATAGGCCCTAAAGGTTCACAAAAATATTTCTAGTAGTTAATCCATGAATCACACGGTCAATTCATTGTTTTACCTTGTGTACAGGAGTAACTTATGGATTAAATAATGTGTACTATTACGTTAGCTTCTTACTAATATTTGTGTCTGATCTTTTTTTCGTGCACATGTAATATGTACACTGGAACGAGCTCAGGGTACGGTACTTTGTGCATTGTGAACATACATTTCATGAAAGATAGCCATTATAATTCATTATACCCGCCAGGGTAGCCGAGAGCGCAAACGCGCTGCTTCCTGGACTCGGGTAGGCGCGCCGGCCCCAGATCGAATTTGCCCGGCTGAACCACGACGGGAGCCGGTGTGCCAGCCAGCCTGGATGTGGTTTTTAGGCGGTTTTCCACATCCTACTAGGTGAATACCAGGCTGGTCCCCACGTTCTACCTCATATACACGACTCACAGACATTTGAAACACGTTCGCACCCTTCATGGCTACACTAGACGCAGACAGTTGGGGTACACACATTCTGTATGGGGAGGGGGGGGGAGGGGAGGTACGAGGTGGCGACAGGATGGGCATCCGGCTACCCCTTAAAATTAACATGCCAAATCTGGTTAACCATACCAGCAGTCCCCGCAATTCGGGATTAATGCTTGGAAGGAGAGAACCATTATATTTAATTATATGATGCTTATGTACAAGGCATTAGTACATTCCTAGATTTATCAGGTAAAAATGGCAATGAGCGTGTGGCATTGTTGGCCGGGAGGCCCCATCCGAGGAAGTTTGGCCGCCGAGTGCATGTCTTATTTCAGTCGACGCCACAGTGGGCGACTTACGTGCCAGTGATGAGGATGAAATGATGATGAGGACAGCACAACACCCAGTCCATGACCAGAGAAAATCTGTAACCCGACTGGGACTCGAACCCGGGTCTGCTGCAACCGAGGCAAGCACTTTACCACCCAGCTAAGCAAATTCTATTTCTTTAAAATATGATACTAGGCTATCACAGAATAATTAGCGTCTATCTTGAGTTGTCTGATCAAACAAACCCGTGACCAGTTATGTTGCCATTTTTTTTATACATTCAGTATTCTCTGTTAGTTCTTTCTGTATGGGTCTCACGTACTTGAGTAATATCTGTTGGCGTCGTTCTTTGTATCATTATATAAATTGTGAGTTGACGATGCAGGTCAGTGAATTGGATCCTGGGTGGTACTGATTAAATATGCAACGGTCCCTCCAAAACAATGAACTGGGGCACTTATAATTATTGAATGAGACACAAATTATAATTACTTCGACTATTCCCATAAAATTCCTGATCAACATGAATGTTCTTCCGACAAAATCATAGGTAAACAAATGGCGACCTGTGACAATATTAATCTAATAAACCTCAGCACATATACATAACGTGTCAGGAGAACAGATGCTAATAGCTGTGCAAGTAAATTAAATATAATCGCCAAATGCCCAATAATTGTCACAATGTTCACTGTAAATAGATAGTTCTACAGATAGGAGTATATCGCACTAGTGCTCAGAGTTGAAAACTTTTCATGGCACTAAAATTCAAGTCTTCATAGTGAAGTTTGTAGTAACTGAATTACTTAAAAATGAATTTAGTGGCCCTCTGCATTATCTTGCCGTTGTAGTTCCTCACCACAATACTGCAGGTGGTGGCGGAAGTTGCTGCAGAATTGCTGATCAGTGGAACCAACGACCGTCATCAGTGGCTAAGTTGAAATAATCCCAATGTTTTCTAAATTCCCAATCCATCAGCTCCGAAGACTCGCTGCGGCTCTGAACATTAAAGTCTGGCGCCAGAGGCTCCCGAAGATCATCCTGAGGGTTGAAGCTGAAGTAAAACTCTGATTTCTCATCGAGCGTTAGTTAAAAGGAAACCTCACACTATCCTCTGAGTGCCGACTGATCACACTGCTTCTTATGAAACAATAGTCCTCTTCCTCCGGCTGGTTAACCAATGACATGGGTCCCACCTGTCGTCTATACTCTAATGAAAAAAGTTTCATCACTCTCCCTGCGGCTCTTTCTTTGATCAAAGAGGTGCTCTGCATTGATACCATCCGATGCCTCTTCCTAAGTTGTAATTTTCGTACCTAAGCCAGACTGGTAGGTCTTACATTGTGGAAACATTTGCTTTTCGCAAAGTCAAAACGTTCAGCAGTGTCTCACATTTTCAAAGGTCCAGGACTGCAGGTCACCTACCTGTCATTGAGGTGTTTATATTTCGGTGTCACTGTTTTCTGGGAACTGTCCAGCTTCCTACATTTCAAGTACAATGGCAACTCCATATGCAGGTTGTAAATGTTTTCGCCAGCAGTTCACTTAAGAGGAAATGCTATCTGTGTTTCTGTTCAAAGCCTGACGGCTCATCAGAACCACAATAGACGAAATATTAGTTCACATTATTTCATGAACGATAAACAGATTTACTTAACTTGATACAATCCTTTGCCACAGGAGTGCTTGATAATGTACAACTGTCATTGACTATTAAAGCATCCCTTGATGCATACACTCAGAAACTCTTCTTTGAAGTACAGTGTTCAACGGGCACAAAAGTACATTTCCATCTGAGACTTGAGTATCTCTTTAGTTCTACTCGATGATATTGACTGCTTCAGCTGAGGTCATGAACTGGGGCAGAGCACTTCCATGCTCGGCCTTATACTGACCGTGCGAGGGCGCTGCTGTGCTGAGAGTAAGGGCGTGTCTCCTGCTGCCTCTCCCATTCATCGTTGCAGATGACAGCGAGGCATCACTAATGTCTGTGGTATAGATGTGAGTTACCGATTTTGCTGTGGCACCGTGGTCTTTGAACGGTACCACAGGAAGACAGCCTAATGATAGTAGCACTTGGGCACTGTTACTGTCATGCCAGAAATTATGCAAAACTTTTATCCATTCTGGATTTGGAACAGTGCGACTGTCTTGTTAAAGATTTCAGGAATTACTGCAACCAATCGCCGTTTTTTCTTCAATATTTATTCATAACCGATTTCGAATCGCCTGGCAATTCATCGGCAGATAATAAAATTTAGTTTGGAGTATTGTGGTGGTCGTGCATCTGAGGCAAATATAGAGACGAACAAGTTTCTCTGCCTGGTGATGGCTGGGTGTTGTGTGATGTCCTTAGGTTAGTTAGGTTTAAGTAGTTCTAAGTTCTAGGGGACTGATGACCATAGATGGTTCAAATGGCTCTGAGCACTATGGGACTCAACATCTTAGGTCATAAGTCCCCTAGAACTACTTAAACCTAACTAATCTAAGGACATCACACACACCCATGCCCGAGGCAGGATTCGAACCTGCGACCGTAGCAGTCCCGCGGTTCCGGACTGCAGCGCCAGAACCGCTAGACCACCGCGGCCGGCGACGATGACCATAGATGTTAAGTCCCATAGTGCTCAGAGCCATTTGAACCATTTTTTGAACCATTTTGAGCCACGAACAAGTGAGCACTGTATGTGGGAAGAATATTAAGATTGTAAGATTAATTTGATTTTATTACTCACTGTTTTTATTCTTATTACAAACACTGCACTGGAAAACGTAATGTATGTTTTCCAGTATAGTAAAATATAAAGTGAAACAGGCACTTTTCCACCCATGGCGGCTTCAACATACTTTCCAAAATATAAACAAACCAAAGAGTGTGGCTGTTGTTGTCTGCAAAGAGTTTTGTAGAGGCAGAGACTTTCTTTGCTGATTTTTCGTTTTGTGTGGCATACGTAATATAATAAATGTTTATTACATTACTTTCTTTATAAAAATTATTATTATATTGTTACATTGCAATCTTTTTCTTATGCCATTTACAAAATCTACAACAAATTATGTGCCGCAGCGAACAAAATACTGCCTCCCGATGCTACACATCCCATACGAGCAAATGCGTTGCACAGTAAATCTAAGAGTTACAATACGGGGTGTGCAGCGAGTCCATTTATACGCTGTCACTATTCTAGCTGACAAGAAACATGGCCGCAGAGTCTCGGTGGAAATACACGGTCCGCAGCGGCAAGGCAAGCAGTTCCGGAAGAAGATATTTCGCGTAACGGCTAGCTGACAGGAAATGGGGCGTCGATACGTGCGAGAGGGAGCAGTGGGGAGGAGGGGGGACAAGAAAGAGCGGCGAGGTGTGAGGCGGAGCGACAATTTGTAGCGGCCGCGGCCAGCCGGGGACTACCCGGCGCACCTCCTGCGGGAGCGAGGCTCGTAAATCTGCCAGCACGGCACCGCACAGTCCCTACCTGCGGCTGCTACCGCCGCGGCCGAGGCGTCCAGCGCGGGCGTTCAGTGAGCTCTCCAGAGGAGCTGGAACAACAAGGAAAGGCTGTAGTCTCCACAAAATCATCTCACAAGTTCGTGCAAGAATGGAAGGGGATGAGAAACGGTTGTTTTACAGTCTAAGGCAAAAGAAGAAGCGACGCACCACGAACGAATTATCCGAAAGAGACGGAAATCGGTAAATGTGAATTACCTATACATACAAACAAATGATTAAAATTTCAGAAAAGCTGGATGATTTATTCAAAGCGGAGGAGCAAGTGAATGATCTGTTGGTCCACATCTGGCTCTTATGCAAGCAGTTTTACGGCTTGGCACGGATTGATTGACTTGTTCGATGACTTCCTGGGGGATATTGTGCCAAATATTGTCCAATTGTCGCGTTAAATCGTCGAAACCCCGATCTGGTTCGAGAGCCCTGGCCATAATGCTCCAGACGATATCAGTTGGGTAAAGATAGGGTTACAATGCTGGCTTAGGTAGCGTTTGTCAAGCACGAAGGCGAGCAGTAGAAACTCTCGCCGTGTGTGAGCGGGCATTATCTTGCTGGAATGTAAGTCCACGATGGCTTGCCTTTAAGGGCAACAAAATGAGGCGTAGAATATCGTCGACATACCTTTGTGCTGTAAGGGCTCTATGTGAAATGTAATGGCATCCCAGACTATCAGCCTTGACTGTCTCGCCGTATGGCGGGTGACAGTCACGTTGGTATTCCACTGCTTCCTGAGGCGTCTCCAGGACGTCTTCGATTGTCATTGGGGCTCAGTTCGAAGCGGGGTTCATCACTGAAGACAAATCCACGCCAGTCAATGAGATTCCAGGACGAATATGCCCGACAGCACTGCAAACTGGTGCATAAAGTTCAATGGTAGCTGCGCAAGGGACATCGCGTACTCAGTCCCCTTTCTGTGAGCCGCTTATTAATGGTCCTTGTGGTCAATGAAGCTCCCATTACACGTCGGATTGATGATACTAATGAGTCCGGGTCTCAGAGTACCACTCTGACAAATGTTCGATCCTTATATTCTGTTGTCTCAGTAGGTCTTAATGCTGTGTTCGGCTATGTTCACCCATTCCTGCCAACATTGTGGAATAGCGGCATCTCTCCTAATTCAAATGTTGAGCAATTCGCCGATTACTCCAACTGTCTCCAGCTAGACCTGCAAGTGCTCTCTCTAATACTGGCTTCTGCCTATACTGCTCACGCATCTGCTTGCGAGACACAGTTATTGATCAACTGTGTCTAACGAAGGAAATTCGCAAAGACTTTATGCGCTGGTATCAACATGTTCTCTGTTTACTATTTTTCATAGCTGAGCCGTGAATTTGGGCTGCAGCGTCAGATATTCACCCATCCGTCGCTAAAGCATAAAATTTTGCGTTTTCCGCCGACACCTGTAGCCTATATTAATAGCAATTTGTGACTAATTTGGATAACTCACCCCTGGTACATTGTGTGTGTGTGTGTGTGTGTGTGTGTGTGTGTGTGTGTGTGTGTGTATGTGCGTGTGTGTGTGTGTGTGTGTGTGTGTGTGTGTGTGTGTGTGTGTGTGTGTGTGTGTGTGTGCGCTCGCGCCTCAGTGCATGTATGTGTTTCCAAATAAGTATAGGTCTTTGATCTTCGAAAGACATAGCCACTGGTTCCCACGGTCTTTAAAATTTATGCGAAGAAGTATTAAATCTAAGACCTTGCATTACTTATTGGACGCCCCATTATAACCACTGCAGCTTCGAGCCGCATTGTGACCACCCCTGCTATATAGGTTTATTTGATACGGAAAATGGACTCTATTGTGTAGCGAACGTAAGTTACTGTATTAACCTCCAGGAAATTCATCTGTTAAAGTGTCTAAAAGGGACATAAGAGACCCCCTGAGCTTTACAGAAACGAGTACAATAAATTCGCAGCTTACGGTGAGCCATTCTCGCCAGGAGAACCCCTAGTATCGCCCAAGAGACACGTAGGCGGCGGTGGCTGCCGGGGGGCGTTTTACCGTGATTGAAGCGCCGGCGAGTGAGGACACCCACGCTGCTACAAGGCGTCGGACCTGCTCCCTCGGGGCGCACTACGGACTCTGTGGGCGACGCGGTGTGTGTGACCTGCCGGCCCCTGGAGGGGCGCCAGCAGTTAGGGGCAGAGGCCAGGGACCGCTGCAGCTTCGGTTAAGTAAAGACCAGCGGTCGCACAAACGCCGGGCCACCTGCCTACGCTCTAGAGAGCTCCCTTGTGTCGGATTACTCTCATAAATAAACTGTAGATATTAAAGGCGGAAGAATCTTCGATGATCAACGACATGAGGATGCAGAAGGCAATGGAAACCACTGCATTAAAGACACGTAACGTGTATCCACAGGACCTGTGGCCTCTAATTGAAGAAGTGTCATGATGATCTCTCCATTGGCAAAAGATTGCGGAATAGTCCCCCATTCGGATCTCCGGGAGGGGACTGCCAAGGGGGAGGTTACCATGAGAAAAAGATTGAATAATCTACGAAAGGATAACGTTCTACGAGTCGGGGCGTGGAATGTCAGAAGCTTGAACGTGGTAGGGAAACTAGAAAATCTGAAAAGGGAAATGCAAAGGCTCAATCTAGATATATTACGGGTCAGTTAGGTGAAGTGGAAGGAAGACAAGGATTTCTGGTCAGATGAGTATCGGGTAATATCAACAGCAGCAGAAATACGTATAACATCTGTAGGATTCATTATGAATAGGAAGGTAGGGCAGAGGGTGTGTTACTGTGAACAGTTCAGTGACCGGGTTGTTCTAATCAGAATCGACAGCAGACCAACACCGACAACAATAGTTCAGGTATACATGCCGACGACGCAAGCTGAAGATGAACAGATAGAGAAAGTGTATGAGGATATTGAAAGGGTAATGCAGTATGTAAAGGGACACGAAAATCTAATAGTCACGGGCGACTTGAATGCAGTTGTAGGGGAAGGAGTAAAAGAAAAGGTTACAGGAGAATATGGGCTTGGGACAAGGAATGAAAGAGGAGAAAGACTAACTGAGTTCTGTAACAAGTTTCAGCTAGTAATAGCGAATACCCTGTTCAAGAATCACAAGAGGAGGTATACTTGGAAAAGGCCGGGAGATACTGGAAGATTTCAATTAGATTACATCATGTTCAGACAGAGATTCCGAAATCAGATACTGGATTGTAAGGCGTACCCAGGAGCAGATATAGACTCAGATTACAATATAGTAGTGATGAAGAGTAGGCTGAAGTTCAAGACATTAGTCAGGAAGAATCAATACGCAAAGAAGTGGGATACGGAAGTACTAAGGAATGACGAGATACGTTTGAAGTTCTCTAACGCTATAGATACAGCAATAAGGAATAGCGCAGTAGGCAGTGCAGTTGAAGAGGAATGGACATCTCTAAAAAGGGTCATCACAGAAGTTGGGAAGGAAAACATAGGTACAGAGAAGGTAGCTGCGAAGAAACCATGGGTAACAGAAGAAATACTTCAGTTGATTGATGAAAGGAGGAAGTACAAACATGTTCCGGGAAAATCAGGAATACAGAAATACAAGTCGCTGAGGAATGAAATAAATAGGAAGTGCAGGGAAGCTAAGACGAAATGGCTACAGGAAAAATGTGAAGACATCGAAAAAGATATGATTGTCGGAAGGACAGACTCAGCATACAGGAAAGTCAAAATAACCTTTGGTGACATTAAAAGCAACGGTGGTAACGTTAAGAGTGCAACGGGAATTCCACTGTTAAAGAAAGAATACATTGAAAGCCTATATGAGGGTGAAGATTTGTCTGATGTGATAGAAGAAGAAACAGGAGTCGATTTAGAAGAGATAGGGGATCCAGTATTAGAATCGGAATTTAAAAGAGCTTTGGAGGACTTACGGTCAAATAAGGCAGAAGGGATAGATAACATTCCATCAGAATTTCTAAAATCATTCGGGGAAGTGGCAGCAAAACGACTATTCACGTTGGTGTGTAGAATATATGGGTCTCGCGATATACCATCTGACTTTCGGAAAAGCATCATCCACACAATTCCGAAGACGGCAAGAGCTGACAAGTGCGAGAATTATCGCACAATCAGCTTAACAGCTCATGCATCGAAGCTGCTTACAAGAATAATATACAGAAGAGTGGAAAAGAAAATTGAGAATGCGCTAGGTGACGATCAGTTTGGCTTTAGGAAAAGTAAAGGGAGGAGAGAGGCAATTCTGACGTTACGGCTAATAATGGAAGCAAGGCTAAAGAAAAATCAAGACACTATCATAGGATTTGTCGACCTGGAAAAAGCGTTCGACAATATAAAATGGTGCAAGCTGTTCGAGATTCTGATAAAAGTAGGGGTAAGCTATAGGGAGAGACGGGTCATATACAATATGTACAACAACCAAGAGGGAATGATAAGAGTGGACGATCAAGAACGAAGTGCTCGTATTAAGAAGGGTGTAAGACAAGGCTGTAGCCTTTCGCCGCTACTCTTCAATCTGTACATCCAGGAAGCAATGATGGAAATAAAAGAAAGGTTCAGGAGTGGAATTAAAATACAAGGTGAAAGGATATCAATGATACGATTCGCTGATGACATTGCTATCCTGAGTGAAAATGAAGAAGAATTAAATGATCTGCTGAACGGAATGAACAGTCTAATGAGTACACAGTATGGTTTGAGAGTAAATCGGAGAAAGACGAAGGTAATGAGAAGTAGTAGAAATGAGAACAGCGAGAAACTTAACATCAGGATAGATGGTCACGAAGTCAATGAAAATGAAGTTAAGGAATTCTGCTACCTAGGCAGTAAAATAACCAATGACGGACGGAGCAAGGAGGACATCAAAAGCAGACTCGCTATGGCAAGAAAGGCATTTCTGGCCAAGAGAAGTCTACTAATATCAAATACCGGCCTTAATTTGAGGAAGAAATTTCTGAGGATGTACGTCTGGAGTACAGTATTGTATGGTAGTGAAACATGGACTGTGGGAAAACCGGAACAGAAGAGAATCGAAGCATTTGAGATGTGGTGCTATAGACGAATGTTGAAAATTAGGTGGACTTAAAAGGTAAGGAATGAGGAGGTTCTACGGAGAATCGGAGAGGAAAGGAATATGTGGAAAAAAACTGATAAGGAGAAGGGACAGGATGATAGGACATCTGCTACGACATGAGGGAATGACTTCCATGGTACTAGAGGGAGCCGTAGAGGGCAAAAACTGTAGAGGAAGACAGAGATTGGAATACGTCAAGCAAATAATTGAGGACGTAGGTTGCAAGTGCTACTCTGAGATGAAGAGGTTAGCACAGGAAAGGAAATCGTGGCGGGCCGCATCAAACCAGTCAGTAGACTGATGACCAAAAACAAAAAAAAAATACTATATTGATTCGAATTCTGGAAGTGAAAGCAATAAAATAACTGCAATGACAGCTTATTCGGAACTTGAACAGAAACGAGACTGCAGTGTAAGAATTAAAGTACATGAAACAGAGTCAGAGATTGAAAACGGAGTGGGACGGGGTTGCAGCCTATGAGTACACATTGGGCAAGCAGAAAATATGAAAGGGAGAAATTTAGAAAGGCGATTAAAGTTCAGGTCAAAGAAATAAATGCTTTGAGGCTTGACGATAAAATCATTGTGAGAGACCATAGTAGGACGGAATGGATAGCGTCTTAAAAAGAAGTTACAAGATTAATATCAGCAAAAAAGTAACAGAATGTAATTGAAGTAAATCAGGGTATTAGAACAGAAAATGAGACACCAGTGTAGTCGATAAGTTTCGATATTTTCGGTAGCATAATAAGTAAAATGGTTGATGTAGGGAGGATATAAAATGCAGACTACCAACAACAGAAAAGCATTTATGGGGAAAAAATCGTTAACGCCCAATATGAATTTATTCAGTCACTGCAATGTAGATTCCCCCTGCAGTTCGTTTCGAGTAACTTCTGAATGGGTGATGTGGTTAACTGTGGATTTTTCTTCGCACTATTTATTCCATATTTCTGACCCATTTTGTGCATTTTGGCATTCAAGCGAATTTTGTGGGTTTGCTGTTATGCATAATTCGTCATATTTATGAATACAAAGCAAATAGCGTTGCTGCAGCGGTAACACCGGCTCCCGGTGCAGTTCAGTGCTGTCGGGCTTGGACAGCACGTAGTTGGGTGACCATCGGGGTCTGCCAGGCGCTGTTGGTAGGCAGTGCGCACTCAGCCATTGTGAGGCCAGTTGAGGAGCTACTGGACTGAGAAGTGGCGCTTCCGGTCACGAAACCTGAAAACGGCCGTGATAACGGTGTACTGACCATATTCTCCTAAGTATCTGCATCCGGTGACGCCTATCGGCTGAGTACGACACGGCGGTCGGTCAGTACCGTTGAACATTGCGAGGCCTGTTCGGACGGAGTTTAGAACTGTATGTAAACCTCTCATTTACTTATAAGAGTAGGTGATTCCTTAGAAAGTTCAATTTAGTTGTAACCTGATTCGAACGTACCATACATTGTGATTCAGCTTGTGCAACATGCCTGGATAGCTCTGTCCAAGTTTACTTTTGTAAAGACGTGCAATATGTTGCCTTCCAATAAATCTATCACAGACAGTCTCGAAAGCGTAGAGCGTAAGCTGACAAACAGCTTCAACGGAGGCAATCGTTCATTACAGAAAACGAAAAATGGAAGTTGCAGTTTTCTTCATCATAGACGCAAGCGTTGGTACGTATCATAAGCCACTACTTGAAGCACGCGTATCGTTCTTACCATCCCACGTCTTCGCACAAGCTAAAAAAGACACGATCTTTGTCTTTTCGTATAATTTTTTATTATGATGAATTTTTCGATGTTATTCAATACCTACTTTCTACTCAGTTTCGTCGGGCTACATCGAGGGACAGTTAAACATTCCATATTCAGTTCAGAGACGGCTTTGCAAACATATGACCGTTTCTATTTCTCCTATCGGTAATATTCAATGTGCATTTCATTGACCGTAATATGTTCTCACACCCTAAAATAAATACACTACTGGCCATTAAAATTGCTACAATACGAAGATGACGTGTTACAGACACGAAATTTAGACGACAGGAAGAAGTTGCTGTGATGTGCAAATGATTAGCTTTTCAGAGCTTTCACACAAGGTTGGCGACGGTGGCGACAGCTACAACATGCTGACATGAGGAAAATTTCCAACCGATTTCTCATACACAAACAGCAGTTGACCGGCGTTACTTGGTGAAACGTTGTTGTGATGCCTCGTGTAAGGAGGAGAAATGCCTACCATAGCGTTTCCGACTTCGATAAAGGTCGGATTGTAGACTATCGCAATTGCGGTTTATCGTATCGCGACATTGCTGCTCGCGTTGGTCGAGATTCAATTACTGTTAGCAGAATATGGAATCGGTGGGTTCAGGAGGGTAATACGGAACGCCGTGCTGGATCCAAACGGCCTCGTATCACTAGCAGTCGAGATGACAGGCATCTTATCCGCATGGCTGTAACGGATCGTGCAGCCACGTCTCGATACCTGAGTCAACAGAGGGGGACGTTTGCAAGACAACAATAGTCTGCACGTACATTTCGACGACGGTTGCAGCAGCATGGCCTATCAGCTCGGAGACAATGGCTGCGGTTACTCTTGACGCTGCATCACAGACAGGAGCGCCTGCGATGGTTTACTCAACGACGAACCTGCGTGCACAAATGGCAAAACGTCATTTGTTCGGATGAATCCAGGTTCTGTTTACAGCATAATGATGGTCGCATCCGTGTTTGGCGACATCGCCGTGAACGCACATTTGAAGCGTGTATTCGTCATCGCGATACTGGAGTATCACCCGGCGTGATGGTATAGGGTGCCATTGGTTACACGTCTCGGTCACCTCTTGTTCACAGTGACGGTACTTTGAACAGTGGACGTTACATTTCAGATGAGTTACGACCCGTGGCTCTACCCTTCATTCGATCCCTGCGAAACCCTACATTTCAGCAGGATAATGCACGACCACATGTTGCAGGTCCTGTACGAGCCTTTCTGGATACAGAAACAGTTCGACTGCTGCCCTGGCCAGCACATTCTCCAGATCTCTTACCAATTTAGCACGTCTGCTCAATGGTGGCGAGAAACTGACTTGTCGCAATACGCCAGTCACTACTCTTGAAGAACTGTGGTATCGTGTTGAAGCTGCATGGGCAGCTGTACCTATTCACGCCATCCAAGCTCTGTTTGACTCAATGCCCAGGCGTATCAAGGCCGTTATTACGGCCATAGGTGGTTGGTCTGGGTAATGATTTCTCAGGATCTATGCACCCAAATAGAGTGAAAATGTAATCATATGTCAGTTCTAGTATAATATATTTGTCCAATGAATACCCGTTTATCATCTGCATTTCTTCTTGGTGTAGCAATTTTAATAGGCAGTAGTGTATATAGGCTTCCTCGACTGGTAACAATATCATTGAAATCCTCCTGTACGTACTACCACTTAATCTTACAAAATTCATAAAATATTAAATTAACCGACGTTTCAGACTTGTTGCAGTGGGTGTCCTCAGGCCGATTCTCACTTCTCGCCTTTTCCTACTCATCTAAAGTTGTTCGTTCTTATACGATTGCTTGAGCATCTTATCACTACTGCCAGCAAACAAATCATTCTGGGTTCCACTTCACAGATACGTAAACTTCTGTATAGCACAGCACACGCAAAGGATCTAGTAGCATGTGTCATTGCTTCAAGTACTTACGTAATGTAGCTCAGTTTGACGCATATTTGCAACCATTCCAAGCACGCATAACGGGTCCTGAAAACAAGCCATCTTGCTGAGGCTACGGAGTCGGGCTGCTGCTCCTTTTTGGGCTGGTCGGCGAATACGTTAACAGAGACCTGCAATCGGCTTTGAACAGTTGTTGCTGCAGCGCAATTCCCACAATATCTTCCTGGCCTCGGCCTTCACTCTTGGCGCAGTGCGACTCCCACGTTATAATGTCCTTGTGCACGAGTCACGTATAGTCGCCGAGCGTGAGAAGGAGAAGGAGAAACATTCATTTGTGCCAGTCCTTACTTCATGTTGCCTAGGGCGTCCAGGAGACGGGGTCTTATTCGTAGTGCTGCTCCTAAGCAACCTGTCTTTTACGTTGGCCGAATGGATCCACTCGAAAGAAAGGTACATACCGCCTATTTGAATTGGCTTGCTCCCATGATACATTTCTTCACAAGCTGTTCGACATATTAATTCGATTGACCTAAACTGCTAACACGAAAATAATTATTTCATTAAGATTTTCAATCTAATGCACCTATAGATTTCATTACGCTTGATTTCCGGTAAGTACACGACATTGTACGACAATGCTGACAAGTTATGCTATATATAACTGACAGTAGTCGAAACGTAGTGGATATAAACTGCTAAGCCGAAAAATTATGGCCACTGCCCACCGCGACATTGAATATCGCCTGGTGGCCTTGTGGGCACATGGCACGGTAGCAAAAGCATGTCAGCGGAGCAGATGTGGACTGGGGTCCTCCTAGCGAAGATTTGGGGACAGCAAATGGGAAAATACACTAAGATTATAAGATGGCAAGAACTATGCCCCTTACATGAAGTCATTAAAGATCACTTAACTCACGTTGAGCGAACAGTAGGGCTGAACAAAAATGACTGACAAGGCACAATGCATCTTGTATGGACGTATTGGAATAATTAATGGCGGGTGATGGTTTGAAAGTAATTCACACGACATGAAAACTTTGTGGAACCGCGTCGATTTACTGGAGGCTAGTTTATCCCAGGGAAGTATTCGAGTTGACCGTGGCCGTCTGGGGAGCAGCGAAGGGAAGCGACAATAGGCAGCTTAGGGCGGCTCAAGCTCTGAGAAAGCGGTAATGGGGCGCGGCCTCCTGCTGCCTTGAGTGTCAGTGAGTGGGTGGTTTACCCCATGCTGGTGTACCGGGAAGCAGATGGAGAACTTGTTCACCTGTTGATAAATGTCCGTCGTCCCGTTTTCAGTGAAACATGCGAGTAAGCCGCGCAAAGGTATGGTGGAGCGGTCAACAGAGGCCAAAATATGCGTGTTTGTGACTACAGCAACTTCACGCTGAATTCACAGTCCATATAGTCTGAAGTAAATCAGGTGAAGAGCGACAGAATGAAATATGCCGGCCTCCGATGGGAACGTAGGACTGAGGAATTTGAAGTACTCTCCTGGGCGTCAGAATACCGGAAAAATTGGTGTTTTGTGCAGACGCTAACATTGATGGGTGGCCTGGGAGGAGCTAAATAGCAGAAGTTGAGAGGAAGGGAAATTTTATGGGAATTTATTCACTTCCCAGAGCAGGCATTGGTCGGCGCTGGAAGCGACGCATAATTAACGCGACTTGCGCTGCAATTGGCGTAAGTGATTTTGCTGGAGGGGAAACCGAAGCAAAGAGCGGACTGGGAGAAGTCTCCATACAAGACTTCCGTTCCCAGCTTGCCTAGAGTGTGGACGTGGCGTTCTTTACTCATCTTGCCTGAGAGAGAGTGAGCATCTTTGCAGTTTAGGACTTAGCAAACAGAACGATTGAGCTTGGAGATAGAAAGTTTTCGTTGAGCTATGTACTGAGCAAGATAGCTAGAAGTGAATAGATGAGCGCAGCCTTGCAGCACCACAAGGTCAGCCAGCGTCCGCATAACGACGCCGCCCCGCCACACTGAATTCGGTGATATTGCGCCAGCTCTGGCCACTGATTAATTTGTTGGATCACGTCGGCAAAGTTTCCACGAGGGTTTCATGGGCCGTGTATTGTAAAATTCTTCTCGCACTTCGCATTACGGCTGGGTCAGTTGATAGGAATTACTTTTCATTTATCGCGCTTTACTCCACGCAAACGCAATTTATTACCATTGCCTGTTAGGAGAGTCATGTAATGCGTTGATTGAAGGTCGTGAGTTAAAATAAATCTGTGCTGATCGACTGCATCTGTTTTCAATCAAGTAGTTGAAATTCCAAGTCACTTTCTTAATTAATTTTATGTTCAACATTTGCATCTGGTGTTCAATAGCCGAATATAACATCAATGTGCACCCCTTTTTAATTAAAAGGGATCAATTCTGAATCAATTAATATGCTACCGCAGTTCAATCAGAGTCACAGGGCCTTATTACTTTCTTTGCGTTATCCGACATTGCGGCAGTTTTGCACTCTCTGTTGATCTGTTAGTCAATTACCTGGGGTGACTTGCAGTTGGCACGGAAGCATCGGAATTCGACCGTCGATCAATGAAACCGTGTCGACTCTTCAGGTGAATCACATTTATGCTACACTAGGTCAACGGTCGTCTTCATAAACGCCGTCATCGAGGTGAACAGCGGCTGGCGGTGCGCCACGGACGCAGGCTAGTGGGAGCAGGATTATGCTATGGGAGACATTCTCAAGCGCTTCCATGGCCCCTATGGTAGTAATCGTGACACACTGACAGCTGCGAACCACCCCCATCCCTTCATCCTTGATGTCTTCCCCGACGGCTATGTCATCTTTCAGCAGTGCAATTGTCCGTGTCTCGTAGCTACAACCGTGCTACAATGGTTTGAGGAGCATTACATTGAACTCAAGTTGATATCTTAGTGACCGAACGCGCTTGATCTGAATCCCATGGAGCCCACTTACGCCGCTGTCGAACTCCATCGTCGCGTACGTAAATCAGCAGCCCGTTATTTACGCGAATTACATAACCTGTTGCTAGTCCCATAGTGCTCAGAGCCATTTGAACCATCTGAAGCCTGATAGGCAGATTCAGTGATGTATTTCGTTCCATAGACGGACAAACAAGCTACAAATCAGGTGGTCATTATGTTTGGCTCATCATTGTAAAACTGTCGATTGGTAACAGCGAAACAAATTTATTAAGGGGTGGCGGGAGAGGGGGGGGGAGGGAAAAACAAAATGAAACTTCACGGTTTAAGAGGTTTGTGATATTATTGCAGGGATTTCAGTATTGAGTCAAATTTAGAACAGATCTTGGCAGTGTGAGACGACTAATCTGAATGACGTTACAGCTCTTCTGGCCTGGATGCACTGATTCCGTTGTAGAGGCTACGTGAGGCTGTATCAGTTATTGCAAATCGAATAAAATTTACAAAGAACTTGGAAATAAGGGCCCATTTATCACTACAACGTTGCACCTCCTCTGGGTTGGATGCAAGCACTCATTCCGTTGAGAAGAGAGCTATAAAGCATTTGTATTGTTTCTTGAGAAAAGCTGTCTAAAACTGTTCTAGCTGGTCGTTGATCTCTTGGATACTGTCACACTGGGATGAGGTTCACAGCCGAGCTGCTCTATTGGGGACAGATCTAGTGATCTTTCTAGACGCAGGAGTATCTCAACATCACATAAACAATTCAGACACAAAGTGACCGGTAACGCGATATTGTCGCACGAGGGATAACACATGAGGACGGAGTATGCCATGATGCACCGTATTGATGTCAGAGTTCCCTCGGTCACTACTATGACCTGAAGTCACATGCAATGACTCCCTACACCATGACCCCAGGCATGACACCACTGTGCCTCTCCAAAACATTAAAAGAACGGGACCACTCACCAGGTCGCCGCCATAATCGCCGACAATGGTCATCCTTGATAGCGCAGAACCACGATTATCGCTCGTCATAATGCAACGCCGTTCATTAACAGTCGTTGCTTCCCAGTCACGCTACCATTCCAAATGCAGTGGTGTTAGCGGCAATTTACTTATCGGACGGTTGCTGGTAGTCTCCGGTCAATGGTTCTAGATGACACACAAAGTTGTAGGGCGTTCTTGTCGCATGTCAGGCGCATATGTGAAGTTGTTGCAATGTGACTAGTGCACTACGCCGAACTTCCCTTGTGGTCGATCGGATTCTTCTCGCCGAGTATGCCTGCAGTCACGTTCCCATGCAGTCCAACATCTGAATGCCTCACAAAACTGGACATTACACGAGTCGACCAAGCGCCCAAAAGCAGAACCACAAAGAGATCATTTAAAAATCACATACTGATAATGCTGTTCATACTAGTATGCGGCATCTCCGTTTCCTGCACAGTGACCACTCAGCACCTGACGTAGTTTGCGGCCCTTTGTATACCCTACCAGGTATGGTAGCAACACTGAACATAAACAACACCAGTTTGCTCTGCCAACCGTTCGACCTGTAACAGAGAATTACAACTCTCATAATTTACATAACCATGGATAAATGTATGTGTGTACGCAGTTACATTGTCATACGATCAGGTTTTCTGGGTACCTCACATTTTTTGTCCTGCAGTGCATTTATCTGACATGTAGGCTTATGCGGAAGTGAAACTTCGACGATAAGCAATGCAGACAAGAAGGAAAAAGAAATCTTTTGAGCTTTGATATTTCAGGAATTTGGAAACTTGTGGTAAATCCTGTGGGACCAAACTGCTGAGGTCATCGGTCCCTAAGCTTACACACTACTTAATCTAACTTACACTAACTTATGCTGAAGACAATACACACACCCATGCCCGAGGGAGGACTCGAACCTCCGACGGGAGCTGCCGCGCGAACTGTGACAAGGGGCCCAGACCGCACGGCTACCGTAAGCGGCAATATTTCTTAAGAATGTTATAGATTACATGACTAGATCATGTAGGCCTAATTATTGAAAAGGTGCTAAACATAATTAAAAGAAGCAGAAACTTGGTACAACTTTACTAAAAGGAGGGGTCGGTTGACAGGACACATACGGAAGCAGCAAGTAATTATCAGTGGGGTTACAGAGGGAGATTCTAAACAACCCAGTCCCACAGTCTAATTAAAAATGATAGCCGACTAAAATTATTTCCTCGACACCTCTGTCTAAAATAATAGAAACAGAAATGTTTATAGTTCATTTGATGGGACAAGAACAGCAGGTAGGCCCTAATTACGCTTACTCTTGTGGGGGTCAGAAGTTAAAAACTAATACTCATTTTAAGGGTTTTAATGTCGTAGTAGATGGTTTTGTCCTGTAATAAAACGCAGTATATTGTCTGAAAGAGGCCTGAGTTGGACACCTTTCGGAACAAAATGCTTTCACTTGTAATGGATGATTCGTTATAATGCCTTCATGAAACAATACTGTCGATAATTAGGATCTCTTCACTTTCGTGATAAAGTAACTGGATAAATAAGTAATATTCTTGAAAAAACACTATTTAAACTTCACACCTTCTGTATTTAACAGCTGTCGAAACAGTAACACTCTTCAGTATAAACATGTTCCGTAAATCGCAGGATTTTTACAAATCCATGTTATACAGTTCTAATGGAGGCATTTCTGGCCAAAGAAGTCAACTAGTCTCAAACAAAGACCTTAATTTGAGGAAGAAATTTCTGAGGATGTGTGTTTGGAGCACAGCACTGCACGGTACTGAAACATGGACTGCGGGAAAACCGGAGCAGATGAGATTCGAAGCATTTGAGATCTACATCTACATCCACATGCACACTCGGCAAGCCTCCGTGCGGTGCGTGACGGTACCCTGCACCACCGGTACTCACTTTTTCCTGTTCCACTCGCAAATGGATTGGGGGAAAACCGCTGTCTGTATACCTCGGTATAATCGTTAGAATAGTATCAAAACTTTCATTTGACACAGCTGTATCGTTATCTACTAGTGCACAGATATCTTAAAAGTATAGGTTCTGTTCAAGATGCAGAGGGGTGGGGGGTGGGGGGGTGGGAGGGGGTATAAATTGCAGAAGGACTTCGATACCCAACTACAGTAAGCAAGTTCAAATGCATGCAAGTTGCAATAGTTCTGCAGAGACGAAAAGACTTGCAAGTACAGGCTGGCATGGAGAGCTGGATACTACAACAACCACCACAAGATGCGATCCTGCATTGTAGTTTAATATACATGTAATTATGTCCATGGATTTATGACTAACAGAATTCAGTAAGTATTACTAGAGTGTGAATGTTGAACAGAACTGGATGTAACATCCGGTGCGCCTCAAGGAAGCGTTACAGCACCACATGTATTCTCAGTATACAGAAATGATTTATCAAAAGAGGACGATACGTCTATACTTTTGTCTACAAGGATGTGTCACCGTTTAGCGATTGTATGATGGAAACGCAGAGAGACCTGTACAGTACTTCTACTTGACGTAGTACATGTCATCTTTGTTGAAATGTAGATCATCGCACGTCATTGCTCGCTGTAATGAGAGAGAACCCAATAGTATCCGATTATAAGATAGACAATAAACGCCTGAAGCTCGGTCGCGTAGTTTTAACACTACGAAGCGATGAGGGAATGAACGAACACGCAATATCAGTACTAGGGAAGGTGAATGGGAAACTTAGATTTGTTTAAAACGTTCTGGAAATGTTTTGTGCACGTGTAAAGGAAATCGCATGCAAGACGCTAACGCACAATTTTAAAAGTACTGCTGCAGCGTTTGAAGGCTTTGTGAGGTAGACACGCCGGCAGACATCAAAAAAATTCAGCGACGCGTGGTTCAAGTCGTCACAGGTCGGCATGACCCAGACGTCCAACAGCGACGTGCAGGAAACTCAAATAGGAATGACTGGATGGAAAGCGACGTTTTTCCGGCGAAACCGATATTCATAACTTTGGAGAATCGATATTCGTGGAAGATTAGAAAATTACGCTTCCATTGTCATGTGGGTATCATAAGAATAAAGTGAGAGGATGGTAGACATACTTCCCTGGCACGATACTCTAATTGAACAGGACACGACGTTACCAGTAGTAGTACGACGTACCCTCCGCCGTGCACTAGACATCTACATCGGAGCGCTAGCCTCATTACAATGTGCGTAATGGAATAATTCCAATTCGAAAGGAGGCATGTGCAGACAGGTGTGAATAATACTGAGCATCAGTTTAACAAGTCGTGGTTGTAAAACATTGACACAGGTTATTTACAGAAGAAAAACTGGAAGCGGCCGACCTCGGGGTAGGTCAGTTTGGGTTCCGCAGCAATACAGGAATACGCAAAGAAATACTGACCCTACGACTTTCCTTAGAAGATAGGTTGAAAGATGGCAAAACTACGTTTATAGCATTTGTAGATTGGGAGAAAGCTTTCGGCAATGTCGACTAGAGTACACTCTTTGAAGGTATGGGGTTACAGGGGAAAATACAGGGAGCTAAAGGTTATAAACAGCTCATACAGAAAACAGACGGCATTTATAATACAGTAAGCAGGTTCAAATTGCGGTAGTTGTACAGACACGAAGGGGCTTGCACTGGATAGAATGAAAAATGGTTCAAATGTCTCTAAGCACTATGGGACTTAACATCTGAGGTCATCAGTCCCCTAAACGTAGACCTACTTAAACCTAACTAACATAAGAACATCACACACACCCATGCCCGAGGCAGGATTCGAACCTGTGACCGTAGCAGCAGCGCGGTTCCAGACTGAAGCGCCTAGAACCGCTCGGTCACAGGGTTAGAATGTCATGGAGAGCTGGATCAACCCTGTCTTCTGACCGAAAACCACAACGACACGATCCTGTCAATTTCGAAACGTTGTAGAGAATGCCCTGAGGATCAAATCGAGAATAGGAACTAAGGTCCGGATACGGCGTCTAACGATGCTGACGAAGCATCGAAGTTGCAGGAATCGACACCTCCCCGATTCGACATCACATCAGCTGACGGACCGCAGTACTTGTCAGAGAGGACCTCAAATCAAATGGTTCAAATGGCTCTGAGCACTATGGGACTCAACATCCTAGGTCATAAGTCCCCTAGAACTTAGAACTACTTAAACCTAACTAACCTAAGGACATCACACACACCCATGCCCGAGGCAGGATTCGAACCTGCGACCGTAGCAGTCCCGCGGTTCCGGACTGCAGCGCCAGAGAGAGAGGACCTCACCCCATTCAATACGTCAGATGCTGTGAAACGCATCTGCATCTGTCACACGACACTGCAGAAGCCACTAAGCGCAGTTACGGCAGGAGAGAAAGCGTGCTACAGCTCGACTACAAAAAAAAAAATTCCCAGAAACGCCTTTTTATCTTTTTAGCAACAGCACACAGCAACGAAGAATGTATGCTGGTGCTAAAATGTTAAAATAGCGTTTCTGGGATTATATGCTAAGTTTATACTGATCATTTTTTCCACCATTTCGCACATATTTTCTGCATTTGACTTACGAAATTCATAACCTAGCATCAATAGGAACTAAGGTCCGGATACGGCGTCTAACGATGCTGACGAAGCATCGAAGTTGTAGGAATCGACACCTCCCCGATTCGACATCACATCAGCTGACAGACCGCAGTACTTGTCAGAGAGGACCTCAAATCAAATGGTTCAAATGGCTCTGAGCACTATGGGACTCAACATCCTAGGTCATAAGTCCCCTTTTCGTGAAAGGAATATGCATTTCACCTCATTCAAGGGAAAAAAATAAAGGATGTATTATGACAAATTACACCTGATGATGGACCCACAGGGACCGAAATGCATCTGTACTTAATAAAACACGAAAAGTTGTGACTGAAGGCTTTTTTTTGTTTGTTAAAATACGTTGGCTTCAAAGTTATGCGATGTTGTATAGCTACGAAGAGCATCTGATCCTCCTTTCACGTACTTTGATTTTCATCTATAGTAACAGTAACTATTCAACGTTGCTGACACTGTTAGATAAATGTGTAAAAACACGATAAATACATCTAATATTAAAGTTTAGATGGCAGCAGATAATATGAACTGCGTCATACTTGAGTCATGTGAAAATTCCATTTAGGTGATCACGACGTGAAAAAAACTGTCAGCATCCATCAGTGATATTACTGCACGTGTTGCATCTCTCTGCACTAGTCTGTTAATGATAGCCGTTACTGTAGATGACGCATTATCCCCCTCCAAAAGCTACACGCTTCATCATCCTGCGAGTACTCTCCTTCCGTCAACCAGGTAACATTAACTTAATGTGTTTGTAATGAGATTGCCCCACATTCCACCTCAGAAAGCACCCCTGCCATTCCCCGTTCCCCAACACACACACACACACTAAAGCGATAATGTGCATCTGTGCACTACTTTTCTTATAGATGCGGAACTACTGCACCTTTACTCGCATTCCGCAATATACGAGTACAGCGTCATCAGCAACCAGAAGACCTTAATAGATTCCTAATGTCTCTTGCATTACGTTGCAGGCGTAATTCCCTTCGTGCTTAGTACAGTCTGGCTTGTAACATTGAAATAATAAATTGCACTAAAAGCACCATGCAACAACACCATGCAACACAATGTCAGGTATCAATAAGTATATCTAAGTACAGTAATTAACACTGCCACATTAAGCACTGCATCAGTTTCCTGTGCAGATGTTTGTGCTTGAAGACTTACCTGCCCTCATTTTCACTTGTCGCGTAACATGCTTTGGTGAAAGCGGAGATTTTCCAGAACCCCTGTCGGACTTTTGCTAGAAGCGTTTCACGAACGGAACGTCGTATCTCTACGCTTTGAGAGAGACCAGAACTTCCGGGGCGTCATCATGTTGATAAACATGCCTCCCACAGTGCCCTAAATTCATCTTTCAGCTCCCTCATACTCACGTTGACTGTCCAATTTCCCCGATGTTCCCATGGCGAGGCGTTATCCGGTGTCGAATCCTTCCTTGCACGTAATTGGCCTGCTAAATATAGTTCGAACGAAATTGCTAATTTCAGTGTTACCCATTGTTTGTGCATACGTTTGAGAAGCACTCAAAAATACAGGGTCATTCAGCTGCCCCCGCCTATGGGCTTTATGCAACCCGTAACGCCATCATATAACATGCGCGTGAATTTCAAATTCTCTCGCTCGCTAAGCAGAAACTGTCAGTCCTACAGAAAATATGGACAAGACCTTTTTGTAGGAAATTTAATTTAGGTAATTTTTTTACTGTCATACACTCATACACTACTGGCCATTAAAATTGCTACACCACGAAGATGACATGCTACAGACGCGAAATTTAACCGACAGGAAGAAGATGCTGTGATATGCAAATGATCAGCTTTTCAGAGCATTCACACAAGAATGGCGCCGGTGGCGACACCTACAATATGCTGACATAAGGAAAGTTTCCAACCGATTTCTCATACACAAACAGCAGTTGACCGGCGTTACTTGGTGAAACGTTGTTGTGATGCCTCGTGTAAGGAGGAGAAATGCCTACCATCACGTTTCCGACTTTGATAAAGGTCGGATTGTAGCCTATCGCGATTGCGATTTATCGTTTCGCGACATTGCGGCTCGTATTGGTCGAGATCCAATGACTGTTAGCAGAATATGGAATCGGTGGGTTCAGGAGGGTAATACGGAAAGCCCTGCTGGATCCCAACGGCCTCGTATCACTAGCAGTCGAGATGACAGGCATCTTATCCGCATGGCAGTAACGGATCGTATAGCCACGTCTCGATCCCTGAGTCAACAGACTGGGACGTTTGCAAGACAACAACCACCTGCACGAACAGTTTGATGACGTTTGCAGCAACATGGACTATCAGCTCGGAGACCGTGGCTGCGGTTACCTTTGACGCTGCATCACAGACATGAGCGCCTGCGATAATTTACTCAACGACGAACCTGGGTGCATGAATGGCAAAACATCATTTTTTCGGATGAATCCAGGTTCTGTTTACAGCATCGTGATGGTCGCATCCGTATTTGTCGACATCGCGGTGAACGCACATTGGAAGCTGGAAGCGTGTATTTGTCCTCGCCATACTAGCGTATCACCCGGCGTGATGGTACGGGGTGCCATTGGTTACACGTCTCGGTCACCTCTTGTTCGCATTGATGGCACTTTGAACAGTGGACGTTACATTTCAGAAGTGTTACGACCCGTGGCTCTACCCTTCATTCGATCCCTGCGAAGCCCTACATTTCAGCAGGATAATGCACGACCGCATTTTGCAGGACCTGCACGGGCCTTTCTGGATACAGAAAATGTTCGACTGCTGCCCAGGCCAGCATATTCTTCAGATCTCTCACCAATTGAAAATGTTTGGTCAATGGTGGCCGAGCAACTGGCTTTTCACAATACGCCAGTCACTACTCTTGATGAACTGTGATATCGTGTTTAAGCTGCATGGGCAGCTATACCTGTACACGCCATCCAAGCTCTGTTTGACTCAATGCCCAGGCGTATCAAGGCCGTTATTACGGCCAGAGGTGGTTGTTCTGGGTACTGATTTCTCGGGATCTATGCATCCAAATTGCGTGAAAATGTAATCACATGTCAGTTCTAGTATAATATATCTGTCCAATGAATACCCGTTTATCATTTGCATTTCTTCTTGGTGTAGCAATTTTAATGGCCAGTAGTGTATGTTGTCGCTGGAGGCTTCTGTTTCCGAGTTATTCAAGATAAACGCGTTTCAAAGTCACTTTAGTAGATTCTTCTTGAATAACTCGAAACCAGTGGCCTCCGGCGGAAACGTATGTGAGTTAAAAATTTAACGACGGTAAGTTTCCTACGACAAGGTACTGTTCGTTTTTTATGTAGGACTAATAGTCTGTGTGTAGGAACGTAGAGAATATTTAAGTCTTGTTCGTGGTATTTGGAGGCTTTGAAGGTTGCATAAACCCACAATAGGGGCAGCCCAATCACTCTGTGTACATTTCTCTAGAAGTGCGACAGCTTCTCGACGTTTGACACGGTGCGGACGCATTAATGTCGTCCGAGCACCTACGGGGTCAATAATTTTCGAGTATCGGTTAATGGATGAAGGACGCTGCATTGCAGCTTGCGATTAAGTTGACAATTTGGGTCCGACCGAAAGCGTGTCTAGATGCCAAGGCGGTTAAGGAAGAGTTTTAGAGAGGCAAAATGGTTCAAATGGCTCTGAGCACTATGGGACTCAACATCTTAGGTCATAAGTCCCCTAGAACTTAGAACTACTTAAACCTAACTAACCTAAGGACATCACACACACCCATGCCCGAGGCAGGATTCGAACCTGCGACCGTAGCAGTCCCGCGGTTCCGGACTGCAGCGCCAGAACCGCTAGACCACCGCGGCCGGCTTTAGAGAGGCAAAGCATCCGGGTCAAGTCCCAGTCCGACACAAATTTTCAACTTTCGCCATTGCATTACCGAAGTGCCCCTTGCGGCTGGAACTCATAAGTGCCGCACCCACCGTTTACCGTTTCCCTTTCCTTCACCATCCTATTTCATATAGACGTTAGTCGTATCTCAGAGAGAACTTGAATTTAGTAACCTGAAAACTATTTTGAAATAATCTTAAAGTCGGCGATAAGGCTTATCTTTGTGGTTTACGTGGTATTTTAAATTAAAGTTCAGTTTTAGTACTGTCCTACGGTGAATGAGAAATGGCATCTGACTGGTTCGCCATCTCTGATGACCTAGCTGCCGAGGTGAATTTCAACTCTATTCTTCCTTCTTTTTTTCGATTACAAAAGGAATATGAGGTGTTTTTCTCCGCTGGTTCTCTTTTGTTCAAATAATGGTTCAGATGGCTCTGAGAATCATGGGACTTAACATATGAGGTTATCAGTCCCCTAGACTTAGAACTAATTAAACCTAACTAACCTAAGGACAGCACACACATCCATGCCCGAGGCAGGATTCGAACCTACGACCGTAGCAGTTACGCGCTTACGGACAGAAGCGCCTAGAACCGCTCGGTCACAACGGCCGGCAAATATTGCGTGAGAGAATATCAGTAAATGAAAAGCAATATTCCAAATTTTCGTGTGTTCATATGTATAAGAACTTAAACTAGAAATTACATGTTTCAGGTCTTTTGATAACAGCAATGCTTGGAAACGAAAATGTTAAAAAGTCGACTTACTTATCCCTTTTTCCTTCAATAATGTCTTACGGAATCATACTGTGGGACAACTCTTCACTGACAAAGGAAGCATTTGTTTCATAGAAGAGTCTAATAGGGTTACTATGTGGTGTACACTCTATATCCTCTTGTAAACAATTTGTTAAACAGCTGCACACAGTGAGAATAGTCTCAGAGATCCTTTACCCCCTTCTAACGTGTGTTGCAATAATCAGTCGCAGTGCGAAAACAAAAGTACAATTAAAAATATAGTACTGGAAGGTGAACTAACTAACATCACCCATCGCTTAGACTCCGTGTGGTGTATGAAAGTGTGTGTTAGTCAGCCATAACAGTCTTTGAGCACTTACGCATTGATGTCAATAATTAGTGATTCCTAGCCGACGTCGACACCGCTAGAAATTTCTATTACTCAAGTATTATGAATTATTTACTCCAGTAGCTGAACTGTGACTAATGGGCTATTTTCGGAAGAGATACGGCAGCTACAGACACTATTGTCTAATGTGTTGTTTCGTCTTCTCTTTTTATTACTAGACTTTGTTAAATAATATTAATCGCAATATTGTTTTCGGCAGTGGATCGATCACTACCTTCATTTACATGTAGGAAAGCCTTAAACTGAACATCTTTAGATTTAGTGCATACTTTTTTAGAGCGTTGACAGGATGCTACAGTGTAGCGACATCAAGACATCTCACTAATTACCTACGGCATACACAGAAACTGCGAATGGCTTTGCCGCAGTGGTAACACTGGTTCCCGTCAGATCACCGAAGTTAAGCGCTGTCGGGCTGGACTAGTACTTGGTTGGGTGACCACCCGGTCTACCGAACGCTATTGGCAGGTGGGGTGCACTCAGTCCTTGTGAGGCAAACTGAGGAGCTACTTGACCGAGAGGTAGCGGTTTCGGTCTCGTACACTGACATGCGGCCGGGAGTGCGGTGTTCTAACCACATGCCCCTTTATCTCCGCATCCTGTGACGCCTGTGGGCCGAGGATAACACGGCAGCCGATTGGTACCGTTGGGCCTTCATGGCATATTCGGGCGGAGTTTATTTTATTTTTAGTAAATGGGAACTAGCAGCGTAGGGTTTGTCGGAGAGTCTGATGGCCTGTACGTTGGCTCTACTGCGCATACAGAACCATGAACAGTTTGATATCCTGGAACTCCTTGAATGCTAGCCTTACTTCCTTCGTAGTTGGTCACAGGTAGTTATAATTCTCAGCGGAGAAATTGTATAGCTCTGCTGACACAAACTGATTATAGCATAAATGAGACATCGAGGCACTGTGGCACAGTAAAGGTCTACCAAACAGATTTATTATTATAATGAAATGGCGAAAATAATAGGTCGGTGAGTAAGAGGCTTAATGACTGCAAATATGGAATTCATAATACAATATCCCTCTGTTTATAGTTCCAGATTCAAGCCACTGTTTTGAGTCGCATGGCGTGAATGCGGGGACTCGAGTCGTAAAACTACAATAGACCATCATAAGTGAGCGTAGACTATGGTAGTTGACCTAGTAGCTTTGATCATTTAAGGTCATACCTGCTTTATCTTTACATTAGATGTGTTGCATATCTATCGGGCGTTACCTCATAACGATCAGTTTTTGTACGCAGGGTATGAGTCTCTTATTATATTTCGCTAAAAACCGAAAGCGGTGAACCGTCTAAAAACTTACTGAGGATTTACAAAGCGGCGGGTAAACTGTGTAACATTTTTGTTCTACGTCGTTATCCTTCTGTCTGTTACTTAAAAATAAATAGTATTTATGGGAAAATTTAAACCGCCAATGTTTAATTCAGGTTTTATTCGAAAATTGTTGATTTGTAACGTGAAACGGAGGGATTTTGTAGTAAAAATAAATAAAACAGTACTGATTTATCACACAGCGCTGTAAACGCAATTTCCTCACCAAAAAGGTAAAAAAAGACGCAAAACAGAAGTATATCATACATTCCTTCAATACTTCCTCGAAATCATACAGAACAAGCTTCTTTTATTCATAAACAACTTTCGCATTTATCAGTAATAACTCTTGCCTTTGATAATGATGAAGAACGTTCTGTTCTGTACAAAACAACAACAATAACTAAACACAAACGTTAAAAAATATGCTTGGTTATTGTTGTTGTTTTGTACTGAACAGAACGTCCTTCATCATGATCAAAGTCATGAGATCCCTGTTATTTCCTCATGTCAGCACATTGTAGGTGTCACCACCGGCGCCAACCTAGTGTGAATCCTCTGAAAAACCAATCATTTGCATATCACAGCATCTTCTTCCTGTCGGTTAAATTTCACGCCTGTAGCACATCATCTTCGTGGTGTAGCAATTTTAATGGCCAGTAGTGTAACAGGGAGATTTTATTCTTTCATTTGATTAGGAAAATTGGATAGGACCGACTCCATCAACCACGCCCTTTTGTCGTAATCAACAGACGTGCTTTGCCAACAGCCTTCCTTGTGACTTCTCTACTTGTTAGCTTATGTTGATATATTTCTGCGTTTCACATGGAGAATTAAGTTGAGTTTACTTGTTTGTGAGTACTTTTTGGCGGACAAGCACAAATACATGGCTAGTGTTTTCAGTTATCATTGTCTCCGGTGGACCTCGTGGTCGCTGGCTATACGGACAATGTGGAGAAAACGCGCTAGCTCCGATTTCAGTTGATGCCAGCGAGTGTAGTACTTAGTTGAAAAATCTAGCGTGTGGCTTGTTTAATTTTTCTTGAATCTTGATACTGGAGAGAAAATGTTTTACTGAAATAGAACTAAACATGTACTTGTGCATATGAAAGAGACTACATTGGTGTAGACTGTGTGAGAGTAGCTAAATCATCGCATATTGAATAATGGTCTGGTTGAACCTTCAGATCTGTGGTTAACGTGTTTGCACGATTTGTGAGACGCCACATTCTTATTCTGCTTCTCCATTCTGCATCAATCGCATGGAATACAGAAAGCTTCAGGGAGCACGTAATTGTACGTGTCCGTATTTGTAATGGGGGCACAAACTTTCCCTATTCCCTGTGCAGAAATAGGGCGCGTAGGAGATGATTTGTGTTAACGTAGAAAATGATGAAGTCGGTTGTTTCCCGCAAAGAGTGGGTCGCTTTTTAAATAAATGTTTACAACTGAATACGTAGGAGACCAGTTGTTTTATGGAGAAACTGATTAAGTCATTTGTTTCCCGTCAAGAGTGGGCTTTTGGTTAAATAAAGGTCTATATTACATAGTATTCGCAGCAGGCCATTTGTTTTAGTAGAGAAAATGAGTCATCCGTTTCCTGCAAAGAGTGGGTCTTAGGATTAATGAATGTTAACGGTCTTCAAAGAATTTAAAGGAGCGTCCATTCAGTTTTGCATCCAGAGCCATGTAGCTACTCCCGTCGCTTTGTCCCACCATAACCACCATGACGAGGCTAGAACACGGTGTATGTGTAGTATAAGAGGTCTGTCGACGATCAGGAAATACAATGAGTCGCTCATTATACATAATCCCCATATATTAAACTTCATTTATGCGTTATCTGTTGTGCAGTTTGTAATTACTTAGAGGCGATAATCATCCGCTATAAAGGGTGAATATTAATAAAATCGGCAAACTACAGGGACGGATTCCTGACTGGAAACAGAGGAAAATAGGTCCTGTCCGGAAATGCGCCGTTGCCACGGTAGATGGCACTGACGAATGAAACCTCTTCTGACTACGTGACATATTGTGTGATTGACGAAGCGTGACATCACACACATCCATGCCCGAGGCAGGATTCGAACCTGCGACCGTAGCAGTCGCGCGGTTCCGGACTGAAGAGCCTAGAACCGTTCGGCCACCGCGGCCGGCTAATTAAATGCACCACTGTCCTAAACAGTCTGTAGGTCACACTGTCCGAACTTTTCAGTTACATTTTAAGGAACCTAGTTCACTACGAAATCATAAGACAGCACTTCGAGAGCATCTATCTGGAACTAAGCGTGCAGTAGGAACAATAGGCATGTGTTGAAACTTTGCCACCGCGCATAAAGGATATTTGTTGCGAATTATGGACGAAGTTGAAATCCATTTACATCACCTACAGGAATCAATTAAAAAAACACAGTCGGCAGTGCGATTTGGTTCAAAAAATGGTTCAAATGGCTCTGAGCACTATGGGACTTAACATCTGAGGTCATCAGTCCCCTAGAACTTAGAACTACTTCAACCTCACTAACCTAAGGACATCACACACATCAATGCCCGAGGCAGGATTCGAACCTGCGACCGTAGCGGTCACGCGGTTCCGGACTGAAGTGCCTAGAACCGCACGGCCACACCGGCCGGCGCAGTGCGATTTCAAGAATTCTGCGTTCTTCAAGAAGATGGACTACTTACTCAGACAGTCCACTCAGCAGCAGTTCTCCATGTTTCCTGCAGTACCACTGGGCAGCATGGCGAACTTGCAGGAAGCGTGGTAGGGGCTAGCGCATCCGCGACCAGACTGAGCCCAACTGAAACACACACCAGTGAAAAGACTGTGCACGCAGTTTTAAGAATAGAGTATTAATTTAATTATTAATCATCAATTTTTAACAACAAACTTGACGCATGAGTATTAGGTACATGTATCCAAATAGTGTATCAATTTTAAATTAATTTAGTACTTTCATAAACAGTATCTTTCTTACACTCTAAATTGCTCATTGTTAGTTGTCTAACAACTTGCCCTCACATCCATACCCTTACCAAGCATCTGTGATACTTGGATCTGTACAGTGCAGAGTGGGCTAATAATGTACTGGTCATCACTTAATGGCGTTACAGGTCTTGTATACACTGACAAGCCAAGACGTTATGATCACAGCCTACCAGGACAGTGGATGCTTCCTGGTGGCGTTGCGGACAAGTGGTGCGGTAGCAAAAGTTTGTAAGCGGAGTAGACACGGACGAGGGATCACCCTAGCGAAGATATTGGCTGTAGATGGGGAAATCCCATTGAGATAAGCGACTCTGACGAAGGACAGATTATTATTACGCAGAGCCTGTGAATGAGTAACTCGAGCCGACCGTTGTGGTTCTAGGCACTTCAGTCCGGAACCGCGCTGCTGCTACGGTGGCAGGTTCGAATCCTGCCTCGGGCATGGATGTGTGTGATGTCCTTGGGTTAGTTAGGTTTAAGTCTAAGGGACTGATGACCTCAGATGTTAAGTCCCATAGTTCTTAGAGCCATTTTTTGAGTAACTCGAAAACTGCAAAGCTGGTCGGATGTATACACGCTACTGTCGTGACCATCTACGGAAAGAGGGAGAAGGACAGTGAAACTACCACTAGAAGTTAAATTGTTGGACGTCCACGACTCTTCACAGAAAGTGGTGTTTGCGTTCTCAGTAACATGGTAGTTACCATGTGTGAAGGAATCATTGATGTCAATGCTGAAGTTGAGACGGCATCCACAGAAGACTGCTGGTCCACCAAGTAGAGAGTGTGCTGCGACAGACTTTATAGTATTCTTCTTCTTGTCGGCAGCGGACGTTGTCATTTCAACGTCTTCAATAGTTTTATATATCGTCTGTCCCAAATGTATCTGGCCTGGAGAGCTTCGTGGACCGTGATGTCATTGCATATAGAACCTACCATGTTACTGAGAACGCAAATAAAGACTTTGGCAAATCTACCTACATGTCACCCTCTCCCTTTACTTTATATACTCGTAATAGACGTAAGTTATTATCTAATGAAACTGTATTTATTTGGATTAAAGGCAAAGGTACTTGTGAATATGTTAAATTTGTAGGTGATTGTACTGTATATTTTCATAAATAAAGTTATTGATTTACAAGACCAATTGATCTGTAGCGTAGCCCAACACGAGGTTAGGTTGGGAGTTTTTTTTTTGGAATGCGGCCGCCTACGGCCTGACCTTTGACCAACCTAACCTCGTGTTGGGCTACGCTACAGATCAATTGGTCTTGTAAATCAATAACTTTATTTATGAAAATATACAGTACAATCACCTACAAACGTCTTCAATAGCAGCAGACGATATCGTCGACGCTCACGACAGACGATATATAAAACTATTGAAGACGTTGAAATGACAACGTCCGCTGCCGACAAGAAGAAGAATACGTCTATTACGAGTATATAAAGTAAAGGGAGAGGGTGACATGTAGGTAGATTTGCTAAAGTCTTTATTTGCGTTCTCAGTAACATGGTAGGTTCTATATGCAATGACATCACGGTCCACGTAGGTGATCTGTGCAATCTCTGACGAAAGAGCACAATGCTGGTGCACGCAGAATTGTTTCGGAGCACACCGTTCGTCGTACATTGCTGAAAACATGTCTCCGCAGCAGATAACACCTACTTGTTCGCGTGTTTATCCAACGACGTCGTCAGTTACGTTTACAGTGGGCACGGGACTGTCGGGAAATGACCGTCGAACAATGGAAACGTGTTGGCTTTTCTGGTGAATCACATTTTTCCCACACAAGATCGATGGACGTCTCCACAATCGCCGTCGTTGAGGTGAACAGCGGCTCGAAACGTGCAGCGGGCCACGGACGCAGGCTGGTGGGAGCAGTATTGTGCTATGGGAAACATTCTCCAGCGCTTGCACGGGACGTGTGGTAATAATGGAAGAAACCTTGACAGCTGCGAACCACCTACATCCCTTCATGCTTGATGTCTCCTCCGACGCCCGTGTCATCTTTCTGGAGTATAATTATGCGTATCTCGGAGCTACAACCGTGCCACAGTGGTTTGAGGAGCATTACAGTGAACTCATGTTGATCTCTCAGTGACCTATTTTGCCTGATGTAAATCCTATGGAAGTCACCTGGGTCGCTATCGGACGTCATCACCGGGCATGCGAATGAGCAGCCCGTCATGTACGTGACCTGTGAGTAGACATTTAATGCGACATACCTCCACAAACCCACCAACAAAATTTCGGATCCCTGATATGCTGAATTAGTGATCTATTTCGTTCCAAAGACGGACAAACAAGCTATTAATGAGGTGGTCATAATGTCTTGTCTCATCATTGTATGGCTATTCTTCTTATTTTATAGCTTACGACTGTGTTCTTTTACAAATGTTTTTGACTTTTCGCAACTCTTGATTTATTGATTATAGTTTTAAAAGTTTAAAAAACTGTCTGGCTATGATATCTAATGAAACAGATAGCCATTATTGTTTCATTTTTACTTATGATCTGAAGATGGTCATTAAGTGATCGAATCAAATAATCATTTACGATAATTGTAGCTGATCTGTTAAAATAAATATTTTAAATACCACACATTTGCATCATGTCTCATGGAAATATGTCTTCTGTTAAAACTTCCTGGCAGATTAAAACTGTGTGACGGACCGAGACTCGAACTCGGGACCAGCACTTGCCTGCGAAAGGCAAAGGTCCCGAGTTCGAGTCTCGGTCCGGCACACAGTTTTAATCTGCCAGGAAGTTTTATATCAGCGCACACTCCGCTGCAGATTGAAAATCTCATTATGTCATCTGTTATTTAATTTCTTTGACTTATCAAACTTATGAATGGTTTGATGCAGCCCACCACTAATTCCAATCTCTGTCTTCTCGTAGAGTTTTTACTTACTTGATATCGCTCTAGTAACATGGAGGATATTCCCCGATATCTTAACACATGTCCTGTCATCCTGTCACTTTTTCATATCAGTGTTTTCGAAACGTTCCTTTCTTCGCCGATTCTGTGGAGAACCTAGTCATTCCGTTTCAGTCTACCTAATTTTCAGAGTTTTTAAATTTATATTCAATGTTAACAAAAATCTCTATTTTTCAGAGAAGCTTTTCTTTCTATGGCCATTAGGCATTCTACAGCGTCTCTACTTTGCCATAGTCAATATATTTTCTGCCCAAATAGCGTAACTCATCTTCTGCTTTTGCTTGTTATTTTCTGCAGCTCCCTCAGTAAGGGCGGATTTAGTTCGATTACATTCTATTACTCTTGTTTTACTATTGTTGATACTCATCTTAGGACGTCTTTTCAAAGGACATTATGTTGCATTGCCTGTGTTGTTCAGTAGTACTACAGGCGTTATGAAATACACTAAATGTATTCGCAGTTACGAATATGTACAACCGTCAGTTGTATGATTAAATGAAGACAATGAAAATTTGTGTCAGACCAGGACTCGAACTGGGATTTCCCGCTTTACGCTAACAGTCGCCTAACCATTAGTCTACCTGAGCATGGCTCCCGGCCACACGCATGACTGATACAGGTGGAAGTTTTGCTCTGACTACGAGGCGTTCTCAAGTAGCCTAATGGTTAGGCGACCGCTCTCGTAAAGCGAGAAATCCTGGTTCCAATCCCGCCCGGCCAAATTTTCTTTGTCGTCGTTCCATGATTGTGCAAATTCGCAAGTGCGAATATGTTTCGTCTTTTCAAGATATTGTCCATTCCGTTCAACTGTCTTCTAAGGCCTTTGCTGTCTTTCAGAAAATTAAAATGTCATGGACAGAACCCTGGCATTTAATTCCATTTCCAGATTTCTCTTACGTTGCCATTACTGCTTCTACAAATTCAGATTCAGTAACATGGCGGATAGGCTATAATCATGTCTCACTTCCTTCTGAATATCCACATTAGTTGTTACACGTGCATGGTTTGGATAAAAAGTAGTGGCAACACGGTTGTAATTCATTCCAGTATTCGCTGACAGACGGTCAGCGCGTTACATGCCCTCAATATAATTGCCCCGCTTCTCTATCACCTTCCCCCACAGAGGTGGAGTACGTCGTACATCGGAGCGCATCCATGTGTGTTGATGTCTCTCAAGGCCTGACTCTAACAATGTTTTCTCTTCTATTGTGGAGTGTGCCATGAAGAGGTTCCTTCATTTTGGCGAACAGTTTGTAATTGCGCTGATTCATATCAGGTGAATACGATAGTTGCTCCAGTATCTTCCAGCACTCCCACGTACACAGGAGCTCCTGCATGGCGTTCGTCGTGTGTCACCGCGCATTATCATGATGGATGATGCCAGAAAGAAAGATTGTTGTGCGCTCCGACCACGTTCCTCTTCAATCTAGATCCAGCACATTGTTCCTGTTTCCTAAACATTCCGTAAGGACTCTTGAGTTGGCCTCTCACCCTTTCAGACTGTGCACACAGCAGCTGATTCAAAGGTGTGCGGACATTTGCCACGCCGGACATTTGCCACGATTTTACCTGCTCCGAAGGGTTGGGTCCCTTGTCTCCCTCTCCTCCTCCTCATCGCTGTCACGCAGTAAAGGTACTTACCGAGCCTTTCCGCTGGTTTACTTAACATAGGACCAGAATCTCTTTGGATTTTCTGCCACATTTCTAAAGAGACTTTCGTTGTGGAAACTATTAAATGCATCTCACATTGAAATCTACACCAAATTTCGAGCCTCATTAAAACTTCGTCAATCGTGGAGATTTTGCGTTCGTCTAAATTATACGTGCCCTTTTCGGTGCTCCTGCAGCAGCTTTCTGTCGCGTTTTGTGTACCATGGGGGATCAGTTCGGTCTCTTATTAATTTATTTGGTATGAATCTCTCGAGTGCTGTTGATACTATTTCTTTGAACTTAAGCCACATATGGTCTTCACTTACATAGTTTGGAAGGATTGGAGACTGTCTTTTAGAAAGACGTCAACAGAATTTTTAGCTGCTTTTATGAATATACATATTTCACGTTTAGTTTTGGTGAATTTCTTTGTTGCGGAATTGAGCCTCGCTCGACTGTGTGTTCACTAATCCCTGTATCCGTCGTGATGCTCAGGATTATTTGTGGCTAAGAGGTCAAGTGTGTTTTCGTAACCATTTACAATTTGAATGGCCTCGTGAATTAATTGTTCAAAATAATTTTAAAAAAGCATTTAGAACAGTTACGGAAGCTGTTTTCTACAATAGGGTCTGAAAATGTATTTTTGTCAACAAGGTAGATTGAAGTCACTGCCAACTATAATTGTATGAGTAGCGTACCTATTTGTGATGAGACTCAAGGTTTCATTGAACTGTTCAGCAACTGTTTCGTCTGAGACCGGGGGTCGGTAAAAGGAACCAGTTATTAATTTATTCCGGTTGTCGAATATAACCTCTGCCCATACTACGTCACAGGAACTATCTATGTCGTTTGTGAGCTGAAACACACATTACATTATTTTTCCTTAAGTTGTGCTTCTTGTTTCTGTTGCAGTGCAGATCATTACAATTACGGCTTTTCCCTCCAAAATCTAGGATACTTTCCCTGTGACCCTGTAAATACCAGAGCTAAACAATGTAGAACAACAACGTACGTTACAAGCATAGCATTGTGTATTACTTCATTTCCTTATTTCTAACATTTTAAAATTGTACGTCGCCTTTAGATTACATGTCAATCATAGATGTTGGTATCTCTATTTAGTGAAAGTATTTTCAGTCATGTTTTGAACATTGTGCCCCTACACTTTATTAACTTTTTTTCGACGCAGGGGATGTGGGATTTTGGAGAATAAATTAATATGGAGTATGTCGTTCTTCTTTTCAAACATTCACATCGCCATTTCTTCTTTCCTTATTGTCTTTTGGGCATGCAGTTGTACTAATTAAAGTAGGCACGAATGCAGTGATCAAAAAGAAATGTTTTGCGTACATTCGCATTCTCTTTACATCGTTCCTTTCTTGTTGCTCCCATGCCGATGGACTGTTTCTATCGCAATCAGTAAGCGCGAAAGGAAGCTACCGTACAGACAGAGGGATCTATATTTATACTTGGCAGAACTAACTACATACTGACATAATCGTCGGTATTGCTTTCGTTTCCCAAAAGTTATAAATATTTCGATTTCGGAGAAGAAGCTCTGTATTTCGCCAAGATGTCGAAGAAGAATGTCCCTTACGTACTGGTTGTATCGAGTAAGATGTGGAGACGGCGGTTTGAAAGCTGACAGAAGATCAAATGGTTCAAATGGCCCTGAGCACTATGGGACTCAACATCTTACGTCATAAGTCCCCTAGAACTTAGAACTACTTAAACCTAACTAACCTAAGGACATCACACACACCCATGCCCGAGGCAGGATTCGAACCTGCGACCGTAGCAGCCTCGCGGTTCCGGACTGCAGCGCCAGAACCGCACGGCCACCGCGGCCGGCTGCTGACAGAAGAAGTACCAGGAAGGGCGTCCCTTACCTGAGGGATCGCTACTCAAGCTACCTGGCGAAGGGGCAAGTGTGGCAAATGTCCGGCGTGGCAAATGTCCGGCATTCGATTCAAACACACCCATCGCCGCTCACTGTACTGCATCAACTGACTTCCTGCTATCAGCTGGCATCCCGTGCGACGCACATCCTTCTCGTTACAGCAGAGGTACCACTACTTTTTATCCAGTCCATGTATTCATTTGTATGAGCTGACTGGGTTCACCATAGCAAATGCTTGATTTTAAGACTGGCTTGCTCAAAGTTCCCTAATAAAGTCGCCTACAAGCTGTCCTGACCTGGTGCTTTCCGTGAATCGGGTGAGTGTGTTCCAACAAATGGGCGGCGCGGCTTCTCACGACTGCCGGGCTTGGCGCGCCTCCCAGCGGTGAGCCATCGCTCGCAGCTGCGGCGGTCGCCGCTAGCTAGCCCAGTGCTTATAGTCCGTACCTGCCGCTGGCCGGCCGCCAGAGGGGTCCGCGCTTTGCTGACGCCCCTTCCCCTCCCCTCCTTACCCCCACCACCCACCCTTTCGCTCCTAATTGCTGACGGGGCTAGCGTTTCACCGGCTCGTGTTCCCCACGTGTTAGCCCGTGCGGGGGCGGGGACTGTTCCTGTGTGAAAACAGCCACCTGCACACGCTGAAAGCTCGGCTGCTCTCTGTTCTGTCAACCTACGCGCCGTAGCGCTCCACTTTCCTGTATGGAATTTTAGACGCCTGGGGAGCGTACCTTCGCCCAGTGCTTAGCAAGTACCACACGGCGAATGCGAAAGAAGTGTCGACTTAATAGCAACCTTTTATTTAGGGATAATTGCTCTAATGCCGGACCGGGACTTGAACCACGCCTTCCGCGGACAAATGCTCTACCGACTGAACTATCCAGCCACGACTCACGAACCATCCTATACTTCCGCCAGTATTCATTCTGTATACATAAAACTTTTGAAAACTTTGGAGGTTGGGCGCTGTGCAGCTCTGACGTGTATCATAGAGATCAATTTTTACGCATTGTACCCTCAGATTTCAAGAAGAATATAACAATTCCAATCCCAAAGAAAGCAGGTGTTGACAGATGTAAAAATTACCGAACTATCAGTTTAATAAGTCGCAGCTGCAAAATACAAACGCGAATTCTTTACAGACGAATGGAAAAACTGGTAGAAGCCGACCTCGGGGAAGATCAGTTTGGATTCCGTAGAAATGTTGGAACACGTGAGGCAGTACTGACCTTACGACTTATCTTAGAAGAAAGATTAAGGAAAGGCAAACCTACGTTTCTAGCATTTGTAGACTTAGAGAAAGCTTTTGACAATGTTGACTGCAATACTCCCTTTCAAATTCTAAAGGTGGCAGTGGTAAAATACAGGGAGCGAAATTCTATTTACAATTTGTACAGAAACCAAATGGCAGTTATAAGAGTCGAGGGGCATGAAAGGGAAGCCGTGGTTGGGAAGGGAGTAGGACAGGGTTGTAGCCCATCCCTGATGTTATTCAATCTGTATATTGAGCAAGCAGTAAACGAAACAAAAGAAAAATTCGGAGTAGGTATTAAAATACCATGGAGAAGAAATAAAAACTCTGAGGTTCGCCGATGACATTGTAATTATGTCAGAAACAGGAAAGGACTTGCAAGAGGAGTTGAACGGAATGGACAGTGTCTTGAAAGGAGGATATAAGATGAACATCAACAAAAGCAAAACGAGGATAATGGAATGTAATCGAATTACGTCGGGTGATGCTGAGGGAATTAGATTAGGAAATGAGACACTTAAAGTAGTATAGGAGTTTTGGTATTTGGGGAGAAAAATAACTGATGGTGGTCGATCTAGATCATCATCATCATCATTTTAGACTGATTATGCTAGAGAGGATATAAAATTTAGACTGGCAATGACAAGGAGAGCGTTCCTGAAGAAGAGAAATTTGTTAACATCGAGTATAGATTTAAGAGTCAGGAAGTCGTTTCTGAAAGTATTTGGATGGAGTGTAGCCATGTATGGAAGTGAAACATGGACGATAAATAGTTTAGGCAAGAAGAGAATAGAAGCTTTCGAAATGTGGCGCTACAGAAAAATGCTGAAGATTAGATGGGTAGATCACATAACTAATGAGGAGCTATTGAATAGAATTGGGGAGAAGAGGAGTTTGTGGCACAACTTGACTAGAAGAAGGGATCGGTTGGTTGGACATGTTCTGAGGCATCAAGGGATCACCAATTTAGTATTGGAAGGCAACGTGGAGGGTAAAAATCGTAGAGGGAGACCAAGAGATGAATACACTAAGCACATTCAGAAGGATGTAGGTTGCAGTAAGTACTGCGAGATGAAGAAGCTTGCACAGGATAGAGTAGCGTGGAGATCTGCATCAAACCAGTCTCAGGACTGAAGACCACAACAACAATAACATTGACAAAAAGACTTATTAATTTTTTCCTCCCTTTATTCAAACTTGTTCATCACGCAAGTTTCAGGCAATACCGCCCATCATATGTAGCTAGAGCGTATACAGGATGTTAAGGGTATAAGTGCAGATATTTCTCTTGATGCGAAGACATTGTACTAAACAACGTTACATCCACGTTTACTTCATTTGTAGGTCAAAATTTTAGGTATTATGGTTTGTACGTTTTTACACGAAATTCGCAGTTGCGAATACGGACAACTATCAGCTGTATAATGGAACGACGACAATGAACATTTGTGCCTGACCGGGACTCGAACCTGGATTTCCCGTTTGTCACGAGCGGTCGTCTCACCTTGTGGCTATCCGATCACAACTCACGCCACATCCGAGCTTCCGTACGTCGTCAACCACGTGTCTTCATGGTTATGCGAAAGAACTTTACATTGTAATTCAAAATAACACAGGCACTGCAGTATCTTAGTATGTTTTTAAGTTGGTTAGTACCTCCAAGTATGTGTGGGAAGAGCAAGCCATTAATGGTTACTTTCTCCTGGGCAGCAGGTTAGCTATTGAAGTGTGGACATGTGGACACAAAATGGATAGTCATATTGACAGGCATAGTCTACTACGTGGAGCAGTTATAACCGTATAGAAAACATGGGGTAGTAAACTACAGGATGTATTTGTGAGAAGTCTACTAGATGCAGAGAAAAACCAACTAACACACTGAAGTGGTTGTATATTGAGGTACCAATTCTCGAATTATCTGTACCTGTATACCTAACAGCCTGTATGGTAAATGGGAAAAAAAGCGTCTACGAATAGTTCAAGATCATATGGGCAGCTTACTTTTTATTGGAATAGTAAACAACGTGCTACAAGTTTATCGAACTGTGCGTGTTATTGCTCACATACAGCGAAGGAAACGCGGTGATATGAACCATGCACGGTGTCACCACTGCGTATGTGTCGGCACAAACAACCATTCGACATCAGGTGAAAACTAATAACTTATTTATGATTTATCTTATACGTAAGAATAAATGCCGTCTTTTGCGACTTGATGTTTAATTTGTGTCTACCAAACATGCTTCGCCTATTTATGCTACTCATCATGCATGACTGGTCATTAATATAAATATAATTCTTCAAATGTTCAAATGTGTGCAAATTCCTAAGGGACCAAACTGCTGAGGCATCGGTCCCTAGACATACACACTACTTAAACTAACTTATGCTAAGAACAACACACACATCCATGCCCGAGGGAGGATTCGAAACTCCGGCGGGAGGGGCCGCGCAATCACTGACTTGGCGCCTCAAACCACGCGGCCACTCCGCGCATTAATAAAGTTATTTATGTACACAGATTTTAATATGAGATCTCCAGTGATTCTTGGCAGTTCATTTACATTATTTAATTATTTACGAATATGTGGTTGGGTTTCTTTCACACTTACATCGTTTTTTATGTCCTTTTCATTTATCACTGTGTTCTTCTGTATGTACTAGATACATTTAATACAGGTTGATAGGCCACATTTATACATTCCACAGCACGTAACGCGTTCTATTGCGCTCTACATGCGGTCTTGTTCACATGCTGTAGGGCTGACTGAAGGATAATGGGAGCTGTAGAGCGTGAGCAGAGTGGGTTCAAAAATGGCTCTGAGCACTATGGGGCTCAACTTCTGAGGTCATCAGTCCCCTAGAACTGAGAACTACTTAAACCTAACTAACCTAAGGACATCACACACATCCATGCCCGAGGCAGGATTCGAACCTGCGGCCGTAGCGGTCGCGCGGTTCCAGCCTGTAGCGCCTAGAACCGCACGGCCACTCCGGCCGGCGAGCAGAATGGGGTGCTGGTTGGTTGGTTGGCTTGGGGAGGGGACCAAACAGCGAGGTCACCAGTCCCATCGGATTAAGGATGGATGGCGAAGGAAATCGGCCTTACCCTTTCAGTGGAACCATCACAGCATTTGCCTGAAGCGATTTAGGGAAGTCATGGAATAACTAAATCGAAATGGCCGCACGCGTGTTTGAATCGTCGTGCTCCCGAATGCGAAAAGTGGTTCAAATGGCTCTAAGCACTTTTTTCTTTCACTTGCCGCCCTGATTTTACGACCCAACACCTAATTGCTTAAGATGGGTCTTTATTGACCACTTAGCCGCTGCGATCGCTATATGGGCGCTGATGTGGCTGGACCTCCTCACCAGTTCCCGCATCCGATCGCACCGTTGCTCGTGTGTCCCCACGTGGGGGAGGGTCACAGTTGATCGTGTTTTGTTTTTGTCTCTTTTATTTTGTTTTCTTTTACTTGGTTATCTTTGTTTGCTATTTATCTTTCTTTTCTTTTCTTTATGGCAGCTTTCCCAAACCGTTTAACAAAAATTTACATGAAGTTTAAATTTTGAAAAAGAAATACAAAAGTATAGTTTAGAATGAAGAAGAGGAAAGAAGGTAGGAAAGGAAGAAGTTTATAGTCCCTCCACCCTGGGGAACTGAGGATGAAAGCCTTGGAATTAGTCGTCAAGCTATTGATCCTCAGTCTCCAGTCCTTTGCTTACCTTTTGCTGAGAAGATCTATGCTAATCTAATTTCTTTGCTAATTACTAAAGCTGTTACTAAGACCATTTGAAATATTCTTCCTGTAGAGCGCATATTCCCTTTTTGTGGTTATGGCATAAAATGGTCATGTCTATATTTATCATAATGTGACGGTAATTAGCTTTTATTAGATGTTACGCATACGTGGAGTGGGTTTTCTAGGCACAAATAAAGCATTTAATTGAAGAATGTTTTGCTATCTACATGATGAAGCACAATTGAAGAAGTAACTGATGGAAAATGGCTGGTATTATAAAGTATAGTAATGACGTAGATAATGCCAAGAGTTAGCCAGACCAAAAACTTGCACACAGTAGAGTACTGGATCTAATGTTGACTGGTGGCTTAAGCAGTTCCTGTATTTAAATATATTGCTTCCTTTCTCTCTCACTTCCATTTAGCGTCGAGTGGATGCATATATGCAGCGGTGACCTCGTGCGTGGTTCATAGCGAGGTAATCCGCCCCAAATGCCCAATGCACGCAGTACCCTTTGCAAGCTTCGTTCGAAAGCTGTTTGGGATAGGCCTGCATTCCTCTCGAGTTTGAAACCGACTGTTACTGATATGGCGTGGCCATCTTCCCCGGTTTCAACTGGCTAGAGTCTTTTTACGACCACCGTCCATTCACCGGGTGGTAACAGTTCATTGTACACACAGTGGTCAGTCCTAGTTGATTCACCATCACATCGAGCAGGTTTCATTCACGATATGATCATCGGCACACGTAAAGGCGACAGCTCCTTTCTTCCATTCTGACACGTCTCCACGTGGTCCCAGCTCATTGCGCCGATTCCTCATCCAATCACTTGACTGCTGTGATTTACGGCAGCGTTTGATGGTTAAATAATGACACAATACCATTTCTGCACCTGCTACAGCGCTCCAAAGCGAACGCTGAGCTATTGTAATGACGGTGACTAACATTTTGTCTGTTGAGTTTCCTTCCCTCTGATAAAATATTGGTATGCCACTATTCGTCATAATATTAAAGTGTTGTTTCTAATCATTAATCTTACCAGCGAATTTTATAGGAATGCAGGAATGTATCTGACACCCCATAGTATTACTGTCGTACTACGGTAATGGAAATCAGTATAAAGGCGTTGATATTTGTGGAAAAATTAACATAGTCGGTTGGAATAGTTGTGCACGGTGTATATACGATAGTATGAGATCCGGTATACCGACAAATGCAGTCAAACAGTATCGCATTTGATGTCAGAAGTAGTGTATTTAAAAAGGCGTCAATGATTTTGGATGGATAGGGTGGAACTCGGTGTAAAGAAAGTCGGCTCTATGTGGTGTTAGCGTGGGCGTATGTGCCGTTATTGCAGATAGGAACAGACGCCATTAGTGACATTACATGTTGTGTGCATAAACTATGATTGTAACAATGCCATGTGAAAAACGATTATCATCTACATCTACATCTACGTGATTACTCTGCTATTCACAACAAAGTGCCTGGAAGACGGTTCAATGAAACACCTTCAAGCTGTCTCCCTACCGTTCCACTCTCGAACGGCGCGCGGGAAAAACGAGCACTTAAATTTTTCTGTGCGAGCCCTCATTTCTCTTATTTTATCGTGATGATCATTTCTCCCTATGTAGGTGGGTGCCAACAGAATGTTTTCACAATCGGAGGAGAAAACTGGCGATTTAAATTTCATGAGAAGATCCCGCCGCAACGATAAACGTCTTTGTTTTAATGATTGCCACTCCAATTCACGTATCATGTCTGTGGCACTATCTCTCCTGTTTCGCGATAATACAAAACGAGCTGCCCTTCTTTGTACTTTTTCGATTTCATCTATCAGTCTCACCTGATGCGGATCCCACACCGCACAGCATTACTCCAGAATAGGGCGAACAAGCGTGATGTAAGCAGTTTCTTTAGTGGACCTGTTGCACCTAATAAGTGTTCTGCAAGTGAATCGCAGTCTTTGGTTTGCTATCCCCACAACATTATCTATGTGATCGTTCCAATTTAGGATATTTGTAATTGTAATCCCTAAGTATTTAGTTGAATTTACAGCCTTCAGAGTTTTGAGACTTATCGCGTAATCGAAATTTAGTGGATTTCTTTTAGTACTCCTGTGAATAACTTCACACTTTTCTTTATTCAGGGCCAATTGCCACTTTCGCACCATACAGATACCTTATCTAAATCATTTTGCAATTCGTTTTGGCCATCTGATGACTTTACAAGATGGTAAATGACAGCATCATCTGAAAATAATCTAAGACGGCTACTGAGATTGTCTCCTATGTCGTTAATATAGATCAGGAACAACAGAGAGCCCATCACACTTCTTTGGGGAACGCCGGATATTATTTCTGTTTTACTCGATGACTTTCCGTCTATTACTACGAACTGTGACCTTTCTGACAGTAAATCACGAATCCAGTGGCACAACTGAGGCGATATTCCATAGGCACGCAGCTTGGTTAGATGACGCTTGTAAGGAACGCTGTCGAGAGCCTTCTGAAAAACTAAAAATATGGAATCAATTTGACATCCCCTGTCGATATCACTCATTACTTCATGAGTATAAAGAGCTAGTTGTGTTCCGCAAAATGAAATGAAATGTCGTGTGACGAGGGCCTCCCGTCGTGTAGACCGTTCGCCTGGTGCAAGTCTTTCGATTTGACGCCACTTCGGCGACTTCCGCAAGAATGATATATTCTGAATCCGTGCAGACTATGTGTGAATAAATTGTTTTCTTCGTGCTACTTCATAATGTTCGAATGCAGTATATGTTTCAAAACCCCTACTGGAAATCGACTTTAGTGATACGGGCCTGTAATTCAACAGATTACTACTACTTCATTTTTTAGGTATTGGTGTGACTTGAGCAATTTTCCAGTCTTTAGGTACGGGTCTTTATGTGGGCGAGCGGTTGTATATTATTGCTAAAGATGGAGCTATTGTACCATGAGACGAAAAAGCAAAAATCGGTGCCTACAAGGACATGGGACTCTCTAACCGTCATAAAGTTGAACCGTTGAAGTACAATAATTGATAATTTCGTTAGAGTGGGCGCGCATGTTATGGACAAAATGGGACATGTGGGCTAAGTAGAAAATGAGATCAGGCATCGAAATGGCTACTTTCGCTCAAAGCAAGGGCCACAAACCGTTATTATTTTCAACATGTGGTTGATTCTCAGTTGCCAGTAGCTGCCAGACGTGCAACAAATTTTATCAAAGAAAAAAGTCATGTATTCAAGAAATGACTGCTGAAACCTGCTCTAGTACGTAAACATAAGCAGGCTAGACTGAAGTTTACTAAGTAACATATGTCATCGATTCCAGATGGGATAAAGTTACCTTTAGTGATGAGAAAAAGTTTAATTTAGAAGGACCGGATGAATTTCAATACTTTTGGCATGATGTGAGAATAGAGCAACGAGTCACAATGTGACCAAATTTTGGTGGTGGAAGTGTTATGATTCTGGCAGCTAAATGTAAAACACGCACTGCTTGGCTGAACACTATAATGAACAGTAACATGTACTCTAAGATGCTAGAGAAAGAATTGATTAGCTTGTATGAGGACCTTGGAAACGAAAACCTAATGTTCCATTACGATGCATCTGCGCGTGTTTTTGCTACAACCAAAAATGGATTGAAGATAAAGATATCGATGTCTTGCCATTGTCTTCACGAAGTCCGGATATGAATGCCGACGAAAAACCATTGGGAAATACTTGCAAGGCAATTTGAAACCGTATATGATCTGAAAAGCGCAAAATGAGAAGACTGGGAGAGAAATTCACTGCAAGAACTACAAAGTCGAACGAAATCAACGCCGAAAAGAATTTTTGAGGAAATTAGGAAGGAAGGAGATTTGACAAAGTACTAAAAATGCAATAACACAACAGGATAACGAGTATCTTTATATAAGTTTAGATCCAGGAAATGCAAATGCCTTATTTTGTTACGTGTGCTATGAAGGAAACTTTGTAATTCTGTCATGATTGTTTATGTCTTATATGTATTTACTGCTTTCATTAAAGAATTCGATATTACATTATTACTTTCGCAGGGACTCTGACTTTCACGGGTTTCCGCTATTGTAGGGCAAAAGTATGACGATCAGTCAAGAGACCTTTTGTTAACAATGTACTGAGTTTCATCTTGTCGTATTTAACGTTAACTGAACTACCCTGAACTGGAGTATATATTCCTTTTCGCTACGTTGTTCACCTCGCTTTTTGTTCTTTCGTAAAACACACACACGCACACACACACGCGCGCACACACACACACACACACACACACACACACACACACACACACACACACGAGCGCAGACGTTGACGCACGCTCGTGTATGAAGCAAGAGCGGGGCCAAACGTAGCATCGCTAATAGCAGTCCATAGCCTGGCGTCTAATTACTACACAAAAACTTTTCTGAAACGACGTTTCAGATAAAAAGTTTCCCCTGTGAAGGGGACCAGCAAGACTCCTATTAGCTGGAGCTCCTCCACATTTAATTTTGCGGAATACGAAAGATAAAGTTCAAACGATAGACTGTAAAAATTTTACCTCGTTATATTCAGAATAGCTTCAAAATTTAGTGGACGTCTTCACAAATCCAAAGTGTAACATCAACTGTACTCAGTCTTTTACTTTTTTCGTCGGCGAATAGACAAAACGTTTTCTTTCTTCTTTTCTCCTAGACATCTCTCGGTACCAAAATGTCGTCATCAGTGGATTTCCTCCATAAATTTTTAATGTAATACAGTATTAACTTAATAAGCTTTACTCCTCAACTAATACACGCCCATATACTTTTGTTCTTGTTGCGACCCTTCGAGCTATCCCGTCGTACTTGTTGGTTATACTATTCTCAGGTATGTCGACATTTGCTGTTTAGTAAATCCCACAGGAATTAAGTGTTCTATATCGTTGGGCGTTTGTCACTGGTTACTGCGGGAAACTAGCAGTGTATCACATTAACAAAGTCAGGGAGTGCACACAACGACCAGTGTCATCAGGACGCGGAAAAGTCACTAAAGAGTAGGACAGGAATCGAAATTAGTCCGATCTTTTTCGTATTACACAGGATCTTCAGTTCAAATGAAGATATTGAAATATCTCAAAAACAAAAAACAATGATACGAAACTCAATCGCCCACCCAACCGTATACGTGGGGCAGGGAGTTCAGCTTTGAAATCTTAAACGGGAACCCCATTTTCATTGTAGATTCAGATTCGACGGAAAAATACCTAAGTTTCGTCTGATTTTTTTTGCTGCGCATCAGATGGCGCTGTAATCGCAAAATTCTAGATGAGAAAAAATAATTTGAAAATTCTATCCAATGACACTTGCATTAACGCTCCCCGTCCACTTTACGTGGGCAGGACAGGCAATCATTTCATAATTTTTAATGGGAGTGCACTGCCTATTATGATAAGTCGTAGTTTTCTACACGGCCACAGTGGCGAGCAGAGCAATCCACCTTTCATTTTGTCGGAGGAATATAACGCTGAGAGTGGGTCTTCCTATTAAAAGTCGTGAAATAATTGCCCGTCCTATCCTCGCAGCATGAATGTCGTGGTTAATTCAAGTACCATTGGATAGCATTTTGAAACATACGGTTTTCTACGCATCTAGATTTTTCCGATTACAGCGGGAGAGCGTCGGCCGCCACGAAAAGAAAAAAAAAATGGGTGGGCGGTTGAGTTTGGTGTCATTTGATGTCCCCCTCAGAGACAAACAAATTTTGGCTTTAAATTATTTGCCGGCCGGAGTGGCCGAGCGGTTCTATGCGCTACAGTCTGGAACCGCGTGACCGCTACGGGCGCAGGTTCGAATCCTGCCTCGGGCATGGATGTGTGTGATGTCCTTAGGTTAATTAGGTTTAAGTATTTCTAAGTCTAGCGGACTGGTGACCTCAGATGTTAAGTCCCATAGTGCTTAGAGCCATTTTTTTAAATTGTTTGGATCTGACGTGTAGCTTTCGAGACGTTTCAATAAACTGAACACCCGGTACACACGGTGTTTCAAGGTCTTCGCATCAAATGTCTAGGATTGATAGACACGTCGTGGGAAATAACGTTCTTTAGAGACGAAATGCTTTGACTCTCCCCAGCAATTCTAGGCGTCCTTCTGTATTCGCCGGCCCTGAGACAACGAGATTTCACCGGATTAACAGGGTCTGATAACCAGGTGTGCAGCACACTACGTACATTAGTAAACTGATACAGTTATTGTCAACAATAAAAACTAAATAGTTAGTGTTTCTAAGAAGAGACAGATATTCAGGAAGCGAGTGAGTAGCTTTAATTTTTCTAGTCTTAACGCCTTTCATAAAGAGCAGATGACTACACGAGGCTTACGCACACAACAGAGTGCCTGCGCACTGCCGCCTCTAAGGGGCCTAACCAGTAGAACAAAAGCGCCTGCGGTCGACGGTAAGTGTGAGCGAATCCTTGGTCACCCATGACGTGATCTATCAGCCACATCTTTCGTGCAAAAACTTTGAAACCCTCTGTATAGCCTGATCTGCCTTCGTATATACAAGAAAAAGTTCTCTTTGCTGACAATGCAACTGTTATAATCAAGCCTAATGGAGAAACACCGACATTTGAATATATAAATAAAATGTTCTTAAACATTAGAACTTACTCTCTGCAAATGGGCTGTCTCTGGACTCAGGTAACGGACAGTACATGCATTTCTGCATTGCATAAGGTGCGACTGCGTCGTTGGAAATATTGCGTGAGAGAGTATCAGTAAATGAAATGCAATATTCCAAGTTCTCGTGTGTTCACATGGACAAGAACTTATACTAGAAATTACATATTTCAGGTCTTCTGATAACAGCAAAGCTTGGAAACGAAAATGTTAAAAAGTCAACTTCCTTATCCCTTTTTCCATCAATAATGTCTTACGGAAGCACACTGTGGAACAACTCTTCATTGACAAAGGAAGTATTTGTTTCATAGAAGCGTGTAATACTGTTACTATGTGGTGAGCACGCTATAGCCTCTTATAGACAATATGTTAAACAGCTGCACGCAATGAGAAGACTCTCACAGAACATTTACTCCCTTCTAATGTACGTTGCAATAATCAGTCGCAGTTCGAAAACAAAAGTACCATTAAAAATATAGTACTGGAAGGTAAACTAACATCATCCATCGCTTACCCTCGGTATGGCGTATGAAAGTGTGTGGTAGTCAGCCATAACAGTCTTTGAGCACTCTCGCATTGATGTCAGTAATCCAAAAAATAATAGAACTAACGTCAAATACAAAATGAAATCGTATTTTCTTTGTAACTTCTTTTACTGTGTCAATACGTTGCCGTATTTTTCACTGGTAAAATGTACTGTAATTTTAAACTGACCAGCTCCACATCATAATGAGCGCTCGCAATTACGCATGATAATGACGAACTAATTAAGTAACCAAATAACTGCCAATTTTTGTCTTTGCTTACCCGTTCCGATACATACTTTTTCGATGCTGATGGTGTGTCAGTACGTGTGACGAATGTGGATTCGATCAGCTCATCTCTTCGTATATTATGCTTCATTAACGAGGTCTACACGTGATGAAAGACAATCCAACAATCCCCTCGACAACAGTAACCGGAGTGGTGCGTCTCTCATCTGACTCGGAAACCGTGGTCTCTTTCACTCTGGGAAGTTTCCACGCCAGTCTTCATGTACACTCCTGGAAATTGAAATACGAACACCGTGAATTCATTGTCCCAGGAAGGGGAAACTTTATTGACACATTCCTGGGGTCAGATACATCACATGATCACACTGACAGAACCACAGGCACATAGACACAGGCAACAGAGCATGCACAATGTCGTCACTAGTACAGTGTATATCCACCTTTCGCAGCAATGCAGGCTGCTATTCTCCCATGGAGACGATCGTAGAGATGCTGGATGTAGTCCTGTGGAACGGCTTGCCATGCCATTTCCACCTGGCGCCTCAGTTGGACCAGCGTTCGTGCTGGACGTGCAGACCGCGTGAGACGACGCTTCATCCAGTCCCAAACATGCTCAATGGGGGACAGATCCGGAGATCTTGCTGGCCAGGGTAGTTGACTTACACCTTGTAGAGCACGTTGGGTGGCACGGGATACATGCGGACGTGCATTGTCCTGTTGGAACAGCAAGTTCCCTTGCCGGTCTAGGAATGGTAGAACGATGGGTTCGATGACGGTTTGGATGTACCGTGCACTATTCAGTGTCCCCTCGACGATCACCAGTGGTGTACGGCCAGTGTAGGAGATCGCTCCCCACACCATGATGCCGGGTGTTGGCCCTGTGTGCCTCGGTCGTATGCAGTCCTGATTGTGGCGCTCACCTGCACGGCGCCAAACACGCATACGACCATCATTGGCACCAAGGCAGAAGCGACTCTCATCGCTGAAGACGACACGTCTCCATTCGTCCCTCCATTCACGCCTGTCGCGACACCACTGGAGGCGGGCTGCACGATGTTGGGGCGTGAGCGGAAGACGGCCTAACGGTGTGCGGGACTGTAGCCCAGCTTCATGGAGACGGTTGCGAATGGTCCTCGCCGATACCCCAGGAGCAACAGTGTCCCTAATTTGCTGGGAAGTGGCAGTGCGGTCCCCTACGGCACTGCGTAGGATCCTACGGTCTTGGCGTGCATCCGTGCGTCGCTGCGGTCCGGTCCCAGGTCGACGAGCACGTGCACCTTCCGCCGACCACTGGCGACAACATCGATGTTCTGTGGAGACCTCACGCCCCACGTGTTGAGCAATTCGGTGGTACGTCCACCCGGCCTCCCTCATGCCCACTATACGCCCTCGCTCAAAGTCCGTCAACTGCACATACGGTTCACGTCCACGCTGTCGTGGCATGCTACCAGTGTTAAAGACTGCGATGGAGCTCCGTATGCCACGGCAAACTGGCTGACACTGACGGTGGCGGTGCACAAATGCTGCGCAGCTAGCGCCATTCGACGGCCAACACCGCGGTTCCTGGTGTGTCCGCTGTGCCGTGCGTGTGATCATTGCTTGTACAGCCCTCTCGCAGTGTCCGGAGCAAGTATGGTGGGTCTGACACACCGGTGTCAATGTGTTCTTTTTTCCATTTCCAGGAGTGTAGTTTGGCACGTCTGGAGTCATCAACAGCAGGTGAGCATAGTCTTCTGGTCGGCTGTCACTTCAGACCCTGCTGGTGTGCCGTCTGACGTTCCCACATCCGTGGCATACATTACATAAACTCTGGTCTTGGTATGCACACCAAGCTGGAACCGCTGGTACTATTTAGGAACTTAAGAGTCGAGACTCCTGGTACACCCTGGGTGCAACGTCCCTTTGAACAAGGTGCTGAGATCAGTGAGCCGGCACCAGGAAGCTTGCTGTGTTTTGTTGCACTTGCTCCACTGTTGCTGACTTCTCAATGACACAGTGCTGTTGAACACAACCGGGCTCCACGTTCTCTTCCTGTCGACAGATCCAGATTTTTTGCTATCCTTTTCTGCACTTCTCATACTTCTCCGTGCCATATTGTTTTCTCCAATCTGCGGTTTCTGAAACAGAGCGTCTTTTCATTGCCTGTGATATTTTGATCGATGCATTGCATCACTTTGTGTTCAGGTGTTCCTATTCTTTTTACTGTATATGTAAAAGTAATTTGGCTACCTTCCGTAGTCAGTCAGCAAGTTGTTCGTCTGCTCACAAGAAATTAAATTACTAATTTTCACATGTTCTCTATCGTCTGGTAGAATACTACACGTATACTCTTCTTGTTGAACTGCATGAGTTGGTGTTTATTTATTATATATATTTTTGGCCCTCTCCTGCCAGTAAATATTTGACCAGCTATTCTACGCAAACTGTACTGAACAACAAAGATTCATAACTGGCACCGTTTATTAACATCAAGAATGGACGAGATAAGCTCTATGACTTGTTTCCGTGTTTACCTTTTGGCAGTGTTAAAAAAAATCAGTCGGTAAAGACGGTTCAAACGTTTATCTCCCGTTAAGACACTTTTAAATATATTTCCTCTCGAAGGACACGTTCATTTTATGAACGAGGTTTGTCGTCCTTCAGTGGGATCGGTTCACTGGTTTGTCACAACACACCGAGAACTGTTCTCATACACAAAGCCATCTGTCTTATTTACGAAAATAAAATGCTTTATACGGCGTACGATAACAAATGCAAATATTCAACACGCAAGAGGTAAACTTGCACTGTTTTGAGTAACTTCTTAGATCAAAGGATCAGCTTATGTTTGACACTATTACGAAAAGTTGATTAAATGAGATACGTGTTACGTATCATTGTTTGCTTACTTTCGAATTACCGACTTCAAAGCATTCTCTGGTTGTTGTTGTTTATGTTTTTGTCTTCATTCCAGAGACTGTTTTAACACAGCTCTTCTCTCTACTCTGTCCCATGCAAAGATCTTCATCTCCGAAAACTACTACAACCTACACCTATTTGGTTCAAAAATGGCTCTGAGCACTATGGGACTTAACTTCTAAGGTCATCAGTCCCCTAGAACTTATAACTACTTAAAACTAACTAACCTAAGGACATCACACACATCCATGCCCGAGGCAGGATTCGAACCTGCGACCGTATCGGTCGCGCGGTTCCACACTGTAGCGCCTAGAACAGCCTGTAGCGCCACCCCGGCCGGCACACCTATTTGAATCCGTTTACAGTATTCATCTCTTGACCTCTCTCTACAATTTTTACCCACTACACTTCCCTCCATTACGAATCCTTGATGTCTCAGAATGCAGAATGTCCTACCGACAGATCCCTTCTTTTAGTAATGTTATGCCACAAATTTCTTTTCTCTCCAGCTCACTCCACTGTTTCCTCATTAACCGCGCGACCCACCCATAACTTCAGCATTGTGTGTAACATAAAATTTCTAAGGCTTCAGTTCTCTTCTCGTCTAAACTGCTTGTCTTTCACGTCTCACTTCCGTACAGGGCTACACTCCAGACGAATGCCTTCATAAAATACTTGCTAACACTTAAATCTATATTAGATGTTAACAAATTTCTCTTCTTCAGAAATGCATTTCTTACCTTTTCCAGTCTACTACATTTTACATCCTCTGCACTGTAGCCATCTTGTTTTCTACTGCTCAAAAAGTAAAAGTCATCTACTACTTTCAGTGTCTCATTTCAAAATCTAATTCGCTCAGCATCGCTGATTTAATTGGGCTACTTTCCATCGAACTTTTTTAGCTTTTGTTAATTTTAATCTCACATCCTCCTTTCAGGACACTGCCCATTCCGTTCAGCTGCACTTCCCATGCATTTCGTTTGCTGTCTGTGACAAAATTACAATATCATTGGCAAACCTCAAAGTTTTTATATCTTCTCCATGACCTTTAATTACTTCTTCAAATTTTTCTTCGGTTTCTTTGACTGCCTGCTTAATGTACAGATTGAATAAACATCGGGCATAGGCTGCACCCCTCTCTGACTCCTTTCTCAACCACTCCTTCTCTTTTATGCCCTTAGACTCTTAGAACAGCTGTCTAATTTCTGTACAAGTTTATAACCTTTCACTCCCTGTATTTTATCCCTGCTAGTTTCAAATTTAGAAGAGCGTATTACAGTCAATACCGTCGAAAATTTTCTCTAAGTCTACAAATGCCATGAATATAGGTCTACCTTTCCTAAACCTGTCTTCTAAGATACATCTTAGAGTCAGCAACGCCATTCTCTGGTAACCTTGCTGCGCAGGGAAGATTCTGCTAGACCACTGGTTGAGTGATTTGTTATTACAGAATGGTCAGTCCCTACTCTCGTCTGGTTGCTGCTGTCTTGAGTACGTAACCGTTATCGAGACAGCAGATTCTATCTTTCAGCTTTTCATTTAATATAATGTAATAGTTAAATTTCATGCTTTCAGCTTTTCATTTAATATAATGTAATAGTTAAATTTCATGTAGCTATACCCGTATTCGTCGGGTAAACAAAAAATTACTTATAGCGTACACTGTAGAACTAAATTAAGAAAGACAGCTCCTCTTTTGTACGAATTAACTCGGAATCGGAATCCCGTTGAAAAATTCCTCGATTCGCTGTGAACTTAATAATTTCATTTGTTCGTTTATGTCGCCTTTGTAGGAAGGCCACGTTCAATGTAAATGTAGTGTGCTCGGTTGACATTTGTATCCACTGAATGGTTCTACTAGTTAATTGGGTGTTAGCAGATGTATAAACGCTCCTTCCTTCGAATTTTTCGATTTTTCCATTGTATATCGATACAGAGTCTGAAACCGTAGAGTGTGTACGCCTTTGGTCGCCAGAACATTTGATATCTTATTTAATCATAAGTTAATCCAGCATGATCATCTTCATGCAGATCTGTGTTGAAGAAATGATATAAAAGCCATGGATAAATATTTTTTTATTAACACAGACCCCTCTGAAAATGATAATAATTGATCTTGACCAATAATCAAATTAAATATAAAAAAATCTTGCTACCAGAAAGTGATGCAAATTCTGCATTATCCTCTATAACCGACAGTGAAGTCATTGTTTTTTCGTTATTAGTGGAGTTTTATACAGTGTATAAGGCGATTTATATAAGGAATGTTTCTTAATACGTTTAAAAACTACAGAAGTGACGTAGACGGCGCTGAGACAAATAATTTAGTACAAGATATATGGGGAAATACGCCAGAAGCAGATGACAGATCTTGAATATGTGACGTCATCAGATGGTGTACCTCGCTACATGCGCAGCGGTAGAGGCTGTCAGTCTGTCGCACCTTATCATCCCAACCCAAGGCAAGTGGTCGCGCGGTGTGGTTCCCGGTCTACGTGCGCGACTTTTAGCGCGTGGTGCTCAGGGTCCAAGTGTTGCGTCCGGCAGGCAGTACTTTTTTGCACTGCGTTAGACAATTATGCATTTACGTTAAGGTAATAATTATTATTTTATTTATCGGTCTCGCGGTTTTCTCTGCTTAATTGCTCAATACAGTACAACAAAAACCTACCGCATTGCGTCACAAGTAAATAAATGTAAGCTTCCGAATAACATCGCTACCAGTAAACGACGTACGTGCTCTTCACTGAATAAATTCAGTAAACAAAAGAAAAAGAAGGGATAAAAGGGAAGAAGCACAAAATTATAACAGATTTTGCTTGGTGACAGCGAGGATAATAACCCTGTAACTTTTACGTTTGCAACAGATCACATTTTCGAAAGTTGCCCGATAACAGAGTGGCTTAGCGGAGCGATGTGTAGCACTGCCCCCTACCAGCGAGGATCGGGTCGACAAGCCCAATTGCTGCACGTGAGGCGAGGTTCGATGTTCGATGTTTGTCATCCGCTTTTGGTATATTTTCTAATATTTGTTGCCCCATGTGCCTTATATTAAATTGCTTGTCTCAGCGTCATCTACTTCACCTCGGGATTTTCTAAACGTTAGTAAGAATACTGCTGCATAATGGATGATAAATCGAAAGTCCAGTGACTCATTTTATTCATGAAAAGTTAACAAGCGTTAGACATTACAACGTCCCTTTTCATGCTCTGCAAGGTGCATCGATCAATCCCCTCTCTCTTCCTGAACTTGAATGTGGTGTTTCTGGAACCGTGTCGTTTTATGTATGTGTGTGAAATGTTATGGGTCTTAACTGCTAAGGTCATCAGTCCCTAAGCTTACACACTACTTAACCTAAATTATCCTAAGGGCGACACACACACCCATGCCCGTGGGAGGACTCGAACCTCCGCCGGGACCAGCCGCACAGTGCATGACTGCAGCGCCTTAGACCGCTCGGCTTTTTTTGTGTGTTTTGTCAGTATTTGTATGTGTATATGTGTTGAGTCCATGTTCAATACTCCAGTCCTCCTTCACCGTTACCACCTCAGTATGGGCTCGATCTTTGTCATATGAACACTTAAGCGTATTTGTTTAAAAATTCTGCTTAATCTATAACGGAGTGAACGAAACCACCTTGCTGGCCTAAAACCGAGAGGAATAGTTCAGAATTTTAGGAGAGGAGACTGCACGTGTTAATAAAAGCGAGAGTGGCAGTAGTGAGGACGCGTAAATAACGTGCCGCCCGTCATTTTGGGCGCTCGCGGCGAGTTAGACGGCTGTGGGGGCAGAGCGCGCGCGGCCGGACAGGTTGGGAAAGGCTCTGCGCGCCGCGAGCAGAGGACTCACCGGAGCGGCCGTCGTGCGCGGTCGGGCGCGCTCGGCTGCGGTCGGCTCTGGCGGGCCGCGCGCGGCCGCTCTCGGCGGTTCGGTTCCAGTCCGGAGCAGGAGGCGGCGATGGCCGCGGCCTCCCACAACGACAAGTTCGCGACGCTCGCCTCGCTCTACGAGCTCGAGCACAAGAAACGGCGGCGCCGGAAGGCGGCGGCGGGGGCGGCGCGGCCGCAGCAGCGCGAGTCCGGCGCGGGGCTGCTGCGGGCGCTGAGCGCGTGGTCGCTGCCGCTGGCGGCGGGCGCGCGCCGCCACGACGCCGACCGCGACGCCGGGGGCGCGTGCGTGGGCCGCGCGGCGCGCTGCGCGCTGCACATCGTGTGCGCCGCGGGCGCGGGGGCGGGGTCGCTGCCCTTGCCGCCGCCCCCTCCGCCGCCGCCGCGCCGCCGGCCGCCGCCCCTGCCGCCCCCGCCGCCCCGGCTGCCACCCTCGGCCGCCCCCGGCGACCGCCGCCGGCTGTCGTCGCCGCCACTGCACGTGTCTGTCACGTACTGCAGGCGCGTGCGCCTGCGCTCCTTCTCGCACCTGCTGGACGAGATGGCCCCTCGCGGGGGTCACGACGCACCGGTAAGTGGCCACGTGACAACCGCGACACCCCCGCCCCGCCCCCACCCCGCGCGGCTCGGGTGTCGTCGTCAGCTGACCGTGGCGGCAGGCGCGCTCGCTGCCCCTGACTCGAGCCCTCCCTGCGTGTGCCACGCCAGACCGCAGCACCGTATGCGCTGCTACTATTTGATCTTTTACGGTTTTTAGTTCAGTCTTCAACTTACTCGTTTTGGTACCCAAAACTAGATAGGAGGAGAGACTAATCTCTATAAACAGGAGCGACAGACCAAATTAAGCAGAAGATAATGATAATGATGACGACGATATTTGTGGTTTCTATTCCCTCCTTATCATCGTCGATCCTTTTAACAACGCTTAATTTATTGTGAAGATGCTAGCGCATCCTGTGTAGTATACACAGTAGTGGAAATCAGGACAAAGGCATGGATATTTGTAGTAAAATTAACATTATCGGTTGGAATAGCTGTGCACAGTAGATAAGCAGTGAAATGAATTCCAGTATACTGATAAATGCAGTTAACTCGTATCGCATTTGGTGTTATTACTACAGTATATAACAAGACATCAACGATTCAGATGGTAGAGGATAGCATGATTGTCCATTCATACAGTACAACAAGTGTTTAAATACAGCTGTTAGGACTATCAAAATACAAAACTGATTAAAAAGTCCAGTAGTTCGCTGTAATTGTATCTATTTAAGTCGATTAGAGGCCCACCCAACCGGTTTCGGAACTTTTAAATTGCATCTTCTGGTGTACAGAAATGCTATGTCAATGGTGTAGAGACTTACTACAGAATGCCACAGACTAACATTTGGCGTGGCTTGGGAAACTTCACAGCCTTCCTCAAGCGAAAAACACCATCATGGATACTGAATGGACACTTCGTGATAAAATCACGAGCTGTCGTCACTTTACCGATTAAAATCTGTTCCTGTGGATGCGTCAATTAACAGACGATGCCCCTCGCAAACGGGGAAGTATTGGGTCCGGTAGTTGACACGCTTTTGTGTGGTTGTCACCGCCATCATATTAATCGAATCAGCTGACAACAAATGCAACGAGGCGCCCAATATGTTGTCGGAGCGTGTGCCATCCTGGAACTGCAGGTAGAGAATGGAACTCGGTATAGAGAGAGTGGGCTCTGTTCAGTGTTCTTGTGTGCGTACGTGCCTTTCCTGCAGCCAGGAAACGTAGTGACAACGCGTACTGTGTATGTAAACCACGATTGCGACATTGCCAAGCGAAAAACGTTTATGATATGATGAAAAATCAATCGTGGATGCGCAGGAGGAAATCGGACTCTAGTCATCAAACGGCCAAGAAGTATAACCGTTCAAGTGCAGCGATTTACAGTTTCGTTAGATAGGGCGGGTGATATGGACAAAGCGGAAAATATGGGGAAAGTAGAAAAATTGTCTGAGGAATTGAAACGACTACTTTCGCAAAGAAGCAGGGACACAAACCGCTGTTCTTCTCAGCTTGTTGCTGATTTTCAGTTGCCAGTAATTAACAGACGAGTACGACAAATTCTGTCAAATGACAAACATCTGTCGTTCACGAAACGACTGCAGACACCTGCTCTAACATCCAAACATAAACAGGCTAGATTGGTGTTTGCTGACAACATATGTTATGGATTTGAGAACGGGCTAAAGCGAACGTCAGTGATGAGAAGAAGTTTAATTCAAATGGTATGGTTGGATTTCAATATGATTGGCATAATTTGAGAGCAGAGCAGCACGTAAGAATGACCAGAAAATTTTTGGGGAATGAAGTGTTATGATTTGGGCAGCCTTCTGCAGTAAATGCAAATCACGCATTGCTTGGGTGAATACTGGAACGAGCTCTAAATTGTACACTGAGATTCCAGAGACAGAACAGATTAGAATGTGTGAGGGCCTAGGGGACGAAAGTTTAATGTTTCAACAAGATACTACATCTGTGCATGGTTCTGCTGCAACAAAACAGGGGTTTGAAGATAGAGATATCGATGCCTTGGCCTGCACATAGCCTTTGGGGAATACATGCAAAGTGCATTTTCCGCAGTGGAAGGCAATTTATGGCCGTATGTAAGCTAAAAAGAGCGATACGAGGAAAGTGGTCGACAGCTTCATTGCAAGAACTACAAATCCTAACAAAACCAGTGCGATGAGAATTTTTTAGATAATTAGGAAGAACGGATGTTGGACAAAGTACTAACAGTGCAATAATATAATAGGAGAGCGAGTGCATTTTTAACAATTTCCATCCAGGAAATGCAAACGCATTATTCCGTTATTTGTGTTATGAAAGAAACTACGTGGCTCCGTCATGACTGTTTATGTCTTATGTCTATCTACTACTTTTATAATAAATTCGATACGTGTATGCTTCATACATAGTACATTACTTTCGCAGTATAGTGATTTCCACTACTGTACTGCCGATGTTTGCGTATCTACTGTAGCTGATTACTTGCATAAACTGTTCTCAGTTCACTTGACGCTTTAATTCTCTATGAAAATGTCGGCTTCTACTGTAATCACCATGGCTTCGTGTGGAAAGGAACTCACTGAATCACTCAAATTTATCAGCGTCCATTAAGAACGTACATTTGCAATATCTACGGTGCAGCATTCAGACCTGCAGAATGTAATTTTTCGTCGGCAACATACAATTACTCTCTAACTCAGTGGCTGTGGTGCGATGTAAGATTCATCTGTAATCGTTCTACAGATTCTGAATGTTATTACATTATTAAACAAGCACCGTTGGAAAGTACCGTGTATTTTCTACACACGTTCCACATGCGTATTAATTATTTACGTTCGAAGTCTGCAATGAATTTGGCACAAATTTTCCAACAGATAAATGCAATGACGACGTGCCACAGCTCGTTATACGCAGAGACTTCACAAAGTAAGTTACAGATGCCGTCCCACGCTAAAACCATTGCGCAACAACAGTGGCACGTTGTTAGAGGTGATTACATGTTCCGGGTTCCTGCAAGACACAGTTCTGCTGCGTTGCGGATAACAGGTGTAACAGTGTGGGAGTGCAGCAACTGGAAATATACTCCAGAGATGAAAAACGCAGAACAATAAGTTTCTCATGGGAAAAACATCTAAATTGCACACACATTCACTGTGAAATTCTGGAGGTATACGGACCAAATGCAGTGGCGCATCCGGCGATAGTGAAATGACGCCAACAGAGTGACGAAGGCCGCAGAGACGTGTGTGATGCTGATCCATCATTCAGTCAGTTCTTGCACCAAGCGAATTCCATATTTTCAGCTTACCGAAAATATGAGGAGGTACACACAGCTGTTTTCGAATGGTTCTGTGACCAACGAGCGGATTTCTTTCGTCGAGGAATTTGAGGGACTGACAGAACTTTCTGACCGTTGTTTACAGAGAGTTGGTGATTTTATTGAAATATTGTGTCATGTATCTGTGTCATAATGAAGTATGGTACAGCATTCAATAAAAGTTACTTGGCGTGTCATTGTACTGCGTGACTTACTTTGTGAAGCCCCCTCGTAATATATATAAAATAATCTCATCGTCTCCTGCTTTCGTCCAGTTTTCATTGTCAGCTGAGATGGCTGTCACTGACAGTATATGAATGTGACTGGCCGGCCGAAGTGGCCGTGCGGTTAAAGGCGCTGCAGTCTGGAACCGCAAGACCGCTACGGTCGCAGGTTCGAATCCTGCCTCGGGCATGGCTGTTTGTGATGTCCTTAGGTTAGTTAGGTTTAACTAGTTCTAAGTTCTAGGGGACTAATGACCTCAGCAGTTGAGTCCCATAGTGCTCAGAACCATTTGAACCATTTTTTTTTAATGTGACTGTAGTATCCACAGAAATGTAGGCCACGAAATTCCGGTATAAACTTACGTCTACTCTGAACGAAATCAGACACAAATGCGAGCTGACTTTGTTCTGCTCTACAGGAGTGCTACCAGCCTAGAGACAGAGCAAGTGAATAATCTTTCCTGTTTTTTACCCCTCGCGGATGGTGAATAAAATCGACTCAGCATAGATATATTTTGCTCGGGTGAGCTAATTGACATGCGAAAGGCATTAACGCAAAAGTAGTAAATAAGTTTACTTAATGCTACTAAAAAGTACGAATCCAAACGGATTGCGTTACTTAGCAGCTATGGGTGGTGTGATATTAATAGTACTTTTTGATCTCTTTTTAAGGAGAAAAGTGATAGCCACCACTATTTTTACTCTTCCACTGTGTTTGATCGCATTGCCAGATCCCTTTTTAATAAAGATTACTACGGTAGCATCGCGACGTGACTTCGATTTAAAACAATTAGAAACATACACATCAAAAAAAGTTTTGCATCACCTCGGTTCCGAGAGTTCGGGAACCTGTACAGAAAATTGGAATAAAGATCAACATAAACATCACTTCCGGCCGTTTTATTGCTCTTGAAAACCACACATTGCATGTTGTACCACCATACGGCGAGACCTTCAGAGGTGGTGGTCCAGATTGCTGTACACACCGGTACCTCTAATACCCAGTAGCAAGTCCTCTTGCATTGATGCACACCTGTATTGGTCGTGGCATACTATCCACAAGTTCATCAAAGAACTTTTGGTCCAGATTGTCTCACTCCTCAACGGCGATTCGGCGTAGATCCCTCAGAGTGGTTAGTGGGTCACGTCGTCAATAAACAGCCCTTTTCAACCTATCCTAGGCATGTTCGATAGGGTCATGTCTGGAGGACATGCTGGCCACTCTAGTCGAGCTATGTCGTTAACCTTAAGGCAGTCATTCACAAGATGTGCACGATGGGGGCGCCAATTGCCATCCATGAAGACGAATGTCTCGCCAATATTCTGCCGATATGGTTGCACTATTGCTCGAAGGATGGCATTCATGTATCGTATAACCGTTACGGTGCCTTCCATGACCACCAGCGGCGTACGTCGACACCACATAATGCCACTGCAAAACATCAGGGAACCTCCACATTGCTGCACTCTCTGGATAGTGTGTCTTAGGCGTTCAGCCTGACCGGATTGCCTCCGAACGCAGCTCCGTCGATTGCCTGGTTGAAGGCATATGCGACGCTCATTGGTGAATAGAACGTGATGCCAATCCTGAGCGGTCCATTCGGCGTGTTGCTGGGCCCATCTGTACCACGCTGCATGGTGTCGTGTTACGGAAGATGGACTTCGCCATGGGCGTCGGGAGCGAAGTTGCACATCATGCAGCCTACTGCGCAGAGTTTGAGTCGTAACAAGACGTCCTGTGGCTGCACGAAAAGTATTATTCAACATGGTGGTGTTGCTGTCAGGGTTCCTCGGAGCTATAATCCATAGGTAGCGGTCATCCACTGCAGTAGTAGCCCTTGGACAGCGTGAGCGAGGCATGTCGTCGAGAGTTCCTGTCTCTCTGTATCTCCTCCATGTCCGAACAGTATCGCTTTGGTTCACTCTGAGACGCCTGGACACTTCCCTTGTTGAGAGCCCTTCCTGGCACAAAGTAATAATGCGGACGCGATCGAACCGCGGTATTGACCGTCTAGGCATTGTTGAACCACAGACAACATGAGCACAACACGAGCACCACCTTCCTGGTAGGATGACAGGAACTGATCAGCTGTCGGACATCCTCCGTCTTACAGGCGCTGCTCATGCATGGTTGTTTACATCTTTGGGCGGGTTTAGTGACATCTCTGAACAGTCAAAGGGACTGTGTCTATGATACAATATCCACAGCCAACATCTATCTTCAGGAGTTCTGGGAACCGGTGTGGTGCATAACTTTTTTTGATGTGTGTATTTCTAGAGAAGATATTCTTCCACTTTTACTTTCTGGCACTATA